>NC_134958.1:12217963-12875463 GCF_965638725.1 Aptenodytes patagonicus | reverse complement strand
TTTGACGCTGATGGTTTCTAGATAATCCAGGCATCCTCCTAACTTTTTTTAGCAGATTTTTTTTTTCCCTGCTCTCTTATTTTCCTGCAGGTCTTTCTTTTGTCTTATCCTCTCTAGCATTCCTTCAGGCTTTGTTTAAGGATCAAGTTTTCCACTTGAAGGGCAGCTTGATGGAACGTTAAGCAGAGGACAATTTTAGGGTCTGTGTTCTCTTGTAGTAGAGAGCTAAGTTTAGGTTGTTTCTTCTGTATGCAGGCATGTAAAAAACAGGAGACCTACTTAAAATAACGTGCACTGGAAATAGAACTCATAGTTCTGTTGACTTTTGTAAAAGAAACACGTTTGCACAGGTACTCTAGAATGAAATAGTCTCTGACTTTCATACATAGCCTACCAATGTGCAGACTACTGAAGGTGAAGGCAAATATGTATTCTGAGCTTGCAGAAGTGCTGTTGTGGTGTAAATTTTAGTAATATAGCACACTGTATTTACCTGAAGGGATACATAAATATTGTTAGGATCTGATTGTTCTGTCCTGCTGAATTGTGCATGAAGCAGCACCCAGAAAGGGGAAGGACTGGTGTCTCAGTGCTACTTTTCCACTTCAGGATGGAAATTGGCCTCAGTTTGGCCATTGTAGTAAACTTAACAGACCCTGCTGCCTGTGTGCTCCCACTCCACTGTGGACTGCTGCCACCTGCCTGGTATTCTCCAAGTTTGTCTGCATCTGGCTTCAGCAGTGCGATCCCCAGCTGCCTTTCAGTTGCAGCTTTCCAGGTGAGGGGTTTTTTTTTGAGGATCTGGTAGTCAACGGACACCTCATTGGTGTTTGGCGTAATGGGAATTTGGGAGTTTACTGGTGACAACACCAAAGAGAATAAGTAGAGAGAGTGAAAGGAATTCAACTTAATTCTGGAAGAGGAAGTAGCACACAAGGAGGACATAAAACTCTGAAATGAAAATATCTGGGTATGTAGATGTATTTTTAGGCACTTACACATTTCAAAAAGCTATGAATGTAATCATACAAAACAAGGATGTAATCTTAAAAAACTCTAAGGATGTGGAGTCTCCATCCTTGGAGCCCTGACACTGTCCTGGGCAACTGGCTGAAGGTGGCCCTGCTTGAGTAGGGAGTGGTTGGAGCAGACGACCTCCAGAGGTCCCTTCCAGCCTCTACCATTCTGTGATTGTGTGAAATTGGGATGAATTAAATACTTAACAGTTGTTGCTGAAAAGTGAACAAACATGCCTAGTATTCTTTCATGGATGCCGAGTTCACTAGAAGACATTACTAGAGTTCTTGTTAATGCTTCTGGGTTGTTTTGGGGGTTTTTGGGTTGTTTTGTTTTTTTTTCCTCTTTTGCCATTGCCAATAGACTGTATCATACACTTGTTAGCACTGGATTTACTTCAGTGAACCCATTTAGGAACATTGACTCTCTTTACAAAAAGGTTACTTTTTTCATTTAAAAGTGGCTCTTTTCCATATTCTGGACTGCTTGCATAGTACTTGTTTATTACATTGTGTGGGAAAAATAAAACATAATGTAAAGTCTTAACTCTTGCGTTAGAGTTCTGGAGAAGAAATCGTATAAGTCAGTATGCATAAAAATAGCACTGTTAGGAGGCTATGTTGTAAATTATAAGCTTGACTCCTTGTGTGTGAGGGTTGATACCTCTGCTCTCATGAATCATTCTGGTTAGCAGTGTGAAGAATGCAGTCTTAAAAAGTTATGTCACTTCAGGTAAATTCTTAAGCCACAGTGAGAAAGATCTTATGAGCAGATATGATCCCCATTTAAACCGTCTGATCCACTCAAAGAGCAAGCAGAGCTTGAGTGTCTGCATTTCATACTGAAACCCCAGCTGCTAGTCAGACTCTTTCTTCCTTTCCAGCTAACATCTTGGACATCTGTGTATGAACTAAAAGAAGTCTTGTGTTGCATGTTGCCTGTCATACAAAAAAAAAAAAAAGACATATACATTTGATACAAATAAGTATTTTCTTGCATTAGTGTAATAGCTTGTTATTCATTATGTAGGAATTTATAATGGACAAAGAATTCTTCTCATCTAGCTAAAACTAATTAGTCAAAGGCTGTTTGGAAATAGGATAAGGTGGTTTTCATGCCATTCTCGTTCATACTGTAATATTCTTTTTTAATTATACACAAGACTTAAATCTATACAGTGTATGCCAAAAATAGAATGTAGCCTCTGTGTTGCTCACTAGTGTATTGTAACATACATTCATAACTGCTGTATGAAGGACATCACTTTTATTGTTTTCAGCCTCTATCAGAGCTGAGTTTCAAACCTGAACTCTAAGTCCACAATGATGGAAAATGCTAGCAGTCGGGATATTCAACTGCACTGAAGTCTTGCTGTTCTTTTGAAGATGAGACTTTCATCACAGATATGTAGGGCAGTAAGTTTTTTAGAACAAACAGTTTCTTTGGATGTCTTTACATAATATATAGGCCTTCATTCTGCTTGAGACCATTGAGCGCTTTAGTAAATTTGATATTAAGTAATAGATGTTATGGTTACTGTTGTTTATTGGATAAATCTACTGCCAAAAAAAGAGATGTGTTACAGAATCAGGAAAGGTGAAGCCTGTTCTTGGCTTTGTCAAAGATTGCCTCTAATATCAGTGCCTTATATTTTCTGGGAATACTAATGCTCCTGATATTTTTTAATCTTAATATATTTGTAGAGTGCTCCAAGATCCTGCGCAAACTTCCTGTGAGTACTGTATGCATCCCTAGGTGAATTAGTCTTGTATGAGCTATAGACCAGTCTACCCTGCTCATTTCTCTTAATTTTATGGAGGTGACTGCTGTCAGTTGCTACTAAGTTCAAAGCCAATTAGTTTTGTTCCAGTTTGTTGTTATATTTTGTGCAATTGGATGATAATAGTTTCATTCCAGAAGATCTGATTATATATCAGTTTTCTCATCTATCTGAGGTCTGCTTGAAAATAGAACTGGATATGTAAGCAAACTTTTATTGTCTGATGAAATCATATTGGACTTTCCTTCTTCTAATTTCTAATCAAGCAGAAGCCTTTGTAAAAAGGAAAAAATTGTTGGGAGCAGGAGAAACACTGTTTCAAGAAACTATTTAGTGTTAGGTCATCTGTGTCAGCATTGATTCTACTGAAATTAAAAGTACTACAAAAGATGAACACAAACACAAAATAATTTTAATTATTTAAAATATTGCTTGCTGTGATAGAATTGTAAGATACATACATCTCTTTTCTTCAGATGGGACACAATCTAGTTTTGAACCAGTGTTTGAAGTTAGCTATCCCGGTGTCTGCTTCTTCAACTTTTGTAACACTCATGTGAGTGAGTAACAGCCTAACCCAACGCCAACTGAAGTCAGTGGGTGTGGTTTAAAGGATTCAGAGTTTGGGCTTAAGTAAGAGGCACTACATTTGTAAATGGTACTCATAGTGTTATTGAAATATATTTAAATTAAATAAGGTTCTATGGCCTGGTTTTAAAAAAAAACAACAAACAAATAACTTGTTTTAAAAAGCAGCATATAATGAAACCCCTAAATGCATTTCTAAATATGTAAATTCTGTTAAAGTCACATTTAGATCTATGTTCCCTTAGTCAAGCTACTTCCTCAAGATATATGCTCTGCTAATCAATATCCAAATAGAAAGAAATTGAACTTGCAAATGATGAGGCACTCCTTGGGTTTCTCTACTCACTCCCTAAAGCTTCATGTCAAATACAGTAGACAAATCTTCACATCTAAATAATTCATCTGCAAATGGTGGGAACAAGAGGGGGGGGGGGGGGGGGGGGAGTTGTTCCATGCTAAAATACAATAATACATTAAAATTAATCAATTTCCTCCTGCTGGGGAACAATCATTTAGAAAACATTTTAATTACCAAAACTGAATAATGGGATCAGTATTTTTGAGAAGGTTGGATTTGCCCTACTGAGCACTGGAGAATCCTCTTCACAGGAGCCCATAAAAACATTGCTGTTTTCGAGCTGCTACTTTCAATCATAATACTTCTGGGGAGAAATCTGATTTTTTCACAGCAGCTTTTAAGGAAAATGTCGAGTGGACAGCAGGCATGTGTTAACTATTCTGTGCCCAGAGCAGAGCTTTGCATGCACTCTAGCATTTCTTTTTCTTTTTTTCATTTGGATGAGAATTTATTGTGCATTACTTAACACATATCTGAAGTCAAATTTTCAAGCCAAAGCATTTGGCTGCAACAACAGACAATGTTGTAATGTAATGTTGTAAAAATAGCATTCTTGTGTCTATATTCAGCCTAGCAATGAATAGAAACTTGCAGAAATAAGACATCCTGGTCCATTGTCTTGGCTAGAAGTGGTATTCAAGGAGAATGTTCATGGCTATTACATTAGGTATAATCACTTTGACTTTCAGAATTTGCCATGGAAGAGTCTCTTTTTCGCTCTTTCATGTATAAGGGTGTTGGTTTCCAGCTCTGGTTTCATGGGCATTTGTCAGAGATCTGAATGTTAATCAGAGACGTGACTCACTAATTGTAGAGCATATGGTGACCCCCAAGGAATAGCCACTACCTGGCCATCTGGGAAAGTTGTAGGAGACTGTAATAAAAAAATGTGTTTGTAGAAGTTTCTTTGCATATACAGGATATATTTTAGTCTAAAACAGTTTGTCACTTATAATTTTTTTCTCCTATTAAACTGTGGAAGCTTTGCTTTTTTGTAAACATGGCATGGCAGGCACATAGTCACGTTTACTAATTTTGTTTAAGTTTCTGTGGGTGATGGATAACACCCCTGCAAAGATGTGGCTGATACTGTTTAATATCTGAATCCTAACTGCAAAGCCCTCTCATAAGTCCTGCAACTGAGGTGATGTAAAGGGTCTCTTTAAGAATATGTTTCACAGTAAGATGACGGAAAATTTTGTATAACATATGTTTATACTGAGGCCAAGTGATAACTGGTATTAGAGTATGTATCAGTCATGGGAGGGAAGCCATTGTTTTGAAGGATGTATTGTAACTTTTCTTTCACAACACTGGACATTGTTCAGCAAAATAGTTAAATGGCTAATTGGGTGCCTGCTGAAGATTTAGTCACATTAAACTTTAAAGATAAGCCTACATTTAACAATTTTGCTGAAGCTGCCCTGCATGAATTTCAGGAAAATTTACATTGACTGGGGTCTTCAGAGTGTGCTTAGGGTAAGCTTGTATCTCAATACTTTGCTGAATCAGGATATTAAGTTTGCAAAGAAAATTAAAATAGATTCACTGAGAATGATGTAAATCTTTATGTTCACAGTAGGGCACACAAGCAAAGCTGAATATCCTAGTAATAAAAGTACCTTGTAACTTGTGAAATGAACAAAGTTCCCAAAATGGTTATTGCATGCCGTATTTTCTGTTTTGGATTATTGAAATAGAATTACTGAGAATTAAGTTGTATAAAAGGCATTTTCTTTTTTATTTTCATAATTATTCTGTCACCCACATAAAACTTTTTTCTATCTTGAAATGGTCTTGGTTGGTACTGAAAATTGCTGTAGGATAAATAAAACCAGTCTAATTGAGATTCATAAATCCACTTTTTAACAAGTACAATTAGGAATAGTTATTAGAGACCAGCTGGAAAGCATTAGGGATAAAAATTTACCATAGGAGGATTTTTATGTGTTTGAAACATTGTTTGATACCAAAACCTAAATTAGATCACCAGAGAAATGAACCTGCTATTTAAAATCTAATTTGTACACAGAAAGTTAATTCTGAATATTCGTATTGATAAAAATTTTATTATTAGGTCTTGTTAAACTGCCTGTTTTTAATGGAAGTCTGACTTTTACAATGCTTTTCCTATAATTAAAATATGAGAAGTAGCAACTTGATTATATTGAATGCATTTGTGTCCAGTGGTTGTGTAATAAACTTCAGTGCTAGTCAATTCTATTCTCTATTATGATTTTTGAAAGTACAGAAGTTTATTGGGCTTAATTCCAACCCAATTCAATTCAAAGGAATTGTTCAGTTAGCGCATTTTGGATTAACATTTTAGGAACCTAAGCACAGATTTTCAAACATATTAGCATACAACTTGACACCTGGAGAGATAGGAAAGAAGTAATTCACCGAGACTATCTCCCGCTAAGGAACGCCATACCACAATGTAACAACATAGCAATGGCTGTGTTGGGTCAGATCAAAAATTAGTCTAGTCCAGTATTCAGTCTTCTGCTGTAGCACATAGCAGTGGCAAGCCCACAGAAACACTTCCCTGAATATTCTTCTAATTTAGTTTTCCTGGGCTCTTTCTACAGTTGGTGCAGAGAAAGAGAGGCTGCTCTAGTGGCTGAGTCGGAAGAGAAGACCAGCTTTGATATTGTGTGTAATCCTGCAGACCAGCCTTTTTAAACTGGAGTTTGCCTTTGTGTATTCCTTTGTTATTAGCATGACTTCCACAATCATTTCAATAGCTAAGACTCAAGTTTTTCGATTCTGTTTAAAAAAAAACAACAAAAACCCTTTTGAGAAAATTTATTTATTTATTAAGAATTTATTAATATTTTTCATTATTGTACCAAGGAAACCATTCTAACAAATAATTTTTGTTGGCTATGTATAATACTCAGTCAGTGCTCAATACAGAAAATTATGATATGTGGAAAATCCTTCCTCAAACTTTTGGTTGAGTTTTCACATTACTCCTGTTGCTTTATTTTGGAAGTGCTGTTGCCACAAAGAGAGAATGCTTTTAGCATAATTGAACTGAGTGTCTTAAAACACCATCTCATCTGTCAACTTTGAATTTTTTCTTCTTATTTGTGATTAATTGTATTTCCTTCCTGGAAAATTGGACAAATCAATGTAAATGAAAGAAGATTATTATTATTTTTTTAGGATAAATAGGTAAACACTGTTAGCCATAATAAGCCATCTGTGAACAATACAAATCAAGGATGTAAATTCACTGCAGTCAAATGTTTTACACCACTGATAACTTTGACACATTTATGACTCATCTAATTAAATTGCACACGCAGAGCAGGCAGGAACCTAACAACGTATGCAGATGTCAAATGGATATTCAGTACACTTCTGATTAAGATCAGCTAGTTTACATCACACTGGGTTGATTTGTTATGATCAAACAAAACATGTTCAATAGAAAAGAAAATGATTGAGCCAATTTCTGTTCTACATAAATTTGAGTTTAAATTTGAGTAAACTCAGTGGTTTTACTGGGATCGTATGGGTGAAAATAGCGGGAAAAGAGGTCAGGAGTTGTCAGGTGTTCTCTTCTGCAGCACTTGTTTGGCTAGCAGATGCTCGCATTGAAGCTAATGCAGTGTCAGAGAACTGGCACACAGGAAAGTGAGGCTGTATCTGTGGGACACCTATAGCAATACCACAGGGAGTCATTAGTCTGGGAACAGCAGTTGCTTGACAGAATTCAATGGCATGTGGTATTCATATGGTCAGGTTAGAGTGTCACAGTACTTTGGAGATTAGAGATCAGTAAGACCGCAGGGAAGCTGGTGAGGAAGGCCAAACTGTACATGAATTATGTGACACTTCATGTTTAAATTATCTTTGTAACAACATGCCTATGGAGGTAGACAGTAGAACTTTTTCAGTTTCCATCTTATTTGCACAAAACCCAATCCCCACTGCCTCTTTTGTTCATCTGCTTTTCAAATACTTGCAGCAACAATCAGTTACTTAGCGGGTAGGAGTTAGGCTTTCTCCTTTTTGTCAGTTCACTCCTACAACCCTTTTCATTGTGAAGTATAAGCAAAGGGAAAGAGCATCTCTCTGTCTCCTCTTTGAAAGGCACAAGGCAATTGGTTCCAATGTTGTTCCTCTCTGGCTTGCAGCAAAGGGAAGGAAAGTTGGGTTTTCTTTAGCTGGCTTTTTGTCTATCTGCATGTATAAATCAGCTCAAGCCTTAGGGTGAGTGCCATACAATTCACAAGGAAGAAGAGTGCAGGACAGCAAAGAACTTATCAATTTTTTTTCTGCCCAACTTTATGAACTGGGTTACCACCTAGGAAGGTGTTTTTATTTGTTATATAACCAAACTGGTTTGTACTCAGGCCAGAGCCATTTATTTGAGACAATTAATTACCATTTGTTATTCCTTCCAAATTTACTTCTTAAAGAATTGTATTGCCAGGGGCATTCTATTTTTGGCAAGACTAGCGTAGAGCCACGATTGGGGTACACGCATCCATATATGTCAAATCCCTGCAGTAACCTACTTGATTCCTTGTGGAATCCTGTGAAGGCAGTTAGCACAAGGATAAATACCAGGGAAAACCTGTGCTTGCCAGTAATGGAATGCATAGATGCAAAGACTTTGCTCATCAAGCTTATAGCTGGCTGGAACTCCAGAAAGTGGAATTCTAAATGTAGACATTTTCTGATTCTTAGCCCTTAATTCTCTGTGATTTATGGCACTGACTGAGTCAGAAGAGATAGTTTCAGAGTCCTGCAGTTGGGACTGTTGAGGGCTTGTACCACGAAAACTGGCATTTGGAAGTCCATCCAAAATGAACTGGCAGTCAGTGGCATTCCAAGACATTTGCTGCTCTCAGTCCACTCCATGTATAAATGGGCAGATACAAGGTGCTTTAGAGGGATCTTTTAGCTCAGCATCGTCGGAGCACTGGGCCAGAAAGTAGAATGTGTATGATTTAGATGACTGTGATCAGTGTTTAAGAAGAATAATCACAGGTTTCAGAACATTTGGTGATAAAAGCAGTCATTTCTGGTGACTGTATTTTGTTTACTACATCCAGGAATATCAAGGAATCTAGTGGGATTTCAGGCCTTTTGATTACTTTGAACTATGACTTCTTGAGAGTGTAGGAGTCTACTTGGTTTACTGGACTGTGTCTAAAACAATAGTCTTCCTTTCTGGCCTTGCAGCCGCTGAAAAGCAGATTGCTGATAAGAAGTTGATAATATTTTAGTTTATACTAGTATGTTCTTTTAGAGCTAAAAAGCTGATGTAATTCAACAGAGACACCATTAACTTTAGCAAATTTAAACCACTACAGTAAGAGAGCATGAAACTCATCCCATGATTTGATTTTGCTGCTGTATTCTCTATCTGTTTAGGAGATAACTTGATAACATTTTCCAGTCAGCTTCAAATTAAATGCAAAATCTTTGTTCAACTGAATAACTTCTAACTTAGAAAGAGACAGAAATAGCCTCCCCTGAATGTCCTGTGCCTGGAGGAAATTTTGTGCCTCATATAAGGGCCATGTTTTGGGCCACTGGTAAAAGAATCTACTATGACTTTGTCTCAGAAAATACACTAATTTTAATCTGAAACTCTGAGAGTACCTCTCTTAATTCACTTCCTTACAGAAGCTTGCAAAGCATTTTAAGTGTTTCTAATTTTTAGCTGGTATTTTAGTCTCCTTTTTATATGAATTCCCAGTCTATTACTGGAAGTTTGTCAAAAGAAGTTGTCTATATTCCTATACTGTTTGTGTCTCCAGGTACTCCGCCTTCCAGTGCTATGGCACCTTGTGTCCCACACACCCTGTGACCCCTGGCATTACAATGTTCTTTACAAGTTAGATTTTGTCCTGGTCTATTTTGATGATTTTATTGCTTCACTGACTTCTTCAGTGGCACACAGGAATTAAGCATTTAGGACAAAAAGTGACGAAGGCTTCATTGAAATGAAGACACGTTAAATGTGTTTTATCATTTTTGAGAAGACAGAAGCTTACCTCCCAGTCGTTTTCTAATAATATGACTCCAGCTTTAAGCAAGTCCTGCTCTGTATATCTGACAGCAGGTCTTGTAACTAAGTAGTGGTACACATAATTTTATGTACCTTGTTTCTGCACTTTTCACCCGTCAGTCTCTTTGTCAGTCTATTCCTTCTCTCTTCCTTTCTCAACTTGGATGTGACTTTCTTCCCAAATTTCTCCTTGCTGTTTGAACCCACTCTCAGCAGCATTTCAATAGTGTTGTGGGACCAGTATTTTAATTTGGTTTGTAGCATGTGAGTGTCAGGCTCCTTTTACTATGTAGCAGTTTAAATGATGAGATGAAATAGAGTTCCCCTCAATGCTAGTACCCTTGTTCTTTCGCTTGAATGAAATGCCTGTAAGCCAGTACTAGGGTGAAGGAAACAAAGGCAGGCATTAATACATCTGCTGTATTTATGAACTCGTTAGAACTGCGGTTTATTGACCATTCAAATTGCTTTTGGTGTAAGATTTCAGGTGGAAACATTTCATTACTGAAGATCTTGCTCTTCTTTGGAGTTACATTTTTTTTTTTTCCCCTGACACTGCTTTCATTTTATTGCAGACTTTATCTGAATAATCAAATTCAGCCCAGTATAAGACATAAGGTCTCTTCTTGCTGTGGCCACGTTTACATGCATAATTCCTTTTAATGCATCAGTACATCAAGAAGAAAATATACCACTTGGTGCTCTCAAATCCTCAGCTTGAATATTAAAAAATACATTCCTGTAGCAGGTGTACATGTATGTATCCATTGTCAGAACATGGAAAAGCATATTTTCAAGTCATTTAAAATACATTAGTCAAACCATATATGGGTGTACTTGCTGGCTGCATTCACCCTCATGTTTTTAGGAAACAACTGGTTATTTGGATATAAAAGTAGAACTGACTGACAAGATGAACATGTCAGATTTAGATCATTTATATCCTCTTGAATATGAGGACATATTTTGTAGTGATAATTTACAGTGAATTATCTTTGAACCATCGTATGAAACCTTGGAATACTTTAAATGATGCTGTCCTGTTCATCATTAAGAACTATTTCATATTGAAATCCTCCATTATCTGAGAGAAATCTTTAGGAAAATTACACTCTTGCATAGTTCTTCAAGTAACTAGAAGGACTGTTCTCAGGTCTGTGAGCATGGGAGTTTAGGGAGAAATATTAATGGCATATGAAATAGACACACACACACATATATATAAAAGAAGCTCTGTGTGTGTGTGTATATAACAAATTTCAAATATTCAATACATTTTATTTTCTGGGGTTTTGGTTCTGTAGGTATTTCTTTCATTTAGCTAAAGAAGGGCTAATTTTTTTCCGTATTGCTGACAAGAGTGTTCATAGTAGGTATATATTTAGATAGGTATATCACGTGGCACAGCATATATGACAGCAAGTGGAATATAAGCAGCTTCTTTTAGATCTTTGGGTGAGTATTCAGTTTATAAAAGAGGTAATGGGAGTTGTAGGATTAATGTAAATTCATGTGTCTTTTTCTAAACACATAGCAGAATAAAAAAAATACAAACTACACCAATACCTAAAAGTACTTATCTAAATAAAGTTATAATTACCACATGAGACCTTGCAATAAAATTTTTAAGTACCAAACCATTTTCAGAAGATGTAGAAAAAGGACAATAAAATTGGAGATAGAAAAAGGGAATGAAAATAATATAGAACATATATATTATTAGTTAATATGGGAAGCTTTATGGAGAGAATAATAATCTAGAAAACAAAAATGACATTGGTTTTAGATGTGGTTCGGCTGCCTGATGTAGAATATTTGTATTTACTGATAGATCTTCTACTTCATATTGCTTATTAATTACGGGAATAGGATTTATATTCTATGCCAAGTCCTTGTATGTATTACAGGTGAGCATCAGGCCATTTATTTGAGGTTAACATGTCTTGAGCATAGGCAGAAAAAATTATTGAAGAATATCACAGGAAAGCTAATCATAGTCGCAGAGAAAGCTATAAATTAATTACTTGAGCTGGTTCTGATCATACAATAAAAAGAATCACTAGAGGGGATAATTGCAGCAGCTCATTCCAGTCAAAACTGTGTTCATATGTATTCCTCATACTGACCATTGTGTTTATTTGGGGGAAAAAAAAAAAAAAAAAAAGGCTGGCTAGTTTTCACCAATATCTGTACTATACCAGTAACCATTTTTACACTAGGTATGTTATTTGCCTTAATGAAATGCTTAGGCAGTAGAAGTGAATTGCTTGCAAACTATAAAGGGCCAGCTCATGCTGATTTTTACTGGAATTTCTCCTTTAAATATTCTATGCTTCTTCATTTTGTCGCCTCTTTGTAGATGATTGCAAACATCATAATTTCCATTATATTTTGTGAACTGATGGGATAATGTATCATATCAATCTGCATGTTGGCATTTAATTTGTTTTATTTAATTATTTTTAATTTCATGAATGGAAGTTAAAAGAATATGTTTTAATGTTACTAACCTACAGTGCCATTAAAACTAGAACTATTAATTAAATGTAAACAATAATAATATTGCTGGTGTAAAATTTGTTAAGAAACCTGAACAGTCACTTTTGTAATGAATCTTTATTTCACTGGCAAGATGTGTAATTAAAACAGATATCCGTCTGTCAAGATATCCGTCTGTCAAGGTGTCTTGCAATTTATATGTTGTTATTTGACTGTGTTTGGGTTCACCCTGATGCAAGCATATTACATCCAGCTTAGTTAATGTTCTGTCAGCAAACGATATGGGATTGATATTAAGTAATCATGATGTAAGACTTTTTTGTAAGTATTGAAATTAGTACATAATATTAAACATCTATTACAATACAAACCCATCTTGATCACCATTCCAATAAGAAGAAAATGTAAACCAAAGTTAAGGTCTTTTCCATATTCATATATTTCTGTGGAGCTTTCTACACTGAACTAGTGAAATCAATATTCTCTAACCATTTTAAAAGTCCCGGTGACCTCCTCCCTTGCTAGCAGTGTTGTTCTAGCATAGAAATGAAATCAGTTTGTGACTTAGACATGAGATTGTGAATGGCAACAATATCTTCCAGATACAAGGTGTTTGTGGTGTTTGCTCTTTAGAGATGCTAGCTGAGTGTGATACATTTTGTTGACTTTTTTTTTAACACCATTTAATTTGCAATGAGTTACAAACCCAATGCTTTGTAGATATGGTCTGCTATTATTGTCTGCTTGGTGGGGACAAGTTAGTGTTAGATATCAAATTGTTAATTCTTGTTGCAAATTGTGGATGGTGAAGATGTGGATGTAGTTACTTCTGATGAGAAGCAGGTAAAAAAATCTTTATCTAAGCAGATTGAGGGAGACAAAGTGTGAGAAAGTGTTTGTTTATTTTATTTTTTTAACTTCTGTTTCTAGCATTTGGAAATCATAACAATTTTAGTTCATGTTCTACATACACAAAGTAATACTGGAATATGCGTATCAAATACAGACTTGGATTGTGAACCTTGTGAAATCAGGTGCAAAACCAGTAATTTAAATGGTTAGTGCTGGGGTACAGTAGGAATGTGCTAGATTTTGGAGACCTTTTCAACATCTGTGTCTCTTTTGTAGTCAGGAGTTGATAACCTTTTTAGTGTGCTTTTCGCAAGCAGCAGAGTATTGTTACAAGGGTAAATTTGCCCATGACAACCTTGTTAAATAATTTCAGATCAAAGTGAGAATATTTATATCACAGAGCTGTACTATGATCTTGAAAATGTTTATTTTGTTACCAAAAGCTACTTCTTTGAAGTTGCTAATTGCCTTAGGTTAATGTCTAAAGCATTCTCTATCAGTGTCTCTTGAATGCCACACCCAGTAAGTTTTTGTGGAAAGAGCTCTCAAACACTTACATGAAGAATGTGACAACCAGTGTTGTACAGACATAGGTCAAAATAACGCTATCTGTAAGATTTTATATTCAGCTGATGGACTTACATTATTCTGAATTAGAGAAAGATGCCTCCTCTGACAGTAATCACTGTGGGATGTTTGGTACTTACTAAGAAGGCTGAGCAGGCACTGCCTGGTTAAGTCAGTTCTTGGCTTCTCCTGCTCTTGATGGAATGTCATTCAATATCAGATCTCTATTCAGTTCATCGCACAACAAAGATTGCGCTGTGTTGTTTTGAAGCATCTTTTTTTCCTGGGGCAAACGTACCACATTCTGTAGAATTGGCAAAAGCTCCTGTTTTGTCCACCTCTCTAGCTAGCAGACGTTGCTCATCCTACCCTCTGCTGGTTTCCAGTCTGCCAAAGATATACCATCGTTCTATTTCTTTTTACAGTAGAAACCACCTAGAAATGCCTTTGATGAGAATAAAAGAATAGCCAAAGCAATGTGGATGTGGTATTGCAGGCTGGATATGATATGAATCTCTGAGATTGGGATGAGACTTCGGATAGGATGTCCCATGAGGTTTTTTTATCGTGAAACAAGGATAGAAGAAATGGGTTTAGTGGATCTTCATTTACATTGGGGCAAAATTTGCACTGAGGCAGTAGCTCAGGGGAAGAAGTGTAACTGAGAAAAAACAGAGGAAAGTGAGTTGATGATTTTTTAATTTTGTTTTGTCTTCTTCAGCAGATGTTCTCAGTCTTATTCTCCCTTCCAAAATGGGGAATACTGAGCGACTCCCAGATTAGTCCATATAGGTTCTGAGGAGGGTCCACTCTGAGTGACTAAAACAGGAGTGTGAACCCTGAACAAGGGGACTCGCCTGGGGTGGATTTTTGGCAATACTTTGCAAATTGTAGGTCTACAGGAAAGCACTTATCTGCGTGTTTATTTTTAATTAGACCCATAAGTCCCATTGATTTCAATGGGAAAAGAGTGTTGTAAGTTAAGTGAACTCCTGAACTGAACTCTGATTTATACAGCATCTAACTTTAGAGAGATCTTTGCAAGCTGAGGCATCTGAAATGCATATAGAAATCCCAAGGCCACAGAGAAGATTTGCAAAAGATGTAGCTTTAAAATCACAATATCTCAGTCTTAACTGAATGATGGCAACTGCATCATCACATTACTAGCCGAAGTTCGTTTATCCTTTGTTTCACACCCGGTATCCAAAAAACAGGTACTCAGGATCTGATCTACCCTCGGTTTGCTTGAGCACAATATGATAAAAAGCAGCTTTCTGCAAAATCTCTCTATATCTTCATGTTGAAAGGACATTCGTTTGTGACTTCACATTCCTCTTATTTCAACATGTTCAATGTGCTTTGTGCCTTGTACACTGAGGGGAACTGTGGAGAGCTCCACTGCATCACTCCACACACCCAACCTTGAGGTATAAACTCCCCAGGCCTCTCTAGCAGTGAATGCTGGAGCCTCTGCTGAGAAAGGGGGCAGGTTATGACTAAGATAGATAGTTCTTGGACACTAAAGAAATTAATACTGAAATTATGCACCAAATACTGAGCTAAGTGATAAAAGACCAAAACCTTTCTATTCCATGCCTGATAACAGTTTTAATGATCAGAATATAATGGAAACTCTGTGATATGTTTATTAATATCTTTCCCGTAACTAATTCTCTTTAAAATTTTACTTCTTCCTTTTTTTCAGGAATGCTGTTTGTGGATGACCTTGTCTTTCTTCTTTTCAACTTTGCCCATACACGTCACTTCTAACTTCCCACTGTATAGCTATAAATCCTCTGCACTACTTGCAGACAAGAACAGATGACCCAGTACTATCTAGTGCATTAATGTACAATCAAGCAGAACTTAAAATACAAAGGAAGCCTTGTTGATTGTGTCATCCAAAGGCATGAGGCAGGAAGTTCAGAGACAATACTGGGCATTTACTTCACAAATGAACAACTTCTGATCTTGAAAATCTTTATGTTTGCTTTCATATAATTCTTACTAGACTTTTCTGGCTGCCACACCATCACTGAGTTGCTCTGTATGCCGTACACCCTCTTTATATGTTCCCTGTTTAGAAAGCTAAGCAAAGCCTTCATGGAAGATTTGGAAGAACCTCAGTGACTCCTGTACACCATGAATTTGCTACTTTTTTCAGCTAGTTTTTTAAGCTGAAGGTCAGGAGAAAGTATGTTCTTTTTTTATGTGCTTTATGGTGTCACCTTCAACCATCTGTAACTAGCCTGTGGAAAAAGATCAAAAAGTTTGCCAGATACATAACTTTTTTCTCACCCAATTTATTTTTGCATTTATTGATGATTTATTATACTGTAAAATGTCCTCATTTGCACCGTGGAATACTGTGCTCCCTTCTCAAACTCTTAATAAAAAGAAAAATCTCTAAGAGAAGTTTTTAAATTTATAAGTGGAGGAAAGCCTGAGACTTGTGTGGGGAATATGATTTGCTCAAGTTCATACAGTAAATCAGTGTCAAGTGACAAGTAGGACCACTTAGATCCCCTATAATCAGTTCAGGTCATTAGTTTATTAAAATATTGTTTTAAGAAATAAGCATGATATTTTTTTCCTTCAGTTCTTTGCACTATGATAGCTTATATTTTATTGAGAACATCCAGCTGCAATGAAAGCATGTGCTTTTATTGTACATTCCTGGCATAGAAATATGTTGTCAATGCTATATTGATCTAACTGCACAAGCTAGTTTAACAGTACAGTGTAACTTTAGTTCCTTTTGACAGGTTGCTCTTTCTTGACTGGCTATACTGTCTTCAGAGAATCAGTCTTCATGCCTGATTAGTAGTTTTGTCTCCTCCCCCCCCCCGCCCCTCCCCCGCCATTCCTACAGATTTGACAGATGCAGAACCTTAACATCTTTTAAATCCTTACTTAAAAACGTTACTCACTTTCAACATGGTCCTTCCAACTAACTGCCGCATGTCACTAGCCAGGCTGGTAGCCAACCGTGTGTAAGTGAGTAGTTTCACAGTATTATCAGGAATCAAATGCTTGCCTTTATTGCAGTACAGCTAGGACTATGGCAGTCAGGGCAATGACCGTGGTGGTGGTGGTGGTTATTAGTATTGTATCTTGCACAGTGATGCACTGAGCCCGGCCCAGTATGACTTGCAATGTCAATAGTTAGCAATAACAACTTCAGGAAATGTGGGGATTTCAGGCTGCATATTTATGCAAGAGTAGTGTATCTGCAAGGCAACTTTGCGGTCCATTCATTAAACTCTGTGTGGTTTTTTTTCTCATACTCATGTCCATGTAACAAATAGTTGCTGTTTCCTTTTTAAGAGAGCAGACAGTTAAAAAAAACAAAGCTAAGATCAATGCATAGTTTTAGGTGTAACTTAACATCCTGGCCTCAATGGTATTTTTGTCCCCTGACACAGCGCTTCTTTTATTTCATTTCCTCTGAATATTATATCATAACAAATGTGATGCTTCTTGCAGCATGCTTTAATGTGGAAATCCCAGTGTTAAGGATCAATGAAGTTAATTAGTAGTGATTAATGAGAGAACGTTAATTGCTAAACTAGCCATTAGAATTGCAAGCGGTCACATAGCTGTCAGAGAGGTATAACTGTTCAGCCTGCAAAGTCAATTTAGATTGTTTGTCGCACTGTATGCAGTTTGGTTAGTTTTATCATAATGCTAATTAAAAACCTTGAATAGAAACTCTTAATGAAGGATGTAAGTTATATATCACCATATCTGCAAAAATATCTCAATGTATCTTTTCAGTTTGCTGAAGTAACACTACGATTGTCCCACACTGCTTAATGATGGGTTAGTCTGGAGCAGCACAGTTGACTTCATTAGAATTACTTGAATTTACCACAGCGTGACTGAAATAAAAAACCTGCCAATTGTGATTTGTTTGCTGACTTGCTATGCCTCAGATTCTTCTTACTATTCACTGAGTAACTCTACATAGTAAACAACCAGTGTGTGAAAGTGACTTTTTTTTTTCCCCCAGTACCATGAAGTAACGAGGCAGATCTGTACACTTATTTGTATACATGGATGTAGTATACACTGCCTATATGAGCAATTAATGCTTATTTTTTCATTATCACTTCAAGTATCTACACAGCTTTGGTGATGTACTGGGCTTCTTTCAAACAGTGTGACTGTAGCAAAGTTTGATAATGTTGCAGAGCTTTAAAATGCAACCCTTCCCTTTCATCATGTCATGAAAGAAGAAGAATGCACAATTCCAAAGAAAACCCTTTTCTTTTTGCATGACATAACCCCTTTCATATTTGAAAGTGTAGTGCCAGAGGTTGAATTGCTTGCTATTTAATCTTTACTAGAAGCAGCACAATTTAGCCTTTGGCTCTCTTTAGGAGGATAGGAATTGGAGAACAGAAACAAACAAAAATACATGAATGTCTTTCTAGTACAGATAGCTATTAAAGGACTGCAACTCAGGCCAAGCTTTTACTCAATAGCACAGCAGTTTTTTATATACCAACAGAGGGCTTTTGGTCTTTGTGGCATTACGCTTTCCTGCTTTTAAATAAAAAAGAAATAAAGCTTGTGTTCAGTTGATGAAATGTAAACTGACTTTCTTTAAAAAGAAAACTCTTGCCCTCACAGTGGGTTGCGCAGTTAAGCTTTCCAAACTGAGTAGAGGTTACCAAATTTTATTTTAAGAATCTGAAAAATTATCAAATATTCTGAGGATTCTGATTAATATTTTTTTCTTGTATCTATAGTTAAAACACTTGCCTGATATTTTTCAACCAATATATTTGAGTAGAAGGGGATATTTATACTCTGTAAATGAAACCTTACGATGTCAGCAATTGGGATGAGTGGCCTGATGACTCAGATCTAGAATTAAGTATTTGTTTATGAAGAGCCTAGCTCAATGTGATCAAGTCACAGCTGGAGCACGTAAATACTAATGCAAAAATTATAACTTATTCTTGTGGCCTAAATTATTGGCAAAGTATCTGAAAATTAAGAAATCAATATGCTTCAATTATTTGCTGTTTTTTAAAATCTTTCTCTCTCTAGCCAACGCATGTGTCTGAACTCCCACCTCATAGGAGAAGAGCTGTCCTTCACACAATTTGGATAAGCAGTAAAATCCCTAGCCAGGTTTTCCATCAGGCACAAAAAATAAGAAGAGAAGATTATGAGCTGAGATTTGAGAGATCTCTCATATTTTCCCTTTCCTTATTTAAAAAGGTAGCAAAGGAGGAAGTTAAATATAAAATACATTCACATAATACTAAGAACAAAGAAAATAAGGATTGGGAAATAAAGAAGTTAAACTAATTTGTGTTCTTGCACAGTGAATTTTCATGCTATCAGATTGATTGGTTGCAATATATATTTCCTTGAAACAGAAAATTTGCAAATAAGAATATTTCTCTTGCAAGAGGACATATTGAAAGCATTGTAAAAGAATCTTTTCTCCTTCACATATCGTCTTCATGGCTTGTTGCAAAGGAGAACGCTTCCTATTTTTCAGGCTTCTAAGTTCTGAAGTAGAGGCTTTGAAAATGCCAGTATTAACACTTCCCTAAATGCGTGTGATACTTTCTAATATAGGTAGTACTCTCCTAAATCACTTGGGGACTTCTGAAAGTAATACAAAAGATATTAAAAAAAATAAAAAGGTTTTATTTTTAAAAACCAACGTGCTGCTTTGCTTTGTTTAAAAAGAAAAATAAAATAGAGGCTTATCTGAAAATCTTAAATAAAAAACTTAGCAAATAAGACATTGTTTTATTTACAGAAGTTCCACCTACCTGGAAAACTGAAACTTAAGAATGATCTTTCTGTTCCAATTTTTAGATCAGACCAGCCATTCTGATATTTGGATCAACCAGCTTCTACTGCTAGACTGTTTTTAAACATCTGATTTTTCTTTTAAATTTCACATAATCTCTAAATCTGTTGATTTTTAACTCCTGATTTTTTTTTCAGTTACCAAGTAAAATATTGTTGAAATGTTGGTTAACTCAAAGCTGGTTTGTTTTTTTTTTTTTTAATTCCTAATCCTACCTTAATCGTAAAGATTTTTCTCTGTTCTGGAAATTACATAAACTGTTATGCTGGTTTCATGTCAGTGGTTGATTCAAAGGTTGCAATGGGACTAACATGCTAATATGAGCATGAAAGCGTAAGCCAAGTGTTGCTATGTCTACACGCCAAGGTCAGCTGAACTTGGTTCACAGGCAGAAGGTGAGTATAGGCTCAGTTTTTGAGTATGGAGTTTTCTCCTTGCAGCTGTGAGCTGTGACATGTATCTGGCTAGTGAAGGATGACAGCTTTGCTTTTGTGAACCTCCTGTTTCTACCTGGCCTAAGTAGCAAGAGTTCTAAGGATTTCCTCAACTGGGATCTTTTGCTTGGTAACTCACTTTTTAACATGGCTTGTACAGGAAAAATTGCCATAATTTATAAGTGTTTAGCACTTTGTAAATGTTAAACATCTAACTAACTCATTTCTCACTTCAAGTATCCTCAGCCAGCAAATTGCACTCAAAATTGCGGTTTGGAGTGATTTGAAAAATACAAACATCAGCAGTCTTCAAGTGAAGGCCATGATCCACTATAATAGCCAGCTAGTTCTAATTCCTGCTCCGAGTGTTGGAGAGAACTTCACACAAAACTGGAAGTAAAGTAATTGACATAAGCCTGGAAAATGCGCTAGACACACTGGTCCACTAGTCTTGCTAGCTAAGGGTAATGGAAAGAGACTACTGAGGGACATCTCTGAAGGGATCAGAAAGTAACTTAATTGGGGGACAAACTTAACAGTGTATCTAGGGTAGCAGCCTTAATTACTAGTGTTGCTTCTCTTAACTATTTAATGCCTAGAACACATCATAGGTCCTTGTCTATGCAAAAAGGAAGGAATGGAAAAAAGATTTGTGATATTCTTTGTGGATGCTGCTTTGTATACAGAGGAAAAGACATCAAAAGGTCACGTCATCCATCTTTCTGACTGGATGTAAATAAGCCATTCATGATAGATGTTATAGAATCAGAATAGTTGAGGTTGGAAGGGTCCTCATGACATCATCTAGTTCAACCACCTCCCAGGATCATCTAGAGCAGGTTGCTCAGCAGCTTGTCTAGTTGGGTTTTGAATATCTGCAAGGATGGAGACTTCATGCTGGGATGCTGAGAGAGACAGTGTCAAAAGCCTTACTAAAGTTGGGATAAACAACAGCCACTGTTCTCCTCTTGTCCAGTAAGCCAGTCATCTCATCATAGAATGCTATCAGGTTGATTAAGCATGATTTCCCCTTCACAAATCCATGCAGACTACTCCTGATCACCTTCCTGTCCTTCACATGTTTGGAAGTGGTTTCCAGGATTATTTATTCTGTCACCTTCCCAGGGAAATGTTGTGTACTTTGTTCACGGTTGCCTGTGACTTGCCCGTGTGCAGGTGCACCGGATATTCATGAAGAATGGGAGAAAGTACCCCTCCCTTATGCCCCAAATAGGCCAGTCAGCATGGCTGACATTGCAAATACCCTACCAATTTCTTGTAATTTGCTAGTATGGATTGTGGCAAACTATTGCCTTGTTAATGCAAGGTGGCAAAAAAGGAAGTACTGCTCTCTGATGAGTGATCTGGTCTTTGCATTACTCCTATTGAAGTGTACTTCTATTTTCCTTTTAAACTTGGCTGGAGACAAAGAACTGTAACTATTTGATGGTTCTTTAAAGATTTTCCAACATTATGAGTCTAAAACACTGTAAAAAAAAAAAAAATTGGTCTGGAGGAATTGTTTTTAATACACGTGTATTTTAATAAGAGAATTTAATGTCAAGTTGTAATGCTGAGCACACATGGCACATGAAGCAACATCAGTGCCTGAAGGGAAGAATCCTTCACAAACATATTCTGCATTGACTAACATGGGGAGTGTTCTTTGCAAATGGGTGTGTACATCCTCCAGGCATTGCAAGTGAATGACATTTAATCCTTGGTGCATTAGACCTTGTCTGAAACTGTTCTATAAGTATTATAATAAACTAATTAAAGTAGACATTTTTAAACCAATCAATTTTGATGTAATTATCATGTTGGTGTTCATTACTCAGCAGACAGAACAACGAATCCCAAACAGCTTTTGTTTTATTTAAATCAAATGCCAATATCTTAAAATAGATTCTCTGAGCAGCAAAAAGATTGTCTCTGTGGTTTAATTCTGCATGGGAAATTATCTTGGGGCAAGCTTTCTTCAGTTCTTTTCAGGTTCTAAATGCAGCATACTAGCCAAATAGTGGCTGTGACAGCAACGAGGGAGGAGGAGGACCCTGCCAGAGCACTGGCCAGTGGCATGAACTTCTCCCTCTTCCTCCTGAAGACAAAATCTATCTTCTTTTGTTCTTGAGACCCAGCTCTTTTGCTAATATTACCATAAGCTTGTTTTAAGTAGGATGATCTAGTAGCCACACATACACAATATTAAAGGACCAAGAAAAAATTTTTAGAGGCAATAAAAATACCTCAACATCTTGTATCTAGGAACACAGTATGAAAAGCTAAATTGCCAAGTTTAGGGTTTGGAGCAAATCTTTGTTTTGGATGTGCTTTGGTTTCAGGCTTGTAGTAGAATTAGCACGTGAACTGCCGTACAGATCTCATGGAACAGAGACTGCAAATTCATGACCTAACTTCGGACTCTGGCTGCATGAAGGATTACCCGGAGCACATCTCTGCAGTGGCTGAAATGCAGATTTACTGCAGCTGCTGTCTGCATCTTATCCTGCAAAATGAATCAGTCAGTGGAGCCTTATTTCCTCTACAATTCTTTGACCTTTTCCTGTACATAGAGGGAATGTGAAATTTCTGTTTTGGCATTGACCACTGGAAAGAACAGCTTCCTTATTTTTGTCTGGAATGTCTTAGGCAGAAAGACATGCATGTGTGCTCCATGTCTTAAGAGGATCAGCCCTAATGTACAGGTAGTGTTTTGCCTTTTGCGTATTGCTTTCCCTTCTGTATAAAAAGTGCCTTAAAGGCTTGATCACTAGCCAGTTGGAATCAATGGGCAAATTTTCATTGATTTCAATGGGTTTTGAATAAAATCCCTAATATCTAGTATTTTTCACCTCTAGGCATTGGAAACATGGGATGGTGCTGTGGAGAGGGCTTTCCAGTCCAATACCACATTAAAAAAAAAAAGTCACTCTTTGATTAAATCTTGAAATGGGCATAATGTCTTCTCAACTGTCTTCTCAGCAGTTTACTGTTAGGTCTCACGTATGTGCGACCATTTTGTCTAATAGCAGTTAGCCAAACTTGCTAAGAAAAAGTTACAGATTGTAAGGTACTCGGCAGTGAATTCTGCTGACACGAGTAGACAGTGTGAAAACATGTGAAAGACTAGGCTTTAGGGTTTTTTTTCTCCTAAGACTGGAGAAAAAACTACAATAGGATTTTCTACTGCTCTGAGCTAAACTGGGTACTGTGGGCCCTATGCTGATTTGAGTTGCTGGCTAGAGTTCTCCCATCTGTCCCACTGGACGTCTACCTAAAAGGAATGAAAGAAGCTATGAAGGAAATAGGAAAGAAAATCAACCAAACAGCAATAAAAAGAAAATAGTGAAATCTGACAGTCTGATAAGAAATTTTTTTTCAAATCCCATGTGAAAGTCTATTCAATGATTTTTCATTAGGCATCTAATTAATATTTTTATTTAGAAGACTAGCAAGTTGCAATACAGCTAGGTTTTGAATAATTTAGGTTTAAAATATGATAGCTCATTTTGCTGGTCAGTAAAGGCAACATGATTAGAATGATAAATTTCCTGAGCAAAGGAACATGCTTCCCACACTCAGGATAGTTGAGTAGTGTACAGTCAGAGACCTAATTCCACTAATAAACTGTCAATGGAGCTCATGCTGTGTGTGCCATTCAAGCATGCTGGTGTCTTGATAAAGACCTCAGATGAGAGAACAGAATAAAGTAAGGAAGGATTCATTTCAGGTTGTGACATTTTAGTGGGAAATAAAATTTATTTTTTTATAGAAAAAAGCTAAGTTCTTTTTGGTTTGTGTTTTTTTTCCCAGGTTTACATTGAGCAAAGAGCATCCAGTTGCATGGGTTAATGATGACCACAGCTTTATTCTCTTTTGCTGGGTTGCAACTGAGAGCATGTGTTATGTGATATCCCAGGAGATTAATTTTTTTTTTTCATTTGGTACCCTTATTATCCCTTCTTCATAGCAATCAGCTGTAAATGAGTCTCGCTCTTCACAGTGGGCTGTGTCCTTATGAACTTTCCAAAATAATGGTCTTGAATTTGGCATTTGTTGAGGCTCAGTTTGGATAAGCAGCTTAAGGACAAGGTTGTCGGTGCAGCTTTCATCAGCTGACTAATGTTTTCCACTTATTTCAGGCCTTGGAGAGACTTTCTTTCTAGATGTAGTTAAAGTAGTTGATCATATTACTTCTCTTATCTCTAAGACGGTGTCTTCATTGAGCAGAACTGGATGAATTAATACTCTTTAGTGTTAACTTAGTATTAACTCTACAGAAAGTTGGACAGCTTAGCTGGTGGTTTTAGGTAGGTTTAGTTTTGCAGTCAAGCAGATAAAGACACTTACTTGTTCCATTTGTCTACTTGTATTCCAGCAATTAGACAGTGATTGGCAGTTGAGGAAGTTGCAAAAGCAACCTGTGCTGAGTGAAATTCTACCTCTTCATTTTTTCACAGTGTGAAAACATTCTTCCGGAATGTATCATTCCCACTGTGGAGACTCCGGTGAGGAGTCTTTCCACATCATGCTATATTAGGTATTTTTTTTATATATATATATATTCTTATACAGTTAGCTTGAAGTGTATGCTAGACTGTCTTCAGCGATGGATAATAAAAAATAGCTAAAATGAGGTTTTTTTCTTTAAGGCAGCTCCTAATCAGTACGATTTGTTTTGCCAACTGATTTAACGTTCAAATAGCATTATTACAAAAATCACACCACTTGCTTGAAGTAAGTGCCTGTTACTTGTCATGTCAAGTACCTCCTGGCCATTTATTTTGATCCTTTTCTTAGTAAAATGCACTTCCTTCACAGTTTCTGCTTAGTATTCTGCTTTTTCCTATACAATACTTCTCTGAATTACGTGGCATATTCCTTGAGATAGAAAAGATGTCTGTCCGTATAGATTTGAAAGGAGACAAGGTTGCACCTTATACTTACAGAAGCTAAACAACATTATTATTAAATTACAGTGTCTCTGCCATGGAAATATAGATTTATGATAACACAGCATTAAGTCTTTTGTTCTGTAAAGTAATCCATTTAAATAGCTCACTCATCTTGAACAATACTTACTGAAAGATTCAGACCTTGGTTCATACATCATCTTTAATGTATTCTTATCTAAACTCTGCCATACTTGGAGAGGTCTGGGCATGGAGAGTTTGAATTCATGATGCTCCCAAAACAAGGTTTGTAGGTATACTTGGGAACCATCACCTACCTGTGTACCTGATTACAAATGTGTTGTCTGAAGAGCATTATAATAGTAGCAGAAGAGCAGAACTGATATGCACATGCATTTGTGCCAGAGAAGAAAGAAAAGGACTATGCTCATCTTTTCAAGAGCATGTGAATGCTATTTTGGATAGTCAGTATAATCTTGGGCAGAAATGGAGTAGGAAGGTGCTGCGGTACTCTATATGGATCTCCTTGTAATGGCCAAAAAAGTAACTGGGAAGTTCACAAAAAAAGTAGAAAAAAATATTCTTAATGTCCAGGAGTCTGAAGAATCAAAGAAATATTTTGAGCATATTTCAGAAGAGAGGAGATCTCCTAAAAATGATTAAAAATGTATGATTGAAAACTAGAATGTCAGATAACTGACAGTCTGTTTACAGCAAGGTAGGAATAAACTCTTACAACGAAAATTAGTGAGTCAGCGCTTACTGATAGTCCACATAGTGTTTTGGAAAGCAAGTTTTATAGGACTGAGGAACCAATGTTGTAATCTTTGATGCAGCAGAACAGTCCTGACACTTTGAAGGTATGTAACGAAGATATGCGTAAACAAGAGACACTGATTCAGGTTCCTGGTTCATACTTTGAAGGGCAGAATGGCTTTTTTCAAGACTATTTTAAAACACAGATTTTACAAACAGTGGTGAACACAGTGACAAAATCCTACCACCAGATAATCATTTATGGATCAGATAATGATTTTCTCCTGTGCCATAATGATGTTTCTCCACTCAAGGGAGCCCAGGCACTTTTGTCAAATATTGCTGATACACCCAGTATGTCTGCCAGTGTTGCCTTATTGCAAGTGAAGGAGCTAGATAAGAATTGTCTTCATTCAAAATAACTTGCATGAAAGTTCCTTGGCACCTTTGTTGTCAGCAAAAATTACTTGAGCAGCAACATACATTACGAAAAGAAGCAAATTAATATCTGGATTTTACTATTGTCAGGAGTTTCATATTATAGACAGATAGTATTAAAAATCTATTTTTACATAATGATTTTTTTAAATACCAATTTTTCTATTTGTTTCTTTGGGGAAATATTTTGGAAAGTGTTGTATAGCATTTGAAGCTGCTGCATGAGTTAAGTGCTCAAATAATAGAGGTTTTACAATTAAAGGAATTCTAACAGCTAAAATTTAATTTTGTAATGCTATAGTTTTGATAATAATTTACAATGAAGTTTTAAACTTATAAGCCACTAAAAAAGAATGCCCCTTTTTATCCCAGAAAGTTTTATATCTATATGCTACATTTACAAAGTATGGCAATTTATGTGCTTATTTAGCTGTGAATGTGTACTTCCTTGCTGTATCTTAGAGTGCAATAATATATGTAATTAAATTTTAGTCACTCAGTCAAACAAGCTTAACTAGAGCATCTTCACGCAACATGCTCTAGAATTTAGTTTTCCAAATAAACTCAGTGTGTCATTGATGTCCAGAGAAGATCAATAGAATGGAAATTGCTTGCAGTTTCCCCTAAAGTGCTGCAATGTTTTATTGCTCTCACATTTTCACTCTATAGCCTTTTCTCTGCCAGAGAGGGCACACGCCCGTGCCAAGCACACGTAGTACAAGGAAACAGAAGGATTATATATACAAATGATGCACAGTTCATGCTCCTTTTTCTTTCTGTGTTTTACATTCTACTCTGGTAAAGTACTGAGCTTCTTTATCTCCCCAGGGAGCAAGAATTTCTCTAAGGGTGTTTGGTGTCTGGAAGGTTTGGACCTTAACTTTGCAAGTATTGTCTAACCAGTATTATTGGACCAGAGAAGTGGGTTTGAGTGTGTATACTCACACGTGTGCATCTTTGAGAGGGTGTAATACCATCCAGATCCCTGCAATATATGACTGTAGCCTCATTGCTGCTTACTGGCAGCTGCAGAGAACAAAGTGGTGTCCAGACTTCTCCTTGTGCTGGTTGCTGGGAGGAGGTACGCATTCAAGCATGTGAGGAATGGCCTTACACTGCTGAACTGCGGATGTTACTTGTTGACTTGTCTGCTGGATTCTAAGTTTCTTTAAAGGGGAAGTTAGGGCCAAGAAGGCCAAGAACTAAGCTTGAAATGTGTCTGAATATTTGTGTGTATTTCTCACCTAGTAACGATGCCAAGCTCACCCTGAAACCAGTCTTTGGCACAAGCTTAACTAGTTAAATTCAGCAGAAGCAGCTAGCAGAAGGTTGTGCTACTGCAGAAAGTACAGCAGACACTGCAGAGGAGTGGGTTGTAGTGGGCAGCAGCTAGCCACTTTTGGAGTGTAGTCTCTTTTTGGTGTGATATTAATTGATTTCACATTAATGGGAGTTACTTGTATGCATCAAACACAGATTAGACTTTACAAATTAGTTTGCTGTCTCTCTCCAGCTTTCCCTCCCCCAGGTTATATTCCATATGCTGTGCAGTATTTTGTTTGATTTGTACCCACACAAACTCAGTGAAGCAGTCTCTGTAGTGCTTAGGCCAACAGTGGTGTGTTCGTTTGTGGCTTGGTTTCTAGTCTGAAGCAAGGAGATCATACTTTCAATGTTGAGTGTCTCAGTATATATGCAGGATGCTAATGATTTAACATGAGGCAAGCTAAATGCAGTTCAAGGTGAGACTGGACTCTTATTATCTGATAGCTTTTCTCCACTGAAACCTGCCCAGATGTATACCTATTACTGTAGCAATTACTGTTACTTTAACAGGGAAGCCTTCTACTACTGTTATCTAGCATATTTAGTCTAAATTAATTTGAAGTTAGTCTAAGTCATTGCCAAGATTTGAGTTCACTGGAGTTTTTCCTAAACAGAATGAAAATTAAGAAAAACATACAGAAGTTCTTTTTTCCTGAGGCCTATATTTATCATTCATTTTGCCAGGTTCCCCGTTGCCTTTGCTGTAGTTGAGATCCAAGCTCTTGCACCTACCAGCTGCAATGACTTATTCAATGAGCAGATTCCTGGGCCTTTATCTGTTCCTTATTTTCAGTCTGACATTTATATCTTTCTCATTTTGATATTGATAGACTTTGACTTCTCCTTCCAGGTAACGGAAATTTAGTCAGGGGGTGGTATATATGTATACACCCTTCTATTCATTCCAAACTGGGACCATATATCCTGTAGTATGGACAATAGCCTCTTCTCAGTGCCTTGTAAGGAATTAGAATCCCACTGGAACCTCTCCCTGGTGTGGGTCTTCACTGTGGTGATTTCCAACCCTTGTCTTCATTCGTTGTGGAATAGCAGCACAGAGGAAAACTGCAAACTCCTATGGCATATTGTGGGTCAAATGTAGTTGGTACTTTCCAGGGACCAGGCTACATTTTTAGGTTCTGTGCTTCTCCTACTCATTGTGAGACTTATTCTTCAGCTTCTGAAAACTACTTCAAGATTTTGGGAGGGAAAGTTGGTGTGCCCCGTGTCCTGGTTGTAACAAGTTACGCAGCCAGCCACGAGACCTGAATTTGAGGACAACCTGACAGAACATCCCTCCAGTAATGTGGAGTTTAGACTTACCAAGAAAGCATTTTAAGTATTAGGAATATTGGAAATTAGAGGGTAAGAGACTGCCAGCCAGCACTGTTTGCATTCTTTATGCTGACCAGTTTAAGAAAGCAGTGTTTGCATTTTTGTTCAAGAAAAAGGGAAATGTTTAATGAAATACTGTGCGCATGCTTTCTCTCACTTTTTCTCTGTGTCTTTGAAAGAGTATGAAAAATGGATAAGTTGGACAATGATGTTTGACAGATTATCTCTTGTATCCCTTTGGAATGAAAAGATTTTGCAGTAGGGCTTCCTGATGTGTTATTTAGCAGAATAGACAGACCTTTAGTCCTTTGGTTTCACACTTTGCAGGCTCTTTGAGTACAATTGAAGTACATGCTGTAGCAATGTCGTTCTCATATACATAGGAAAAAGCATTATCAGATAATTAGACTGTGTCATGGAGATGTAATAAAAATCCTTAGGAAATTAATTAATGCACATGTACAATAGCTACTTTAAACCACAACACTTTAGCCATTTAAAATTAGGTTCTTTTTAAATAGCAAAAGCAATTAGTCTGCTCTGACTGATTGCTTGCCAATTTTTTTAATGTAAGACTTTTTTGATTTATGAGAGTAAAAAAACTAAGAAGGGGAAGGGTAAAATTCCATTGTGGCTGTTAGTAGAGGAAAAGTATCAAGCTCAATAGCTGTTTTTTCTGTGCTGCAGTTCTCTCTTGCGTCCTACAGTCCTGAGGTAAAGCTTTGAAACTTTTTATGCATTATCTTCACAAGTATTAGCTTACTGGTGCAATAATGTTTACTAGTATCTGCTGTGTTCAGATAGAAGAGTTGGATGGTATTTTTTATAGTAAATCTCTTCCTCCTAAAGGAAAGATTATTCAAACTGAAAACTCCATGTTCTTTTTGGTGGCATCTTGGCTTTTGAAATAAAAACTCCCCTCTTAAGTCCCCAGCACCATAACTTTTATTTTGACAAAATAAGCCAGAATATCAGCTGTGAAAGCAAAGCAGGAAATGCAGCCTATTACTGAAATGGCCACGACCTTCGGAACTGAAATAGAATTTCTGCTCTTGGGCTGGATTCAGCGTAGCTGTCATGCTACATGCCTGACTTAAAATGGGTTCATTGGTTCTACTAAAAGCTTGTACTTTGGCATGTATTTTAGTATCTAATTGAATTGCAGCTCATATTTGCAGTCAGGCAGTATTTACAATGTTTTTTGTAGCTACAAAGAAATACAAAAATTTCCTGCATCAGTTCCTGTCTCTCCAAAGGTGGGTGCTGTATTGAGACATTGAGGAGCTGAAGAAAACTGTGGTCATGTATCATGCAGAATTTTAGGCAAGTGAAGAGTAATGAATGCATCATAACTTTGATGATGGTGACAACCAGCTTTAGATGTGGCTCATTCCCCTGCAAATATACTCCTACTGGCAGTTAGTGCAGACCATTATGATCTTCAGTGTACTTCACTCTCTCTGTGGGCGCTGCTTGCCTGGGTTTCTTCAGTAGAGAAGACATTTACTTGGCTTCCCACCTCCCTGCCTGCACTACCCAGAGCAAGATTAGGACTTCACATTCCTTTTTTTTTTTTTTTTTTTTTTTTTGGTAGAAAGGGAAAAATATTGAGTAAGTGACACAGAAGAAGAATTGCTATGCATATTAAACAGAGAATGATTGCTGACAGCATGCATTATGTAAAAGGGGAACCTGCACAAAATGAAATACAAACCTTGCTGGAATTTAGCTGTTACCTGTAATGTATATTATAGGATTTACAGGTATTACATTGTCTTCTAGGGACTACCCAGCTTAAGTTTTCTTACAATTCTCATAATGTACTAGTGGTCTTCCTGTTTCAGCTACATGTTGAACTTTTTCTTGTCATATCAAGCTTGTCTCCTATCATCACTGGTGTGGGTTGAGAGAGAATTATTCCAGAAAAAATATTTATCTTTTTCAAGAAAAACATGTTCAACCTTGTGAAGTCTGTGGTTTTCTTTCAGTCTTGAGGTTTTTTCACTGCTTGTAAAAAAACCTCCTGAGCCCCTCTGTCATGGCATATGACAAGCTGAACTGCTGAGATGAACGATAGTTGTGTTCTGCTCAGTGCTACTGGATTTACCATGGACACATATTAAGCAAAAAAATGTATTTTTCAAGTTTATTAACTTGGAGTGTTAATAGAACTTCTTTCACATTAAAGTCTGTATTCAGGAGGCACACAGAGGTGCATGTCTCGCTGTAGGCAGTGCAGCTGCTATGTTTATAGCTATGGGTAGTGTTTGACCACAAATTATTCAGAAAACCAGGAATTATTCTATTAAGAAAAGGAAATATCTACTCTTTAGTTCAGTTCTCTGTAATTTATACACTCTTTGAGAACTGTGTTTTATTAAGTTAGTTATTAATACTTTCTGTGTCAACACTGTGCTCAGTAGTGAACAAGCCAAAAGTGCAAGGCCTGCCTCACTCTGCTATGATTTCTGTTGCTTTCATGTGGAGGTGAATGTGAAGTCCTTGTGCACTGCAGGGTTGGTGTACAGGAGCCTTTGCATGCAGGTAGATGATACAGATGACAGAGCACTCGGAAAATACTATGTGCCAGGAAAACAAAAAAAGTGTCTTGTTTTCTGTGAGGTTAATGAGTTAAACAGGCTGACTGTGCAAGGTAGGGAACAGAACAGCAGAGCCAGGGAAATGGGAAACAGCAGAAGACAAGAGGAGAGATGTAGGTAGAAGCTGTTATGTTAGAAGAAGGTAGGAAGAAACAGGTTATCTGAGTAGCCTGATCTATGTTATGTCAGAGAAACATCAAGATTTGCATCACTGTATAGCATCATTACTGTGACCTTATAGATCCATCTGTTATTGGTGAAGTCTCCCGTGTGTCACTTTTGTAATAGAGGGGTTTATTCAGCAGGAGTACTTCACCTGAAATCAATGGCTCAGACTTGAGATTGTAAATTAAACAGCTTTTGACTAGAGCTTAAGATTTTGTACTGCATAAGTGAAAATTCAGATAATAGCCATTCTATGAATAATATAAAAGCCAGACGCCAACAGGCAAGCTGGGATGGAGACAAAGGCAGTGGTCATTTTACTTATCACTCAGTGACATTCAAAAGATATTTGGTTATGGTGCCAGTCAGATGGTATGTTTCTTGAAGACTTTTAGTTGGACATTAGCATTTTATGTTAGAACTAGTAACATTGGTGGTTCAGCATGGAAAAGAAAAAGATTGTGCATTTAGTATGTGTGGTTGAGGTAAAACTGAAGGAAGCTGCTGACATTTTCTGCAATGGATTTTGACAGAAAATTTGCAGGTTCACAGTCTTGAAAAGTATTAAGTACTCAGATTGTCTCAGTTCCATGAATCTTCCCAGGAACTCAGTTTGTTGCAAGACAACTGTAAACAGCTTTTAGAAACCTTCAAGCCGTCAGTTGGGGTATGTTTGAAACCATCTTGTATTTTTTAAAATACTATTTAGTGATGCCAAAAATTAAAAGACTGTATACTAATCAGTAATTGAAATAAAATATTTCACCTGATATGACCCAGTGGGGAATATCCCACAGAATCAAGGTATCTGTTACTTATATACGCTCTCAAAGAATGTCTCTCTTGTATGCTGGGCTTATCACAATTATCCTTAGTGTTTGGTTTTACCATTAAATTCAAGTAGTGATCACCACGGGATGCTGGAAATGTGCATAACTCTTTGGAAGCAGCAGAAAATAGCTGTCTGCTTACTAAGCTGTGCTATACCTGTAGTCCACCTTGCAACATGGCATGATACTCTGCAGTAACTGTCAATGCATGCCAAAGTGTTCCTGAAACTCTTGGGCTTAAACCACAGGGCTGTGTGATAAGTAGAGGGTAAACAGCTTCAGTGCTCTGTCTACCAGGATATATTTTCCTAATTCTCTTCTTTCAAGAGAGAGCTTCACGTTATATCAAAATGAGGGTGGATTGTCTGGCTGATGCCACTGTCCTACTGTTTTTCCTGGGTAAAGGAAATCTCTTCCTTCCCAGTACTTCCTCCTGAGTTTCTGTACTCTGAGCTGTTCTCAAAAGGCTCCTCTGCTTTTATACTGGATAGCTTTTAGTCCCATGATATCAGCTATCATTTTTCAAAGCATATAAACAGGCTCCTTTCATTCAGGGTGTTTGAGACAGGCAGAAGTAGCTTGGAACAAATACATCCATTCGCCCAAAAGTACATTACAGCTGGAGGACATAAGGGGAAGAAAAGAGGGAAGGTTTAACATCATGTTGGTAAGTCTTCAGCTTGTTACAGCTGATTGGGAATTGAATGGCGAAACAGGAAAATGCTGTTTCCTGAAACACATTGTTAAAACATGAGAAAAAATATTGCGGACTAACGCAGTGACTAAAGCACTTAGCTCAAATGGAAGGAATCAAGAGTCAAAACCCTGATTCAGATCTGTGGCTTGTACCTGATTTTTTCCCATCCTAAATAAAAGCCTGGATCTTTGGCCTATAAAAGCAGTCTTCCTCTTGATCTCAGATGATGGATAATTTTATATATATATACAAAGTGTAGCAGCTTCATCTTTTTCTTTTTATCTCTATAGTGTCCAGATATTATTTAAACGTTCAAAAATGTTTTCAGAAAGAAAAAAACGTGCCTGTTTTCCCTTCATATAATATATACAGATAAGTTGAAGGCTTCATTGAGGTGGAAAATGTCCCTTGTTTTAGGAATTATTTGTCAGATTCTGAGCTTTCAAGGCATACTGCCAAACCTACCTTTTCTGCAGGCATCTGGTAGGTCAATGAACTGGTTTATAAGGACTTATCATATAGTGATTACTTAGATGGCTCGTGGTAATGTTATAATGGCAGTTCAATTAATATGATAAGATCTTAATTGGTTGTGTAGAATATTGTCTTTTAATCTATGCAAAGTGCCAAGGGTATAGCGGAGGTGCATATAAATCTGACTAAACCAGAGTGCCTGTGCCTCTAATTTACTTAGCCCCAGCATTTAGACCACTGGAGATAGAAGAGTCTTGTAGGACACCCATTTTTCCCCAGTGACTGATAATATTGTTGGTGAAAACTCTGTCCAGAGAAGGGATATAGAAAGGTCCTGTCTCCAAAAACAGAGGCCCTAACTCCTACTCAGAGAAACAAGGTGCTTGAACAGCAAAGGAGTATGTCTGACAGTCATATTAAAGGCCAAAAGAGTGACCTGTGGACCCAAAAACACCCATTTCATGAATTTCAGCTAAAAAGTTGGGCTTTGTAGGTAGAAGCTTTAACAAATCTGCATTACTGACCTGAGTTTGTGACTCCTGTACATTTTCAAGTTTAGGTATATTAGGAAATATAAGTCAAATGATGGGAGGCTTGTTTTTTCTTCATTATCTTTCACCAGGCTGTTAGAAGTGTCTTCAGCCCCCAGGAATTCCTAGACCAGTTTCAAATCTGAGAACTGGGCACAAAGAAAGGCATGCTATACAAACCGATAAGGGAGCTTCCTAGCCCAATCGTATACAAATTTACCTGAGTGGTATGCACAAGCGAGGTGTACGTGCTTGCAGATTAATTAAGTTTTAACTATCCATGGACATACCCAATTTGCGTGGGCAATTACGGCATTGCTGCAGGCAATCCATGTGCCCTTTTTGCATGCAGTCCCTAAATTCTGTATTTAAAAATGAGCCCTTAGGGTTAGTTTAGAGGGTAGGGAGCTTTTTGGGGTCAGTTGTTGTGTTTTGGTGGGAGGTGGTGTGCTTAAATGGAGGTCTCACTTTCACAGAAAATAATTAAATGTACTAAGGAGCAGGATATAGACCTGAAGGAACATATGGTTCACATTAATCCAGCAAGCCTCCTCTTCTTCCACTTATTTTGTGAAAAACTATGTTTAATTGATGGGCTAACAAAACGTCACAAATCCTCATCTGTACCGAAGTGGCATTATTGTAGGAACATTGCATTAAATAATAGTTAGTCACCTAGTTTAAAGTACAATTATTTCCATTTAAGTTTATATCATCTGAATGCAATGGGGCATGGTAATGTATTAGCCAGTAGGGCTGTCAAACTCATTTGTGGTTTTTCAGTTCATATGTATTAATATGTCTATTGGTGTTGCCATGTTGAACGCTCACTATTGTATGAATGCAGAAGAAAGCTGAGTGTTAGAAAACAAAACGGTAAACCGGAGAGGCAAAATACCTGTATAGCTCAGGTGGCAATCAGCCACATCTGGAATATTCTACTCACCTAAAGTTTTAAGGTACATTCGTGTGAATTTTGTGGAGTGGCCAGTTTTGGTTGTTAAAGTAAACAATCAGTTCCCAAGCATTACCTTACTCCACAGAAATGTTTAGGCCTTGGAACACAGGAACAGATCAATTGGCGGCAAGTCAAGCTGGTGCTGTTTTAAAAATCCCCAAATAGCTGACACAAACTCTTAGCAAGGTTGTAGCTCTGCCCTATATTGACAAATAAACCTATGGCTGAAATGCTTGTGTTTCCATGCACACACTAGTTGTTTCTCACTTTTCAGATATCAGTTGGGTCATTTGTGTGTAATTGCCATGGTGCTTCTTGCCCCAGATTTATGCCTGGAGCTTTTCCTTGCTACTACAGGTTGCCTTGGTCTTAAAATTGTAAAGGAGCTGTGGTAGAAGACTTTCTGAAGGATCTGAAAGGTACTAACTTTGTGGATCAGTTTTGACAGTTTTACACAGGGGAAGGGTATGGAGAAAATACGAAGAGGTGCCAATGGTTAAGGTGAACAACTGAGACATAGATGATGTGGAGGAGACAGTAACCGACGGGGGGGGGGGGGGGGCGTGGGAAGCAATAACTGCTTGATTCGGGCCCTGAAGGCAAGAACAACTTCACTGTGATGAGAAGAGGGGTACCAGTGCAAAGATTCAAAGGTTTTGACATGGTTTAATAATTCAGAGTTGCTTGACTATGAAAGTAAAACGGTTCTTCAGTGAGAGCCAGAATCCAACCTGTCATTAATGAAATTAGTTCCTTAGTTCCAGTGCAGTCTGGAGGGGACATGATATATCCAGCAGCCAGCTGGGCTATCACAGTAGGTATTACTTGCCCTTCTGAGTAACTCTCTCTTGCAAAAAAATAATGCTAATCTAATGCAGATGTTTTGCTATTTTTCGTCTTCAATGTTCAGGTTGTTCATTTCCCACATTGTATGTGGCCTAAGAATAAACAGAAGACTGCAGTTTTCAGAGAGCAAGTGAGCATTTACTTAATCATCTTGAGCACATGTTCCCTCAGCTAGAGAAACATTCTGTCTTTATTCTGTTTTTCCACCTCTGCCTTTTTATTAGGAAAGAGGACTGCTGTATCTTTAATGCACTACTTTACAACCTTTTATGTAGAAAGATTAACAAAAAGGAACCACACTTAATTTAAGATGACAACTTAGGTTTGCCTCTGGATTCTCTTTTGGCAGACGTTCTCTTAGTAAATTACATTTGACAACCTGAAATATATTCAAACCAAGATTTATGCCTGCATTTGCTCACAGGGCTGTGGTTCATCAGACGGTGTGGTTAAAAAGCTATGAAAAGTAACAACTAATTTGAAAATTTATTTTTAGACAACCTACGTGGGCTACCGATGCTAAAACTTTGTTTAAGAAAAGTAAGGTTTCTGAACATGTGGAGGTAATTTTTCGGTTGATAATATAGTTATAGATGTTTGTGCAAGAAAAAAGAAAACAACATTACAAAACCAGAAGAAATGAGTCATAATGATACATTTTTCAGTTGCAGCTTAACACAAAAAAAGGTTTTAAAAACATAACCAAGGACATGGCATCTTTGAAAATTTTCCCAAAGGAGAAGTCAATGTTAGCCGAGATTGCCAGAATTTACTTTAGCTATTACTATGGGTGAATAATTATGCTCAATTCAGCCAGTGATATGGGTTCACAGCAGGTTAATTGGTAATAATGGGTTTCATTCCAAACAGTGAGGAATGATATTTCAACAAAAAAAGTGCTCTCACTGAGAGCTGAAGATGTCCTTGCTTTCAGTGCTTCATATTCACAATAACACATATAGGAGACCAGTGTTCCTGTTTCTGTGGTATTGAGTTGCCCTCAGTTGCTCATGGCTATTGAAAGACGTAACAAGCTGAAGAAGCATCTAAGCTGTGCAACCTGGTCCTGCTTTTTTTTCTTCTTTTCCTTCCCTCTGACTAAAATTTGCATTCCTTGGGACTGGACAAAGGAGAACAGAGTGATCTTGTTAAAATCACTGATGCAAATAGACCTTTATCTCTGTTCCATAGGTGTAAACACAGAGTTAGCCATTTGAAGTAAGGCATGCAGATATCAATTGGACAAAGAAGAATTTTCTGTGCTTGTGAGTGTGCTTGTGCCTACTGCACAGCACGGGAGTTCTCCATCCCTCCCTCAGTCTCGTGCACTACACCATATAAATAATAATGAAGCAGGAATAAATCTATTGATTGTGATCTGGCTGAAAACAGGATCTGAGCCTCTCAATTCAGAATCTTCTCTCACTTCAGCATCTTCCCCTAAGGTGTGGGTATCGTTTGTGATGTACAACATCCCAGGAATGAGGAATAGTGTGTAAGACAAGAGAAGATATGAACGCAATTCATCCTGGATAAGCCTCCTCACCTGGATTATACCCTAAGTCATCTCTCTTTAAGTGTTGTATCAAATTCTTCCATCCTCCAATTTCTGTGAACCTGTATGATTTCCTGTCTCAGCATTCAAGTCCTTGTTTTCCTGTTGCTACCTAGATTGTAATTTCTTCATTTGAGGATCCTAGTGACTCTATCAGAAGCTCTCCAGACAGCAGTGAGTAAATCCCTGTTTTAAAAAAGAAAAAAAGAAAACCCTCAAAATTTAGTCCTTTCATTACTTTTGTTCAAAAAGAGGAAAAAAACCAAACCTTTGTATGTGTGTTTAGAAGCAGTTAAATCTAGTTCCTTTGGATTTGTATGCAAGTCATTCCATACAAAGAGAAGTTGGAAATACATTAATAGGACACTTCCAAGGTTGAAATATTTGGTCCGTTATTTTCTCCTCTGCCCTAACTGATTTTTTTGTAAAGTTCTCCGGAGAGGAAAAGGCTATTATAGAGTTTGGATTCTTCCTCTTTACTTTTGATGAGCCAAAGGCACCATACCATGCCTTGGGATCTGTTATAGCTATAGCACATGGTGAGTATATGTACATGAGCACTGAATTGTGCCTGCAAATGTTTTCCCTCTTAGCATCCTGAAGCTTGAAATCAACAGGATTGTTTGAATGTGCTCTGTCATAGGTGCTGTAAATCTTGTGCTCCTGACTGGGTAGCCCAGCTGTAATGAGTCAGGCTTGCCTATCCATTCAACTCTATTCCTCAGACTTTTCTTCCAAAATATTCAGCGTATTCAACATATTTCCTATCAGCAATAACTGCTGCAAAGTATGGGAACACAGATGCAAATGTCAAAATTCATTATGTTTAGACATAATAAGAGAATGTAGCAATATGTCAATGGATTTTTTTTTTTACTGGAAAAGTAATAGATATTAGCCTCTGTTCATGCGTACCTATGCAGTACCTGGTGCTGTGGATAATCAGCTCAGCTGGGATTCTGAGTGTCCTTCCAAACATAAGTTTTAGATAATAGGAAAACATTATCTTATTGGACTTTCTATGGACAGTGTGGGCTGCTTCTCTGCTGAGTTTTCTTGTGTTTCATCTTGGTGACTGTGTTGCTTATTTTATATAAACTTTCCATCCATTTTGTAGATTGTTGTCGTGGTTTAATCTCAGTCAGCAACTAAGCACCACGCAGCCGCTCGCTCACTCCCCCCCACCCGGTGGGATGGGGGAGAGAATTGGAAGAGCACAAGTTAGAAAGACTCGTGGGTTGAGATAAAAACAGTTTAATAATTGAAATAAAATGATAATAATAATATGATAATAATAATAATAATACTACACAAAACAAGTGATGCACAGTACAATTGCTCACCACCCGCTGACCGATGCCCAGCCAGTCCCCGAGCAGCAGCCCCCCCGGCCAGCTTTCCCAGTTTATGTACTGAGCATGACGTCACATGGTATGGAATGTCCCTTTGGCCAGTTTGGCTGTGCCCCCTCCCAGCTTCTTGTGCACCTCCAGCCTTCTCAGTCAGTAGAGCATGGGAAGCTGAAAAGTCCTTGGCTAGTGTAAGCATTACCTAGCAACAACTAAAACATTGGTGTGTTATCAACTTTGTTCTCATCCTAAATCCAAAACACTGTACCAGCTACTAGAAAGGAAATTAACTCTATCCCTGCCGAAACCAGGACAATTGTCTTGTTGAAAAGTTTCCACTAGTATTCCATTTCAATATTGTCTTTCTTAATCTTTTTTTTATTTCTTCTCGATTTAGTCCTGTATGATCCTTCTCCTTTCTTGCTGTTTGATCTTCAAGCAGAAAGAGGCTTTTGTTAGCTGTCTTGAGGAAGGCTGGAGCCTGTACTAAAAGACAATCATCCCCATCTTATGTTGACACAGATAACCCTGAAATACTGACCAGCACTTGTCCGTTCCGTTCCCCAAAGGTCTAGGCTAGCGACTGCTTTGCCTACGATTAATTACTACCACCCAGAATCTCACCTTGGACTTTTAAAACCTTATGTAGTGTTTTGTCTAAAAGATTGTCTCAGATACAAATTGCAGGTAGTTAGCTACATCCATCATTCTTCACTGTGCTTCACTAAATATGAAATGGTTCTGCACTGGTGTCTTGACTTCTCTGTTTCACTTCCCTTTCTGCCTATCAGTGTCATTAAGGACGTTTTACTTCCAAGGTCTGCAAAGGGCAGGTAGGATGAAGTCTCAGGTATTGGGATACCAGCATATTAGAACACCACTTCGTCCCCCCCAAAGAATAATAAAACATACAGCATATGTCTTGGGTAAAATAACCTTTTGCTTCAGGCTTTATGACTCCTGGGAGCTGTATTTTACCCTGAGGAAATATTTTACTGCTTTTGTTCCCCGAGTCTGCCACTAGAGTGATATATATATATAATATGCTCTCCATGCAAAAAATGAGGTGACCTATACATCATACATTCAAATTCAGGAAGCTGATGCTGATTCTGGTTTCACTAACCAAGAAGGAACCCTCCTCCAGTCAGTGAGGTTATTCCAGTCTGAAGCTGGTGAAAATAATGTATTAAACCATGACTACAGCAGTAGAGCTTTTCCAAGTGCATTTCTTGCAGCGTAAGTCACTTGGATTCAGATCCTTAGCTTAACTGAATCAGTGTCATTCTACTGAAGCTTTGAAACAATCCAAGAAATCTGCTCACATCCTTAGGCAAGTAAAAAGGATATCATGTGATGCTCTGATTTAGGAGCAGATCTAACACTTTTAAAAGTCCCATTAAAATCACAGTCCTTTGCATTTCAATGAATTTTGAACAACACAATTTATTTAAAAAATAACTTGAATTTATTTTTTAAAGAAAGTTTTGAAATGTTGCTGCTATAGCAGCTGAATGAGTTTTACAGATGTGACAGGAGTGCTTTGAAATGTAGCAAAACTCTCTTTTTAGACTATGTTGAAGAGCTAGAAATTGTTTACTTTAGAATAGAAATGGATAATAGATTTATATAATAAATGATGAGCAGTCTGGAGTATGTGGATCAAACATTCAGATCAATTTGTCTCATAACTCCAATGAAATTTCAGTTACACAAGAATGAAAAGGAAAGCTGTGAACAGCACTTGCATAAAGGTGCAAGGTCCTGCACCTGGGTTGGGGCAACCCCCAGTATCAACACAGGCTGGGGGATGAAGGGATGGAGAGCAGCCCTGCCGAGAAGGACTTGGGGGTTCTGGTGGATGAAAAGCTGGACATGAGCCGGCAATGTGCACTCACAGCCCAGGAGGCCAATGGTATCCTGGGCTGCATCAAAAGAAGTGTGGCCAGCAGGTTGAGGGAGGGGATTCTGCCCCTCTACTCTGCTCTGGTGAGACCCCACCTGGAGTACCGTGTCCAACTCTGGAGCCCTCAGCATAAGAAAGACATGGACCTGTTGGAGTGGGTCCAGAAGAGGGCCAGGAAAATGATCATGGGGATGGAACACCTCTCCTGTGAAAAAAGGCTGAGAGAGTTGGGGTTGTTCAGCCTAGAGAAGAGAAGGCTCTGGGGAGACCTTATTGCAGCCTTTCAGTACCTAAAAGGGGCTTATAAGAAAGATGGGGACAAACATTTTAGCAGGGCCTGTTGTGGCAGGACAAAGGGTAAAGGTTTTAAACTAAAAGAGGGTAGATTCCGACTCGAAAGAAGGAAGAAATTTTTTACGCTGAGGGTGGTGAGGCACTGGAACAGGTTGCCCCAAGAGGTGGTAGATGCCCCATCCCTGGAAACATTTAAGGTCAGGTTGGACGGGGCTCTGAGCAGCCTGATCTAGTTGGAGATGTCCCTGCTTATTGCAGGAGGATTGGCCTAGATGGCCTTTAAAGGTCCCTTCCAACCCAAACCATTCTATGATTCTATGAATATCTCAGAGGTCAAGCATTTGGCATAATTCAAGTGAATAATCAGTCATTCATATAAATGATAAAAAATGTCCACTATTTGGTAGTCAAGGATCTCTTGCATGCCTCTAGCATGTAAATAGCAGGGAATCTGAACTACTTGGATGGCCGTTTTGATTAAATGTAACTTTTTTTAATCTTCTTGCATTCCTGAAATATTTTCAATTTCACAGGTACTCTGAAACAGCAGTGATAGTGACAATATGGTGAGTTTTATCAGCTTAAGAAAAGCTCTGATTCTCCTGAATTTCTATATCAGGATGTGGATTCTTTCAACCATAAGCAGAATCTTAATTATTTATATCTTGATTATATATTTTATGTATTTTTTTATATATATAAATTATTTCTGACCCACACACTGGGAGATTTATTGATGTAAAATCAACTTGTTGATTTTTATTATGCTTTAAGTAGTGGGAATGGTTTTGATTAATATCTCACAATCATATTAATAATATTGTTTGTCTATTTTCATGAGTGTAACTCAGCTAAATAAGGATATAGATCTGCAATGGCAACATATTAATTTTGTAGTAGTACAAACATCTATTTTTTGTTAATGCAACTTTTATGTTCCCCTTTAATTTCCGGAGCTGATCCTGTACTAACATGCAGGAGTGGACAGAAGCAGCTACAGAATTATCATTCATCACAATTTATAAAAACTTTTTAGCAATGTGTGGGTTGTCTCGTGCTTACAGTAAGGATAGAATTCACTTGCTGTTTTCTGCTGCTGAGGAAACAGAGCCTTTCTCTGAGACCAGCAGGAATTGTGCTTTAGTTACATGTGCTGTTACCTCCTGATCCTCATATCACTTCACTGTAAGAATACAGCACAGCCTTATCTCATAAGAGAAGTGTAAACAATTTTTCCTTACCATTAGGGCATAGGTCACCGAAACATTTCTTAACCAAATAGGTCAGAATAGTGAAGAAGCAATTATAGTCAGCGCCCTTCCATTATGATGATTGTGGAAACACTCCTACGTCAGTGAGGTTCTTTGTCATCTTCCCAGTAAATAAATGGTCCAGTTGAAAAATTCCACTGATGTCAATCAGAAGGAACTGGTTATATCACGCTCATGTTTATGCATATACATTATACATGTATACATGTATATAATGTTCATATAATGCTATATGAACAATGACTGTAAGTTGGAAGGCCCAGATCTAGAACCAAATTTCAATGTATGCCACTGATACCAAGTAGAAGTTGTTGAAGTAGAACTGTAAGGAAAGTAAAAAACAAACTAGGGCATGGAACTACTTTACTGGTGCAAATGTTTTTGATGGACATTCAGGTGTACCCTATACTATTCTGGCAAAAATCAATACTTAAGTTCCTTCAGTGTTGTTTCAAAAATTGTACAGTGAATTATATAGCGACTAGTTCAGCAAACAACTTTGGAGGTGTGTGAGTATATGTGTGGTGGTGATTTAAAGCTATGGCTTCATTTTTTTAAAAGCTAGTGGACAGAAAGCGATCGGTAAATTAGATTATAAAAAAGCAAAAGGTTTGCAGTGTGTTTACTGCAAAACTCTCATTGGTCTTGATTTACAAGTCACCATCCTTCCTAAATTCTTGCAAGGTTTCTGTATCAGCCATTCATACGGAGTAGACACTTGAGCTAGTAATATGAGCAGATACCTTTGTGATCAGAATACAGTTTTGGCTTTTTAGAAAAATGAAGTCCCCTGTGGTGTCAGTTTGGGTAGTGGCTGCAGAGGAGTATAAACCATAAGGTGAAACATTTGGAAAAGTGCTGCTGGATCTCTCAGTCCTCAGACATGATTCCAAGGAGCTTAATTTTAAGAGAGTAGATGTTCAGTAGTTTTTAAAACCAATGCCAGAGATTTTATACATACTGCAAAATAATAAATTGTAACTTACTTTGAAATATCTCATCAAATCATTAGTCATTACTTGCACTTGTCTTCTTGGTACTGGTTAAGCAAATGCACATGAAAAACCACACTGTTTCCATACGAAACAAGTAGGAGCTGAATACTTGTTGCAAAAAAAAAAAATTAGTGGTTTTAAGAACCACTAACCTGTAAAAATTAAATTTAAACTATATTCTACTGCATTTTTCACATTCAAGACATGAAAATCATATCTAGTACATTTTCAGCATCTGGCAGTGATTTGTGGCATTAAACGTTATAGGCATTTTCATCTACATAACATTAGGCCATATCCCTTTATTTGAAACAATCAGTTTTAGATAAACCAATAATTACTTTGTTAAATATGGTGTACAATGCTCTTGCACAGGAATCCACCTTTTATCCAAAGGTCTTACAACTTGATACCTCTTCCCATTAAAAAAGTAAACAAAACTTTAACCTTCCTTCAGAAATTCATCACAAAGGTCAGCACTCTGTTCCCTCCAATTTCCCAGGCTCAGCTGGGAGCTGATTAAAGCTGTCAGCTATGACCTGTCAGTTTTGTCAGAGACAACTATATAAACTCTTTGTTATTCACTTTGGTGTGTATTATAAATATATTTATCTCCTTCTGTCAGGTGTTGACTGGACAGGTGCTAGAGGAGCAGTGAAGCTGTAACATTAAATGCTCTAACGATGTCATTACTTAGTAACTTAGAACAAAACATAGGCAGAATATTCAAGAACTTTCTCTAGTTCTTCCTCTTATAGGTGACTGGAGTGGTTGGAGGAAAAACGTTTGTTATTCCAGGAGGTTTCCAGCAAGTGTATGTCTGTATAAAATCAGAATATATGACTGTAGCTGTTTGTTATTCTGTATCTTTGGGACAATGCTTTGGGGCTGGTTTTGATACCCAATGTGTTTGATAAGAAAATAAAACAAACTTTGATAATAAAGAGCATCTTAGGACTATGTAGATTATGTTTTGATTTGGAGAAAGAGTAGAATATCATAATCAGAAGCTCAGAATATCTTTGGAAAGAACTAGTGTTGCTGGGCAAAATGGGAGCAAGCAGAGGTGTAAATCCCATGTAGCAGAATAATGCACTGGGGAGCAAATGTAACAGCAAATTGTGCAGGTTGATGACAGTAGAGTTTCTGGCTCAGGAGACAATAAAAAGATAGAAAGACTTCTTAGATTTATGAACTGTGTCATAAAATTTGTGTCCATCCAGACCATCATCTAGGAGCATTATTTTGCAAAGATGCCCAGTGACCTGATCTTCAGTCTAAATAAAGAGATAGAGAAATATAGAGAAAGTAGTTGGAGAGATTCTAGTCCAGCTTCTATGACAATAAGCCCAAGCTAGGAGATGCTTCTAGGCTGCGTTCGCACCGTCTGCTTATAGCAGTATGGTCAAAATGGGAGATCTACAGATTGTGCATCATGAAAGAAGTGAAATCAGTAGGGAGGGAGCCTTCAGCTGTAGTCTGTGGGTTCATAAACTTTTCTGTCTATTTATATTTGGGACCCAAGTATTAGCTGAAACTGACTCTCTTTCTTACTACCTTTTTGTTGTTGATGAGGCTTGGCAGGCATCACCTACTGAATGTAGACATCACATTTTCCAGCTACGGGTTTAGGCATAATGCTGCTGATCCCTGCTTTTTCCCAATCAAGTAGAACCTATGTATAAAAACAGACTGTGTAAAGTTGGATTTAGTCTAACAAGAACTGTTAAGCTGTTGAATGTCTTCAGTGAAGCAAGGAGATATCACATGTTGGCATCTTGTTCAACAGAACAAGGTTCTGGAAACATGGTTGGTTTTTCTTTGAATTTGGTATAAGAGTCTTGTGACTTGCAGATATATAGGGATACAGACAAAGCAAAAAAATTTTATATGATATGACCTGCAAAGTGAAACAATATCATGAAATGAAAATATTTCTGTATTTGAAAATAAATGTAGACAAAATGGTTCTACAAGAGAGAGCCTATAGTTGTATGAGATTTATACCCCAGAAGGACACTGATCAGTGAGAAGCAGATAGGAAGAAAGCATGGGACAATGAATTAACTGTTTTGTCAGAGAGATATCAAGCAACTTGTGCAGAGGGTGAATGAATTCTGCTCTGTGGGTTTCTGTGGGAATATACACATCTGGGTGTGTCACATTGAAAACAGCAGAAGTCTGAGTAGGGATGCAATCAGAGATGAAAGGTGGCTGATCATAATGAGAAATGAGTACAGGTAATTGGTAATGTTTTCTTAATCAGAAGATGTCAATACATGAAGCTATCCTTTTGTCAGAGCATGTGTACTGTTTTTGACAAGGGTGAATTTCTAGTCAAAAGGAGAAAGGCAGTTCATCTCAAATTGCCAACATTTGGAAGGGAACTGACTCAGTTTCAAATGCCTGTTCTTGATTCAGGTCAGGGTTTTGAACTTCTGCCTCTCTAAATGAGTTTAGGGGCTATTATATAATATATACTATTATAACATAGCTGTGTGGCAAAGGCATTGACTATTACTTCTCCTCTAAAAGGTCTGAATTCATTTCAAAGTAGAATAGGAATTTTTTGAAATCTTGAGAACTGTCTCAGGGAAGTGAAACTACGTATTGCCTTTCTCTAATACTGACGAGTTTCAAAATGTGACATCAATGTGATCTGGAACAGACAAAAGACTAAAGGGCAGAGAGCATGGCCTGGGGTGAGCAGGTATGGAGGAAGTGGCAGAGGGTCATTTTCAGAAATCATAGAATCATAGAATAGTTTGGGTTGAAAGGGACCTCCAAAGGTCATCTAGTCCAACTCCCCTGCCGTGGGCAGGGACATCTTCAACTAGATCAGGTTGCTCAGAGCCCCGTCCAACCTGACCTTGAATGTTTCCAGGGATGGGGCATCCACCACCTCTCTGGGCAACCTGGGCCAGTGTTTCATCACCCTCAGCGTAAAAAATTTCTTCCATCCATTAATTTCCTGTTCCTGCTTTGCAATCTAATGCATTGTAGATGTGTGTCACTTGTTTCTTTTCTTTTATTTCTCAAGGGTCATGAACAAACAGCACAATTTTAGGATTTTCACGAGTGTTTCTGCCAAATTCTCCTACTTTTAGACTTGACTGGAATATTATTTCAAACTGCAATAAATTGAAATCATTGTTGATATACAGTACTTCCTCAGAGGCTTTATTGTATTCTGCTTTCATAGTTGGGAAATGTGTCTTTTAGTTATGCTTAGCATCACAAGCAACATAAATTTAATGGTTTTAACAAATTCCCTCTTGGACTTTTTCATCACCAAAACTGATGTTTACAAGTTTGAACATGCTGTTCTGTATAAGGCAATCTGTTAGAAGAAGTGGGAATCAGGATGAATAAAGGCAAACAGAGGATTTCTTCCAGGTCATGTCTGAGTGATAGTGTTAATGTGTACATGCTTGTAGAAGACTTTAGTTTCTAGTTATAATCAATACTTGACATATTTTTCCCATGATTAAATTAAAGCTGGGAAAGTGAGATTTCCCTTAGGAGAAAACAAGTGGCAAAAGAGTTCATTGGTGATCTGCATCTAATCCAAATAAGTGCTACAATTACCTCTACTCTCATTCATTTATTTGTCCCTGTTTCCTCCTGCTGGCCTGGTGCCTAATAACTTTTTGGCTTATCACCCACAACAGAAAGAGAAATAGTTCATACATGTGGACTTGCTATCTTCAATACTCTACAGGATTCCTTATTAGTAAGGTAAAAGAAAACAAGTTAATGTTACCAGTATTATAGCTATATTTCTTCTGCATAATATTTTGCAAACAAACCTGCAGACACTAAGCGTCCTTAAGATTCTGTGCCAGAATCCACATGCTGCAAGGTCACGGAGTAAGCATGTTTTCCATATCAGTAATGAGGATAGTTAGATACTGGTTTCCAACCAGCACAGCTGTGGGAAGCTTTAGGCTTCTGTAAGAATATTTTTTTCTTAGAGGTTGGATTGGCAGTTGGTGCTTTCTTTGCCTTGTGTCCGCTAGTATTTTTGCTAGGGGCTGGGATTTCACCCTCTTGTATGCGCTCCTTGTGGGATGTGGTCTTAACTACATGCCTGGGCTTTGTAGTTAGGTGTCAGCTCCTCACTGCCTGCTTTTCTTCCTGCGTGTCCACCCATAACTGGGCACTGAAGAGTTGGTGGTGTGAATGACATACTCATTTGGTTCTTTAGGGAGAGTTTAACAAAAAATGAAAATAGTTATGTATCAAAATAGCTTGAAGAAAGACATCAGGTATTAAAGTGTGACTGGAACCATTTAAAGAGTATTTTCCAGAAAATTATAGTCCAACTTTATCTTCCCCACAACAGTAGTTTCATTAGATTCTGAAAGAGCCTTTTCAGAGTTGCAGTGCGAGCAACAGTCCTCATGGTAGGTCAGCCAGAACATACCTGCTTCTGTGAGCCAGCTGTAGCCTTATTTCTTTGTTTCTAGGAATATAAGTCAGCAATCACTCTTCCATTAATGATTTCTACATCCTGAGTCTCTTTTCCTGTGGCTTTTTGAAGGATTAACCATTGGAAATAAATTATTCTTTGACACCTTACAATTTGTTTTTGATTTCTCTTAGACCGTGGAAATAATTAAACTGTTTTGAATCTGGAAAATTAGTATATTGAATAAGTTGTCTGTTTTTTCATTTCAAAATCAAACTTTCTTTGTGCACTGCTATTGAACTATGAAAAACCTTTAAAAATGCCTGACAAGTAAAGATGCGTAGCCAGTTGTTCCCATGAAAAGTAGAAGACATAAGAATGTTGTCATTTCTGCTACATTCCTGAGATAGTTGGTAACAGACTATAAGATTATATTTATATGCAAAGATGAAAATTATGGTAGCATTAAATTAAAATCAATAACTCAATCTTTATGATGTTAAGTCAGAGGCAGTCTAGTGTTATACTGTCTATGAAGCCTACAGTTATTTACAACCCAGATGTTTACAGAAAATGAATCAACCTTTTTCTCTTCTTTTCTTTTTCTTTTTTTTTTGGGGGGGGGGCATGGGGGAGGAACTACTGTTTCCTCATTAAGTCTCCACCTTGGTGGTACGTTTGGCTGTTTCAGGTAAATGTTGTTTATGACACATCTCAGAACTGATGTTGATTCAGAGTAGAACAGATAGAAACTGGGAATAGTTCAGTTACAAAAATAAGCAATAGTTCAGGTGTTAAACTACCGATGTGGAAAATTGCTCTGACAGTTACGATGTTGTTCTATCTTTTAGTAAGACTTAAGCTATCATTTACTTCAAATGCATCAACTGATGCCTTCTTTCCTAGCACATGCTAGCCTGCACTGTACTGCTTGTGTTTGTGGTGGCTGATGTTCCATGTTGTGCATGTATGCACATACTGAAAGAACACATTACAAACTGGACCAAAGAACTTTTTCTGTAAAAATTTACACAATTTATCATGCAGGAGTTATTCTCTGTTGTCTATACTGGTACAACTTATGCTGAAGCAAACTCCAAATAATAAAGTACAGGAGCAGATTTATCAAGCTTACTTTCACTTTTATATATTCAATTATGAGCATCTAGCTAATTCTTCATGAAGAAATGCATACTCTTTACCCTATAATTAGTATGAATGCAGAACCCAGAGATTCTGTTTCCATTTTCTGGATGTAAAGTTTTGGTGATAAAAGGCAACTTGATGTGATTAAGAAGAATTTGGTAACATGAATACTTAAGTCTAGAACCCTTCTTTCAGATTTGGTCTATTGTAATTTAAGTTATACACTAAATGATTATATGCAACCCTGTAGACTGTACTAAGGTTTTGCTCATTTATTATGTCATAGGACTTTCATCTGGAAAAGCTACAAGGTATCAAAGTTCTTGAGTGTTCCTTGCTTGCTAGAATGGTACTCCATATTTAATCTAGGAGACTAATGAGCTTCTCAGTACCAAGGTGGACTGGATTGTAATACAGGAAGAACTGGATGACCTTGTGGATTGGAGTAGCAGCAAGAAATTTAATAAAACAAATGCGAAGATATACGCTCAGGGACTAACAACATGAATTTTTGCTATAAGGTAGAGGTTTGTCATTTGGATGTGACAGAGGAGAAGAGAGGTCTGGTTATAGTCATGGGTTATAGGATGGCTGTGAGCTGCCAATATGAAGTGCAATGCTGTTCTAGGACTGATGCAGTAAGGTATTTTTGTGCAGACATAGAAAAGTGTCAGAACCATTGTACAAGGTAGTAGTGAGACTTCATTTAGAATGTTATGTATTGCTCTGTCCCCCTTATTAAAAAAAAAAAAAAAATTAAACTTGAACAAATGTAGAGAAGGCCACTATGGTAATTAAGGCAGGGAAAATCCTATCACATGCAAACAGAGATTAAAGAAGCTGCCCTTTATTCCTCAGTTTCTGTCACTCTTCCCCCCCCCCCGCCCCAAATGTACAGCATCCTAAAATGCATTTGGAAGTGGGCATTGGGGGTCATTTAAAACATTAATTGCTTTAGAACAGTCGCTTTGGAAAACTTGTTATTGATAGTGCCAAAAATAGTGACAAAATAATGGTCCGCTCATGCAACAATGGTACGGCTGAAATTGAGAGGGAGATTTACACGGCTCACAACACTTGCAGTTCTACTAGCAGTAGCACCTTCTTTCCTTTTCTCATTTATATGATCTTCCTATAGTCTATCATAATTATTAATTGAAATAAAGGACCAACCTTAAATACATAACTTTTCCCGTGCACTGCTCATATAGTTGAATTTGACATGCCGAAGAGGGGTGGTGGGAGGGGTCATGAGTAAACAGAAAAATAAAATTTGGCAGAAAGAAATAGAAACCTTTCTCACGTGAAAACTTGTTTATTCATGAACATCATAAAGCCCATATTTTTTTTGAGCCCACTCACAGTGCCAAAAATGGCAGCATGAGGAGAAATTTGTCCAAGAACAAGCATCAGATGTGAGGCTATATGATGTCATAGAATCATTATGTCACTCAATGCCAATTGATTTCTAGGGCTGATTGCAAGCAATCATTAATCACTTTGTATTGAACAGCATGCCAGCTCCATCACATCTGGGGCAAGTACAAGTGGCACCTATTTAGCCAACATCCTGCTCTCAGCACTTTCACGCTTCGTCTTTCAAACTAAACCAAACTGCTAGAGATGCAGCAAGATTATTATTTTTTTCCTCTGTATGTCTCTTATTTTTCCTAGGAATTTAGATAATTGAAAACCTTAGCTTACTTGTAAGTTCAGTGTTCCCTGCTCATACTGACAATAGTGTGCCATTGAACAATAGGGCATGTCCTAGGTGGAATTAATAGAGCTGCTGTAAGAATATTTAAAATTTCTGAATATTATTATGCTACTCCGTATGTTTATTAGAGAGAAAAGTGAGAGAATATGAGGAGTATTCCTTTTTTACACATCTGTATTGGAAAAAGTTGTTGCAAGTGAGGTGTATACTCAGATTCTGGTATTAGAATAGTCTCACCAAACCCAGGGATTCATTTACTATATGTAGCTAATATTAAGCAAGAGCATTAGGATATATATTATCAAAGGCAAAATGTCTTGGGAAATGGGAGCTAATTGACATGACATATTAACTATAGAAGCTGCCCTATGGTGTTAATACAATGCATTTATTCTACCCTTCCTTTCTAGTTTAGAAACAGACATATTAAACCTGATACAATGTTTCTGGTGAATCCCACAGCATTTTAGAATAATGAAAAATTTCCTTTTGCCTTTCTCCATGTGCCTGACAATCATGAAAAGTTACTTAGACATTTTACATCAAATTGGAATATTTTTAAATATAAATGTTCCTTGATAGCTGGGGTCTCAGACAGTCAAAGTAATTGGTAGCAAAATGTTGCATTCCTATGAGATTATGAAATAGTTTGGCCTTCTGTAACTGTTCTTCTCTAAGGATTGTAGTCATTCTTTAGAAATCCCTGCTCATCTCCGCAGGTTCAGTTATTTATTTTGTCAGTAACTTCAGTTGTGATGGTTTCCTGTCAATCATCCATTGTTAAAAGATAAGTGAATTTCATAAAATATTCTGTCAGTGCTGTCCCACAGCTGAGGAAGAATTTACCTGTAGACTTTGCTATTATAAATGAGACATAACTCATCAATGAACTGGGTCATCTGTTGTACACACACCAGCTTGAGAAAGTGTTTCTGTAAGGCAGGAGAAAGCGTAGCTAAAGATGACTTGTAATCCTAATGTCTTCTTAGAGTATCCTAAACAACAGTCATTGATATAAACATAAATTACAGTTATTACATACTTCATTTTTTATGGTACGTAACTAAATAATTCTCTAAAGAACTTTTTATCAATCACATGTCTTTTCATTAATTAACATTAAATGTTGTTAGCAGTCAGCTCTGCCTGATGAAAGACAGATAAGTTGTAGCAAGATTCTGAGAAATAACATACCATTTACTAATTATATTATTGATTTTATGGTCTGAAGAATCCTAATTATACGTGATACAAACTGGACCTAGCTGAGCCTGCTGGGGGTACTTTGAACGTGAATAGTTCCTGGCAGTTCTGAGCATCTCGCTTGCATAAATCACTTCTGGGCCTGATTGTGCATCTGTTTTCAAAGGTGATGTTTTAATGGACTTTGAAATCTGAAAAAGTGCATTCTGTGTGGCTCCACATGAAAGAGGAAAGAGATTTGGAATTTTTTACTCCGGATTTTAATCATTCTGAAAAGATTTTAGATCTGTAGGCGGATACATTTGAACAGTGGAAGTAATATGGCATAGTTGATTTTAATTAGTAGGCCAGCTTAATACAGAATTTCCCATAGCTCCCTATGACTTTTTTTTTTTTTTAATTAGTTTTTAGTACTTTCTTCGAAGTTACTGGTAGATTCAGACTTTCAAAATTTTAATTTCATGTGAAGGGAAAAACTGAAAAAAAAAGTCACGACGTGAATATTTGATTAGAACAAATGCAGATCTGAGAAACAGGAACAACCTCAGATGCATCTTATGTAAGTATAGTGCTTTCACAGAAAAATGCAAAGGAATTTAGATCAATGACATAACTATGAAATGTTACTCTTACCCTTACTTGCTTATCTTTAAGAACATGAAAAGCCTAGTTTTTAAAGTATGTGTCTGTGTATGTAATTAGCCTATTCAGTTGCATGAAATTTCAATTTACTCTCAATTCCTGATAATAAGGTGATACATTACTAGTCAATGTTTTGTTTAAATTGTAAAGTGTGGACACCTTTTAGAGCTAAACTGATATCCATATTCCCAGCTGGCCTTTTTGTGCCTGTTTTCACTGAGATGTTATAGGGTCTGAAGGGGATATTTTGACCAAATCTTTCTGAGGAGGAACTTAAACAGATAAAATACTTTGTTAGAGTCAGTATTTAAAAAAAAAAAAAAAAGTGTCTGAAAAAATGAGAATTATTTGCTATACTTTTTTAAAATCAACTTCCAATTTTCAAATTTTCAAGCTGTTAGAATAACATTCTAAGACCTTCTGACTGCTCTGGTTCCCACCTACTCATTCCTACTCCCACCTGATGTTTGACTTGCTGGTTAGCAAATCAAAGAGTTGAAACAGTCTGAAAAATGAATGACTGGGCTGGTGGGTGGGCTCTGAGTTTAAACAAATAAACAAACAAGCAAAACACATCACATCTCCATACCTCATTTATATCTGTTGTCTACTTTGGCATAGGATGAGGGGTTTTTATTCCTCAGTAGATGAGACTGGGCAGCATAAGTTATGAAAAATAACTAAAATCAAGTTAACCATTACATCGTGCATTTACGTAAACTTTTCTTCTATGAATGACAGTCAGAAATGGGAGGTTGGGAAGAAGGACTTGTTCCATTTTACCAGGGGGAAGACTGAGCAAGGACAGCTCAGTGTACACATGGCCCTTGGTTGACAAGTGTGTTGGTACACAATACTGCTTTATTCTGTTCTACTTGTTTCTTTAGCACTCTTATCACTATAATACCTGAGAGCTAAACTCTTGGTTCCTGCTTTTGTGATTGGGTTGCAAGACAAGCTTTCTCTTCCTAGTTTATATGAGATTCTTTTTGAAATGCGTAGTGAAGTAAGAATACCTTAAGATAGAACAAGCTAAATAATTTCCAAGGTGCAGAGCGTAAGGCCAAAAGTCTAGACACAGGTACTGTTTTGACTTGCAACCCACTCTCCTAGGGGGATTCAGAACAGGGCAGCAATTACAAGCCTGGAAGCACGGGTGTTGCAGGGAAATTCAAGCACTGTGTTCCATCTTGATGTGGCAGAAAGCCAGTACATGCTATACCTTCTCATCCTCTTGGTAGAAAATCCAAAGGATATTGCAAGGTGTTTTATCAACACAGTCCTGAAGAATCAGCGAAAGGAGCAATTCGGGAGTTGCCCTAGTCCAGGTTATAAAACAGTAATTGATGATTTATTCAAATATTTTTGTGCTGTATTTATGTATTTATCCTTGTGGCTGTCTCTTGTTTGATTGGACAGTGATTACTCTGTCCCAGGGAATTGGCTCATGCATATCTGTTAAACATCTTCAACTTTGTATATGTCACAAGTATAACAGTAGTAAACCATGTAAAGTGTTGGTTTAGGAAGAGATAAGCTATAGTTTATCTTCTCCATATTTGAAGAAAGGAATGCCATGAAAGGAAGCAATGCTGTGTGTGATGAAAGACAGGAGGAAGAGGAAAAGGTGGTTAAGATAGAAGAGTAAAGTGCAGGCTAGTAAGATTCTAATGAGTGGCAAGAAGAGAGTTTACAGTCACCAATCTTGCTTCTGCTGTTCCTAGACTTTAAACACTTTCATGCACAGAGAAAACTTGTTTCTTCTGTGGTAAAGGATGGATCACCAAATTATAGGATCTTGTCCCTTTACCCTGCAATACATGGCATACCTGGAGTCCCAGCAGATGCTCAAACTTGTAGCTAAGAGCCTAGAGACTGCACAGGTTGCCTTGGAGATGGACTTAGTTAAGTTGCAGTTTAAACAAATAGAGATGCAATTGCCTGAAGTGAGTTTTGTGAAGGGGAAGTGGAAAGTGGCTGTTGATCTTGGGAAGAAGTCCCCATACAATTTTAAATGGGGTTATTCAGAGGGGGTTTTGGACTGCAGTGTGTAAGATAACAAGACCTAGAAGTTGATGAGAAGGTCAGAAAAATGGCTGAGGAGGGAAACGGGACTCACAGCATGTACCTAAAGAACTGGGGCAGATGGAAGGAGGTGAACAGTCTGTGGGGAGCTTAGAAGACCTTCATTAATGCTGTGCTCTGGAAGGGAGACCAAGATTAGCTCATGCTTACAAATATAAGTTTTCCACAAGTTTGGTGCTACAAGAGTCTCAAAGCTTATGCTTTCTTTACTGTGCTTAAGATTGTATTGGAGAGGAGAGGAGAGGAGAGAGAAATGGGGAACTCACTTGTTTCCTGCCAGTCATTACCTTGTGTGCCTATTTTGTGGAGAGGAGGACTTCTGCTATGTTTGGTTTTGTTTAGTAGAGTACATGTAAGTGATATTTGCTCAGATAATCTCAACACAGAGTAAACTGCATTAATCTTACATTACACTAAGTTAAAAAATGTATAAGCAACTTTTTAAGCTCCAATTTTTATGCCTTTGCAGAAGGGTTAATAAAGCACTTGTAGGGAAGTGTTCTCCTTGACCATCTGAGTGCTGTGGATCTGAGAGCAAGCTATGGAGAGGGCTCAGTAAGAGGACTTAGCAGATGGTACATGTATGATGTTGATGACGGAAGAATACAGAGAGAAAACTGTACTTTACTTGTGGAAAAAACTTTAATTAGTACATCTGTAAAGTGATGGAAGTCAAGCCCTAAAATTACCCCATAAACTCTCTCTCTTTTATAATTTTCATTAACCTTTTTTCTCAGAGTAGTTAAAGAAGTTTTCAGTGCCAAATGTAGGAGGAGGGGGAAGAGGAAGCCGAGGTAGTTATATGCACCAGTTATTCAGATCTGCTTTTGTCCGTAGTGATTTTTCTAGTTACTGTTTTTCTGCCAGAAGGAAAATACTAGCTCTAACCTGAGTAGCTCCAGTACCATCTGTATCTGATGACTGAGCTGGTAGATCCAAATACTCTCCAGATACAGATTGGCACAGTGAACTCAGTGGAGTTCAGCCATTTACACCAGTAGAGACTTTGGCCCTTACATCTTCTTTGCCTTCATTCTACCTAAGATACCCCTCTGCAGCCCCTCAGTTCTTTGTGGGTTTGCTCTGTCTGATATATTTATGAATGTTCCTCTCTCAGCTTTATGACAGATATTTTGCACAGTGCCCTGTTACTGTAAGCCAGGTGCTTTTATCCTTAATGAACAATTTCCTGGAAAAAAAAAAAAGAAATAAACAATAGATAAAGTAGGTCATGGAGACAGCAGAGTCAAGAGCTTTGCATAGTGATGTAAAATTAAATAAGGCTGGGGTCATGTTCTCATTTATCTCTCCAGTTATTGCTCTAACAGTGTCTGTGATGGTTCCTGGAAAGGTGAGGATATTTTGGGAGACTATTTGGATCTGCTGGGAATTCTGGCTACACTCTCCTCTTCTCTCTGCTCTGCACAGAGGAGAAAACAGTTTTCTTACACAGAAGTGTAAGACTTGGATGTTATGAAAGAGCATTTGCAGATGCTGTTATTGCCCGTCTCAACCCATTGAGACCCATCTTAGTGAAGGTGCAGTTGGGTACTGCTCTGCACCTGACTGAACACTATTCATGGTGCCTGTCTTTGGTTATATAGCTTGAAGGTCTACAGTCAGCGGTGGGTGGCCAAGAAATGCAAATCTAAGTCTAGCTTGCAGAGACATTTTGCTTCTTGAAGTGCCCCATATTCCTGAGCCCCGCAGTCAACCCTTTAGGCACAGTAATCCTCCTTTCTGGTTCACAGCTGGGTTCACAGGGGAATCAAGGCATGGAAAAGGATTTGGTGTGTGTCTGAGTCTTGCCTTGACATGGAGTCAGGCCTTTGCTAGGACATAAACCTGACCTCATGTTTCAATATGAATCTTGAGCTTCCTTTAGAGGTGTTTTGAGAGACTAGCTTTAGGTACTTTGAATAGGTGCCTTCTTACCAGCACAACGTGTGACCAGCTGGTGGATAGTTATGAAGCAATAAATCTGCAGCAGTAATTGCAAAGACCTTGTTCACACGTCATGACCTTCTCCATGGCATCAGCTTTCAGTCCTAGAGAAGGGCAGATCTGTTCAGCCTATTTTCCATGTTGGATGCCTAAACCTTTAAGAGCTTGTAGCCATTTCTAGGCACCTAAGTAATCAGCCTGATTCTCAGATAGACAGAGATTTGTGCATGCTCTGAAAATTAGATAAATTACGTGGACTCCTAACTTCAGGCTTTTTGCTTTGACATGATTGAACCAAATACCATTCCTCCGGTATTGATAGTGTTCCAGATATGCCCTGTAAGAAGCACAGAAAAGCACAATGGATTATTGCAGCTTCTGAGGAAACCTCTCATATTTCAAGTAAACTTGGCAATTTTTAAGTGGCCACTCTAATACTTAAGACATTAGAAATCTAAAAATTGATTTAACATTTATCTTACATTTAGCAGACATTCATAGAAAAAGTTATATTCTGTATGGGCCAGTCAATGTTTTTAATAGCTATGAGGTTAAAAAATTTTAGATAAAGATTTCAAGAGGCTGAGAGGGAAATTGAATGCAGGAAGAGAACATCTGAGTGCTGTTGTAACAGAGAATGCCAGGGAGGATAAAGCACTGGGAAAACCCAGAGGAGAACAGAAGAAGATACATGCTCTTGGACCAGTGGGGTTAGTAAAGGTATAGATGCAGAGGAAGCAACATTATTTCCTTACTGTCTTATGAGGAAACTGAAGATAAAAAGCTTTGCCCTGCCTGCAGCATTTCTTGAAAACACATGTTTAGTTTCAGTGTTCATTTTATTTCAGTGTTCGGTTTCATTTTATTTGGATTACCATCTTCAAAGTTCAAGGCATTCACCAACTTTAAAGCCAAATTGGAAAAACTGAATCTGGATTCTCAGTGCAGCTCCAAGGCTTGCAAATCAGCCTTCTCCCATAAATACTGCACTGTTTCTGGAAACGAAGAGATGGGTCTTTAAATGAAATATGAGATGTAGCATTGGGATGTGATAGTACTGCTGTAGATCAACAGCCATCAATCTGTGTTACTTAATTTGTCCCTGGCTCAGCTGTTCACTGTACTTGGGACTTTTTTGCTGTTTGTTTCATTTTATTTTCCTCTGAGATAAATGAAGACAAAAAGAAGGGGCCAATTGTTCTTGAAAAATAGAAGTAATTTTTAAAAATATAACTGTAAAGGATATTCTACATTTTCAAACAGTGCTTTTTTCACTGACTTTCACAGCACTTTCACAGAATCATACTTAATTTATTTCACTGCATATATGTTGAACATCCTTATATTTCATTGCTTGTTACTCCCATTTTCAGACCAGCTTCACATGCACTCTTTAAATGCTGTAAAAAAAATTCTGTTGGGATAAATGGTTGGGTTTTTTTAGCTAAATACTTAGAAACATATTATTCCTCATCTGGGCATGCCTGTAACACTTAATTTGCTTTATTTATCCTGGGTGTTCTAGGGATACAAGGTCTTTGTTGGTCTAAGTGTCTAAGGAAGCATATGTTGTAATTGTTTGACATCTTGAACATGGATTAGGTGGGTGGCTATGTGTAAGCAAGCTAACTTGAGTTCTCAGGAGATAAGCTTTTTGATGTGTGCCAGCTTACTTTCTCTTCTGAAGTAATATATGTGAAGGAATATCTGAAATATGCATGGGATAGTGAATATAAATATACTGTTAAATCAGTAGAGAATGTGACTCCCCACACAATTTCAGCAGCTTTAAAATTCCACTGTGCAAAAAGACTGGGATCGGTATGGGGGACACTGCAGCACCGGCTGGCTTCCTCTGCCATCCCCTTACGGCAACGGTCAGATGGTGAGATCAGGGTAGGAGGGTTAAGCAGGCAAATGCATAAAGTGGCTCTTTCTGACTTTCCTTATTTATCATGTTTTAATTGAGAAGGTTCAGAGATGACTGCCCCAGGAGGATTTCTTAGCTTGCAGGAGGTCATCTTCTGTTGAAATACTGCAGGGTACCCGGATTTTGCCTTCAAAGCCTGTCGACACCAACTTGCTTATGGCAGAAAGTGCCAGTGGAATGTCAGCCATCTCTCTGTCCTAACTGGCAAGGCTTGGAAGATCAGTTCAGGGCTTAGGCGCTAGAAGGAACACTAGCATTTCAGTGGACTTGAGTTTGGATTAATAACTTAGAGGGCCAAATGTTCAAAGGGCTGGCTTCCAATTTTACACTGGTAGTTGAGTATAAGTACAAAATTATGGGCAGAAAATCACAGATAATTTTTTTCCAAGCTGACCTTTCTGAAAAGGAGCCAGCAATTATCTGGATTTGGGCACTGTTTCAGCAATGTTTTTAGGTGTTGTTAATGTAATATTTTCATTATATTTCTGCTGGACTATTGATTAACTATTCAATTATTTAAGAAAAAGAAATTTAGTATTGTAATGAATAATAGCTTTTTGGATTGGTACTTGTGCTTTGCACAAGCGTGCATGGATATTGAGTTTGTGTAAGTACTGATAAAATAGGAGTGTCTGCGTTTCTTTGTGTGTTGATGTTGATCTCATACAGTGGATGGATAATGCCAAATGTGTTTATACATTGAAATTCAGTATCTAATCACTTTTCAGTTTGTAATATGCTTATTCTTAAAGCCCCTGGCAGGTTTGTCAGTCCTCTTCCCCTCTTTCCTGTGGAAGAAACTGAGACTTTGAAAATTTTCATGTCCTAAAATTCACCTGAAGTTTCAAAGCCCTGTGTTGTATGGTGGTTAGGTGCCTCTGAAGGCTCAGAGCTAGCCTACAGAAAATACTAGATGCAGAACTTGGGTGGAATTCGAGCTACCTCAGTCTAGCCCACTTTGTTAACCCAGTGTCACGCCTTAAGTCTTTGACAGTATGATTTAAACTCAGGTCCTCTGAATCCTAGACAAATACACCAGCCTTTGTCTTGATGAACATATTTCATCACCCATAACTAAACTCATTGCCTAGATTGCTTGCCTAGTGGCATGTCTCTGTGGTACTTTGACCCAGTTTTCCTCTGAGAGCACTGAAGGAACAATCCTGAGTTTCCAAAAATAACACTTGATAGATTGAAAAGAGCGTACTTCATTATTTATTCCTGCTTTGCTCTAGCCAAGCTCCCAATGACTCCAGTGGAAGTCAGCTTTATAAGAGTGCTTAGCACTGAAGCAAACCTTCAGACTTCATAAGTTATCCATGGAACTGTAATAATGTTCAGTGTAGCAATTGGAACTCACACTGATATATTTTTGAGCTTAGACATTTAAAGCAACTTAAAAGATTTGGACATTTGGTTCCCATTAAAATCAGCCCCCCACCCAGTTTTAGAAAACTGAGCGACTCTGGTTCAAAGAATATAAGGGAGAATCATGAGGGCACCCTAGCATTTAGGACCCCGGTGCATTTATCCAGTCTTTAAAAGAAAGCCTCTGAAATTACGTCTTGGGAAATGGCATTGGTTCCTTTATTTGTACTGAACAGCACCTACTTCACTGAATGATGTAGCAGAGGTGGCTGCTGCTAAGACTAAGCAAACAGGACTCAAGATGTAGCTCTTCATAATTTCCTTGATGACTTCCCCATAAACTGTGAAAATCTCTAAATTTTGCTTTTATTCTTTTATTTCCCAAGTCATGTTAATTACAGAAAATACCATAGAATTGTTTAATTTGTTTCATTCCCAACATTCACTGTAAATTCAGGCATGAACTTTGGTTCAGCAGCAGAGGTGCATGGTCAGCTTTCATAGAGAACATAGAATAGTTTATCCTGAAAAGTTAAGGTTCCTGCTTATGTTTATTGGCATTACCTTTATGGCTAGAAGGACAAAGTTGGGACAAGCTTGTCTCCATTGTATGAACTCAACTGTAAGGTAAGAAAGGTCCAGTTTTGTACATCTGTTTTGTACATGTCTGTTCCTAGCTTGTGCCACTGCTGGGATTGGCCTCTTCAAGGAACTGAACTGTACGAACTGGTCCTGTGCCGTGAGCCTTCACAGGATACTGTGAAGGAAACCTGTGGAAAGTCAAAAGCAGTTGTGCTGTCCTGGTCAGCTCTGTTTCTCCCCTTGTCTATGTCACCTCCAGGTGACAGGAGACTTGTGTTTGGAAATGGTATCAGGGATATTTGTGAATAGTCGTGACTTCTGTATCTACTCCAAGTATTTCCAGCTATTGAACTACCTTCTTGAAATCACAGGCAGAGATGCACACAAACCTTAAAGAGAGCAGTGCTTAAGGAGACCATGGAAAAGCTGAATAAATGACTGACAACATGGGTTTTGTAGCACGAATTATAGACCAGTTATTTTGCCCTGCATGTAAGGGATAATAACTTGCCCTCAATAAAATGACTCCTAGAGGGTTAGATAGACCCTGTTAACTGAAATATCATCTTTTGTTAACAGGCAGCTTCTTGTCTACTGTCTTCCCGCATTAATCATGTAAAATGTCAGTAGAGGCAACCCAGCATCCCAGTGCATAGTCTGGTGTTTCTGCTAGTTCTTCTATCACTTGAATTTTTCTGTGCTCAGATGATAAGAATCACATTGTCAGTGCTTTTTATTCAGTACCTGATCCTTCCTGGAAGTGTTTATCTGTTTGAAACAGCTTTAAATTTTCATTAAAAACAAAACAAAACCACAACCTGTCATTGGCAATATTTCTGTTGGTCATGGCAACAATTTTTAAAGGTGACTACTGAGTTTGAATGGCTTAGTTCTTGACTGCCTAGATTAAAATGACCTGTTTCTTAGCATGCATTCTGAGGTCTGCATATTATTCAGCCCTTTCATGGTATCTCAAGTTATTAATCATAAATGGAGGCATCCAAAAAATCCTGATCAGTTTTGAAACTCATGGCCTCATTTAGCTTTCATAACAGCTTGTTTCTAACAAAATCTGATGTAGAGCCAAATGAAGTGTGTGTTTAAATGATCCCTTGCCTAAACTACCATGAAAATTTCAGATGGGATGAGAAGGAGGAATGCCACAGAGGGCAGCTTGTTGGAAGCTTGCTACTACTTAGAGACTAAAATAGCGTAATCAGCAAACACTCAGTCACTTTAATGCTTCTTCAGTGAAATCCAACTTTTTGTTTTCTGGCTTAACTGTTCTCTTGCATTTTCCTTAATCGCTCACATACGAATACTAGAATACATTCTAATTTTGATGCACCTAGATTTTCCTATTTGGTAGAAACTATAATTAAGACCAGAATAAGGGAACCTCTTGATAAATATAATACATTTATGAAGAATCAACATGGCTTTGTAAAGGCTTCATAAATTGTTAAAGCTCTTTGAAGTATACAGATGGACCAAGAAGATCCAGTTAGATTTCCAGAAGGCTTTTGCAAGGTCTTTCATCAAACTTTCACCGAACTTTCTTGTTGGGATATAACAGAAGAAAAAGTCTATATGTAAACAAAATGTTGTTTATATGATAAGAAATGATAGGAAACAAAGTCTGAGAATCAATGATTGATTTCTAACAGAGGAGCAAGGAGGTATCAAATGAAATAGAGGAGGCAGACAGGAAAACAAAGGAAGTATTTCATACAGTACATGGCTAAGATGTGAGACCATCACAGGATGTTGTTGACACTAAAATTTAAATTTAGGGGACTGAAATTTATATTTTAACAGATCAAAAATAGTTAGACAAATTACTGGAATAGAATCCACTAAATGCTATCAAACGCAAAGATACTAGTCATGGCTAAGGAAGTCACAAAGTTGCAAATTGCTGGAGGCTAGAAGGGTATAAAAGGGATGTATTGCTATCAGCCACCATCTTACGCTCTTTCCTAGACATTTGCTATTGGCTGAAAGCAGGATAGTTGTCTTTGGTCTGATATAGCACAATTATCTTATGATATGTAATTATTTAGAATGTTTTTTCTCATTTCTGTCTTAATTTATTTCCACTCCCCCAAACACACTTTCTTTGACCCAATATGTTTTCTGTTTTTCTAATTGATTGGTCACAGGGCCAAGCAACTTCTGAAGAGCGTTCTTCTGCTATCCTGTTAATGTGCTGTGTGTCTTCATGTGCTGATAGTCTATAAAAACAGGATCCATTAGGCATTTTTAGCACTTTGAGGTAAGACTTTTTAACGTGGCTCTTTGTTAAATGCATTGCATGGAAGTTTGTGGGAAAAATTCAGGCTAGGTTAATCGACTGCATATACATTTAGACATCTAAAGGAATGATCTTCAAAAGTATATAAGGTTTTAAGAATATTGCATGCTAGTGAAAGACACTTCTGTAAATGTTTTCCCTAATTACAGCTGGATACCAAATTAGTTTTTTGCCTGGTTCAGAACTCATTTCATCCCAAATTGAGACAAAAGCATTCAATTTAGAACTTTGTCATGGACTGGAAATTCTGTTTGAATTTCATGTCAAAGTCATGTTATGAAATATTTTATGACAGAAGTGTCAAAATGAAATGTTTCACTACTTCTGCTCCTAAACAGCAAGTTCTCTAATGGTCACTTTTAGTTAAATTTTCTAGTCTGTCAGCCAAGGAAGCAGAGGAGAAATTTAATCTGTGGTTTTGTTTTCCTTTTTTTTCCCAGCCACTTAAAGTATACACTAGTCCTCTTTCACAAGACTATTACCAAAGCCAGGTCCTCAGCACCTAGAGAAAGCTTTAGAGGATATTTGCTTCACCAAGCAAGGATTCTTTGGGGTCTTATTTTCTTTGCATGTAGGTCCCAATCTTGTGGGGTACTGTTGTCCTCAGCTTCTGTCGTATAAACTGCAAAAGGGAGTAACAACCAGCTTTTGTTCACACTCTCATGTATTTCATCCAATTTAAATGATCATCTGCATCTTCTGGTCTCTTTGCAAACCCCAGCACAGTTTCCTCAACAAAGGTTTTTGTAAAATGAATCCACAGACAAATAAATCAATGACTTGCCACCTACTAGTTTCTCTATAGCTAAGATTTGGGGCTTAACAGTGAAAGTGTGTTTCCTTTCTTTTGTGATGGAACCAGTGACCTGTATCAATATTGTAGGTGAAGTACTGAAATTTATTCAAAAAGGAGGGAGCAAGGCATGTGAAAATGGCTTAATGAATAACAGATACCTAACGTAATCAGTTATAATTAACAGAGAGTGAGACACTTGTGAAAAATCACCAGATTGTATTTTGGATTGAAAGACCCTCTTTCTTGCCAAATTGTACCTAAATTGGCTTCTTTCACTCCTGAAAAGAAAAATCAGGCCTGGAGAGACAAAAAATTAGAGTCCATTTAGGGATTGCACAGAGGACCTATGTGTCATTTATTTTCTTGTTAAGCTCAAAAGGCTGCCTATCCTCAGGAGAGTGGCAGTGGCAGACACTGGAAATGTTTATATAATTTGGCTCTATCTTTAATGAAGTTACAGGCATTGTCCCCCTGAAAGGCTGATGCTTGCTTCATTGGGAGAATATGTTCCAAACATTAAACGCAATGCAGGAATCTAGTATATATTATGCTGAGCAATAAAAGCTGAAAAAAAACCCATATTAGATGTCATTACTGGATTCTTTTTTGATGTTGGTTTTTAATATATGTCCTCCTATTTTTAGAGTTTTATTCTGAATCTTGTAATAGCAACCATTCCATTTTAGTATGAGGTCTTTTCTATTAACAGTGATCAAAGTGAAATATTTCATTTGCGTTGGAAAAAGAGACACTTGAGATGAATGAGCTTCTGCTGTATTTGGAGAGTTGGATGTTTCTGTTATATGATCTGACTTACAAAGTTATAAAATTAATTGCACAAAGCAGTTAATTTATAAACAGATAATAAAATACCATTAGCATTAAAGGTTTAGAAAACAATTTTGAACCTCTTTCAAATACACTGTAAAAAAATATTCTGCATGCTATTAAGGCTTATAAATAATTATTTTGGTGTTTATTTGGTTTAAAAACTAAACTGATACATTGTTTTCTTAAGAACAAATTGAGATCTCTGAGAACTACAGAATTCAAATAGCGGGCTGCTTTAGCTAAATGAGAAAAGGCTCATTCTCTTTAGGTTGAAGACAGGCTGTCTTTCTACCTTTAACTAATTTAGGGATAAATCCAGGCTCTTGATGTTCTCAAGAAGTTATCAAACTGAGCACAGAACTGTGTTTTAATTTAAACCCCCCCTCTCTTAAGGACTGTATTTCCTTAAGCAGTTTTGCCTTGCTCTTCCTTTGACCATTTCTGTTGATTAGAAGCAGGCTTTCCTCTAGTCCTATTTGTTCAGTGTTGCCATGTACCAAAGGTGTAGAGAATGAACAAAGGGGGTAAATTGCAACCTGTAAATACAGTGCTCAGTAAAACTTGTTCTCTGTAATTTTGGTGTAATACGTTAAAGGCATCTTTTGAAGATATTTTTGTCTGTCATTTTGTTGAGCCTCACACTTGGTGTGAACAATAGTTCACATCTATTGGTACATGTTATGTTAAAACAAAGCTCAATTCTACTTTCAAACAAGCTCTCAGTTTTTGAACGTTAGGTTTGTTGGACTTTTGTCCCGTGAACACTTGCAGGTCAGCCACTCAAGACACTTTTCCTCTACGGAGAAGTAGTGTCTAGGACAAGTGCAGTGAATGTCTTTTCAATAAACACAACTCTCTCTCATGTCCTTTTCTCGTCAGTCATCTTAATTTCCAGACTAAGCTGTTGCATTGTTGCCATGGGAATTTGAAACAGCCCGCAGGTAGAGAATGGTCACTGATAGACTTAAATCCATTTCATGAGGAACATTAAATGATGTTAATTAACATTAATATGACTTACATGGCTTAAGACCTATCTTTGTGTTTAGCAGAGCTCTAGGAATAATTTAAAAGATGAGCTATTACTCCCACTGGGATCTTGACTTCGAATCCACTAAAGGCAATGGGTGTCCTTGAACTAGCTTAGAAGGCTTTGAAGCAGGTCATTTCAGATCAGCTTTCCTGGCTATCCCTCTGCTGTTCATTCTGCTTTGTGATGACTTCTTTATGCTGGGCTTTATATCAGTGCCATGCAGAGTAAACCCCTTAACATCCCTTTTGCTGTTCTGGTCCATGAGGCAATGAGCCATGTGTTTTTTAGATGATCATATGAAGATTCAATCTATTTTTAGGGCAGTCTTGTTGCCAGGAATAATTTATGGGACTTTTGATTTGAATGGTGGATTATATGACGATGTAAATGCCTGAAATGGATATTTAAAAATACTTTTTACTGACTTAATGTTTAACAGATTAACACCTCTGATGCAGTTACATTTAAAAGCAGCTTTGTATTTCCTATCTATTTTGTATTTTTGACTGATGTCATTGGAGACCTCTAGGCAAACACCACGACTTTGGTTTCAAAGCCCCAAATGAGCAATAAATAGGTATAAGTAGTACATTTAATAGATGAACTGTAAGATCATGAAGAGACCACACCTAATGAGTTTTATACAATCTATTTCCAACTTCAATGCCAATATTTTTATTTCATGTTTAGAGTTCTGCATAATGTGATCCAATATGTTGATCTCTGTCATTCTAAGTGATCCCCCTATCTAAGAGTTGAAAAGTGAATTGATTTGCCTTCAGTCGTGTAATAAGCATATGTCTCAGGTCTAGCCTACTATACTGACACATGTAAAACCCACTTAAATAAATCAAAGGGGGTATTTGGGTATTCTTCCATTTGCCTATAGGTTGATGGGAGAATAGATTGTTTTCATACCTCAGTTATTTATTTTGTTGGTACAGCCAGCCAGCCATAAAAATGATCAGTATCAGAAATGTTCTTTGGAAGAATCATTTGGGCTATCAATATCTTGGGTAGCTTAATCATCAAATTCATCAGTTTTAGTAGGTTTAAATGTATAAATTCCTTTTGGAATGCATTTGCAGTTTTTAAAATTTTACTGTTTAGTTGATTGCTATTTCAAGTATTTCAGTTTGTAAATAACTCCACAGTATTTGGATTTGCACAAAAGCAAGGATGAAAAGGCCTAGAAGGATGTTTTTTTCAAAATTGTCTTTAATGGCTATACTTTCTTTTCTTTTCTTTATCTAGATACAACAATGGTGGCACATATGCTGTTCAGGTGGATTCTAAAAGGGCTTATTCTGTCTTTTCTGCTCAAAACTACTCTGTCCCTAAACCCAGATGATCCAAATGTTTGTAGTCATTGGGAAAGGTAATGTATAACATGCCAATTTTTTTTTTTTGGCTAGCCGACTCAGGTTTTCATATTTAAAAGGCAAAATAAGAGCCATCATTTGCTAAATACCACCCTGCCTCATGGATTTGCATGACAGAAATAGCACTTCTGAGCGCCTTTGAGGATTTGGATCATCCCAAAGAATTGGTTCTAAAGCTAGGGCTATAGACCACATACCCCTGTGTTTCCTCTCTGCTCAGCTGTACTTTGGAAAGCTCCTCCACAGTTTCAGCTAGAGGACTGCACAAGCGTATTTTCATTTATCACGGAGAGACCTAGAGAAATGGTGGCCTTGTTCTGTCTTGCTTTTTTGTGGTTGTTGTCAAGCAAGACTATTAGAGATTTCAACTAAGTTTTAAGCCCTTCCTGCTGCAACATGCAGGCTTATTCTGTATGGCCTGAACTTTGTGGCTGTATCTGCCAAATTTGTGTCAGCATCAAAGAGTATCTGCATGAAAGCACTGAGAATTAAAGGCCCTGGTAATTCTGTTCTCTCTGTTGTTACAGTGTCTTTGTCCTAAAAGTGGATCTGTGCAAGACAGTTCTTATGAGTACATAGAAACCCACTAGCTTTGATAGGGTTCACATTCATGCAGGGTCTGTTTGCAGAGGCTAAAGTTCCTGTACTCTTAAGTTTAACTTGCTAAATTTCCAGTTCTGTTCTGTGGTTTATTTCCACACAAATATGAATTACTGTACACTTCAGCAAAATAAACCCCTTAACAAGAGCAAAAATGGAATCATACTTTAATGGCATTATGTTTTGACTTTAGAGGCCTTAATTAGAGAACTAACTCTTTGTAGGTAATGCAGCTGCAAAGCAAAGACTGTACAGGAATAGGATTTTGCAGTCTGTGTTGTGAGGTGAAGTGCATTCAGAGCACAGGAATAAAATATTGATTTTGTCTGAAGAAAGTCAGCAACCTAGAGACCCAATCAAGGAGAAACAAAAATTAAATACCAAAATTGATTGGTTGTACTGACCAAGATGACTTTGTTACTTAGATGTTAATAAATCAAAGGGAAAAGATTGTTAGGGCAATTGCTGGATAAATAACGGGATCATAAAATAATAATAAAGATTTGTGTTACTGTTTTACATTAATAATAAGCAATGTAAATACTTTACATTTTGGCATTAGTAGAAGTAAAAACATTATTGTCAAACCCAGCAAACTGTGATAGAGGGCAAAAGCAACATCTAGTAGAATCTTGGCTTGTCTAGAAGAGGCATGACAAGCAGGGCAGTAATAGTCCAATCTTCGATTTCAAGCCAGTCAGACCCTCCAAGCAAATATTTTGGTATTCCCTTAAGGGTGCAATCTCACAGGGCTTAATCATGTCAGCAGTCCCGTTGATGAGAAAGAAATCGCTTGGATGATTAAGACAATCAATATAATGAATGACTTGGAGGATCTAATTCCGGGGTCTTGACCCTGCCTAGAATGATTTCAATATCATTCTCCAAAGGTATTGTAGATCTGATAAAGTAGAGCTTGTTTCCAGATCAGAACTGGAGATTATGAGTCTCTTAAGCAGTGCACACACTTACTGTAGGGCAATACAATGTTCTAAAATGACTGACACTAACAAGTCAATGAGATTTGTGTTGCTATATCATGTGAGAGGCCCAGACACTTTCAGTATAATCATAGTAATTAATATAGTACCTGTTGCATGAATAAGTAGTGTTTTGGGAAGGAGATTGCAGAATTCTTAGTATTGTTGGAGTTCTGTGATTTCTGATCAATTTGCCCAGTTTTTGTTTATATCCATTCATTTGTACAAAGGGAGGTAATCCCATTCTAACTGTATTGTCAGTGTTCCATATCGAGACACCAGTTAACTCATGTTACAATTTTCAGATAGTTCTGAGGTTATTTCTGCTACAAATTAAAAAGATTAAATTTGTGCAGCAGAAAAATAAACACTCTTCAACCTTTTACAAATGATCCTATTTGATTGGTGCACCCAATATTTGAAGTAATGATGCTGCTTCATCATAAAATGAAGTGTGAGCATCCCATCATGCTGGCAAAATGCAGCAGTGCTAAGTTAATATGAGATCTTATTAGCATTGTGGAATACAAGCCAAAAAATTAACAGTCCTAGGCAGGAAGGCAACTGAGACATTTTAAAACATGGTGCTTTCCTCTCTTTTAAAATTTGCACTATCAAGTTAACCAAATACCCTTTTCACCTTCTAAACTACCATGAATTTTAGTAACATTTGTTTCTTTTCCAGAAGGGAATGGTTTATTACTCAGACTGAAACCTCTATGCCTATTTTAGTTATGGAGCCCAAGTTAGACGCATTTCCAAAATTTTCAGGAAGAGCTGTGTTTGAAGGAAGCCCTTTTCTGGTTTTCAATAATGCCCAAAGTTTTAAGATTATTGATTTAATTATTTTTCATAATGGAGTTAGATGAGTAGCATATACAGGGAACTGAAGCTTTTCATGTTGCAACAAACACCCTTTCACTTTCTTTCTTTGTCTACTCCTAGCTATGCTGTGACAGTACAGGAATCTTATGCTCATCCTTTTGATCAGATCTATTATACAAGATGTACTGACATACTGAACTGGTTCAAGTGCACTAGACATAGGTAAGAGCTGATCCCCAGATATTTTAGTTTTATTTTGCCTTTTTATCTCCTTGCATAACTTTTATTTATCCAAATTTTTGTGGTACTCTAATATAGATATGTACGGAAAGATATATTTTACTACAATAGCTGGGGGGTTGGCATTCTAGGGCATTGATTGAACTAGAGAGATTTTTGCATGGAATTTGAGTGAGATCAATGGTAGTCAGTCTCTTATGGGGCCATTCAGGAGTATGTATCCTTGCCATTCACCCCGCCATGCAACTGGAAGTTTTTATTACATGACCAAACATGACCAACTATCCTTTCCAAGTGATCAGTGCATATCCAGGTTTATGGTGGGAGGTTCCTGCAGCTCCTAAATCTTGAAGAATCGGGCACTTGAGGGTTAGTGATAGTTATAAATGGATCTATATTTGAAATACTGCACCCAAATCTGTATTGAAAATCAGGTAAAATGAAGATGGGTCCATTTCTAGCACTGAGTGAAAGCTAATACTAAACAGTTAATTTTTCCCAGGCTGCAAGATATCGTTGTTATATTCATTATGATTCCAAATAGAAAAGTATCCTAATAAACATCCACTAATATTTGCAATCTTTCAAGGGGGTTTAAGCAAGCTACTTGGTACCTTAACTTTCACGCATTCAGTAGCAAAGAGGTTGTTCAGCACCATCCCAGTCTGACTGTGGGGTTTTGCTTTTTAGCTTCTGTGTTACGATGTATGGAATTGAACAGAGATGCAGAGCTTTCTGGACTATCGTGTAGCCTGGAATGCAGCAGAGTAAATGCAATCAGTTTATCTAACATGAGGGACAATAGATTTTGTTCAATTTAGATAATTTCAAATAAACTAGCATGAACAAAGCTGTTCTGAAATGCTGTTAAATGTTCTCTATTAAATATTACTTTTCTAATGTGGTATCATTGGTAATGCTATGAATAAGTCTAGAAAAGCTACAGAATGCTTAACACGTTTTAATTTCTGTGCACTACAGATTCTGGTGGGGAAAACATGCTTTAAATACTGAACTGGGACTATAATGTCATTTTGCAAGGCATTAATGTCTTGGAAGGGTTAGCAAGCAGGAAGAAATCACTTGGGGTTAACTTCACATTTTGTGTATTGAGAGCAGTTTCCATTGTGGTAATTTCTTGTGTAGCACGCTGACACAGTGGTCTCTGTAGAAGATTCTGTTCATTCTATTGATGATAGCTGACCTTGCTGATATGCAGAAATGAATTGTTTATTCTTGAAGAAACTCCTTGCACTTGCTTTAGGACTGGGGAAATGTTTTAAGATAGCAGTCCTAGGAAAGGCTACAGTGATTGACTGTCATGAGTACTGTGTTCATAATACAAGTTATATTTCAAGTTTCAAAACAAGTATTGATTTTTTTTTATTGTGGCTTTTAATATCAAAAGCTTTCATGCATTTTAAAATAATTATTGAATGCTATCCTTACTATAATTTAACACAAATATAATTCCAACAGTAGGCATTGATTTTCAATATTGTCAAATGGCTTTCTGTCTTGCAATTTAGAATAAGTTATAAAACAGCATATCGAAGAGGACTAAGAACTATGTATCGGCGAAGATCTCAGTGCTGCCCTGGATATTATGAAAGTGGAGACTACTGTATACGTATGTACAGAGCTTTGATTCAGATGTGACAATTAAAAGAAGTTTTTTGAGGAGGTATAGACAAATTAAAGATATATTGCAGTAGTAATACTGAGGGCTGATTTTCAGAGCTGCTCAGAACCTTCAGGTCCCACTGATTTCAGCCAGCATTGCAGATAAAGAACATTTCAGGTCATTTCAGGTTTATGCATTTCAAGCACCTAAGTAAAATTTTCCTGAAATCATTGGGGAGGGTGTTAATCAAGTTCCTGAGTACTTTCATGAATCAGACCTTACTTTGGGGAGTAATTTATGCAAGTATGCACTAATGTTAAAGAATTAGGGGAACTGAGGACACTCTTAGGAATTAACTATTACATAATATAAGAAGCAGCGTAAAGTTTCTGCCTCTTAACTTTGAAAGTTCTTACTTCAGGTAAGAACAGTTAAAATCTCATTGTGTTTCCCATGGTTCCTGTCAATAATTTTGCTCTTTTTAAAGCTTCCAAATGTCAGAAGAACTTTGTCCTAATTGCACCGTATAACTAAATAAAAAGCTCTGGAGTGTGTTAGGTCAGTCTGAGGGGGACAAAAAGCAAAATGGATCTTTCAGCAACACCTAAGAGCTTTGTTAATTAAAAATGTCCTGTACATTAATGTCATGTGTTTTCAGTATTGCAGCTTTCTAAATATTCTGAGACAGAATGCATTTGCTACACTTTGCTCAAAAGGAGAGTGGAGCTGCGGATCTCTTGTCTACATCTTGTTAGAATGGGATTATGACACAAGAAAAACACAAGGAGGTTTTGATCAGCATCAGAATCCAAATTTTATTGACGGGTTTAGAATGCCATAGAATAATTTAAATGTGAAAATGATACATTTATCCAGCTAACTTTAAATACCTTGACACAGTGCTTTAAAGCTATTTCTATCTAGTTCTGTTGGTGTTTTTATCTGAGTACCTATATTGTACTTATATTGTAATATGTGAGCACCTCAAAACCACGAATGGACCCTAATCTCATTTTAAATGACCTTTATGCCAAACAGTTACTTTAAAGGGGCTTTGGACTGTGAAAAATTACCAGCCTTTTGAGATAAGGCATTATAATCAGCCTTATTTTACAGAGAGAGTAATAATTTGATCTTTTGAAGTATGAAGTGCTGTTACTCAAGTCCTGAAAAACATTTAATGTAACCTATTGTCTTTGCTAAAATCCTTCCTATGTTAGGTATGTACTTACATTTAAATTTCTCAGGTGTCAATATCATTTCAGCAGTTGTTCCACATACTTTTTTACCAACTTGAATTTTGTGACTCAAAATCCAGAACATATTTTTTTTCATTTTTCTCTCTGCAATCTATTGATTTTTTTATTTTTTATATTTTAATTGCCATACTGGTTGCAACAACAGGAGATCTCTGCAGACTTTCTGATTCTTTGAGGATATTAACATTTATTTTAAAGTGCTTTTTTGTTAGTATTAATACTCGAGTTCTGCTGCTGGCAGGCAAATTTTGTCTTTATATTATGGAGAAAGAACAGCATACACTATGCACCAAAGTTTTGCTAATGCAGAACAGACAGCAGGTATCTGGTCAGGCCAGGAGTTTCATGTTTGATACAGTGCAGATAATACTTACATTCTCTCTGTTGTTTCATGTGCAAGAGTCAAGTTCTTATATTTCATTATCTGCATGGTCATAAATGCAAAGTGCATGCCTCAGGGACATTTTCTATCTATCTTCCTTCCTGGGAGATCTGAGCAGCCAGTGCAGCTGAGAGAGAAATGATGTAAAGGAAGAAGTTCTCCATCATGATTGATTCTAGATACTTGGTCTTATTTTGATACCACAAGTAGCCACATAGCAAACAAACAAACAAACAACCTCATCAAAACTCTGACCCTGCAACCAACAGTTCAAAGGCACAACAATATTTAGGTAATGTGACGCTTTTCATGTCATCCTTTTTGTTTCTAACACATGAAGCCCTGGTCCCATTAGTTTTGGTTTGTTTTGTTTTTCCACAATACATTCCTGTGCCAACAAGCAAATTCTCCCATTCATCATTCTTTGCAGTCAGCAGTGAATTCCATTTCCATTCCTGGTGGCACCTCCCTGCTTTTGCGTCTTTCCTTACCTTCCCTTTCCCATTTCTTTCTTTTCTTTAAACTCATATTTTCTGCTGTTTCCTAACAAGGTATTCTAGCACTCTGTGCCACATTCCTCCAGACATGTTCAGTGCCTGCTCCTTTAATGGCAGCTGCTACAGGAGAGAGGTCAGGAGACACCATCAAAATCATTCCACTTGCCTATGCTGTCATAGGGCGGCATGGTTTGGAGATGAGCGTGCTTCCGCTAAGCCCCACTGACATGAAGGGAAGGAAGCTCCAGCCCTGCAGAGAAGGTTCTTCCCACTCAGCCAGCCCTTTAAAATCTATTCCATTAGCAATCATGGAAGCCACTACAACATGGGGAGGAGAGAATACATCCCGCAGTGAGTCTGATGATCAGAAGAAAGTTTGATTAAAAAACAGTGTGTAGATTAAAGGCTAATTGGTTCTTCTTTCATTAATAGCAGTCTTCATTTCTTGCAAAAGTTAAATAGCTTTGTAATTAACAGTGACATGTTTAGACTAGAGAAGGCTGAGTTTAAATCTCTATTAATGACTGTTTCTTGGATTTTAAAGCAGGAATGAAGGCTTTCAGCTACTGTTTTGAACTTTTCCCTTCTCATTTACTATTTTTAAGGAAATGTCAGATATATGTTTTTATATTTGTCCTCTTGTTGGGACTTACTAAATGGATTAGGTCTAATAAAATCCACCCTCAGTTCTAAATAATCAGGCTGACCCACAGCTTCTTGCTCTGCCACTCTTTCTCTGATGTTTTTTTTGCCTTTTTGAGATCTATATATGCTACTGCCCCATAAAATGTGGAATTCAGGCACAAGGTCAAATAATTTAAATTGTTGGCTCGTAAGTTATACATCTGGCCAGCCCACTAGTACTTAGGCTAAACAGTTTTGGGGTATGAAATTGTCTTTGTGCCTATAAAGGGCTTGGAATATTTTTGGGTTGTAATGGTATTCAAAAAATACCACCTGAAAAATGCTGCAAATGCACATCTGCATTTTTTTTCCATTGATGTCTTAGAAATGGTTGCTACCGTTCTGGTAGTTTTGCAAAATGCTTCCCCTTCTCTGAATGTTCTTATACACGACATAGCTTTTCACTGAGCTGTCCCTGAAAACAAACAGCATAGTCTGGGTAGTAAATCAGAGCAACTATGATTTACTATACTTTGTATGCTAAGGTAAGCTTTTGGCAGAGCAAATGCATAAACTGCAGAAAATCTTTTTTTAAACAACCACAGGGTTCAACTGCCCTTCAAGGCTTTCGTAAGGATGTTTTAAAATTATATTGCTTAGATTAGTATCTGTGGTAGATAAAGCATCTCTGAATACTTTGCTGCTCAGAAAAAAAAAAAAAGAAAAGGAATATTACATGGCTCTTTTGTGATTTTTACTCTCTGAGTAGATGGTAATTGAATACTTCCCTTTAAGAATATGTCAGGTGGAAAGATCCCCTGTGTACTAAATGGATACATTTTTGTCTGAGACACCAATGCTTTGCTCAGTCTGTCCATTTTAATCTTATTCTTGCGCTACAGATTTATATAAAAGAGACGTTTCTTCTAGGTAACAAAGGGTCAGAGACCCAAGCATCAGAGAAAAGGAAGATGGGATAACAAACAGCATCTACTTATATCTGACTTTTTGGCAGAAAAAAACAACCATGAAACACAAAGTTGGGAATTCACCTTTTCTTCATAGATTGAGATATTTTAGCTTTTAACAGTTTTATTTTTCACTCTCATACCTTACGCTCTTTTTCTAATGTATAAATCTATGCAATGTGACAGGATGTAATAATGACAGGATTAGTGATTTAACAATCTTACATGCTGCCATTTATCTGTCATTCAAACCTGCCAAAATTCAGTAGAGTTATAGATTGACCATTTCATGGTTCTTTCCTTTCTTGGCCAAGATATTGATCTCAGGTTGTTTCTAAACATTCAGCTTTCCACATTACAATTGCCACAACGATCATCAGGGCTCCTTGACTTTGACAAATCTTTTTATAAAGAAATTCTTGGTCTCGCTGGTTGAATCTCAATTTGTCACCTAGAGTGGTAGTTCACTCAGGCCAGAGGTTAGGGACATTATTATATTTGCATGTAGTTATTTACCCATCTTTTCAGCTAGCCTATGTCTGACGCCTTTAATGAATTTCAAAAACAAATTAGCAATGTTCTTTTAATAGCTGCCTTGGTGAAATTATGCAAATTTGGGACCTGATTCTTTTCAGGATTTTAAATAATGTTTCATAAATTCTGTAATTCCAATAGACATGCCAACTTCATAGACATGATGTATGCTTTTATATTGTAGCAATATGAACATTCGTACCTCAGGATTGCACTCGAATTTACAAGGCTGCATATCTACTGTGGTTTTTGTAATCTTTGAAAAGGCTGCCTTATTGGAGCCATATGGCTAGATTGTTAAACATCTGTACCATAGGAGTAACAATTCCAAAGCTTCCTGCCATCTGGATGAATTACAATACTTGCAATTCAATGCATATGTTACAACAACACACTGACACCACAGTAGAGTGTACTTATGATGAAAAGAAAAATAATAGCTTATGTGACCAGTTCCAAAGTTGTACACTCTTAGAAAATGTTGAATCAGCGGCTTAAACTTTGTGAATATTCATAATGTTTGTTCATATGTCAGATTTGTTGATTATTTTCACTTTATAAGGCAGTAGCTCATTAAGATTTTAGAAGAAATGTTGTGTCCCCCCTTCTCACCTCAATTTTAAATTCCTCATGGTGAGCATTCCTGTAACTTGAAAATATATTGTTTGAAAACTGCTGGACTTAGGAAATATATTTTTCTTATCTTTATAGACACACATTAAAGCTGGTGCTAGTGCTTTCTGTAAGAGCCTTACTGTTACATTATTCAAGTACGGCATTCTGTACATCAATAATGCAACATAAATTAAGGGAAATGATATAGCAGTACATAGATACTTTGTATCAGGGGACATTCTTTTTCTCTTTCTGTTTTGGGATGTATGAGTGTGAGAAAATGGTGTGGAAGGCCATTCTGCATATAGGGTTATTAATTATAAAATTGAAATGACAGTAGGAGACACTTTGAAATTTGTCCTTTTATATGCATTTGAGATGACTCCGTATGTCTCTTTCCAGTGAAGAATATGGGGAAAATAGTTTGGGTCCTGTGTTCCCATCTGAGGGGAAACTTGCACAGGAATTAAGAAATTCTGCTTCTAGTAGTAGCGGTAGTAGTCACAGTTGTAGTAGCAGCTACAACAACATTCTTACCACTGTGTGGTGACTGGAAGGAATCCCTGTTTTCTATTGAATGAGCAGGTGGGTTGATAGGAAAGCAACAGAAGGAGCATGCAACAGAACTGGTTATCTGCATTCAACTTCTGCTACCATACTGCAGAGTGTAACCTAGGAGCTGTATACCAATGTCTAATATACCATTTTACAGAACACAGTGGAGCAGGCCACAGCTCTGCAAACAGTAGAGGCCTTTGCTTATTCATTCTGAGGATCTTGGGAGGCAGGTGTATGTGGATAGGAAAAGGGAGACCGGCCTTACAAGTAGGTCAGTTCATTTTGTGGCATAGATGAAGACACTGGGTTACTATTTAGCCTAAAGATAATGGAGAGACCTCTTTGATGGGAAGGTGAAAAAATCAATTCTCATCTCCCATCCATCATTTTATATTTGCAGTCAGCTTCTGGATGCTGATGGATTTGCAAAGATGCTGATGGGGAGTAGTAATGAAATAAGGGAAGGACTTCTGGAAGAAATGCAGTAGAAGGAGAAACAAAGTGTTCATACAAAGGAATGAGAATAGCATAAAGGCGGAAAGGAGGGTATGCTGAAGCTATATAATGTCTCAAGGGGCTTAATAAATATCAGAGGAAAAATTATGCAGGCATTACATTTAGAAAAAGATTTAGACTGTTGCTAGTGTAGCAGTAAAAAAGCTTTTCTGGCTGCTTTAGGAAACCTCAGTTGCATCAGTATAAAATAATACTGGGAATGTAGACACAGAAGGAGGCACTGGATCCAGGGCTACTCATAGTATTCATGCTAATGGCCTGGATCCCTGGAAGCTTCAGCAGGATCAGAAAAAAGGCACAAGAATCACAGATGTGAGTTCATTGTTGAATTCAAAGAAAGAGCCATGCAAAGTTTAGTCCATTAATTTGCCTACTTTTAGCAAAGACAGATTGGTCCCTAGCTGCTGTAAATCAGCACAGATCCACCATGTTTGAATGCACTTCTTCAGTTACTTATCCTCGCTTTCATGTCTTCTTTAATATCTCGATTCCCTTTCAAAATCCCCTTCCTCCTTCTCCTGCTTTAATTCACTTGAGTGTTGTTAATGCTAGTTTGCACTGATCTAGGATGGCATGGCGGGCACTGGTGCTAATCCACAATAGCTTTATGGCTCAATCCTTCCTATGTTGCTGGTATCCATTCCCTTGCATAGACTTATAAAAACAAGATCTTGTCCATCCCATATACGGGTGAACTGTTTTTCAGGACATATACATACAGGACGTTTGCCATATATCAAATTATGAAGGCACAGAACTCCAGAAGATTTTTCCCTCCAAAAGAGTTTGAAGTTCATTAGTAGTCCAGACGTGTGTCGTGGTTTAACCCCAGCCAGCAACTAAGCCCCACACAGCTGCTCGCTCACTCCCCGCCCGGTGGGATGGGGGAGAGAATTGAAAGAGTAAAAGTGAGAAAACTCGTGGGTTGAGGTAAAGACAGTTTAATGGGCAAAGCAAAAGCCGTACACGCAAGCAAAGCAAAACAAGGAATTCATTCACCACTTCCCATCGGCGGGTGGGTGTCCAGCCATCTCCAGGAAAGCAGGGCTCCATCACATGTAACGGGTACTTGGGAAGACAAACGCCATCACTCTGAACATCCCCCCTTCCTTCTTCTTCCCCCAGCTTTATGTGCTGAGCATGACGTCATATGGTGTGGAATATCCCTTTGGTCAGTTGGGGTCAGCTGTCCTGGCTGTGTCCCCTCCCAACTTCTTGTGCGCCCCCAGCCTGCTCGCTGGTGGGGTGGTGTGAGAAGCAGAGAAGGCCTTGACTCTGTGTCAGCACTGCTCAGCAGTAATGAAAACATCCCTGCGTTACCAACACTGTTTCCAGCACAAATCCAAAACACAGCCCCATACTAGCTACTCTGAAGGAAATTAACTCTACCCCAGCCAAAACCACACAGTGCGGTGAGCTGGGTTAACTTATTGAAATCAATAGGGTCAGAAAGAAGTTGGATGTGTGAAATGAAACATGTGTTTAAAAACGAAGTTGTTCTCTTGACCACTCCTTTACATCCTTCTCCCATTTAATAGATTTATTTCCCTTGTGCTCTGAAGAAGTTTTAAAGCCTAGTAGAAAATGAGGGAGAGAGAGAGAGGAAAAGAAGTTACCTAAATCTAGATGGCCTTTAAAAAGAGCTTCTGATGTACATACAAAATCTGAGGTAGAAACTTTTTCCACTTATTTTCTATTGTAGTTTCCTCTGGCTGTGACCTTCCCCTGACCACTTCCAGAGTCTTTGTCACACATTAACTCTAGATGTCTGGGAAACCATCAGTCAGATGTGGGGGATTGTTGACTGAAAAAAAGAGCTACTGCAACCTATGCCAGGTGTAAGCGCCAGTCACCCCTCTTCCTTATTTCTAGGCATCTTATAAGATTGAAACTGTAAATAAAAATGAATCAATATCACTACAAGAATGTCTGAAGTGCATACAATAGGATAATAGCATAGCACAGTGTTGTGGGTTAACTCCAGTACCTGCTCGCTCACTGACCCACACAGTTGCTCTTGCTCACTTCCCCCGGTGGGACAGGAGAAGAGGAAAGGAAGAGTAAAAGAAAGAAAACTTGTGGATCAAGATAAAAAAACGTTTAATAAACAAAAAGAAGTGGAAGAAGAAAGAAACAAACCAAAACAAGTGATGCAAAGGCAATCACTCACCACCTCCCATGGGTAGATTGATACTAGCCAGTTGCTGAGCAAAAGATTGTTCATCTCCCGAAAGCCTCTCCGCTCCCTTTTTCTTCCTGAGCATGACGTTATAATGCATGGAATATCTCTTTGCTTAGTTTGGGTCATCTGCCTGGTTGTGTCCCCTCCCAACTTCTTGTGCACCCCCAATCTATTCACTGTGGGGGGTGGGGGCAGCAGCGTGAGGAACAGAGAAAGCCTTGATGCTGTGCAAACACTGTTCAGCAACAGCTAAAATGTTAGCATATGAGCGTTGTTTTGGTCACAAATATAAAACACAGCACCATCCAAGCTGCTATGAAGAAAATTAACTCCATCCCAGCCAGACCCAGTACATACAGCCATACTGTAGTTAATAAAACATACTCATCAATATGATCCTCATGAAATCTCCTTATGGGGTTTTTTTTTGGTCTTTCCAGCTCTTAGTTTCAGTAGTGACAGGGGACTACTTTGAAAGCTGGTGTGAACCGCTCTTTTCAAATATTTTTCACTCACTTCAGAACCTTGGAAAGGATGAGCCAGTGTTGGCAGTTGTCTGGGCTGGCTGAGGGTTTGTGGACCTTGCTCCTGCCACTCTCTGGTCTCTCAGCCATTTGTAGCCACAGCCATGGATGCCCTAAATATGTCAGCCTGTGCAGGCAGGAGGAGGTATTTGGCTACCTGGGTGCATTTACATACAGTTCAGCTATTCCCCATCTCCTCTATCACAGGAATGAGAGTGGCAGGAAGCACTTGGCAGATTGAATTTGGCCCAAGAGCTGTGTGTTAGGCTTAAGTATACTGCTTTCAGCATCTTCCTGTGCATAATGGACATTTCTTTTATGTGAACTTTTGGAACGTGTGACTGTAATTATTACATCCTTTTAGCAGTCCCTCTGAAAAATATCGATGACATTCACACGAGGAATACCACATGAGCCTGCTGTATGAAATACCATACCAAACTAGTTGTGTTTATTGTTGCTGGTTTCTCAAATGCTGGGTAATACTTGGGAGTGGGTTCACCAGATGGGAATTTAAAGAGGTTGTAGTTCCCTTTATTCCCAATTAGCTTTGTCTTGTGTGGCACGTATTCCATGTCTCATGGTAGGATAAAGATATATTATCCCATGGATTTCCAATTGCTTTTGCAACTGCATCCATTTCTGATTAATGTGTGGCCTATAAAAATAGGCCAGCTACTCTGTAGCTTAGTGCAAGCAGATAGTACTCTGTTATGAAACAAGTCTTCAAAATTTGTAGAAAGCGATCACATATGTTAAAATAAAAAGCACTTACAACTCTGAAGTGTAAATCATTTAGACCAAAGTGTAAAAATATTAAAATGCCAAATAGTGCAGAAGATTACTGGGGGACTTTAGAAAAGAAGTAACTTCTTCCTACTGAAACCATGCTTTTGCATCAGGAGCCTGGCTTTCAAAGGTGTTGAATGCTACAGTTTCCATCAACTTGGCTGAGAACTGTGGATATACACCATTTCTAAGTAGTGGTAACACCTCAACAATAATAAATGTCAGCTGTTGTTGTAACAACTGATCTGCAGATTGAGTTGTGCTTTCATATAGATGTACTAATTCTTTCTGTAGCTTTATATAGCAAAGCACCTTCCTGAGACATTTGCATGAGTTACTTTAGTGAAGTGGGTGATAGTGAAGCAAAACGGCATGAATTCTTCATGGGGAAAAAAAAAAAAGACTGTGATAGGGCAAAATGGCTAGTAGGAGTGAACTAAAGGTGCCCAAAGTGCACATAGATGGCAATTTTGGGTTTGCAATAGAGTCAGTCAGCAAATCAGTTTTCATTTTTGGTTCCCTAATTGTTCTCAGTGAAAGAAGATGATGTCAGCTAATAGCTTGAAAAGCATCTGTTAACACTTCATACTCTAGTACTGTGTAAAAGTATTGATCAGATATCATAAAGTCTAATCAGAGACAGAGCTCTTCTAACCAGCCATGGGTACTTCCTCTAGAACCAGATACTCTTTGACTGTTTACACAGACATTCTCTTTTTTTTTCTGTTACAGGATTATAGCATTCCACTTCATATTTGTGTATTGTTGCACATACTTTTCACTTTAATAAAGGTTTTTTAAGACTTCCCAGGGAAATTTTTCATAAAACTTTAGTGCATTGCAGATTTGATCACAAAACATTTTTGAATAATTTATCTTAAGCTCAGTATTTCTAACATAGGTATTCACTTTTGCAAACCTCACTTTCTCTGATCAGTAAGTTGAGATATTTTCAATCTATTTAATCCCAAAGCTTTTCTTCTTTTTATCAAGATTTTTCCCTTCTGAATATGATGATTTACTTACAATTTACTTACAATTATTATTGTAGTGCCCAGAAATCCATGTGCAAAACCACTAAAAGATAGCCTTACTTGAAAAAGCTTACAACTTAAGTATGTAAATCGAGTCAAATATTTTTCTGATCAAAAATAAGAAACTGTGTATGAAACACGTTATAAGCATACTTGTAAAGAAATTAAACCTGATATTCAATATAGCAAGGAGTATACAAAAGGAGGCTTTCAGTTACAGCAGTGTAGTTCATATACGAGCTCTGCTGAAGCAAGTCACTGGTACATACCTTAGGGTCTGATACCACTACATCTGCATTCACAGGTGTCATGTTTTAGGAAAATCTATGGTTTAAATAGAATTCCTTTTAAAACATTATTAAAAGCATCCAAAATGGTCTTTTTTTTTACCAAATACTATGTAATAGTTTTGTTTAATGCAAATGCTATTTAACATTTACCTTATAGTAAAGGGTAGGCATCTTCAATAGCTTCCGACAGTGTAGGTAAAAGTTTTTATTTCCAACTCCCACCTTCTATTTTCAGGCAACAGTGAATCACAGGAATCAGAAAGTACATTTTACTATGTCTCATTAGTAGAAAGTTTCTCTAGACACTTGGACATTACTAAGAAGTTGGACTTGATCCTACATCAGCTGACCTCCTGCATTCTAGAGTTGGTTACAGACAGTTTAAACTAGTGGCTTGAGATGAGAATCAGCCCCCATAATTATACAAGAATTTGTTTCCTGGGGTCTTTTTTGCAGTTCTTTTCAGTAAGTTGCTCTGAAACACATTGCTATGGTTCCTTTTGAAATGTGAGAAAAGTGAAAAGTGTCTGCATTTAAATATTCCATCCCCAGTAATGTTCGTGTAGCTTATACATTAACATGATCTTCAGACTATACTTCTATCCTTGATTATCAGGGTGACCTTCATTTGCAGTGTGTGGCTTGATCTGAAATGAAATCTGAAGTGCGTTGGCCTTCTAGGGCCCATGCCATCTAATAGGTTTTGCCTTTAGAAATTTGTCCATATTCATCCTATTTTGGTGAGAAACAAAGAAAGGATTTTTGTTAGATTGGCTTGATGAAATTTGGAATAAGAATGAAGAAAGATTTTGTTTGAAAAATCAATAGTTTATTCAATGTGCTACAGGACTAAAATTTATCTAGGAGAATCGGTGTAATTTAGTTTTATTAGGTGTTGCGTTGCTCAGCAAAGATAGCCCGAAGTATCATGCAGTCCAGATGTCTTGATCTATCTGCTTTTGATCTTTTAGGAACAACATTTTTGATGCACCCATTCTCGCTCTTACAGACAGCACATACTCTCTGCCTATGAAAATCAATCATCAGCAGTGGAGCTGTGTCATTTACTGACAGAAAATAGAATTTTCTTGGCATAAGACCCACAATTCAGGGCAAGTCAGTAATCAGAGAACTACGGACATGTAGCAATGCTACCAGAAAATAAATATTTCACAGGAACAGTAATATGATGGAATTTGTACACAAAGAAATTCACTTAATGCCCTGAGTGGGTAACCTGCAGCAAAGTACGCAAGTGCTGTAATTTGAGGTGATTTCCAGAGAATGGGGCAAGATGGCTTGGTTATTTTACTAGACTGTTTAGGCCAAAGTCCTGCTCATGTCTCCCTCACTGTCTGCTGTAGCACCTCTGAGAATCTTGCCCATGTTATAAATGTTTTTTTTATAATAGCTCATTTTCTTTGACATTATCCTATATGCTTCCTCTATCACTGCTTAAATCAAACAGCTACTCAGCCAGTGTTGAAACCTGTAAATTCTTGGTCTATTTGAGTGATACAGTCATAGTAAGAAAACAGAGGTAGCTGTGATATGAAGCAAGGCAGTAGTAATATACTAGCGAAATTTCTATAGTGAGGTTCACTCGGCTAGAAATATCATCCCACAACTGATGAGTTTCATACAGTTCTGCCATGTGTGATACAAGTACTTACCTGTTCATCTGTAATTTAGTTATCACCTTCCTCAGCTGTAGGGCACTGTATGTTCATCCAGTCTTTTTATGATGGAAATGTTTGTTTATATCTGACTTACCACTTTTAGCTAATTTCTAACTTTGTACTTAGCAACTGGCAGCTCACTTTCCATTCCAGCACAACTCGTACGAGGGCCCAGACTGCAGACAAGATACTCATACCTATGAATGGAGAACAGTCATTCCTTCAGCAGCGTGTTGAGTATAGTTTGATACTACCTGCTATCACAGGTAGTTTGGTAGATCTGGTTATGCTTGCTCTTCTGGTAGGTTTGGCTGCTTCTCCATATATTGGCAGGAAAGCTGAAAGGACCAGGGATCTCAGGTATGAGGTTCTCCTCTATTCCCCAGCCTGTCAAGAATTTCATTCCCTCAGGCAATAAAAAGAATTCCCCTAAGGTTAAGAACAGAATGATTGGGGAATTCTTCCACTGGCTTTAGCACAGAATTGCTTCTTTTCTCTTCTGTCCTCAAAATAACTGGAGCCTCCTGCTGGCAAATACTATTTGACTGCATTTGGTTTTGGTGGAGTGAGGTCTGCTAGATCATATACAGAGAAAATGAAAGACAACACGTAAAAGCAGATGTTAATATTTCTACATTACTTAGAAAAAGATAGTAGTGCTCTTTCTAAAGGTGCAATATAAAGCACAATTTGCAGACAAATTGTCATTAAGTTTGCTGGTTGGATGAATCAAGTTCCAGTAGAAAATTAACTAGTGAAAATGTATTTTCTACAAATTGCTGGAAAGAGTTGGTCAATTTACCAAAATGGAAGGAGTAGACAGAGGGCACAGGAGGGGAAAAGCTTTCCTGGGTCATAGATTCTGATCTGCTGATTCAGGATCTCTCTTAACCTCATTAACAGTTTGAACTAGTGATAATGATTGTTTTGAACCCTGCAGTGAGGCAATGGGAAATCGTTTACCAGAAAAAGTTAAATGCTGAAAATTATCCCACAGAATAATATTGTATTAAAACATTGATCAGCAGAATTGATCTCAGCATAAGTCATTCCTCTCAACATGGTAGAATGCAATGATTATTTCCAGTTGAAGCAATGGCATAAAATGCATAAAATCAGTTGCAGGCCTTAAACTATCAACAATTGTCAATATTTAGCTGATCTCCAAAGAGTTCTCTATGGGCCCAGATTCACTTTCTGTGATGGCAGTGAGAAAGACTGATCCTTAGAAATGGTAAGTGATTTGGGAGTGTAATTTACCTTAGGGTGGTCAGGATTTCACCTGAAGGTGGAATTTCTCTCTTCACCCCACAGAGCAAGCCCAGGTGCTTTTATCTCCTGATCTCTACAGAGCACTGGGGGTGAGCAAGAGACATCCCTGTGTGGACTGCCATCTCTGACCTTGGTCTGAGGTTTTCCCTTTATGTGTGACATTAGTCATGAATCTGTTGAAATCAGGCATTAGACAGATGCTTTGTCTTCATTGCAGAATTTGCCTAGGTTCTTAAACTTAACTCCCTCATACCTTCGCACACATTCCTCTTGCCAGAGCTTGGTTGTGACTTTATCTACAGACTAACGGATTAGTGTTGCTTTTACCCAACCTCGTAACCTGTCCACTTTGCAGGGCAGATGCACTTCAGTACTCAGTCCTGCAATGCCTTCCCACAATTCTCTTTTTGTGCTTTGAAGTACTGCAGAGCTCTTCTGTTTTTCGAACAGCCAAAGATACAAAGCTGTTCGGCTTACTGACCCCAGTTCTGCTCTTCTGACATTTGCTGCTACAAGGAGCATTTCAGCTTTTCAGCTTTCATTCAGACATTATTAAATGGTAAGTACTATCTCCCATTCCCTCTCTCCACCAGAGCAGATGAAGACAATGGAGCATCAAAATGACACAAAGAGTCTATTAAATGTGTGACTCCCATCAACCTCTCCTTTTTCAGGGCTCTAACCTTCTCCTCTATTACAGTCACTGGCACTATTTTATGGTCACTGATGCAATGCCATTCCTGTTTCAGGGATGTGCTGCTCCAGCTCAGCTTTTCCTCAGAATCAACCAGACTGCAATTCCAAAAAGTGTCCCACCAGTCTTGCTTTTCTCAAGACATGTAGAAAAAGTGGCAGTCTCTTCTCTGCCTTGACCTTTCCCTAGCACAGTTTACTTCCCTAACCACTCCCTAGAGTAAGGCCTACAGCAGGCAATAGATTGCAACATGGACTAAACTAAATTCTCATCAGTGCTAGATCCTCCAGTATTCAGTAAACTGTGAGCATTCCTCCAGTGAGGGACCTGAGAGTCTGAAACACTGAGGTCTGGCTGGAATTATTCCAGGGCCTGTACACTAGCCCATGTCATCTGCCTGAGACACTCAGCCATGACGAGAATGTGGGAGTCCCTGTGTTCACCTTCTCATTAGTCATCAGAGCCCCAGATTGCCATTTATCTGGTAATAGAAATCTGAGCTGAAACTATCGTAGGTTTTATGCTTATTAACAAATCTTCGCCTCCTAGCGATTCATATAGGGATTTACTGATATTTTGTCAGTGATGACACTGACATATGTCAGATTCTGCTCCTGGGAGAAGACAAAATCCTCAAAATGTATCTCATCTCCTCAGTTCTTTTACTTCAGACATTTGCAAGTCATCTCTGGCATAGCCTACTCCCTAAGCTTTGGCAGGATGTCAAGACTGAGGATAACACAACCTAGCTGCTACCTTGAACAGATCAATATCTCACTAAGGCAGTGGTCAGAGACTGCCCATGTCCCAGATGACAAGAAAGACCATTGATTCTGTTCTGATTGCATAGATGCATAGTCTCTACTTCCAAATCTGCCAAAAAATGTAATGGAATTGCACCTACAGGAAAAGGAGTTGATCTTGCGACCCATTGCTGTTATATGATCTGCATCAGTCTCATCTTTCCTTTGCTCACATTGATCTCCTTGGTTTTGTATTTTTTTATTAGTACTTTCATCGGATACCAAGAGGGAGATGAAAAATAAGGGTTGCCATACACTGAAACAATAAATTCCTCAAAGCTTGAGCAGGCTTTGAGATCTCTTCATATCTTCATCTATTAAAGCTGCTAAACCCTGCGTTAAAGTGCTATCCAAGGTGATAAATTAATGGATGTATCCTGAGTGATGACCACAGAAATAGACATTAAGCAATGCAAAGAACTATTATCCCAGTTCATTGAAACAATTATTCAGGAAACCATCTAATCAGCCTGATTCCTGACAGAAAGTCAGTGATTTAGAGAGGGAATCTTCCGTTCCACAAATAAGCAATAATCTAAGAAGGAGGAAAACCTACCTAGATGCATTAGCTGTAGTCATCTTTCTTCTACTATCAAACCTCCCTTTTCTGAGCACATTCTAAGAGAATCTAGCCAAAAGCTGACTACAGGCTTATCTAATGAAGCTAATATCCTAGACTCAGCACAATCTGGATTCAGGCCAGTACATTAAGATGGAAACACCATAGTGGCCCTCAGTGAATAGATTCCTAATGGATAAGGGGGAAGCATCTTTTTCATCTTTTCTTCATCTTCTTTGACCTCTCCGCGTTATCTAAAACCACTGGCCATGGCCAGTGATAAAAAGATAACTTAAATAGAGATAACTGCTATTTCACCTGACAAAATTATTCTTTCCCCTAAAAGTGGCATGAGGGATTGGAGGAATGTGCTAAAAAGGCCCAAAATGTTCCAGGGACACACATTAAATAGTGAAGGAAAACATCACTTTTTCCATTAAATTTCTACTTTGTGTAGTCCAACAACTATGTAGCATGGGGCAAACTGGTTAGAAGACGTGAAGCTAAAATGCCAGCAACATATGGAAAAAATGCAGGTCTACTTTTCGTTCACAGCAAATACATGAAATTGGTCAGAGTTTGGGTGAGATCAGTGTATAGTGAAGAAAAACTGGCAGAGACTGCCTATGGTAGAGCAGAGAAAAGAAAAATATTTTAAAGAACTTGCAGTCATGGGGCAGTGTCCTTTTGCCACATGTGCAGTCAGAATAGACCAGTTCATTCTGTGTAGTTCTAGGAGAGTGTCTGAATTTCTCATTGTGTCTATGCTCTCATATAGTAGCATCTGTATCTTCATTTAGCAATGTTTTCCATTATTATAATGTATCTACAGTTATTTATGCTTTCCATCACCTGCTGGCTGCGCTACAATCCCAGGGCAGAAAGCCTGCAGAGCCCAGGAAACTAGCTCGTACAGAACACTCCAGCACGTCTCTTCAGCAGCAGACGCTGCTATGAATGAGTGCAGTTCATGAAGCCTATTTTCTGCTTTCTACGCTGGGTTCCTTTAGACTTTGTAATTATACTGGTCTTTGTTTTGAAGATATTTTGCTTGTCTGGCACAATAAAGTCCCACCAGCTGAAGTGGGAGGGAGATGGAACTTGCTGGGTCAGTGGCTGTGAACTCCTCTAGGTTCAAAGGACCACTGCAAATATTACCATGTTCCATCGCAAGCACAAGACATTTTTTTTTGACTCTGCCTTTTGTGAAATAAATGCACAAGTTATGTGTTTGGACAAGCTAACAAAACTTTCACAAGTTAATCACTCCATACTTCTTCCCCTAGAATGAAACTCTTCTGTAAATGCACTTTCACTGCTAGGAAAGAGGCCAAGAAGGTAGTTGTGGCAGGTGTTATTTACGTTGCTTAATGGAGTACAAGAAGTCAATGGGTTGATAATGTAGTGATGAGCAGGGTATAACAGTGCGTATAAAACAGCGTGGTACAGGAGGGTTAAATCCTGCAAAGTCATAGTTTGGGTCCATACAGAGGAATGCAGCACCAAGGAAGACAGAGTAGCTCTGGATCCCTGGACTGTGGCTGCTTTTGTCTGGGATAAACCATCTGTGGTGCCACTCACTTGGAGTAACTCTGCAATGAAAGCATTCTCCAGGCAGAAGAGTCTGCTCCACTTAGCAGTGTACTCCTCAGTAACAATATCCTGGCTATTTCACACCTTTGTGGATAGGAGACACAGACAACCCATTTAGTATATCTAAATTCAAATTCAGGACAACAATTAAAAAATAAGTGCTAGTGTTAGAGAAATCTATGCAGTCATTTCAGGTGTGAAAAGAGTTTAATCTTCGGGTCTGTTTCCCTGAGGATTGACCTTATATGTTAAAAAAAAGCACTGTTTGTAATTATAAAGTAAGTGATAAGCATCAAATGAATTGTTACAGAACCCTTTTGTTGACTTTATTCCATGATAAGGAGCAGTTGCTGTGTGACCTTGAATATGGCCAAATAACTCATGCTAAATGCATTGCTACAAAGATGGCATTTTGGCAGGGCTTTGATGTAGGTCATTTGATTACCAGGCTGAATCAAACTACAAACTGATCTTAAACTCATGCCAAGAATGCTAATAATAAACTGATCAATGAGGTGCTGGATTGTTCAAGAGAATTGGTCAAGGGAAAACGCAGACATAAAAAGTCTGGAATTCCAAAGGTTGAACTGCTTGGGCTATTATACTGGGAGGAATTATATTCCTTGCATTAGTACAAGTTTTCTTTACTCCAGGGGCCTTTAGCTGAGTGTTGAACAGGACAGTGTCAGAAAGTATATACTTATCTTTATTTTTCTTGACCTTTATGTGCAAGTAATTTTTATAGTTCCATTAACTAGTAAGATCATTTGCAAACCACTGTACAAAGTATATTATGAAGAATGCCTTGGGGACCATTGTATCCTATTATGTTGAATGTTAATAGAATGAAAAATTAATTTAAACTTTAAAGATTAGAGCAAGGCAAGACTTCCCTTTTATAGAGGAAATTCAGAATTTTATTTGCTATGGTAAAACTTTAGAGTTGTAACCTAATATGACCTTTATATGGACCTTTATAGGCCTGATTCGAATCAGACAGTGCGGGAGTCTGATTATTTGCCTCCTTCAATGAAATGGCTTATATCAAAGCTTCCCCTTTTAAAAAAGGGGGATTTCTGTGACCCCCACATATAGGATTACTCCTGCGTAATTTCACAGCTTTAAATGACTATATGCTAGTGAGCTTATAGCTGCTTGTTTAGCAAGTTAATAAACCAGAGATGAGACAAGCCACAGTTCCATGGAATGTCTTTACCTTACTTAACTCTTTAATTGCTCATGAAACGTTGCCATCTTCAGCTATGTGGAACTTCAAAACATCTAAAAACAGAGATGCAGTTCTCTGTAGTACTTTTTCGTATTTTGCATATCACTGATTGCTTTGGAATGAGGAATTTGAGTCTTGCCTGTAAGTCTCACATAGCACTTTTCCCAAGGGACTGGAGCACTACTACAGAAGTCAGCACTTCTGTCCATAAACAAGTGATTAAGTAAGCTTTATTAGCTTAATTAGTCATTATTATTTCATATTTATGTTAACATAGTTAAGGTGTGATATGTTTGTATGGCTAAATCAACTAAATTTAGACCAGTAATGAGCAGGAGTTTTGTTATTTGGAAGAGCAAAGAAATAGTTCACCATCAATCTTCTTGTTCACAAATTATGCCTTGACCCGAGAACCTGGCCTAGTTAAAAGCATAAAAAAGTTGCATGTTTTACATGTAAGAATTATTTATTATTGTAAATGTCCATACAGGGAACAGAAAAATCTTCAGTTCCAGTTTCCATACCTCTTACAAAACTAATGTGTAAGAGTTACATCAATGAGAATCGTATTCTTAAATAAAGCTATACAGGGCAGAATTTTCAGAGTATCCTTATCCCACCATATTGTATATCTTTTAGGACACTGTATTTTTAATAACAAAATATAAATTTGTGGCTGTTCTGTATGTGGATTTCTTGTCATAGATAACCAGCCATTTTTAAATGATTGCATGAAGGTGTGTATTTCTTTATTGGAAAATCCTGTTTTTCCAATACCCTGTCTTGAATTTCATCTTACAGCTGTAGACTAAGATGACTAGCTGTCTTCAGAAACCCTAACTCAAGTAAAATAAATGCACAAAAGATTAGGACAATTAGTGACTAGAGAATTAGCTATCAATATTTCATGCCCCCTGCAATACTGTCTAAACACAAGATATGAAATAAGAATAAATCGCACTTTTGACAAGCAGCGAACCTAAAAGGAAATGACTAATCTAGAAGGATCTTGCAGTTGTTATAATGAGGCAACATTCTAATCACTAGTCACATGATTTGATGGATAAAGAGCAGGAAGATTTGTCCCATGGGATTATTCAAAGTTCACTTGTGATTTGAAGTTGGATTTAAATACATTGTGAATAGCTTAGTGGGTTTGGTCTGCAATGACCCAAACACAGAATAGACAGCAAAATGTTTCCATCAACTTTGATGCCAGCCTGAGTGCAGATTCAAGATGTGATCCAATCTGTAGTCCAAACAGAATGTCAAATGCAGCAGGAATCGTTCAAATGTAAAAGACGTTGGTGGAAAACATTTGGCCCATGAGGTACCTGGGAACTGAAAGGGTGTTTCATACGCACTCCCAGTGCAACTTTAAGAAGGTTCACTGGCTGATTTAAAATGAATTGGGTAGTTCAGCCTGGTTTTCAGTACAGCAACACAAAGCTACTTCCCAAATCAGCTTTGCTGGCCTTGTTTTAGACAGGAATGAATTAATCTTTGTCTTGGAATAAGTCTTTTGTAGTCCAGCTTCAGCCAGTTCGTGGTTAAGTAAGCACAACACCCACATTTCCCATCTGATATAAAAACACAGGATATACAAACATAGGTTATATATGATATATGTTATATATGTGTATATATATTTTAATATAGTGATCTCATTGCCACTACAACATATTTGTTAATAACTCATACATGTTAGTCTAAATAGAAATTATATGTTCCAACTTAACCATAAAATTTGAATCACTGACACACTGAGTTTTTGGCAATATGTCCTAAGTGGTAAAATGGAAATAAGGTAGTAAGCAGTAAAGTTCAGCCTTTAAAGTAGTTATTCAGTATTGTCCAAGTTCTTCTGTATGTGATGGGCATACCGGCATGCACTGGAAAGTAAGTCTGACACCAAAGCAGCACAGGAGAAGAGAAGTCTTAAAACCATGAGCTGTTCCTACCCAGGGAGAAGAAAAGGAGATTCTCCCATGTATATCTCTAGTCAACTGGCAAGTGAGACAGTAAAACCAACCGGTTTTTCAGAGTTTGAACCTTGAGGATATTGAACTTTCAATAATGTAACACTGGACAAATAAGATATAGAACACTGTAGTTATGGAAAACTTGATGACCTTGAAAAAGCAAGGCTGCACTTATAGCTACTGCATCATGCAGTAAAATTATTTCTTCTCCTTGAGCTATTTTTTCAAATCTATTTTGGATCTTAATATACTTTCAAAACTGAGCTCCATTTTATCTTATGGACAGTAGCAACTTGAGTGCAATAGAAGAAGCTGGTATTCTGTAATACAATAATAATAAGTGTCAGTTTGGTAAAAATGTTATTATGAAGCAAAACTGCTAACCAAAGTAATTTCTGGTGTTAGAGTTTTTCATTACAAAAAGCTGAAGTGACAAATGAGTTTATCGCTGCCAAGAGACCTGTTATTTTATTTTGGTCACTTAGTATTAATTAAATCTTGCAAGTAATTCTTTTTGGTGTGTTTGCTTCATTTAATATTTTTAAACAAAATATTGCTCTCTAAGGCATAGTTTACTGTATGTTTACCAACCACTTAATATGTTTACAATGCTGTGTATTGTTTCTTCTTAACAGCACTCTGCACAGAGGAGTGCGTGCATGGAAGATGTGTGTCTCCTGACACTTGTCATTGTGAACCAGGATGGGGAGGTACTGATTGCTCTAGTGGTGAGTAAAGATTACAAAAATGTGATAAAGATATATGCTGCTATTAAAAAAGGCCTTAAATAAAGCAGTGGCCTTAGAACTTGGATGCTTTAAGTAGAAAAATTAAGGTTGTCAGTTGGTTATTTTGCAACAATTACTATGTGATAATACCCTTTCCTGTGATAATGACTTTCACCTTTTTTGCTTTGTTTTTACAAAGAAGTGTTAAATGCAGTGGAGGATGCTCTTAATGCTTTTGGTCCTGTTATTGGGATACCAATATAGATAATATAGCTCTATTATGAAAATTTTTCTCTCTTAAATCTTTACTACAACACATTCTTCATTAAATACTTTTGTGGAGTACTTGGAGTACTTTGGAAAGCACACTCTCTAGGCAGAATCCTTGTTCTGTTGAAGCCAGTGGGACTTCTGCCATTGACTCTTCATGCAGCCCAGATTCTACCTTCTGGCTTGAAATCCACACCCTAAATTATCCATACTGCAGAAGTTGGGGAAATGGTGGAGGTGGGAGTTCTGCACCTTTTACTAGGAAGTTAATTCACGCTTGAGGCTTTCAATTCTTTCAGCTGGAGAAGCTATGTATGTCAAACTCTCTTAATTGGTAATGATAAGTTTAAGTCTATGTGATTAGTTCATGCTGGAATGAAACAGCTAGCGTTCTTTCCAGTACAAACATCAGAGATATTAGGTAATACAGGCCCAATACGTTATTGACATAACGGAAATAAGCTTGTTAAATGAAGTCTATTTGTGCATCAAGCAAGTAAATAAAGCTGCATCGAGAAAGATGCTGTGAGTCATTTACTGAATGAACGTTTCATTTTGCTTTTACTTCCTCCCTTTCTCCCAGACTGATTGAGATTTTAAAAAAGAGGCATCATTACCACGCAAAAAGAGAACAGAAAAGGGATCTATAAAGGGAGGTATTAGAAGAGAATAGGAGTTAAATGTGACTGGGGACAAACACCTCCAGAGGCTGAAGTCAATGGAGCAGACTCTTCTCTGGTCAAGTTATGGGTGTTTTGTCTGCAGCTTTGCTGATGTCTCCTCAGTTACAGCAGAAAAGGCAATAGGGAGAGAGCAGGAAGGACAAAAAGAAAGTCCGTGCTTTGGGGTTTGAAGCAACCTTTTGGGATTACCTGACAGGTAGACAAGGAAAAAATTGGGCAGCATAATATACTGAATACATATCTATAACAATATTTTTAAAAAGAAAAATAGTACCTTCAATTGTAAAATATTGTCTAGAATCTCAGGAACTAATTTTATCCTTTGGTTATTTTTAGTAATAGATATGTTTAACCTAACAGCCAGTGAGTATTTATACACTTAGAGAAGTTAAAAAAATGAGAAACAAAAATACTATGATAATGTAGACATACACATATAGATGTATACATTTATACACACATGCATACACAGAGTAACAAGCACTCCATTCTTTGTAATAATGAAGCGGAAAGAATAAGATGTCAAAGTACAGAATGGTCTCGTGGACTAAAACTACCCAGTGACTCTTATTAAATTGCACTAATCTTGCAAGTGAAGATAAAAAGAAAAAGAAGGTTTTTCCTATATTGAATATTTAGCTTTTTAAAGTAATTAGGAATATTAAAGCACTGACAATGATTGAGATAGAAACATTATTCATAACTTTTATTTCCGCACTGGGCAGCAATCCAGTATATTTCATTTATGAGGTTTCAGCGGTGGAAAGCGAAGCGTTAGCCAATTCCTAAATTAAATATGCCCTGTTAACTTTTATAAATGATAGCCCAGGATTAGCTTAAAAATTTAAGCTTTCATTTTATTAATACAATTAGTGTGTTCGCTGGACTATAGTGTCCATTGTCTTTCATTCCATTTGTTATACACTGGGCAACACGCATTCTTGTCCTAAGGTCTGATCTGAACAAGCACTGTCCAATGTAATGCTTGTAAGTGTGAATGGCCTCATAGAAGTTAGCTTTTACTGCAGCTGAGAGAGCTGCTCACCTTTATGCTTGACACTAGAAATTTAGATGACTGGCCTTTTTCTTGTTAGGAGACTTTGTTTAAATTAAAAGGTATAGAACAGATATCAGCTGAATACAGTACAATTGTAACTCTGAGTATTTCCAAGAGAGAAGAGAGAAGCTGGGAGCCTTTGCCTAACTGAGGTTAACTGGGTTTTTCAGATACATTGATGATCCACGTATTGAGCCATGTCTTACTGTTATCCAGTAATAATGTGGAAAACATTTTTCACTTCTACTGGAATATTGTATTACCTGTGCCTACTTTCTTCCTATCACTTCATTAATATCAGGTAGCTATGAAGGTCCGTGTTTGCAATGACAAATATCGTTTGTTGGATGTTTCTAAATGGCTGGCCCTGTAGGGCTGTGTTCTGGATAAACTGAAGCTGTTGGCTGTATGCGTGCCACCCCACTCCCCATGGTGCCATAGAACTTTCCTATATGATTCTCAGTATCGGTGATTTTATTAAGTCACAGGCATATTGCTTTTAATATTGGCTGTTTGAAACTATTTCACTGGGAAAGGGATTACTAGCCAAAACACTTCCTTTAAATTTAGAAAATCTCCCAGGAGCTGTAATTCTTTCCTGAATGATCTCTCCTGAAAACAGTGTTGAGAAGTGGAGCCTACCTGACACTGGGGGTTGTTTGTTGTCATTTACTTGGAAAAGATCTAGGGACACTCACTCTTTTTGAGATAGTATTTCAACACCCTGCAGACCAGACCATTATAACTTTCTCAAAGTTATATATAACTCTCATTTGATTTGATGGGTGAAATTCAACCATAAGCAGAGCTCCAGCACAAGGTCCAAGTGTCACTTCAAAATCAGAAGTCAGATCCAAATGTTTTTCTTTTTTGTTGCGCCGCAAAGACTGCCTATGCCAGGAGAGGGTATGAATTCTGACGCTGAGCACAGATTTCCATTGGGGAGGCAAGGTTTTGGTGTTAAATGTAGTTTCCCAGTGTTACCATTCTCCCTTGGCTAGAATATACTCAGTTAAATGTTTTGAATAGTTACAGCTACAGCCTGTAGTCAATTTAATCATCTTTCTCAGACTTTGTTTCACGCTTTCCTAAAACTCAGCCTGTAAGACAACAATCACAAAACTTGCTATTCGGTGCAGCTTCCCAGTGACTAATCATGGTATGTGTTAGAGTTCATCTGTTGTCAAGGTTAAAATAACTTCAGATTAATTGCTAAACAATTATAAAAAAACCCTGTGCCATATTCAGCTCTGCATGCCTCTATACCTGTGTTTTACTGCATGCTGTTGTACATCTGTCGATGCCCTCAGGCCTAGCCTTGATTTCATGCTATAAAACTGCAATATATTAAGGCTTGATTACCATAACAATAAAAAAAGAAGTAATGAGGTATTAACTGAAGAAGCTCTTGAATAAAATGTTTTCAAGGTTTTAATGATGCTAAAAATTAAAAGGAAAGGTCTTTTCCCTTCCCTTTTAACTTGTTTTACTAAAATCATGCCTGTTTTGTCCACGTAATCTGCACTGTTGTTCTTTTAAACACAAAGGAAAATTGCAAATGCTCTGTGTGAACTTACCTGCTCACCAGTCCAATTATTTCAAAGCAATTAACTTCAAACAGTAGGATATACTGGCTTGAAGTTCTGGTAGGAATATAATTGATTGTTGGTGGTTACCTGGCCTCTTCTGGCTCTTGGTAATAGCCACCTGTATTTGCAAGCCGTTAGGCCCCAATCCAGCAAAGCACTTAAGCATACCTTAACTTGACACATCAGTAAGACTTTTCATCTGCTTTAAGTTAAGCAGGTGTTTAAGGATGTTGCTGAGTCAGTTTTGAAGAAACAGCTAAAAAGACCTCAGTGAAATCTAAACAAGCCTGTCATTGAATTCATCAGGCCTATAAGGAATAAGGTGGTCTTTCTTTCAAAATGCTAAAACTCATAGACAATATTACTGAAGACCATTTTTACTCTCATGAGCATTTTTCACTGCGGGGAAGTTAACAGAAATTTTTGTGGTTAGAAGGGAATTCACAAAACAGTGGACAACAGGTAGGAAAAAGAAAGTTCAGAGCAAGAGCCCTGAATTAAAAGTAAGAACCTTCCAAAATTGTGTGTGCCAGTTTGAGAAATTTCGAAGTAAACAAACACAGAGGTTGTAATGAAAAAATAAAGTAGTTTTGAAAATGTTTGCTTTGTTATTAGTTTCAGGAGAAAATTTAGTACTTGCCCAAAGTGTAATTAAAGAGACGTTGGCATAATAATGCCAAACCATCTTTCCTCATGCTATGTTACCTGGGCGAGAGAGATTATAATGTTGCTGTCTGGCATAGGCTGATCAGTAATGTACACATATGGATAACATAGTTTTCTTTGGAAAGGATGTTTTGTACCAACTGTCATTAAGAGCAAGAGCTTATTTCATTTTTATCTCTTTGTCAAAAATAGCCAAGGTCATAACACCAGGCAAGTATAACATCACAGCAAGATCACATTTAAGGGTATAGCCCTAGAGCAGCTGGAGTGCTTCAGTGCTGAGACTTGTGATGAATGAGGACTGCAGATACTTTGCTAAATCTGAAGGGGGGTTGCTTGACAAGCTATGGAAAGCAACAGTAGAAATCTCAGGAGAAAAATAGAGTATTTTAAAGTGAGTCTGTGGTGTTTTTCAGGCTTGATTTTGGCTTCCATGTTCTCAAAAGGCTTAGAACTCTTTCTGAAGTAGAAATAAAATTCAAAGGAAAGATTCCTGGTTTGTGAATACAGGCTCAACCAAAATTCAGCCTAATGTCAGGGACTGATATGCTGGAATCATTAGTTAATTTTTTGTCCTCAGGTTTTTAGGATAGGATTGACTGGGAAACCACCAAGGTCCACCAAAGAGGTGCAAAGGTGCAAGACCTCGGCTGTTCTAAACTGTTAGTGGGACACTACTTAGATTCAGGGTCTGTCCCTGAAGGACATCTGTCCATGTTTCTTGTATGGGAATTTGTCTATGCCGTGGGTTTGTATCACAATGACTGTTGTATCTAAGTGCCGAATGAGGTGACAGAACCGGGTACAATGTTTCTGTTCCCATCAAAGCCCATGTAGAATCGTAGCATCATAGAATAGTTTGGGTTGGAAGGGACCTTTAAAGGTCATCTAGTTCAACCCCTCTGCAATGGGCAGGGACATCTCCAACTAGATCAGGTTGCTCAGAGCCCTGTCCAACATGAGCTTGAATGTTTCCAGGGATGGAAACATTAATTTCGTTTGTCACGCCGGTTGTTGAGTTTAGATGCAGTTTCTAAAGCTCTGTTTAAAGTTGTGAAACTTCAGTTGGGATCCAGGCTTAATTATTGCTTTAGCTGAAACAGAATTTCATATCCATAGCATGTGGACTTTAAAGTTTTAATACACTTTTCATTTAAGCCAAGCTCAAATTGCAGCTTAATTTTGATGTGATTTGTAGACTCAGTGACAACTACATCGTGCAAAGAGATGCAAATGTATAAAAACAAACTCCAATGAGGAGCTCATACAAGGATCTTTCCACAGCAGTTACAGAGTGGAATTGATTTCTGTCTCTTTCAGTTCTAACAGTTTGCTCTTCCTTAAACTTAAAAAATATCCAACTCCCTTCAACCACTGCTGAACTGGTGTAATCAGGTAAACAGCTTGTGTTTAATTTTTGCCTCTGCTGGATGTTGGGCCCACGCACTTTGGCTTGAGTACCCAGGTTGCATGTGTTAAGCAGTCTCTGTAGCAGCATATATTCATGGGCCCAGCCTACGCAGGACAGCCTGTAACCAGGGAATAAAAATGTAAACACAAGCTGCTGTTCAGTGCAGTTAGTAGCACAGCAGCATGTCCTGTATATATTTTTACACAGATAATTTGGCTGCATTAAACTGGGCTAATCCATAATTTTTCATTCAGTGGGAATATTTTGTCTCTTGCTGAAGCTGTTAATATGTACTCAATTATTTGTGGCAGTTTCTCCTCACTCTGTTAAAGATATGGTAGTACCTCTAAGCTTCCATGAGCTAACCGCTTTGGAGGTGCTGCAAGCTTATGGAAAGGTATGAGAGTCATATGAGCCTTGGCTTTTCCCACAGTAACCGGGCTGAGCAAAGGGCAACAGTTGATTCTGAAAAAGGAAAAGTAGATCCAAGATTTACTTTGGGAAGAAATTGCTTTCTACACTTCTTCTATGTGATTCATTGATGATGAATAGATCAGTTGCCAGTTGTCCTAAGTCTTGTACTAAAGTGAGTGAAAAACAGAAATTCAGCACCTTGTGTCATTTTACTTTTCACCTTCATCTTCATCTTCCCTGTCAGAGTGTGGGAAAGGATGGGCTTCCTTAAATCAGCTGGTCGCGTCTAAAGCCAAGGTAGTGACAGATATTTCCCCCCAGCAGTCCCAGCCCTCCTTTGAGACTGCCTCTTTTGAATGATTTTGAAGAGTCAATTGAGCTGACCTGACTCTGCTTCAGTCCCTGGAGTTCTGTCTTCCAGTGCGTGCCGTTGCTCTTAAGGCTTGATCTAGCAATGTACTTCATGCATATGAATAGTCCTTTTAAACTCAATAATGAACAACCTATGTTATTTAAGTTAGATAAATGCTTAAGTCATTATCTGAATGGGAACTTAAGAAATGAGGGGGGAAAATCAGGTTGATGAGGATCTCATTTAGGCACCAAGGGTTACTGAGTATCATCCAGGCTGAGCAATAGCAGGTACTTCTTTCAATGAACTAAAACATTCAGCTTCACCAGTATCAAGAAAGAGAGGCTTAAGCCTAATGTCAGGTCTCCTGCAGAGCAGGAGCACGATACACAGGTCAGTGATCTGAACATACTCCTTAGTTCTAAACAGAGGTGATGTTTTGACCTACCGCATAGGTGAGTACCAGAGGATAGAGATGTGATAAGAAAATAATTTGGGTATATAGTATAACAGATTTCCAGTTGTCTAATAAAGATTTTTTTAAAATGTAAAATGTTATCAGAATGTCTGCCCAATTATATGTAATTATTACAATATTACCACAATTGTCTCCTCTGTTAAAGCATCCAGTTCTTTCCATGTTTGACTGCTTTGGTTTAAGAGGTAAGCCCATAATGAGTTACGTGCTAGAGTGAATATTCATATAAAATTCAGATGATCTGTTAAAACCATGCTTCCCGTCTGTACCCAGGGCAGTAGCTGATGAGGCTGCTGCATGCTAAGAGTTTGTCTTCTAAATTGGCCTGAGGTAGCAAAACTATTTTGTAGTCTTTCTCTTTCTCTTGATGTAGTCTTTCTATGCACACAGACTTTCTCTCTATACTACTGTAAAGAAAGTGACTGTGTGGATCCAGACTGGGGCTGCTGGGATTTATGTAGTCAGCTGCAGTGGTCAACAGACATGCCTGTATTGATCTGGTCCTCAAGTGCTTAGCTGGGAATAAAAGACATACAGAAAGGGGTCTTTCCAAATCTAGATAAATGATACATTGAAAATTCTATATGTTATATAGTTAATAACGAACAATTCTATAATTATAATTTTGATATAATTATAGATATACATTGATTTAAGGCACATAGCTTACAAACGGGAGGTGAGAAGCCAGGTTTAAGACCTACTGGCTATCTGGGCATACCATCTCACATTTACCTACTCTCCAGCCCCTGGTGAGCTGTATATGAACAGTACAGAAATTCTGTGTTCCATGTAACCGAATTATTAGGCAATTGTATATGCTGGGTATTTGGAAAATCAGTCTACTGGCTCTCTGAATCCAGCACTGAATTCATGCTGAAAACCAAAGATGAGGGAAGCTGTGGGCAAGCCTTGTTGTACGAAACCTTATTTATTGCCTGTCATTAGGGCAGTATATCAGGGACTGATGCTTCAAAAGGGAGTATAAAAAGACATTTAGATTTCAGAGAAGAGATATGGGTGTGAACCTTTGGGAGCAAGCAGGGTTGTACATGGAAGTTCTGTACCAAAGCAAGACAATCGCATTGATGAGGTGTTTGTAACAAAGTACAGAGTAGCCTGCCCTCCCAAAGCAGAGCTCCACTGAACTTTACGCACACCTGCCACATCTGGAAGTGAAGTCTATAATGTAGCTCTTCTCTTTTCTGGGGAATGGCTTGGTGGTTGACTAAGACTTTACAGTTTAAGGATAATTTTCAGTAAATGAAACCATGGTTACTAGTACTGAACGGGCTAAATGCATTCCCATGCAGGTTTTGTGTGGTTATGCAAGGAGGAATTTGGCTCACATACATCTTTCCTTGGCTGCCAAACTGGTGAGAGCAGAGGAGACTTCATAGAAAGGCAGTGTATGTGTGACGAGTTGTTAGTTTTATTAATTTGACTGAGGTTTTTCTCACTTTAGACAGGGTAATAGCTATAAAAGAAAGAACCTACTAAAATAACCTTTTTAATGAACTGAATTGCTAATGCTAAATTTCATTGCTGAAGCATCTTACAATAACGTGGCTTTAAATGTGCACTACACAAACGAACAGACTTTAGATCAATTTAAAAGTACCATTGGTATAATTTTATGGCCTGGTCACTAAAGAGCTGTCACTTGGAGAAAAGAGCAGAATTCCCTTTCCCAAAGTGTAGGCAAAAATCTCGGATGTGGACACCCACTCGAAAGTATTCCTGGGGTTTTTGCTTGCTAACAAACAGAAAAAAAGGCATAGTGGTCCTTGGGGAAAGCTTCTAAACCACTTGCCTCTGTTTTAGGTATGGTGAGGTATTTCAAGGAATGCTTGGAGAGGGCAGAGCTTTGCTCACTGTCCAACACTGAGGTATCAGAAAATCTCCTGGGAGCTATTTCAGGCACCTGAACCTGGAGAAGCCTCAGGCCTGCTCTGAATTTTGCTGAGTTATGAGTGACTGTCTCCAAAAAGATGTGCTACGACTGGGAAAGGCCCTACTGCCCCATTCACTGCTCTCAGGATTTTTCAAAAGATGCTGTTCTTCCTAGTTACAACACTATTTATAGGCAGTTGTTAAAGGTTGAAGTCAAAAAGGGAAACAAAAGGTTTCATTCAGAAATAAGGCTTGAAATTTACCTCAGGCCCCCAGCCGGTAAAATTTGCTAGAAAATAGCAGTCATTCATCACCTAGTGTTAGATACAAGGCTTCTTGTGTACTGATACCTGAGAGCTGGGGCAGAGTCAGTAAATTCATTCGAACAGCATCAGTGAGTATGCCCTAGACATGGGAGGAAAGGCTGCAGGGAGAAAGCATGGAGATATGCAGCTTTCCCTGTTAGTGATTATTTCTTTGTTTAGCTGTAAATTCCAGCATTTACATACAAAGATCTTTTATTTTAAAAGAATAGCAGCTGGGTTTATTTTAACTGTACTTTGGCTGCTGTACTGAACAGCTTTCCAAAAATGAAGTCCATATCGTTCGTGTCCCCTCCCTTCCTACGCCTACTCACTGACCAGGTGTTTAACATTTGGCAGTGTCTTTGCTAAGGGAAAGTGTTACATGCTAAAATTTTTCCTCAGACTTCACCCTGATTTTGTATGATCCTAGATAAGCCTCCACAAGATGGGGAGTCCATATTTGTTTTTGATTTCCATGGGAGTTGAGTATATTCATCATGTGGATTAACTGGGCCCGTATCAGAGCTGAAAAAGGACAGCAGACTGCAGTGGTGTTGGTAAGAGCTCAGCCATCAATGAATATCTTTGCTAAAGATGAGTGAGGCTATAATCTGCACCTGGCCTTCGTGTCTTGGGTGGGTTGCATTTAAAACATAGCCTGGAGGCAGCTTTACTAACTTTAGAGATGTGATGATCAGATCTGCAGAAGTATATGCAGAAGTGATGCAACATGACAGTTTAAAATGAGAGAATGATAATGCTGATTTACTCCATTGCCTAATGGGTATATGACAGTATATTGAATCATTTTGCTATTTATTGTTTTAAAAGTTATTTCCATGTCAATAAAATATGTATGAAAAAGAGACCTCTCTTAAAGCGAAAGCTAGAGATAAATGTGCCATTGTACAGGTAAAATTCAGGTAAAAATTTTCTTTGGAGTTTCTTTTTACCATAGCCTTACAATCACTTGCATTTCTAGTAGCTTCTCAGTGCCAAGAGTAGGCCATCATGACCTTAAATCACTATGTGTAAAATGGGGAAGTTTCAAGGAGTTTTCTTCTTTGTTTTACCCAGTGTTTGTGCTATTGTATGATAGCATACTTTTGAAGTGAAATATTTTCAGAAGTTGTTTCTCTGAGAAATCCTGTTCTGCTAAATTACACTCATGAAAATCCCTCCTAGACCCCTCAAATGATACCCTGATACTTATTTGTAGTCCTTATAAAACACTGAAAAAGAGTTTGCCACAGGAGCAGATATCTTGTGTCCCCAATGAAAGGCATGTTTGTTGAAACAGCTTGTCTGCCTCAGTGATGTGGAGAGAAATAATGAAATAGCAGAGGACTTAACAAGTACATATCTGACTGTAAATCCAGGGTTTGGCAGAACAGTCTTCACACCACTGCTCGCAGGTGAGCATTTTGCTCTCACTGCTAATCTATCTTTGGTAGGGAATGTAGAGGGCCCATAGTTTTCTGTAAGGAAAAGCATACAAAATGAGGAAATGTATTGTGACCAAAGGAAATAAATAAGCAGATGGTGTGCTAGCATCATACCTGACACTCCAGAGGAGATTGTTGTAGCATAACCACCGATTACAAACATATAGTTATGAACAGAGGACAAATCCAAGAAAAGCAGGGGGAAGGTGATATGCATGGAAGCAGGGAGTAAAAAGCAGTGCAAAATGAAGATTGAGACATGACAGAGAAGGAATGTGTCAGGGGAAATGGAAAAACAAGCAAGGTGAGACGACAGCCAGAAGCAGCTAGGGATAAACAGCTGAATTCAGATGTTTTGCAAAATGAACACTATGCTGCATGTGAGGCACCAAGAATTTCACACTTGTGAGCAGACAGTTACTGGCTGATTCTACCAAGTAGAAATTAGAGATTTTGTCAAAATAAGAAAGTGAAGTGGAAGGAGGGAGGATAGAATAGTGGTGGGAGATGCCACAGCCAGGGCAATGAGGGTGAAAATGACAGTGAATTTTAGAGAACAAAAGGGACGGCAATGATAAAGGGAAGGCAAACTTCAACATGCCAGGAATTGCCTCAAATGGGAAAAGCCGAGATGTTGAAAGAATGTCTTTTTATCATGCAAACAACTTACTAAAGTGGGAAAGAATCTAATGCTTGCAAACCAGTGGTGATAACCTGACAGAAGAAGGATTTAGAGGTGAAGTGCTCTGGTTAAAGTGGCATTTGTCTTTTTTTGGTGCCAGCAAAGAAACCCATTTAAGTATTTATAAACGAACGTAAACATCTATTCTATAGTAGTCATCGGCACTACAGCTTCAATAAACACTGTTTAATGTTTAAACATGATGTATTGAAGTGGGATGCTGGAAGTTATAGTGTATTCAACTGCCAAAACTGCCTTTTGTTGGCCTAGAAGGGTAGTGCAAGCAAAGAAAGTGCAGTTTTCAGTAGTCAGTTTTTATTTTGTTACTGACAAAAATGTTAGGTGAAATACCAGAAATATTGCACATTAAGGAAAATTTCTACAGTCAAAAGTTCGCTTGTATTTCTGTACTCATGAAAATATTTTACACCTTCAGTCTTAACCCTTCCTTATACCATTTGATTGTCTTGAATATATGGTCTATAACAAGCACATCCTCCAGTCACTTCTTTGCAGCTCAAAAAGACTTGATTCAGTGCAGAGAAACTGCAGGTTTTTACTTATTCAGCATACCTGTGTTAACCCAGCAGAATATCTGAAAGTTTGGGAGTGAAAATGAGAGTTCAAAAGACCTGAATCTTGTTCAAGAAAGCATGGTGAAGGCCATTTGTCAGGGATACTGGGAAAAGACCCAAGCGTCACGGATGTGGGTGTCACTCTTCTTGTAATTGCAAGAACTCATGAAATATGATCAGTGACCTAAAAGATGAGTAGAATCAGATAATAACAATGCACGTTGAGTTTCTGGGTTGTGGAGTTAAATAAAGAGACCTACTGCTACACATAGATTTATGCTTAAAGAACTATAGGGACTTCACTGAAGAAAGGTGAAAAAGGGAAAGCGTGTGAGAAAGGTTCCCATCCACAACCGCTTTGTAATAGTAAGTTTCAACCACTTTCATAGCTTTTGTGTGTGTTGTGCAAGAACCATTTAGGCCCCATTAGAAACAACTGTAAATGCCAGATAGAAATGATGTGTGTATTATTACTGAGAGTATTTTATATCAGGAAGATCTTTGTGGGCATCAACCAGAAAGAAGAGAGATAAAACACTCATTCTTTGATCTTGGAGGGTGGTCATTCAACAAAAAAGTCTCTGCAGTTCATCATTTTCAATAGCTTTTCTGCCTATCATACAGTGCCTATTGATGCAAGGGCCAGAGACTGCTAGGCTATATAAGCCCTGTCCAGAATGCTTAAAAATATGTGCGTCAAATACAGGGCAGATTGGGTGAAATTAGCCTGCAAAATTCAAATTTTAACAGAAACAGCTGAAACATGAAACAATGGATATTTGTGATAGTAATAGAGGTAAGGGTTTCTTACCCTTCCTACTGTCTGATTAAATCTCACCTTTATGAACCCTTTGTACAGAGTTGCAGTGTTCTAATTATGTAGCGGTATTAGTAAATCATGAAAATTGATTGTAGGAGAGTTTTTAGCCAAGGACCAAAGTCTGATACCCTATCTCACTTAGTTTGCAGTAATAGTATCCTAAATAAATATCAAAGCCTAGAAACACAAACTGCAGGAGGCAGGTCTGCAGAAAGGTATGAACATTTGCATGGAAGGTCCATTTTTCCATAGGGATTGCAAAGTTTGCTGCTGGGATGGGAGGTAGGGAGACATGACTGTAAGCTTGATGAATTATTGGGAATCCAGAGTAACCTTTGCTTCATCATCTTCTTTAGCCTGTCTATTAGTGCTTCCCAGTTACATAAGTATCTAGTTCAATTGGGATAGCAGTAAGCAAACACATGCATTTCTGCAAATCTTATTTCCATCTTCTAGGATAAATTTCAGCTACTGGCATTCCACAGAGTCCAGTTTGGTGATACTGGTAGAGGGTCATAACTCTTCCTTCCAGATTTAGTGAGGTTATGATACAACTTGGAATATGAATCTCATTACAGAGCCCAATGAGTTTGTTTTCAACCTCAGGTGAGGAATTGCTTTTGTCAGAGCTTAGTCAGAAGTGTATTGGGAAGAGGGTCTTGTTGTTTAGGCTCTTCATAGAATCTGATGGCAGCAGCCCAGTTGTGGGTTTCTTAGGGACCACCATGCTCTGAGATCAGTAAGACAGTCTCAACAACTTTCATCCTCAGCAGATGGGTTCCAGGCCTCTTCAGCGTGCTTAGATTCACAGCTTACTGAGATAATTGAAATACAAGAAGTTCCATTTAAGCATTAAAAAACTCTCTTTTACTGTAAGGGTGATTAAATACTGGAATAGTATTCTCAGAGAGATTGTGGAGTCTGTCCTTGGAGATACTCAAAATTCAACTGGACACATTCTTTGGCAACCTGTTCTAGCTTAGCCTGCTTTGAGCAGGGTGTTTGGACTAGATGATCTCCAGGGGCCTTTTCCACCTCAACTATTCTACAATTCTATGATTCTATGAATTATTTTATTCCTGTAACTTTAGTGATCTCTGCATCAGAGCAAGGGGCTTACTGAATTGCTAGATATGATAGAAAACATAGAATATAAAAGCAGCAGGTCAGAGTATTCTGAAAGCCCATGGGAATCTTCTGCATACAAGAGTTGAACTTTACTATGGTGAGCCTATCCAAAGAATTATGTGGTTATTCTCATTCTGCAATTCTGAAATGCCATGGAAATTCTCTTGACAGGACGGATTTTGGGTACCAGTAAATTCAATAATACTAGAATTCCCTACTCATATTCAAGAATTTAGGCTCTGTTCCCAACCCTGTTTCTGGACTGCTCCGTCATTCTGGATGTATCCCATTCCCTCTTTGTATTTCATTTACATTTTATAAAATGGTGAGCCTAACCTCCTTTGTGTTGGATACTAGAGTTTCTAAATGAAAACTGCTACAGAAGAAATAGGTGTTCTCATTAAATTAGTAAGATCAAATGTTGTGTTTTCTGTAGTGAATACATGTGTTCTATCTGGCAGAAAGAAATGAAATTAATTAATTACTTTGACATGCAGTCATGATGTTGCAGTCTGTATTATAGATGTCCAGATGTTGGGTTGTTCTTCCAGGATGCAACATGTTTGAATGTATTAGGAGGTGCATTTTTTCTTTGTGTATGACTATGACAAATTGAGGCACAGCCAAGCTGCTTACTTGCTTGAAGGCATCTTTCACGCTTCATCCATTATATGAGTTATAGATGGTATTAAACCACTTCTTCTTTGTGAGGAAAAACACATTGTGGATAATGGAAAGGAAATCATCAGTGCTAATATTTATCCCAACTTTATTTTGTATCTGCAAGATCAATGTTTTTTTAATTCACTTTTCATTCTCTTTTGCTTCATTTGCTTTGTTGTTGTAAAGGACATGTTGCATCTTGGGAGAGCATTGGATCACATTTTGATCACAGTTTTACTAATACAGAACTACACAAGTGGAATTATTCTGGATTCATCTAAATGACAACAGAAACTCAGCCATTGTCAGATGTTTAAACTCAATATTTAACATCTCTGAGTTGTTTCTTTATAGTAGGTACAACTATTCTCATCAGAAATTTCTTCTAGTCTGATTACAGAAGGAGACGTAGGTAATCTTCATGTGTGCCTATCATGTCTCCTGCACTGACCAATTCACCCAAATCTGACAGGTTGGTAGAGAGTTCAAAGTTATCAACTTCCTGCAAGTTTTGTGAAAAGCATTATCTGGATAGAGCAGATTTGTTCTACAGTGAAGGGAAAGTTTATAGATCAAACTCAAAATTATTTCTTCTGTTTGATTTGTCAGATTACCATTCAGCATGCACATCCAGGCCAGCCAAGCAGCACAGAGGGTACTCAGAAACAGGAACAACTTTTTTGTTGTTTTTTGCCCCTTGGGGGTTAGATGGCATAGGAAGGGTCTATTAATACTGAGCAGGTGTGGCAAGGGAGAGACGTGGAGAGGAGGAACTACAGGTATTGCAAACGTATGAAATTATAGGGAATTCTATGGATTGGGCTGGTATTGCAATAATGGGAGAGCAGGGAAACAGAACACAGACCTAGCTGTAGGAAAACAGGCTTCATTATTTAAACTAAAATTTAAATCTCAATTCTGATTCTCAGGATCTTTGCAAATGCTATTTCAACTACGTTTTTGAAATCCCAATAATGTGACTATGTGGCCAGTGCACTGCCAAACCAGGAAGTTGCTTCCCCTTGAAGTTATATGGTTTCTTTTAATCTTTTGTTTTCTAGCGACCATTTTGATTTTCCTTTTGCTCAGTTAAGATGAAATAAGCAGGCAGAGTCAAGATAAGAACCATCAGGTCAAATTAGAAAGATTTACACTTTTCAAATTTCCATAGTTTCCTTTACAGTGGAGACACTTTCAAGAATTTGGATGGATCCAAGTATATTCTGTACTTAGCTTTGAATTGGTTCTGGAGCTACTTAGGACAATTTTACTAAATATTTAGTTCATGAATATTTAAATGTGCTGACATGTAACTGTTATTCTATTATTGTATCATTTTTGTATTTATCTTGATAATTTTTGAGGACAAGTCTTAGTATTCAATACTAATTCTTTCATGTAATTGATTCTTGAAATAACATTTTAGTTCTCTCTGTGTTTTCAGTAGGAATTAAATTTTTTTCTAAATTATTCTGTGCCCTGCTAGATTCCCTGTGCAAGTCCTTTGGGCTTTAAAATGCCATCTTAAACTGAAAGTATTTTAAGTACTTAAAAAAAAAAAAAAGTCCAGTAAAGAAAATATTGTCTTCTCTTGGTATCAGTTTATGGAACAGTTATTCCTCCCTTTTGAATTTTTCAGGAGAAAACTCTTAATTGTTTTGTTACATTACTTGCCAGTGATACCAAGGTCATTGATTCACTCTTGGTACATAAGCCAGCCTATTCAGATAGGACTCTCAGAAATTTATTACACTGGATACTTATATTTTTATCAAATGTATGCCATCTTAACTCAGGAGTAAGCAGGGCTCTGAGTGGAAACAGGAATTTTGGACTAACCAAACTGTTTCTCAAATTTAAATGTTTTTCTCAAGTTGAAGAGTAGAGGGAAAAAAAATTCTGATTTTTAATATTCATTACTTTTTCTGTGAAAAGTCATAAAAATTAATTGTTTCTAATCCAACAACAAGACTGCCTTTTGAGAAGACACTCCTCCAGTTGTCTTTAACCAAATAGTTCCTCAAATTAAGATACAGGATGGCTTCACTCCTAACTTGCAATTAAAGGCTGCCACACAGTGCTCTGCTGCAGATAAAAGTCCAAATTCTCCCTTTTCTGTAAGTCTTTCACACATTAAAAAATAGGAGTAGCAGTATAGCATGTTAAAATAAGACAGAAATTATAAAGCTTTATGTCAGAGCTGAGTACTAGTCTTGATCAAGAGATGTTCTGACTCTGTCAGTATCATTTTCCATGATGCTTCCTGTGCTTGTTGCACAACACAGAATTTCCACAGTTCTTTACTGAAATTGAATACTTTCTTTAATAAAATAAGCAATGATCAGCACAGGTATGTGAGTCATGCTTCTTGTATATGAAATTCAGAGTTTCAAAACATTCAAGAAAGGCAAGTTAAAATTATAGTAAATTAGGTTAAAAATCCTATTTTTCTTCATCATTGAGAATTTCTTCTTATACTTCCATTGAAATGGGATTCAGGAGGGACACATGTTTTGAAGTTCTCTATCTGGGAGACAGCACCTTTATGAAAAACTTACTTTGTCAATGGTAGTCTGCACACTGAACATTTACAGTGATGCCCAGTCCTTTGTGAGAGGAATTATGAGGTTCCTCTACCACTTACATTTCATTGAAGATCTCAAACTGAGGCTCAGGTCCAGCTCCTAAATGAGATTTCAGTAGTTAATTGATCTGGTGTGAGCTCTCTGCACAGAAACTGAACTTTACTTTCCCTGTACACTGTGTATAGGAAACATGTTCATTATCATCCAGGAACTCCATGACTGATTAGCTTATATTTACTTCTCTCTCAGTGTCTTCCTCTAGAGCCATGTATTTTCCTAGTTTCAATACAGACATGGAAATTAAATGTCAAACTAGTCTCTGATATTTCAGAAGAGACAGACTTGAAAAACAGAAACATGGCCAGAAGAAATGTTTAAAATTTTATCACGGCCCAGTCCCCAGATATCTAGCATCTGATTCTATCTGTGCAGTGGCTGTGCGTAATTGCATTTTAAGTAAGTGAACAGACCAGCCTCAGTTGCAGGATTGTTTGTTTTACTGTAATTAGGTAAATTAATCGGTACATTAACTTCCTAATGCAGAGCACAGTTCTGAAATGAATTGCAGATATTCACTATTTTGATAAGATTTAAAGAACAAAAACCTCCACGGCAGGTCAGCGTTCAAGGCTACTAGAGCTCTGCAAATGTGTAAAAGCTTTTAAACTCCAGGAAAAGATGTACAGTACAGAGAAAGTTACACTTGTGTTATTTTTTGTTTTTAAGAGAAAGAAACAGGTTTGTTTGAGTTAGTTATTCCATTTTCATCTAAATATGTAAACATCAATGCATAACTAGTCTTGGCCTAACCTATAGTTAATGAAACTGTATTTCAAAACCATGAAGCAAAGGGCTTCCTCCCTGTCCTTTTTCTGCTTGCAGTGTTCCCACTGACAACATCCATATGATCCCAGAAATTAATCTTCCATGTAGTCGGGATTGTTTCATGTTCTGCATAAGGGACAACTTGTGTAGCACCTGGGTGACGGTGCTGCCAGACTTTTCAAGGTCCAAAGTCTCTCTTACCAGAACACGTTACGTGCAGCCCCCTGTTGTTAACAAAGGGACATCTGACAGTTAATGGTAAATATAGAATGGCATGTTAAATCAGGCTTTCTGGTTTCTCCTGACTCATTCACCCTTTTATGTCTGGCTTTCAACACAGTGATTCTCTGGACACATTAAACATGAATCAGTTCCTTTGTTTTAGTAGTTGAGTGCAGTCTTGTCTCTCATTAAAGAAACTAACTCACAGTGAACAATGTCACATTACTAAAACTTTTTTGTCTCTCAAATAAATACAGGCCAGAAAGCAGGCTAAGTTTTTTCCTGGGTAACTTATTGGGAAGGGAACTGGGACTTATGGTTGGCATCACCAGTTCCTAAAATACCCTGGTCATGAGATGCTACTACCACAGCAGGCTGAAGTTAAGAGATGATCCTTTGTGCTGGACCCAGGCTCTGACTGCCTTTTGTCCCCATGGTTCGCTCTTTCTGTCTCTTATCGTCTCCCTTCCGTCTCATTTTTCTCTTGCTTTCTGCTTTTTTCTTTACTTCCCTCCCTTATTGCCTTTAATACCACCTAACTCTTGGATGGGAAAGTCAGATACCCTTGCTCTCGCCACCAGTCTGCCTTACAGGCAGTCAGAGGCCACAGGCTTGTTTGTTTAGAGGCCTCCTGAGCTCACAGCTCTGCATGGTGAGCTGCCTTCCTGATTACGTTATCCACCGGGCAGGGAGTAAAGTGGGTTTCAAGGAGCTGCCTACTGTTTTACCCACAGTAAGATGTTGCAACAGAGCAACTAAATGGCTCTCAGGCAGAGCAGTGGCCGGATTTTAGTACCTCGAGTTCTCTGTTATTCCCTGTCTTCCCTAGATTGCTCTGGTGCTGCTTAGGTAGCCTGGCTAAGAGTCTACAACAGCATTTTGTATCACAGAAAGATTCCTTTAATGTATTTCAAAATGACAGTCTGCTTTTTCAGGCTAGGCATTGTCGTGGGTTGACCCTGGCTGGACGCCAGGTGCCCACCAAAGCTGCTCTATCATTCCCCCTCCTCAACTGGACAGGAGAGAGAAAATATAACAAAAGGCTTGTGGGTCGAGACAAGGACAGGGAGAGATCACTCACCAATTACCCTCACGGGCAAAACAGACTCGACTTGGGGAAATTAGTTTAATTTATTACCAATCAAATCAGAGTAGGATAATGAGAAATAAAACCAAATCTTAAAAACACCTTCCCCCCACCCCTCCCTTCTTCCCAGGCTCAATTTCACTCCCGATTTTCTCTACCTCCTTCAGGGGGACGGGGAATGGGGGTTGTGGTCAGTTCATCACACGTTGTTTCTGCAACTCCTTCCTCCTCAGGGGGAGGACTCCTCACACTCCTCCCCTGCTCCAGCTTGAGGCCCCTCCCACGGGAGACAGTTCTCCATGAACTTCTCCAACGTGAGTCCTTCCCACGGGCTACAGTCCTCCACGAACTGCTCCAGCGTGGGTCCCTTCCACAAGGTGCAGTCCTTCAGGAACAGACTGCTCCAGCGTGGGTCCCCCACAGGGTCACAAGTCCTGCCAGCAAACCTGCTCCAGTGTGGGCTCCTCTCTCCACAGGTCCACAGATCCTGCCAGGAGCCTGCTCCAGTGTGGGCTTCCCACGGGGTCACAGCCTCCTTTGAGCATCCACCTGCTCCGGTGTGGGGTCCTCCACAGGCTGCAGGTGGATTTCTGCTCCACTGTGGACCTCCATGGGCTGCAGGGCAACAGCCTGCCTCACCACGGTCTTCCCCATGGGCTGCAGGGGAATCTCTGCTCCGGCACCTGGCGCACCTCCTCCCTCCTTCTTCACTGACCTTGCTGTCTGCAGAGTTGTTTCTCTCACATATTCTCATGCCTCTCTCCGGTTGCAGTTGCACAGGTTTTTGTTTTCTCTTCTTAAATATGTTATCACAGAGGCACTACCACCGTTGCTGATGGGCTTGGCCTTGGCCAGCAGTGGGTCCGTCTTGGAGCCAACTGACATTGGCTCTGTCGGACATAGGGGAAGCTTCTAGCAGCTTCTAACAGAAACCACCCCTGTAGCCCCCCTGCTACCAAAACCTTGCCATGCAAACGCAATAGATACATCCAAATAACAATAATTCAGTGTGGTTACTTTCTTAGCTGAGTCATTATTTAAGTGGAAACTGCCAAGTGTGCCACTGGTGTCACATTGTGGTCACCCTCTCCCATAGTAGTGGAGAACAGACAGGTAATCAGAAACACGTACTTAATGTAATCTGTGTTACGTGAATTCAATGCTTGCAAAGGATGCCAGGCTGACACCCCAGGCGACTTGAGCAATGTATTTCTATATTTGAACTTTAAGTGGGGGGAGGAGAAGAGGGGGGAAAAAAGATACATATATAAATGTTTATGAGGCATTTTCTAAAATTTAGGAAGTAAGAGTCTATAAAACACAAGAGGATTTGTATTCACTTTAGTTCTAGTAATGGGCAGAGGACTGTTTCTGCAAAATCAGTGATTGTTGCTGAAAGGCATCATAGCCACCATCTGACCCTACTTTCAGATGACTTTTCAGTACAGGTGTCCCAGCTCCAAAAGCCTAATTAAAACGAACAGAGTCTCCATTTCTCTAGAAATTGAACCCAAACCAATCTCAGGTGCTGGCAGGTTTTGAGAACAGGTGGGGATGATTAGTTTTCTGACTCTGACCATATACTGCACTGAGTCTCCTGGCACGTGGCACCTACCTAGTGTCTTTTGTTTGTTTATGATCATTAAAAAGTCATTAGTGAAATTAAGGAGTTCTTCTGATTGTAATGTACTGTCTATTTGAAAACAAGATGGATTTTGGTGAAAAGTCTCAAATTAGTTCCTGGCGAAGCAGTTTACATTGCATGTCAGATGTCAAAATATGCATGGACAGGTCTTTTTGTTGGCCACGTGTAGAGTAAGTTCATGCCTCAGGGAAGAAGAGCCTGTAGCTTCTGCAACGTACTTTGTATAGCGCTGAAGGGTTTGGAGGGCCTGCTCCCTGTTGCCGTTTCAGATACACAAATACTTCATAAATCACAATAGCTCTCAAGCAGCTCTGACTATTTCTTCAGCTGAGTGAGGGGTAGCATCACTCCAAGACAGAGAGCAACCAGCACGTTCTTTATGTAGGTGGGGAGTCCCAGGAAGCAGCCTGTATAATAGCAGCAGCATCTGTTGATATAATACATTTCCTACCATCCCAAAAGATCCTAAATAGACAGTGGTCTCAGGCTGAAACATCTAGAATTGTTGAGGGGCACTACTTAAATTGCCATTACAAAGCTGTCTGTGATGTTTTGACTTCACTTTAATATGTAAGTCAAATGCTAACCACAGTTGTGCGTTCACTCTGGTAGAAATTACTATCAAGACCCTCAAAACCTAGCCAAAGTGAGATCATTAGCTGTGGCTTGAGAGAAGGTGAATATGCAAATATTCTTTCTAGTTGCAGGGAGTTGAATTATTTGTATCCAACATAATTTTTTAATGCACTCTTTTGTTCAGCAATTAATATTAAACAGTCTCAAATAAAACTGTCAAACAATATGGTCTTCGCAATACAGTTTTAAAATATCTACCAATCCTTCATACTTTATTATAATAAAACATTGGAATGGCTAATGTGAGTAGTGATTTAATTTGGTTATGTTAGTACAAAGATGAGCTTTAATAATCCTCTTTATTTTATTTCACTTAGGGTTTTTTTGTGTGTGCATGCAAGAGAAATGCAAGAAAATGTGAGTGCACAGGAACATCAATGTTTTTCAGGTGTCCATTCAGTGACTTTTCTCTTACACTCATTTGTAGGCTGCCTGGAAATTTATCTCAACTTAATTCTCTAGTTATAAGCAATTTGCAACTTGAGCAATAATCTTCATAACCTTTGCTACAGTTTTGTCCTTGATGTAATAGGGAAGGTAACGCATTAGTAGTCACATGCTGAGCTCTGGCTGTACCTGAGATTTAATGATATTTAACTCTGGACCTAATTTCAGTTTACAAGCGATTACATGCTGTCCTCTGGGACATCGCTGCAAAGAATTTCCAAATAAGTTGCAAAATAGTGACAAATTAACTTGTAGTCTTGTCAAAATCAATTATCTTACATGACAGCTCAACTACACTTTTCTATTTGCTGCACTGCAGCATGCTAAACATCAGCCAAAGCGTAAACATAAAGTCCTTGTATGTCAAAACTCTGTTGTAGATTGATCTTGTATTTCATGTGCGTGCAAATCTCCCGTAGGCTTAATGGGAATGTTTTACTTACATTCACAAAAAGGGAATATTCTTTCCTGCCATGTTTATAAACTGTTTCACTATGCAATCATATAAATTTGATATAATTTGATCAAAACATTCTTGTGGATGTTGTCCTCTGTTGATCAAAGTTAAAAACCTCCTTTCAGATTGATTCTGCTAGGTCAATGCCAGGTGAGACCCTCAACCAGGTGCACGCTGTACACTTTTGCTGCAAGGGAGTGGCCATACACCCATCAGGTGAATGAAATGATACCTCCCTCCCCAGGCATGGTGGAGCTGCTTTCACACTGATGATGTGACCAATTTGAGTCTGGTCATATAATATGGAAAATAAGTACAGGGTCTTTAGGAAAACTGTCAACAACCAGTCAGATACAGCCAGCCCCCTCCCCGCACCTGATGGGGTTTTGGAGAGGAAAAGGAGAGTTAGAAGGACCCAATGAGTCAAATCACTTTTTCTATATTGAGGAATTTAGAGTTAAATTTCCCAGCCTGGAAAACCTGGTGTGATTTAGCTGCACCCACGGACCTGATTTGTTCCTTCTGTTTACGAGAAACTCACTCTGTACAGAGCTGTTGTTTGAAGTCCCAAACACTTAGGAAGGCAGGACTCCTTCAGTTCTTACTCGGTTTGTAGTTTTAAAGGTTTCATCACATGCTGTGTGCAAAGAGACATTATCTGTGAAAGCATAGACTCTTGTACAAAATTCTGTAATTATATGATTATAAAATGCACAGAGACACTTTATTATAGTTTATATATAAAAGACAGTTAAGCTGACAGGGTAGCATTATGCTGTAGGGTTATGATCGGCTTAAGAGAAATAAAAGATAGTAAAGATACATCAACATCTGTTTAGGTCAAAATCACTGCGCGAAAGGCTGCTAAAAGTTTTGAGTGGTGTAGTGCTAGGAATCTGTTTTGCAGGTTTAGCACTTCACTTGACTATATGTAGAGGCCTGTCAAATGTTACTACAGAGAGAAATATATCTAGGACTTGTATCGTTTCCAAGCTTTAATTTCTCTGATGTATTTTGGAGAACAAGTGTTAGTGAAATAGTAGATATTCCTGCCAACAGATTACTGAACCAGGAAAATACTATTATTTCAGATGTAGTACTGGTAGATAATGAAGATAGAATAAATGACCCAGTCATAGAAAATAACGTCAGACCGAATAATGACCATTTTGTTCATTTAAATCCAAGGGAAGTGAAAAGAAAAAAACCCACATCTCCATAAAACAAACACTCAAAACTAAGGAAGTTCATTTGGAATGTCTTTTGGCCTGGAACACTCACAAAATTTTGTATGATAGGTGCCCTGAAGTCCAGGTTCTAAGAAAACTGTCAGGAATCAGCAACTTTAAGAGGCAGAAACTTGTAGCTGGAGACCCTAGAGCCAATTTCATACTAGTTATCAAAGGAGAAGATAGTAGAAATAAGTAGAGATCTGTAAGGAATGGAAAAAGGAACTGAACAGTAGACAAAACTATGTCTTAGAAGTCAGGATATGTTAGGGATAAAGTGAGATTTCCCAAAAGTCAAGCTGAGTTATGCCTAGCACAGGCTATTAAAACAAATAGCAACTGTGTAGGTAAAAAGAGAAAAGAGAAGGATGGGAGAGTCCTGCTTTAGTGGAAATGGAGTAGGATACTGGTGTCACCTAAACTAGACAGATAGTTTTTCCAGTTTTCTGCAAGAATGATGAATGTGGGGTCAAAAAGAAGATGAGTAGAGGGGAAAGAAATAACCACGACTGAGGTAGGAGCAAAATTTGAAGACATTAGTATGCTCACATAAGAGAAGCCAGGTAATCTGCCAGCCGTTAATTCTGAAACAATGGCATTTGAAATCTGACCTGATAGCGAGCATTTGTTAATAAATCTTGCCAAGGTGAAAGGGGTACTTGTCAGAGTCCAATATATGCTGACCAAGTTCTTGCAGATATTGCACACGTGGGGGGTTTAATGCCTAATACAGAGTTTACTTATTTGAAGTTACACGGCATTTTGATTTAGCAGAGTGATATAGCAAAGCACTTAAATTACAGTACAAGTACAAATTACACTTAGCAGAGTGTAGCAATTGCAGTATATGATTGAATCATAATACAAACATGAATTTCATTACTGGTCTCCATAGTGTGTTCACCATCATGACGCTCTGCATCCCCAGTTGCTGGGAAGGAGTATGTGGGTTGAAACCAGCTCAAGCCCATTGCTCTCTCCAAAGTTCTCTTCTCCATTGTTCCTTTTTTATACTCTGTGTTGGGTTGAGCCAGGTATACACTCCCCATGCTAGTCTGGCTTACTCAAGAAGACATATATTTGCATTCTTTTGATTAACTCAGGAAAGAGCAGTTACATAGTTGGTTGATCCACTCAGCTGATATAGCTGGTTGAATTAGAACAAAGGCTATCCTCCGACTCCCTTTTTGTTGAGAGAAGTTCAGCTTCCTTTGTAATCGCTGTGGTCAGTCACTCACTCATTCATCCTTGAGCCTCAAGGACACACAGCCTTTGCCTCTCTCCGCAGAGTCTTCTTCCATTGTAGCAGTTCATTGATTGGTCACAGTATCATGTACTTGAAGAAAATCAAACACAGTTGCTACATTTGAAAGGGTGGAAAAATAATGTGCGTAGCTAGAGGCCTGTTTTTCCAATCTCAGTAATATAAACATCATAGAATACATTCTGAAGGAGGTAAGAGAATCAAATGCCTAGAAGTAAATGAAAAATGGGATAAAATACAACATATATTTATCTAAGGTAGATAGTACTAAAGGAAGCTGATAGCTTTCTTTGATAAAATAGCCCATTTTCCAGGCAAAGGAAACAGTGGGAAATGCTTTGTAAACATAAACAAGTGGAGGCAGATTGCTGGCTGATGGGTTCACTCTAAGCGTTGCCTTGCCATGAATTCTGTAGCTTGTGGTAAGTTACAAAAAAAATGATGTTCAGTTTATTTATATGAAAATATCAGCATGAACCACGTAACATGTACTAGGAAGCCAGCCACATCGTGTGTGCAGTATTGGAGCTGCCTCTTACTTGATGAATACAATTTGAGATACATGGTCAAGATGGGTTTACATCATTCTACCATATGCACTGTATGCCAGAAGAGGAACCCTTGTTCCTCAGTATGTGGGATTGGCACTCAAGTGAACCTTGTCCCCCACATCCAGGATTCAATTGTCCATCTTGGATGCTCTTGTTTACTGACTGCTCTATAGCTAATAAACTCCACATGTCTTCTAGGAAAATGTATGGGAAGGGCAAAGATGGTGACGCTGGGGAATATGTGTATATAACCGCAGAAGCAGAACAGAGCCTTTAGTCTTCCTAAGAGGATGTTGAAGAAGTTTGAAATGTGCCATTGGCAAAGAATTTCTGAAAGAACATTTGTTTTCTGATGAAAGCCCCTATTTAGGACTTCACAGTTACTTTTTAACTATTAACTCAGCCACAGAGTTGACCTCTATGGGTGGTTTGAGAGTCTGCAATCCACAGTGCAGGATGTCCCGTTATGAAACCTCTTCCCATGAATGTAAAGATTGTTTTCATACTGGGTGCATCCAATTCCTCATCTTGTTGACAGTTCCCCAATTCTCTTGTTAGGCATCACTGTCAGCATTTCAGTTTAAAATACTCTCCTGTTGACCCCTGCATGTTAGAAAAAGCAGTTAGTTTCTAGCTGGTGTATATAAACAACACTCTTTTATTAAAAGCAGAAATGTATTCTTTTGTAAAATTGAATTTGGCTATCAGACTTATAAAACAATTCATTATTATTTATACCTAGTAGCAGTGGGAGGGATACCCCAGTAAGATCAGGACTGACTTGTGATAACAGTTTAGATATCTGGGCTGGAGTGACCCGACAGTTTTTGGGTGCTCTAATCCTGATGAAGGTGCCTGAATAGAAGAAGAAGCAGCTCCCATGAAAACCTTATCCTGGGAATTTGTAAGGATCCTGGGACCCTGAAAGATGGCATGATATACCTATAGTCACCAAACTGGAGCCTGGAATGGAAACTCTGGTGGAATGGAACCTCTGCCTTCAGAGTTCACGTCTGACTTCACCACTCCTCTGGTTTTCAGGCACTTTTCATCATTAACAGTTGGTATTTTTTGCCTTGGAGAGAGTCTGAACATTTCATCCATAGAGCTCCATTATGCTACCTCCATTTTTAACTCTTATTTAATAAGGAGGAAAGGGATTAGTTAACATACTGAATTAAATAAAGGGTGACATTCTAGTCCTGGAAGGCAATGGGAATTTTGGAATTGAATTCAGTGGGGTTAGGATTTTATGCACAATATTAATTTCCTTTTTCAGGAATACTCATGTCTGCTCTAATGTAAATAAATATTACCATGGAAAGTTATCCAACTGCAATTACTTTGTGCATTACATCCTAAATATCTACTTGTACATGACATTTACTAAAGAAAAACACTTGCAAATTACATGTTTGATTAACATTACATCTTTCACAGTTTAAAAAGGGTATGGTAATTGAAAGCTGCATTACTTAGAAACCATGAACTTTATTTGAGCTCTTCTCTATAGCTGCAAATCTTCCCTTTTTTATTGAATATTTCACTCTGGATTTATGAACATTTATAATAGGTGGAAGGAAAGTCCTCTTAAAGCAAACATCCCAGAACATGAAGGTAATGAATATTTCCTGCTTTGTCACTCAACAAACAAAGGTGCACATGAAAGGAGAAGTGGGTAGAATGATGGTTCAGGTTTTGCACCCTGTTGGTACCTTGCACAACTGAGTATAGTTCTGTAGATCTCTACAGAGGGCCTGCCTGCACCACTGATAAATGTTACCTGCAGTACTCACTAGCATGTTGTGAGTGCACGCTTTTGCACCTACCAAGTGTGAAAACAGATGTTGCCTTTGAAAATAGACATCCTTGAAAAAAGGTAATAATTACATTCTATCCTCATGAGACTTCTTCACAAGTCAAACAATATCCTGTGATATTATTTTTGTGAAATGGCACTTGACATATTGTTCTTTCAACTCTGGTGTTCAGATCCCACACTGGTGCAGTTCCAATGACTTTAGGAATGTATTAGCTGATCCCCTCTCAGAATCAGTGTTGGTTTCGATAAGTGCTGTTAGATTAACTCCTCCATGTGAAGCTGAAAGGAGATGTCTTGTCACATGCAGTACATTTTGAATTAGAAACGAGCTCCTCAGTTTTGGGAGTGAATATACTGGGAATACAACAGCGTTCCTCTGGGAATTTTTTTGTGCTGTCTTCAGATTTCTGTATCAAAACTAAGCCCAAAGTTAGACAGTTACAGTGCAGTTCCTGTTTGGCTTGGTGGGAACTGCAGGTCCTCAGCCTGTTGGGAAGAGAGGTGACTGACTTTTCTGTTTGGGGAGACAGGGTTAGCATGAAAATGAATATGAAGAACGCTGGCTCTAAACCTAAATAAATCTTACCTGTGCTCTTTTGTTGCCTTCTTATGATGCATGTATGACATAAATTCTCAAAATCTATTTTTATGCTATTGCCAGCAGCCTAGAAGTCGAGTAAGTAAGAATTATGGCAGCCATAATGACATCGCTTATGAGGAAATAAAAGAAAAGACAAACATGTCCATACAGTACTTGTAAATCTATTATAAACTGTGGTTTACACTTTGCAACAACATTCTTAATTTCATCTCCATTGCAGTTGATACAGTAAAGAAAATTTACTGTGCATTAAAGTTGTGAACCGATTAACTTGTTTAAATATTGGAATCAATTTTTGTATGTGTGCGTATATATATAAACCTCCAGGAGCTTTTGAATATGTGATGGTCTTGTAGGGATGAGATTTGTAAAGTCAGTTGGCTGTTAATTTGAGATTGTTATTAATCTGTAATTGCAGCCGGTTGTTCAGAAATGTTCTCTCACAGCAGGCCGTGCAAGGGCCATGTTCCAACATTGGTAACATATTGCACCTTGGGACTGATGTTGAAGAAACAATTACTGCACTGATGTGCACCTGATGGCGATAACAATTGCATGTCTTGCTCAAGGCATGATGCGGTTCTGAAATTAAAGTCATGCATTGGGCAGTCATAGCCCAAGTTATTTGCTTATAAGTTGAATGTCCTGTCACTGGATAATTTCACTTCGTGGGCTAGTTTGCAACATGAAGTGCAGCCCCTAGTGAGGGATTCAACCCATCTAATCCAGTCCGCTGCTCTGGGAAGAGCAATTCTTTGCCAGCCCTCTCAGTGACAGAAGTGGACAGTGCTTTGATGACCCTGGTATGTCCCTTTTCACTAGTTTACTTTTAGCTGGCCTATGCCTCCTCCTTGCAGCTCATTTGTGAGACTTTGGAGTTTTGCCTTCTCCCATTCCCTCTGGCACAGGGCATGGTCCTGGCAGGTTACTCTAGACAAAATCTGAGTGGAAGACAAAGCTGAATGGAAACAGAGGAGTTTTGTGAGAACTCCTTTAAAACATGAATGCACAGTTAAGTCCTGTGCATTTTAAGTCCCCCCTCAAACAGGGTTTTGGTTTTTTTTAACCCCTCAGGCCACCCAAACCACATTCATTTTACCTTCTCATCTCATTATTCAGAGGTTTGCCACACAGCTCCCAGTGGCATTCCTAGAAATGCCATGACTTTTTTCCTTTCCTTGGGGCTTGGCCCTGTGCAGCGTGATCATTTTCAGTAAGCTGTGCTGATTAATAACTGTATTTCTATCCATTTTATTTCTCAAATGGCCTTTGCACTTACTGGAGCAGCCAGGTCATCAAGCAGCAGAATGAAAACTGAAACAACGCACAGTCAAAGCATTCAGTTGAAAAATAAATAAATAAATAAATATCACACACCCTTTTTATGGAAAGCATTAAATAAACTGAATCTAAGAAAGATACTGCACTTGCACTATTCAGGCCTTTGAAGTACGGTTGTATAATGTATTATTTATTGTGCATCTGCCACTACTGCAATATCAGCTAATAGGGGAAAGATGTTTTAGATGTTACTTAAAATTGTAAAAGAACATGACTTAGTGAGTCATAGGCTGTAGGAAGGGCTTTTTCTGCTGCTACTTCTGTGGCTGCAGGTAACAGAACTCCTTACTTTTCCTGCTGAATAATGATTGAATACATCGCAGTCCTGTCCACTAAAGGGAGACTATGTAGCTTAGCAGCTGATTTGATTTTCACTAGATGAGTTAACAGCTGTAAGAAAGAGTATCCAGGAAAACACCCACCTTCCTCATCAGCCTGGCCCCACAGTGCCCCAGGCCAGTGCATCCCTGGGAAAGGCTGGCTGTGTTTCCACTTCCAGACTGCTTTGGGGAATTGGGTAGGTGGGCAGAATTGGATAGGTAGGCAGCTCTAGGGCCCTGATCCACAGTGCACAAGCAAGAGTTTAACTCCCACTGAGATCACTTGGAGGTGGACTTTGGCTGCTATCCCTTCCCTCTTCATAGCCTACTCCACAAATGTCCCTTTGCAGGGACAGGAGGCATTGGCTTTAACACATTTGCATCTGCTGGTGTCTTCACCAAACAGAATATACCTGGTAAGGATCTTCAAAGAGTTTTTCACTCCCATTGTTCCAACAGAGCTATAATTTGGGAGTAAGTCAAAGAGAAAAATCCACCTTTTACCTGCTTCTAATTCAGAATCCCAACAAGGAAGCCAACAAGGAAGCAAACATGACTTTTCTTTGGTGACAGATGAACTGAGTGGCTGATCGCTCTGCTGTGTGTTTGGTGGACAAGATATGAATCCTGAGGCATGTATACACAGTATCTTGTTTTGTGATGGAATGTCTCTGGGAGCTGGAGCAAATGACCAACTCTCATGACTGGGAGAAACTTCCCTCCACTCCACTGGCCAGTTCTGACCATGGACCTGGTGTGGGATCAGTGGCAGTTTGTTTACTATATTGTACTTCAGTATCCTCACCCAAACGATGGAGAAAAAAAAAATCATGTAAGATTTAATACTAAAGTGCCCCAGGTTTTCTCAAAAGAAAGTCTCTGTATGAGGGGAAAGAACTACTATATCGCTTCAACACGCTGCTCGGCTGAAACTGTTTTAAATATCTGTAAAAAATGTTTACTTAAAAGTTGCATAAGCTCTCACTTACTACTGTACATGAACTAGGGAGGATGCTGTTTCAACGTTACTGTAATTCTCATATTTGCCACTGACAGCCTATCTACATTATATAAATAATCTCTAGAGCACCTAATTTAGTACTATTACAGTCCAGATGAAATATTTATGTAATTTCCCTTCTTTTGATATAAACTTCAGTTACAGAGAGAAAATTAACTGTAAAAATGACATTGTAGGACTCTATATTTATCTTCTCTCAGTGATTTCCATAGCAAATTTACTCCATTTACCAGTTGAAGGCTTTTTTTCCTATTGCCTGATTGTAAGCGTGGCAAACTGAGCATGAAATTTTAACATCATGGTGTGTTTCTCCAAATCACACTTGTCACACTTGTAATCTCAGTAGAGGCAAAAGACAGATTTGGTGTCTGGGCTGCACTTGTAGCAGTGATCCCTCTGTAATTATAGAAAGGCTGTTTTATTAAATGATACCACACCTCTGCTATTCCTAGTCTGTAGACAAAGACAGACATGTTGATATTAATATTACAGTTTTGCAGCCCCAGTCAGGAACTGGCACTTTGTTGTGATAGGCATTGTATTATCAGGAGACAAAATTTAAAACCTTTGCCTCCAACTGATTAGTCCCATATGCATCCTTTGGTGCTTAAAAAGAGGGTTCTTTTCCTCAGGGCAATAATGAAATTACCCTTTCCTGTCTCATTGTCTATCTGCAGCCTGAGAACTGCAGTATTTTTGGATATTCTACCAGTCTGCGAAAGGCTGTTGAAAGTGGCCAGTGGGCTAAAACAAGTTCCTAGTGAGGATGGGAGGCAGGCAGGCAGGCATGCACAGACACACAGTGACAATATACATCTTATTTCAAGAAGAAAACAAAAGAGATCTTTTACACCAGAGATCTTGCAATCGTAGTGCTTTTCAATTCAGCATCTTTTCAGCTCAGATTCTTGTCTGAATGCCCAATGACTTTGGTAAGACAAGGTAGAACTTGTTAGAATTGTTTTGTGTAATGTTGCAGAAGATAAATCAAAACTCTGATCTCAGCCAGAGTTAGAAAAACCTCAGCAAGTCCACTGAAACCACTAGGCAAACCATTGTAAGTACCTACCCCTTCTAATATTGTAGAACACCTAGCAAAGTGGATATATGTGTGGAGCAAGAACATGGAGCAAGAGATCTGATGGATCTGGAGTTGTGTAGTGTAGATACATTTAAATATCACATAGATTTCATGAGGTTCAGAGTATGTGCTCAAGATGAGATTAGGCAGCATATGGTCTTGGTATCTGTGACTGTCAACACATCCCTTCTCCCTTCATCCATAGAAAACTGTCTTCAAGAGGTAACCTGTTGGTGGAAAAAATGACTTATTTATTGGCAGTCTACTCAAAAAGCCAAACTTAAAAAGCAAGAGTGATATATTAGAAAATATTGAAGATCCAAGATCAATTCCAATTAAATATCCTTGTGAAACTGTTTTAATAAAGGGGTACCTTTAAAGGGAATGGCATACTCATTTTGGATAAAAACTAGTGCATTTCTGTGGCTTTGTTTTGTCCACAGAGGCACAGGTGACATTCAGTGACAATCTAACGCATAACCTTTGAACTGCTCCATCCACTATATTGTCTTAGTGCCAAAGAAAATTTGGTGGTCAGGTTTTCCTAGCATTGGAGATGGGGGAGGGAGTTTCTGACTAACATCTGTTTTTGATGTGCAGCAAAAATGCCATATGGATTCAAATTGGTGATCACTGCTGCTTCAAATAGTGTTATTTCTTATTTGTGACATCTTAAAAAAAATCACTTAAAGCTTGTCTTTTAGTGCTGGGCACTCATATGTTAATGGCCAAGTCCTTGATGAAAACAGAGAACAATCTGTAGAAGTCAGTTTTACACAGGGATTATTCTTCGTTTTATTTCAAAGGGTCTATTATTAATAATTGTAAAGAATATTCTTTTAATCTACTGACGTACCTTCTCATTAACATTAATTCATTTCCCGTGATGATCATGGTAATACAAAGCGTGCCTCTGTAAATTCTGGGTTGTGCAGCTAGGCCGAAAATTGCAGTGTTCCTGTGCCTCGCTGCTGCAAAAGGCACAGTGTGTTCATAACTCCAATTTACGGATGGCAATTAGCTTTCTAAAACGACCAACCTTTCAACCTCCTTTCTCTTCTCACTGGGGATAATATTGACATTTAGAATCTGAAGACAAATGCTGCAGTAAGAAAGTGAATGTTTTTTTTTAATGGAGACTTCTGCCATATCTGTGAGAGTGTAAATGCATGTACACAATTTGCATGCATTTCAATATATATATCCTGATGAATTTCAGTGGGCCATTTTATTCAGTGGGAAAAATAGCCGATGCAGTCCCCATAATTGAATGAATATTATTTTTAATATTCTAATGTGAGAGAAAATCATTCTCTGCAGAAGGCCAAAATGAGCCTGTGTACCTATGAAATCACATTTCAGTCCTCAAAATAGACCTGAAGTAATACATAGACCTTTTGTTCGCTTCTGGCACAGAGATAAGGTCCACAAAAAGCTTGATGACAGTTATGTATCTAGTGTACTGGTAAGCCTGTCACTGACTGGGATCATCTCCTTGTTCCCTTTTGTTCTCTTTGTTTTTAGCCATCTGTTGCCTCCTGACTTAGACAAGAAGTATGTCTGCATCACAGCCTGTTGGTGTGACAGTAGTGTGTATATACATGTACTTTCAAAATTTCTTGGTTGACGTGCAGGTGTTTCAGTATAACCTGCATGAACCTACAGAGGCTAAATATTGGGTGCAACAGTGCTATTGATGTCTAAAGTTTGGGAACTAACTTGTATATTTTAGGGCAGGTTGCCTTCACACCTCTGCATCACAGCCTTGGCTCCTTAGATAGTCACCTCTTTGTGGCAGAGACTGCATTTTAGCTCTGTGTGTATCATGTTTAGCCCAGTGACATAGGACAACACAACTAATGGTAAGATGAATTTCCTCTGACAAGCTGCCCCCATCTTACTTACCCTTTCCTTTATTAGTGACTGTGGGAACAATCAGGACACTCAGCATTTCACAATTCGATCAAAGGCTTATCTATCCCAAGCCGAATCCTTAGGGAGTTGCTTGCCACCCATATTCTGTTACCCAGCTTTACCTTTAACTGTGTCTTTTCCTTCAGTAGCTTTGTTTTTAGGGTAAAGAATACAGAAGAGTTTTAGAAAATTGGATAGAATCATGTTCCATCCCAGTGGATCACAGTAGATGCACCTTCTTGTCTATACAAGTGTTTAGTTACTCATCACGGTCTTAGGTTGAAGTCTTATAGCAAAAACTATCCAGCCTCTTCCAATATTGACATATTATAGATTTGGTTGTCAACATCAGGCAGCTGTTGAACCAAAAGCCAGACTATTGAAGGGTACCATCAGTGGGCACTCCTTGTTCTCCAGCTCACTGTTTTAACAGTGAATCAACTTTAGGAACGAAAAATGTTTTTTTGCTTTTAACAACTAGTTTTGATATTTACCAGTTGGCCATATAATTTTTTCTAAGAGCAACAGGACATCATTCAAAACTGAGTTTTAAATGCTTTGAAACTGACTGGTTTGCAAACTGATGATCTTCTAACTCCACTGAAATTAAAACAGAAAACACAGATTGAAGAATGTCATTAGGCAGGGACCTACATTTGGATTTTCTCTATGAAGGTTTGTTAACCCTGGCTTGTTTAAGATTGTCAAGTGACTGTGAGCACTAGAATTACTTGTGCTATATCCATAATATAATATTTTTATGTATCCATAGGATTTTTAAAAATTTGTTCTTTCTTTTCCTTTTTTTGTGGATATGAGGCAGGGTATCTATTATTCAGTGAAGCTTGATTTTTAGAGAACTCGAGACATTTAAGAACATGGCAGAACTGGTACAGAGTGGAGCAGAAGCAGCAAGGCAGCAGGTATTCCTAAAACACTGTAGCTTTAGTAACCCAAGAAGAGAAGCTTTTGGCACTGGGACTCCCACTATTTGTACTATGGCACAAATGACTCTTTGAGGTGAATAAGGGCATGATGGAAGTAGGAACCAAGATAAAATGTGCACTGTTATCCATCCTTTACCAAAACCAAATTTTACAGAAGTGACAAATTCAATTTATTTCCATGAAACCTTCAAGTTGCCTAGAATGCAAGGAAACAATGTGATCCACGTGGATTTTTTTACTTGTCTCAAACCTGAAAGGAAATCTCTAGTCCACAAATGATCAAGATTAGTATTTACTTTGCTTTCATGAAAGGTTACCTGTAGAGTGCCTCACATTCATTGTGAAATTTATTTCCTGATGAATCCAATTTACATTAATGTGGGCTCATTAAAAGATAATTATTGTGCTGAGAAGAGGACCACAGCATACATCAATAGAACATCTGTAATTGTTTTGGTCGTATGATAAAGAGATAATTCTGAATTCAGCTTTTCATAATGCCACTCTTATAAATGTCAAAACTGGATTCTTATTTTAACAGCTATGGCAAAACTTCATTACTGTGATAATTATTATCAAGAAGCAGATGCCTAGCACCAGCTTACCTTCTCTCTATTAGCATAGTATAGAAATCTTTAATGTTTTAACAATTATGATTTTGAAAGAGACTACTAGGGTCATAAATGTTGAAATATCTGGATCAGCTAAGTTTTGCTCAGAGGGAAATAGCACTTTTAAAGTCAGCATTTGGAAGACACAGTGGTCCAGGTGCAAAACTCTTCTATAATTTCCCAACATAGATAAAATTGGAATAGATTTAGCGAAGATATTAAATAGAAAATTCAGTTTTATCTGGTGAATTTTGCTCCACGTTTGGAAGTACATACTAGAGTTTTGGTTCTATTAGCTGGCTCGCCTTGTGCTTGACATTATATAATAATAATTAATGGATTCTTGCATTTATATAGCTATATACCTTCATGTTCCAAATATTTCATAGCATTAACTAATTAATCATCACAGCAGCTGCATAAACTAGGAAGATAGATACACTGTACAATAGAGTTCATGTTCTTTAGCCCTGGCATTCCAGAGTAACAGCTCAATAATTTCTTCTTGGTGTATGCAAACAAATGCTTGATAGCACAGGATAGAATGAAGAAAATGAAACAGTCAGGAAGAAACAAAAGGGCAGATGAAGGATCCAGTCCAGTGCTGGAAATCAGTGGAAACTTATGTGTGTGAGGTGGTGTGGGGTCTCCGTGTGTACTACTGGTACAACAGTTAATTCTCTTATCTGTCATGGAGTATGTCATAATCAGCCAATAGAAAATATACTAATAAGTAGTGCCATATGGACCACATATTTGGAATAGTGAAGTTCATTCTTTTTTGTGGGCCTTTTCTGTATCTCTCTCTATACCAGCTTACTGCAGGGTTTCTGTTGACTTCCAAGGGCACTGGATTTGGTCAAAACTGGAGAGGGTGAACATTGGTTTGCTTATGTTGCAGCTTGTGCTGCTACATGTGTTGCAAAGCCAATCTGTAGACTTCAACAAGTTCTTATGCCTGTAGATATTTAGGATGGCAAGAGTCTGTACTTCCACAATCAAGGCTTCTCATGAGGTTTTAAGGCCTGAATTCATAAACCAATAATGCACAGTCTGTAGTGATGTAAAACTGTATGGAATCACTGAGAGTGAACAAACCCTCCAACCTTCTACAATTTTCATAGCTGGAAGTGAAACTGAGGGCACACATAGACCTACTATAGCAGAAATGCATCAGTGTCAGCAGCAACTCTGCCATACCATGTGCATCTCTCTAGTGATCATTGAGTAAGATTCTTTTCTCTGCCTCACTGGAAAACTTATACAGAAAGAAACATTTATTGATCCCTCTGAGAGTCAGAAAACCAAAACAGTCAAGAGAAAATTCATAAACGCACTTACTAGAGGGGCTCTAAATGTCCAGCAAAAACAGAGGACTAAAAAAGAAGAGAAAAAAATCAGCACCATTTGATGCAAAGAATATACTTTAAATTCTCATTCCTAAGAAGGTTTCCTTTCTAGTTTGTACTTATAGAAGGCATATATAATTGTAAGGACATTTATCAGCCTGAAACTTTGCTCATCTGTTTAAAGAATATCCTCACTAGGAACTGAGTCACGCATTTAGGTTTGGTGTAGCTGCTGCAATCTACCACTTTGATTAAAAAGTCTAATTTAAAATTAAAAATGTATTTTTAAATCATTCTTTCAGCTATATAAATGTTGAGATTCTTTCTGAAGTCTAATACAGTCACTTTACTTTGTGAAGTAATACAGTTCTCAGTGTGTCTCAGATAACATCAGGCTCTTAGATATTCCAACTATGCAATGAATTTCAGTTAATAATAATGTTTGACACATTAGCACCTTTCATCTGAAAATACTGAAGAAATATAAAAACAATACTTAAATCTCAGAGAAGGCCTTCTGATGAGCAGACCAAGGCATGAAATGTGGGACATTATTCATGTTTCACAGTAGGTCAGCCACTTCTCTTTAAATGCTAGGCTCTCAGATCATTTCCCATACAATAGGCACAAAGCCAGTTTTAACATTGTATTTTTATGATACTGCAAAGCAAAAACCACCTCCCACTGCTTCTTGCATTTCACAAAGGTGGGAATATGACTGTGATAAGGCTGCAATTCAGAAGTTCATCCATATTTAGAAAAGCATTTAGCACATCCTAGGCCAAGTTTACGTATGCATATGCATGTGATTAAAGCAAAGCAAATGCTGGAAGACTGCACCGAATTAGCATGAAGAAACATCCAGTCCTACGACTTGGTCTAAAAGATGACAACAGGGTGAGTTTGGCATGAAACCCAATCCTCTGGCTGCCCCAGCTGAGTGCTTTCACACTTTGATGCTGTTCTGCCCCACAGCCTTTATGTGCCACATGCTTTTCAGAAAAACTGTCTCCCAAAGATGTTCCAAAGACACACAGTATCATTTTACTAGAATTACTACAGATATCAAAGTTGTCATGAATCCACCAGTACAGATCGCTGAGATAGTAACAATGCCTGCCTAAAATAGTTTGCAATTGCTTTCCGATGGTTTCTACGTAAGATTTTATATCTTAAACCATCCCATGATTAGTCTTTTCACTGTATATCACAGTGAAAAGCTGGGATTCTTGAGTTCCCTCCTATATTTTTGAAGGATATCACTACCACATATATGGCAGAGTAAATATACCTGTCTGTGGAAAGTTAGATGGAAATAGATACAGATTATATGTGTAGCTGAAATAATGAATAAAGCTGTTTTCAGATGAAGAGCACACATCTGAAATACCCCGTCACACAGCTTTTTTTTGGAAAGTTAAACCTAGGCAGAATCTCTCCTAGGAAAAGAGGAAATTGATTTGCTTACTGAAGTACTCACAGGAAAAGATGATGTTGAAAGCTAAAGTAATTACAAAGAATGGAAAACAATTGGGTCCAAATCTCAAGTTTTTTTAAATCACTGCTCCATTCAGTGCCTTTGACTTTTGCAGTAATGTAGGTGTCTATTCCCCTGTCACAGTGAGGATATGGTAAGCATAAAGACATGATCACTGTGCTGACATACACTGTAATGTCTGAAAAACAGATCTATAATTTCTTTCTTCTCTCTCTTGCTTGGTTTACCAAGCTGTCCCCTGGGGTGCTCATTGTTGAACATATTCATAAAATTGCTTCAACTTAAACAGAAGCAAAAGATACAGAGAAAAATCCTACTTTGGGTTAAAGCTGAGTAACACCAGTAAAATTAGCCAGTGGCTCAGATCCTCACTCAGTGTAAATTAGCACTTTCAACCCCAGATGGAGTTTTGTTAATTTACACCAGCTTGTTTTGTTTGCAGCATTGCAAGTGACAGCTGAGTTTGGCTTGTCCTGCTAGAACAAATAGGAAAAGGAAAGAACAAAATATACTTTGCCAGCACTTTCCAGATGATCTTTCTTTTTGATAGAAGTGTTTGTATTTTAATAAGTGCCTTTTCCACACAGTCCAGCTACTTTTGCTTGAGCCTACAGAGAAGTGATACAAGCAGATTCTCAGTGGGTGTCAATTCATGTAGCCTCAGCAGTGTCAATGGACAACTTTTTAAAGCATAAACCTATAGCTATTTGCCTGCAGCTCTTCACCTGTAGAAAATAACATTGTTTACTACAAAGCAAGGCTGGCATAACAGCCATGAAAAGCACCTAAAGTATGCAGTGATCTGATACAGACTAAAATTTTCCCATTGAGGAAGTCCCCATGCTTTCTTTAACGATTATTATGCAGAGCCAGTTCAGGTTTGTTGCTCTCTCCTTTCTTTGTGTTAGAAAATAATATGCATACTCTGCATATTATTATTGAGATTATAAAACCTCAGTCTTATGCTTTTAAATCTATACCATATGCAATATCAATCTGTCCACTTTTTTCTGTCTGAATATAACAGTTATCAAGCTAATAACAACTGATAGAAAACCAGACCCACTTGAATTGAGACAGGCTAGCTGAAAAACTCTGTTGATTGAAAAAGAGTTAAAAGCCATGTCATCTCATCACCTTTCACTGTGACAGTGCTCCCCCCTCATCCTTCATTTTCCTTGCATCTTAACACCAACTGCTACTCTAATAGTACCCAGCAAGAATCCGAAGGCTGGAGCAGGGTGGCTTGGGCAGACAGTTAATCCATCTTTCCTCAGCTGCAGCACATTAGGGGGGTCAGCAAGCACCCAGTTTTGCTGATTTGGAACAGGCTGCTTAGGAGTCTCTGCCTGACAGAGACTCGGCAGACCTTGAATAAGCAAACAGCAACATCAGTGCTATTTTTAGAAAGGATCTAACCTTCTGTTGTCCTCATCATTGATTTGTGATCAGAAAAAAGAAAGAAGAGTAGAATTTGATAGGTGACCTCTGACATGAAAGAGTACAGCAGTTACACAGCCAGAAAAAGAAAGAAAGAGGGAAAAAAAGAAAGGAAAATGTTTTGGATACCTGTGATGTGTCATATACACATATATGACTGATAAAGAATAAGAAACGATATGTTTCTTATTCCAATTGTCCTCTGCACCCCTTCTTTCAGAAGAAGGGATAGTGATGAAGTTTTATTACACATAAAATTAGCTTCGGTAAGTGCTACCATTAACTAGATAATAAAAAGAGTTGCCTGAATGTTGCAAAAGAATTGTTTTTTAAAATGTCAGTTAATTGCTAAATGGCTCCAGCTCCTATCCAGCGACTTTATCTTTGCAACAATGAAGACTTCAGCAACTGAGTGAAAGATTTTATGCCCCTCTTCTTTGTTCCCTGCAAGGAAATGCAAAAACCAGAGCCTCTTACACACTGCAGCAACTTTTGATATTAGAGCATCCAGTCTGTCCCTGGCCCCTTTAGCGTCCCTAGGACAGACTGACAGACCAACTAACCAAAATCCTTGGGATGTTCAGCAGGACTCTGCCACGCCCTGGCTCAGCCCTGGTGTCACCTGGACTTTCCAGAAGGAATGTTACCAAAAAAATTATCACAAACATGCTTTGAAGCATAGCTGAACATCAAAAGGGGTCTTGAAGGGGAAAGCACTATAAACCCTGAGTTAGGGTTTAAACCCATTTCAGCAGACAAGAGGGAAGTGGGACAAGGGGGCAGGCAGAGGCGAGGGGAAGATTCACATCAACAGGAGCAAAGCTTGCATTTTGAATCCTCTTTCAAGCATGTTTATTACTCCTTCGGACCTGACCCCGTGATATTGTTTACAGTACGGAACTGCTGCCTGAAAAGCAGCTGGTCATATTAAGTCAGGACATTAAACTAACGGATTGTAACATTTCATTACCATTGTGCCATTTGTGTGAAAACTGGGTCTGTGTTGTTGTTGGGCACGGTCTGTGTTAGGCTGGCATCCCGTTCCTCCAGGCCCCTGAGACCTGACTCTCCTTAGCTTTGGCTGATTCCAGCTCTGTGGTCACTTTTATGTTCGTTCTTCTTGCTTACAATATCTACTTATTTAAACCTAGTTCAACAAAGCTTTTAAGCACATGCTTAAAGTTGATCGCATGGTTTGCTGAATAGAAATGATTTTAAGCACGTTTAAATTTAAGCATATGGGTAAGTGTCTGGCTGGAATAAGTGCTGTCATTATGAGCAACTTTTGAAAAGCCTATCAATCAATTGTGTGCGTAATGCCTGAGTGTCCCTATGCAGAGCACTCTTTCATTTGGGAGCAAAGGAGCCTAGGGACCTAGACAGTAGGTTTTCTGGCTTTATTCACAGCCTAAATCATCATCAGTAATAGACAATTGTATCACTGTGTCTTACATGTTCACTTATCTTTCAAGAGCTTTGTTTAGTTTATTGTATAGATTAATATGAAGCAAGTTTTGCTTTGCTTTTATACAATGACACTGTCTTGGCATGCAAGCTCTCCATGTACTGTATAGGAAAAACACTACTTTCCATCAGATCTGTCATCTTTATCCTGTTCTTCTTGGATGAAGTGCCTGTTGACTCAGATGTCAAGATTAGTTCCTGTTTTATTAAAAAGTGATAGGAATACATATCAAATAGGTTGAATTTTCTCCAGCAAAAATGCCACCTCTATACTGTGGCTAGACTCTGCATGAAGTTTTAATAGGGAGCTCAGGGAATTAATTAGGTATGTAAAAATTGTCAACAGTAATGAGAACTCATGTCCATCACCAAAAATGTAAACTATGGTTGAAGAAAACATATTGCTTGGGGACCCATCCAACATGGATTTTTTATGTGAGATCCCATTGACTTCAGTGGGCATTCATTTATGGAATATGGCACCCTGGTCATTGTTCCTTAAGAGGCTTTAGCTGCCCTACAAGACAAGGTAGATAGTCTGAAGGTTTTAGGTGGTGTGGTTCTGAGATGAATGCATAAGTGATGTAGATAAGCCAGGTATGAATTAAGTGGGTCATCTGAAGTGCATGCATATAAACCCTTCACCCTATACTGCCAAATCGCCTATTTTAGATAGATTTACAGAAAAAATATTTTATGTAAGTTTTGCAGAGTTTAAATTCATATTCTTGAGACAATTGTCCATATCCTGGCAAGTATAAATGTAAATTTTATTTAGGTATGCTGGTGGTCCTTCTGAAAAAAGATCAGAGGAATCTTAAATGTCTTAAAGCAAATCAAGCTCTCCAGATATTGTTGTACTTTTGAATATGCAAAATATCATGACTGTAAGGTCTTTTAGCCAGGAGTTTACTGAGTCTCTCAGCTGATATGTTGTTTAGGCCATTGACAATCCAAGAGTTTCTCTTCCCACAGTGCAGAAAGTTGACAGTTCTGATTCTCTGTGCATATAGAAACCCTGTAGCTGTTCAAAGGGCAATTTTTCCCCTAGGTGTAGTTTTGAAGAGATGGAGGCAGGGACTTCTGTAGCCTGGCTGGTGAGCAAAGGTAGTTTTGTGGGATGACCTCAGAAATGGTAGCAGCTCTAAACTCAGAAGTTTAGTTCTGTACTGGGGAGGTGGATTAATGGGCAGGCCACCACTGAGGTGGATGGAGTTGGATTTTATTTTTTGTAATTTATGGTATGGATTTGCATTCCTTCTCTTTCTCAGAGTATGTGTGTGTGCTAGTTACATAGTTAGAGGTGCTGGTGTTGACATTGTTAAAGTAAAAGTTTAAAATAATTCATCGCAAATGATTATTTATTACCTGTAATTAAAAATATAGACACTATACTCCTCCCCAGGAACAAGTTTGATACTGTGATGAAATACTATTTATGAGTAAAGCAAGATGCTGTTACAATGCTCTAGTAATGAAGGGAGAATTCTGTGGGTTCATTGCTTCTTTGTTAAATGGTAAACCCAATAAAGGGATTTGGAAGATGCCTGGGAGGGATAACTAGGAGAGAGTGAAAAAAAAAGGGAAAAGGAGAGAATAGTAGAATGGTACAGATGAGAACACACACAGGCAATTCCCTCTGGTTTATATTCTGATCACACATCAGTGTTACTCTGGAGTAACTCCTTGAAGCTAATGGTTTATAGACAAAACAAAATTGCTCTGGAGAGAAAAGAAAGTATTACAAATTTGTAAAAGTGGAAGAGGAGTTTGACCTCACCTAGAGACATTAACAAAGGATAACTGGGGGTGAAATTCTCAAAAGTCTTAAATTGCACTTTGAAAATTGATGTAGGATGTATCTACCTCTACACATGATCACAGCAGAAGTACACATAAACAAACCAGATTGAACCTACTAAGTTAAGATATTAGTAATGCAGATGAAACAGTAAGAAGCTTTCTGCAAGTTGCTCCTTGAGTGGCCTGGCAGTCAATGTTGAGTTTTTTGATGCCCCGTATGTACTGCCAGCAATGCCAGAACTACCTAATTTAGACCAGCATAGATATATCTAATGAGTTGCAGCATAAATATTTTAGATACTTAAAGCCAGTGATACTTCAGCTTTTAAGCTTTCTATCAGTTCTGAAATACAAAATAGGCGGTTGGACTAGATGATCATTGTAGGTCCCTTCCAACTGAAATATTCTATTCTATTCTAAGATTTAGACTCCTGACATGCAAGGCTTTTGAAGATTTTCTTCTGCAACTAATTTTTATTATAGAAATGAAGCAAGTAAGCAATCATCTGCATATCACAACTTTTGTTTCCTTGGGTTAGATGGATCTTCCCTTTGCCTGCTGTGGCCAGTTTAAAAAGTGACAGTCAGTTTTAAGGCAGCACATTTGAATTCACTATTTGCCAAGCTATCGTCGTAGTGTAGTCTCCAGAATGACTGATTTCAGGATGTTGTTTTCTAAAGAAATTGGAAACACTTGGAAATGAACCCCTAAAATACTACAAGGAACATTTTTAACTCTTTTGAAAAGTGTTTAGAAGTATCAGCTATTTGAGGAGGTGAACACTGTGCATATTAAAATGATGCCTTTTCAAAGCTCTGAAGCTGTTGCTAAAATGTTACAATAAAAAAGCCATTCCATCCAGAACACGTTATCAGTTAATGCAAACATAGGATTTTTAAAAAGCTATTACATTCTTTGGTGCTCAGAGCAAGGAAACAATAAAGTGAATACAATCTCATCAGCTCACACTTGTGACCTCATGTGGAGTGCTGGTACTTCACAGGACTCGCTGTAAAGCTACCAACAACCTACTGTATGACTCAGTGTTTTCTGTTCAGATACAAGTCCCTCTGGAAAACAGTGTCCGCTCGGGACTTCAGTGGGACTGTGACTAATTAGGGGACAATAGGCAGGAAGAGCTCCAGAAGTTTTAAACGGGGTCAAGAAAACCTTTTGATCAACTAATAGAGGCATTTTAGGATGGAAGTCATGAATGTTAAAAGCCCATTTCAAAGCAGCATTGGAATAGAATAAGCAACACTTCAAACACCTGAGATCAAATAAGCAATTGTTTTGTAGAAATTCTTGATCAAAGTGACAGTAGTTACCTGGCTGGTGAATCAACAGACTGCGAGAGGGTGAAATCAGAATCTGAAATTCAGATATATCTCAGCTTAAAACACAATGCTGTATAGACATGGGTAGCTGCACTGTGCAATAGCTGAGGATACATCCCTACCTTCAGCACTATAGGAAACAACATAAGTATTTTCCTACTTGAGTTCCAGATGCAGGGAGAAAAAAGGATGTTACCAAAGGGAAAATGCAATATGCTGACCATCTGGTGAGGCACTTGCAGGCAGGGTGTGATCTCAGCTACAGGAATGGATCACCCACATCTTTCTTATCCAGACTGCCAAGCAGCAGTTGAGATGCAGAAAAGATTTGTCTATTAAGAGGTGCAATGAAATATCATCATACTTGAGAGAATTAACATAACTAAGTGCAGGCTTCAGCTTCTTGACTTTTTGTATGTTTTGCACTTGGATTATGTAACATAATGTAGCAATAACTAAGGTAGTATTACGTTTGACCATATGTTTACCATTAACATGAGTGATGTCACAGACTAATTATCACGAACAAATGACCTATGATTTAAAAAACATTATTTCAGAAATGTCCAAGTTTAACCCTGTTTTATGTGAAAAGTATTATCAACAGTTTAATAGAATTGTTATACTGGGCAATTATTAGGATATATGAAATACATCTCTAGATTAGGAACAGGGCTCTGAAGAACTACTTGGATGCTTGCTTTCTTAGTTTTTCTTTTCTGATTTGCTGCTTACAACATGCCTAGGTTTTTACGAGTTTACAGTTAATGCCTTCTCTGCCTGTCAATATACTGGCAAATCTGCAAGTAACTGTATGTCTTCCAAACCAGTGAGTGGTGTTGCCCCTACTGATAAAAGAGTTCTCTGTAATAAATGTATTAGCATTAAATATTGGTACTTTTATCCATGCCACATTTGATTAGGCTTGGTTTTGTCACATTATTGATCTCTACTATGTAAGGCTTGGGGGGTTTCTGCGGCTGACCAATACTTACACCTCAGACTTCTATTTCTGAATTTACAGAAGGTCCTTGATCAAAATGTATCGAAACTCATACAGACATGTATAAAGTGGTGCGTTGTCATCTTGTACATTTCTTTGCTTGTTCCTCATGAGTGACTCTTTGAAAGTCTGTTTTAGGAGACCTACTCAAGATACTCAGGCATGGTACAGCAACTACCAAGCAGGTCCATGGTGACAAGGCAGGTCCGAGGTCAGGCCAGGATATCAGTCCATGTGCTGGGGATCAACAGGGTTCATGGCCAGGCAGAGGCCTGGCTGGGACAGAGCTGGAGGCAAACACATCTACAGCATAGCTCAGGCAGGGACTGAAGGCCCAGGGCTGAGCTGAAATGGAGTCTCTGGATCCTTGGGCAGGGAGTGTGGGTGGGGGCCCCACAAGAGGCTGGGCAGGGCCATCAAGCCCCATCAGTGCACCCAGGACCCTGACAGTATAGTCCACTATAGAGAGCAGTACTTGAATGGTATGTGCCAGAGGATTGTCTCCAGTCATGCGCTTCCATGTAGTCCAGGAACAGCTTCTGAAGTCACTTTCAGCTGTGATAACCACAGCCTCTTTCTTCAGAGGGTTTGGTGTCTCATGCCATGTATGTATCATTGTTTCAGTTTGACCAGAATTTCACTTTTGGTTACCAAACGTAACTTCCTTTCCAAGCTAGCATCTTAACCATTCCATGCCAGCCTTCTTTGGTAACCTTCCTTGGAGTGATGAGTCAAATTTGGAATACATTGTGAATTCCAAATTCACTATTTTGACTGTGCAATGCAGAGGTTACGTTACTGTTCAGCCCTTTATATTTTGAAAGTTGTGTAACAAACATGTTTAGAGATTATCATTCCTTGTTTCTCCTCTAAGAATCAGACACAGCATACATGTTTTTGATACATTATTAAATATACCCACCAGGTAGTCAGGTTGAACACTGTTCATCCTAAAGGCTCAAAAAATAGTACATTGCAAATGCAATTTCTACTTATTATGCAAGTCTTCTTCTGCAAGCAGAAGTGAAGAGTGGGAGAGGTGGAGATACAATCCCATGTGTTGATGGAGTGATTACTTCAGGAATTCATTTATGTTTTCTAAAACACTTTATGCAGATTTGTCCAGGTCATTTGGATCTCTGCCTCTTAGCTGTACACATGCTGAGGATTATGAAACCCCACTGAGTTCTCATCTTCCGAATTCTTTTTATCTTGTTTTCACTTTGGACTGCATCATACTGAAAATTTAGTGGGAATATGTTATATCCCTAACTGCAAAGTTATCATAATGCATTTAACATCAACAACATTCCTATAGTCAAGAATACATGGGGTAAAGAGTCTGGAACAGCACATATAAAGAAATCAAGAATTTAGTTAGGTTTTATAACCATGGGCTTATAGTCAGTGAGAAATAAAAATGCATGCAGACTTGGTTTTTCTTCTCTTTCTTTCCTTGGGCAGCTGCCCAAATGTTGCATCTCTGAGTTATAAGAGGGAGTTCAGTTTGGCTCCTGTACAGATTCCACATTCACTGAACTGCTTTCTTCATTTAGTTAACGGTCTTTCTGAGCAACACTGGGTTGCATTCATCTTTATCATGCAGTAATGGGAATCACTGCATGGGAAGCCTTGATCTTGAGTTTTGCATAAAATTGCAGCTTGCAGATGCTCTAATCCTACAAGCTATTAGTACAACAAACTTGTAATTGATACTTGTAAGTCTTCCACATCACCTACCTGAAAGCCAAGAGTTATGAAATTTAATAAACTGCCTGTGTCCTTGGAGCTGCGATCTCCCTTCATTTAGGAGAATGAAATGTCCATCACTGCTCCTGACAATTATTAGAATAATTGTTAATGTACTATGAGAAGTAATTCAATATCAGGGCAATTTCTGAGACACAGTAGGCAAATTTAAAACATTTTATTGTGCTAATATTACAGTTACAAGTGATATTTTAAAGCAATTTACCATGATAATGCTAATGCAGTGCTAAGACAAGTAATTTCTTTTAATGCTGGTCACAGAAAAACTGGTATCCACATAGATGTAGAAAAGCTTCTGGAAGATTGGTTTAATAAAATTAAAAAGCAAAATCAGTGTGATACAGTATAGTTGTGAAGAACAAAATGGTGGATGAATTTCTAGAAGTATATGTAAATGCCTGGTATGAAGCAGTGTTGAGTAACATATTGCAGTCAATACATGCCATTGACTACATAACGGTGTGCAGTATAATTTATGTCTTTTTCTTTCTAAGAAAAATAGAAATTCTGTAAACATATGCAAAAATATTTAACTATTACCTCCAAGGCACTATTTCACCACATTTCCAGAATATTAAGACTAACTAATCATGTATGTAACAAAGAAATGTTGTTTTTCCTTAGTATGCAAGGGAAGTACCATCTTTCTACAGACGTATACTTGATGAACTACAGCAATGATTATTTGATTGATTTAGCTATCAGAGAGGTTATAATAATCATAAAACAATTCAAAACATCATTAACTAGCAGAGCATTTGAAATAATACAAATGAGACAGTGATTCATGGTCGTGTTTAGGTTTACTTCTATGTACTGTTATGGTCCTTAAATATTTAGAGCTAGTTTACACATAATTATGGACACTTATGTAGTACTGTTTTCTAAGAGAGATTCTTGGTCATAACTAGTTTGTAACCAAGGAAAAAAAAAAACCAAAAAAGCATCTTATGTCCCTAAAACAAAAAAAAGAAAGAAACAAAATCTCCAGAAGGAGTTAGAAAAATCCAGAAGTTTAAAGGAGAGCTTAGCATGGGGTAAGAATGGAAACTACCTCAGAGCCATTATTATGGAATGGCTGTTGTAACAGTACATATTGGGCAATTAGTTACCTCAAATTTGGTTTGGAAGGCTTTGGAAAAGAAATGGTTCAGCAACATTTTTCTTTGTCATGCTTTTTTTATGCTGCTTCACCTATGGATGTCTTTAATTATGCATATGCATGCCTTAATGCAATTATGTCTTTTGTTGTAGACAAATATTAGTGATATTTGTGAATGTTGTGTATGCCTAGGGTAAAAGCTGACTTTTGAGGCACCTACATGTGAGGCTACCATGGGATTAAAAAGATGTAATTTATAAGTGCATTCATCTGATTAGTGAAACTTCTGGGCTTTCATTGCAGTGTCTCATAAAGTCCATATGTCTTTGCATAGGAACACTGATGTTTTTGAGGATCATTAGCATAAATAAAGACTTTGGAATTATGGCTTCCCCATTCTCTCCTTCCTTCTGATACTGTGCACATCCTTTACATCCAATGGGGAAAACTGATCTCTTGTAGAGAATTTAGAAGCAACAGATGAGGACTGGGAGGCTCCTCTTCCCCTTCTGACCACCACCAGAGACCAGGTGGTCATAATGTGGGTATTGGATGTTTCATTCAGATTTTCTATGGTTCTTTTTTACTGCAACAAAGGATTTTCTTTAACTAGGACACACATCAATGATCAGATACTTTTATCCTTTCTTGCCAGAGCCCAAAGTCTTTTCTCCTATCCATAATATTCTTTGCCTGTTTCTGCTTGATAATCAATGTAGGCAGTTTTATAAGTTACGGTACCTAATTTAACATCAAAAGAATCAGACCACCTCTCTGGTGTGTGAATGATGGGAAGACCTGATTCAGGGAAGACATAAGGCATGTTAAGTGTTTCATAGGAATCAGGTTTTTTGTCTGCGAGCATCGCTGACTTAAATGCAGGGAGAGCTAAGGGAGACCATGGTGGGTACAAAAGCAGCAGTAAAGAATTTTTGTGCTAGATCCCAAAAGTGTGCCTGTGAAAATATTTCCTAAGGCGGCTCTCCGTCACTGCTCGTATTAAACCTTTCAAGTCAATATGTAATCTGGTAGATCTTATTCATCCAGATAGATGCATTTGAATGAGAACTCAGCCTGCGAGTAAAGACTGGCCAGTAGAAAGATAACAGTTCTTATTTGTCATTCTCTATTATTGTAATCATATTACAGAGGACAATGAAGTGCAAGTTACAGCAATTAGTTGGTGGCAGCACAAATGATAAGCACAGCACTATTACTTTCATATACTGTGCTGTGCAATGCAGCCTATTGATTAACAGCAGCTTTTCTTTTTTCCCTTTCACTCTGTAGTAAAAAACAACACTGAGATTTATGTGAGCAGTATTGTTTTGGAATACAGATCAGGCTGGAGAAACACTGGTGTGAATCTTTGGATGCTCACTATTTTAAAAAGACCAGCCTAGGTTAATTCATAAAGTGCTTTACAAAATAGGATAAATGCCGTGTGTTCCACAGTAGGGCTCCTTGGCCTTTTTCCTCACACCTGACTGCCTATTAATCTGCCTTTTAACTGTGCCTGCATGTAGCCACCATGTTGGAGCCACCAGCAATGTATCTCTCTGCAGGCCTCTCCGAACTGGGTCACCCTTTTGCTATTGGTTAGTGTTAAATTATTCCCTTTGAGATAACCAAGACACTCCATGGTGCTATCTATTGTCATGTTCTGGCACTGAGATTTTATAACAGATTATGGGCAATCTGTCATTTCAGGCTGTTCAGGGATATACAAAAAATTAGACACATGTTGCTCTCTCACACTGTGAAATTTGAACAAAGGTAACAAAAAGCATATTTTTCCCCATTTATTATTTGATTATTATTGCCTATTAAAATATGGTAAATAAAGCATGAAGTGCACCTTGAATGAAGAACTTTAATGATGTATGGCATTTGTCACTATCAAAATGTTCGTATGGATTTCAGTGGAGAATAATTTCAGCTGTCTTGAGTCGGCTTTGATATGCAGCAGCTTCCACAGACCACTTGAAGGCTGAAGCCCCATCCTGAAAGTGGCCTTTGGTTGCACCTAAGAACACACTTCACCAGTTATTATTTCAGGATTGAGGCCAAACGACTGCGGGATGATAATGCATTTAGATTAGTTTGTAATTAATGTCTCCTGGTACAATTTTAAACATTTGCTTCCTTTTAAACTGGAAAATAGGAACCCAGAAGAATTTTATTGTTGATTCCATGGGGATTTTAAGTTCAGTCTAAGTCATGGCCTTTGTATACAACCAGATCACTAACATTGTAGAAATACTTGTATAGACCTCAAGAAGTTTTGAATTTTAGCCAGGTAAATATCTCATATCTGAGTGCACATATGTGCACCTGAATATTTCAGTTCTGACTAAACAGTATATATTCAATGTATATTAGTAAGGTGTACATATATTTTATATTTCATCTGTATGTTTTACATATTTTATACATATATATGTAATATACATTTTTATAACTTGTATATTTATATGTCTTTATATGCATGTATGTGCCTGTGTACATATAAATATGTGTTTGTTGTACTCATAGCTGTCCATCTTTAGTTATCTATGGTTATGAAAGTATATGTATGTGTAGATAGATGGATAGATAGGTATTATCTTCCTACTTACACACTTGCCCTTTGAGGCATTTCCTAAATCAGAAGCCATTGGTGCCATTCAGGAGCTGCGTTTGCTTTTGCCTGGATCGCTCCTGTTCCTTCTCTTTCTCTTTTGAAAAGACTTTTAAGTCTCTGTTAATGTTTGGGCCTCTTTTCACAAACATGAATGTGTAAGCTGCCCTCTGGTTCACAATCCATGGTTCCAGGTGCTGTCTGGACCTCCTTTTCTCCAGTGCAATCACAGACTTATCATGCTGGCATAGTGCTTCTCTCTTGGCCAAGCCCCCCAAAAATGCTATCACCCTCACCCTCCTATTGCCTATTCTTGACAATGATGGCTGTCCCCTCCTTGAAAGCAGTTTTGGTCTCCTTCCCTTCTCCACCTACACATAATCTCATTTGTGTATGTGTTTGCCTACACATAATTTCATTTCAAGAAACAAATTCCAACTAGTATGTCTGTCTGGACAGCTCACATTATCTGTGTTCAGAACAGAAGTATTTGCATCCTTCTCTCCTCTCTTGCTGTGCCCTGTCTACTACGTCCTTCACGTATTGTGAGGGACACTACCATCATTCTGTTTGTCACCCAAGCACACAACATGGTTTTCTTTGCATGGTCTCCTATACGTTCACATCCAGGCTATGTCAAAGTTTTTAAAGGTTCTTTCTGCACAAAATCTCCCAGATGTATATTCCTTCCCCTCTAATGCTGAATTATGTAATTTAGTGAATTGCAGGCTCACAATTTAGCAGGATATGGCTTTTATTGTGCTTGTCTCTGATAAATAGACATCATCTGCCATTGAACATTTAATATTTTCACCTAATATTGTATGTTAAAAAGAGAATTGTGTTGGAAATTTAATTCTGAAAAACAAGCAGTGAGATGATAAATGCTGTGAAAAACAACTCCAGTCACTGCAATGCTTAATGTTTTCTAGTGCGTCTTGATTTTATATGTTTCCAATTACCACTACAAAGACAGAACACCAATGTTGATATAATTAAAAGACATATAAGCAAATTGAGAATTGAATACATATTTCAGAGCTTAGAATAAACAATCCTAATAACCTTTTTACACCATTAAGGAAACCTATTTTTATGTTCTAAAAAAGGACATACTGGCAATGACTGAACAAGGACTAGCAAGTTGTTGTTTCGCATGGGGGCAGAGTTGGTGGAGAGAGTAATTTATTCTGGGACAAGTAATCCCTGCCAGCCCTGCATCTGGTTTAGATTATTTCTCTTGCTGTATGTTGGCCAGTACGGTCACTGGATGAAGCCTCAACTCTTGGTTAAAAACAGAATGCCACCCCATAAATGCTGCACTCCCATGCCCTCTGGCAAGTTGTAAAAGTAATGATGCAAAAGGGTTTAGGAGTTTTATTGCAGCAGGGAGGCAGCAGGGGTCAAATCTGCACCAGAAGACCTATAACTAAGTCTGTAATTCTTATATGGGCAAAGCTGCAGGGATTTCTGCTTGATTAAGGAGTGCATGATTGAGACCAGTGACATTAACAGGCACAACATCCACTCTGCATCTGAAGATGGTGATCTAACGTGTAAGAAAAAGCCATGGAATAGCAAGATCCCAATACTTTCTTCCTGGTAAAAGTGGCTATATGCTTCCCATACACGTGCCAAGTCTGTAAATGGAATTTATTTCTCAATTTTTCTGCTATCAAAAGCAATTTTAGGAACTTTCCGGTTGTATTTAATGCATGTCTTTTGCCTGTATGGGCTCTGAACTTCACCAGTATTGTTTTGAGGCTACGTGATCAATAAATGTCAGCTTCTGAAGTGCTTTGCCAGTTTAGGTATTAGAAATTAAAACATAAGCTTCAAGTCTCTTTTACTGGTCATGACAAATTGATTCTTTTCGGTCTACCTTGCATTTCTATCACTTCAACTGACTGAAGAGAAGTGGATTTCTCACTGTTACCTGCTGTTAGGCCAACCTGAATTCCAAAATCCTTTCAAAGTTTTGTTGCCAAATTTGTCTTGTGGTCATGTGCACAATAAAATGGGAACCAGTGGGATTCTGAATGTGCAAGGACTGGGAAAGCAAGGTTGGGATCTGCGTTAGCTTGCTTTAACTGTTCATAGCACCAAGCTGAATTGCACATTTCCTTGGGCTAGTATCTTTATTAGTGTTCAGCCTTTGAGCAGGCAGTTTGCAAAACAGAATCCAACAGTTCACTTATATTTTGAAACCTTTTGTGTTTTGGCAATTAAATAGTAAAACAAAGACTGTACATGCACAGTGAATGTGCACTTGTAATTGCAATTTGTACATGAATATTCATGTTTATGCAATTAGGTGAGGAATTATATGATTAAATGGCCACCTGGGCACTTTATGGCCAAATAAAAAAGTAACCATTCATATGTACAGGTGCATATATGCTTACTTAAAAAGAAACAACAAAGAACTGTTGGATCCCCAGTGCAACGATGTACTTGCTTCCCCAGAAAACAAGAGGGTCAACTCGTGATGAAGGAAGCATTTTTATCCTTGCTGCAAGAAACCTTAACAGGATTGTTTTCCCATTACTATTTTGAGCATCAGCACAAGTTCAGGAATGGATTGATCTTAAACTATACTTGTAGTCCCCTAAAATATATCCACAGTTTACTCTATTTTACAGCCAGCTTTTGCTGAGGCACAGAAGTGCAGCATGCACTGCAATTTGGTTTGGCTTTTTTCCCCAAAAAGTCTGTTAACAAACACTTTCATTGTTCTTAAGGGTTTGTGACACGTATGAAATGTAGCACTTGCAGTTTTTCGGAGTTAGTTAATGAATTGAGTGTGCATTGCTGTCTACTGAAATCTGTCTCTGAGATTTCCAATTCATTTTTGCTTAATTTCTGTGTTCTGGAAGTTTTAAAACTGTCAGCAAAGATGTTTTACCAGTCTTCACATTATGACAGTAATCCGAACCCTAGTTTCATTAAAGGGTGGGAAGGGATGCCAGTTACATTCCTTTTCCTCAGATCCCATAGGAGGAAGTACGGGTGAGCAAAAGCTGCTGCTGAAAGAAAAAAGAGCATGTAAAATATGTATCCACAGGAAAAAAATAAAAAGAGCATTAGTCATCTATGCAGAACATATATAACACCTAATTAAATCAGGTTTCATTGAAATTAAATTAAATGGCATGAATTAATGCGTGCATTTTGTGATGAACACTCATCTCCCATTGTGCAAGCAGACTTTACAAGAGGCATTTTAGATAGGACATTTTGGGGGGCAAAAGCTGTCATCAACTGTATGTTTGTACTGTATCTAAGGGCAATGGACAGAACACAGATCTCTACTCTAGCATCTGGATGTAGCCCAGCTCTTCTGCTTCCCTGCTGGGTGACCTTGGGCAGGTCACATCTCCTTGCATTGTCTCAGTCTCCCTATTTGCAGAATGGGGATTATTTTGCTAATGTCTGAAAGAATTTTGTAGTCTGCTCAGGAGTAGCAATATTTAGGAACAAAGCATTATTGTAACAATAATGCATGATTTGCATGCCACTTTATTCCCCAGTATGGGACTTAAACAAAATTTATGTGATATACTGGCTTGTGCTGGATCTCTGCACAGGAGTGAATCTTATCCAAGATCAATATAGTCATTCCCCAGTCCTGTGGTTTTTATGAGTTCTACAACATAAAGAAATCAGGTCCTTCCACAACAAAAGCACTATGCCTCTGCCATAATTGTTAAGCTTGGGAATTGGATAAATACTAAATTCTATTTTTTCCAGTGTTTTCCACTGCTTCTGTAACCATTAATGAAATTACAGTCTTGCTAATAACAATATGACATCTGTCCATGTAAAAGGTACGTGTGAATTGTAAGCAAATAGAAGTTTAAGTGAAAAATATGCAGGCCGTCACCTGTTGTTATCCTGCTGACTTCAATGAGGTTATACAGTGTTTTCAAAAATGCACAGGAAGTGGTATTTTTCAAGTTATAATCCTGATTTTCCATAAAATATATCAATAGCACTCATTTACAAGTTTTGTCATAGTATTCTTCCTATGGGGAATTGAATTTTTTGGGAAAAATCACTTTGGGCAGAAAAAATATCAACTTATTAAAAAAATTAAATTGAATTTTTCAGTCAGAAATCATAATTTTTTCAATAAAAAGAGGCATTTTCAATGGAAGAGAAAAGAGGAAAATAATTTTTGTAGTGCAGGTTTGTTGAAATTTCCAGTTGTCTGTGACTGCAGGTTAAGGACAGCTTGCAAAACCACCCTGGGTGCCTGCCTGCTCTGGAGCGTGAACCTGCTTTTGTGTGAAACAGCTTCTTCACGCCTGACCTGGAGCCAGTTAGGGCCAATGCAAAGTTGTCACTGACAGGCCCGAAGTGTGCTCAGTGTATATGTATAATGAAGCTGTTGGAAGAGTTCGGTTACAGATGCTCCCTTTCCCTTCTTTTACCCTTCATGTCCCCTTCTTCCCTTTCTTTGTTTCGTCTCTCCCTTTTTCTCCCCATTCCGTGTCAGGAAGGGCCACCTCTGAAGGGCTGGGGGAGCACAGCACCGCACCGGCAGAGACTAGTGGGAACAGCACCTACAACAGTGAGTGGTTTCAAACAAATCCAATGGCTAATGTAGGGTGCCTTGGGTGGTGGGATCTGAGGGTGCTGGTTCCAGCCTTTCCCTGTGCATAGTTTCTCTGTTGAATGGCACATAATCCTTTGGACTCCAAACCTGAGGGACGCTGAACCCTGCACTGCCCCAGAAACTCAAGGGAATTGGGTAGTTTCATACAGTGCTTCAGGCTTTCCAGGATTTTGTCATTTGTTGTTTTTAACTGGGTTAACATTTTAAACCCATCCCAAACCTGTGTTTTAGGCAACTGGATGGATGCAATTTATAGTGCTATGTCTTTTAACGCTGCACCGTGTGCTGCAGTCCTGTCTGATGCTCAGGCTGTGCTATTTGACACCTCCGAAACACCACACTGGTGACACGAGATGCATTGCCTTCTGCTTTTCTCTAACATGGTGTTGCTGAGATAAAGGAGATGTCCTGACCTCTTCTGATTACTAAAGACCTTGTGGAACTGTACATTAAACCAGCACTTGGTCAGTATGTCCTGGCCAAATTTCAACTTGGATAATCACTCAGGGCCCAGACTCGGAAGTTTCACTCAGGTTTTTCACACTCCTTATTTAGGCGAAAACCAAGTAACACCATTTAGATTTCCTTGGGCATATCTCTCAGCTTCAGTTATAAAAGGCACTTACCTTTCCTAAGGTTTGGTCTGCTGTCTTGATCTACAAGTGTTGTGGTTTAACCCCAGCCAGCAACTAAGCCCCACACAGCCGTTCACTCCCTCCCCGCCCGGTGGAACGGGGGAGAGAATCTGAAGAGTAAAAGTGAGAAAACTCGTGGGTTGAGGTAAAGAAGTTTAATAGGTAAAGCAAAAGCTGCGCGCACAAGCAAAGCAAAACAAGGAATTCATTCACCACTTCCCATCGGCGGGTGGGTGTCCAGCCATCTCCAGGAAAGCAGGGCTCCATCACGCATAACGGTTACTTGAGAAGACAAACGCCATCACTCCAAACGTCCCCCCCTTCCTTCTTCTTCCCCCAGCTTTATACGCTGAGCATGATGTCATATGGTGTGGAATATCCCTTTGGTCAGTTGGGGTCAGCTGTCCCGGCTGTGTCCCCTCCAACTTCTTGTGCCCCCCAGCCTGCTCGCTGGTGGGGTGGTGTGAGAAGCAGAGAAGGCCTTGACTCTGTGTCAGCACTGCTCAGCAGTAACGAAAACATCCCTGTGTTATGAACACTGTTTCCAGCACAAATCCAAAACACAGCCCCATACTAGCTACTCTGAAGGAAATTAACTCTATTCCAGCCAAAATCGCACAACAAGTTAGATAGCTGTGACTTGTTTGTTAAAGAATCTTTGTGTTGTTTATGTTTTAGGTTAAATAATACTTTGGCAATGTATTTTGCCCGTTGTAATAAGTAACACACACTGTATAAGTGAAAAATGTTGTAGTACATTATTTTTAGCAACCACTAGCTCCCCAGCTACTTTGTGCTGAGGTGGATTAGAAGTTGCTTTGAATCACCCTGTGGCTGGTTGAGCTAGTGACCCTGCCGTGGCTGTTTTACGTACCTTCCCCTTCCATTTCAATAACTGTCAGGAAGGAGCAGTGTACCTCTGTACTGATGGGTTGGTGATATGTATCGTTAACACTCTGAGGACCAAATTGGCTGGCATCAGCTGCCTATGATACAACCACACCCACTTATACCCAGAACAAATTTGATCTCACTTCCTTATGCAAAATATCTAATGAGAGCACTAGAATTTCTTCTTAGTGCAGTCTGTGAAGATAGTACCTCTAATGTATCGGTATTTTCTCCTTTAATATGTTTTGTCATATGTGTGGGTATATTTACAAAGCATGTGTAGTTAAATGTCATTGAAAAATATAATTAAAAATCAATTAAGAGACCATTTTAAAAATAAGAGGTTGTAAAAATGGAATTTACAATAATAACCAGACTAAGCATTTGGCATTTACATGTCTGTACCAAATAGTGATTCCCTTGTTAGCTGTGCTTGAGTGACAAGGTGCTCTCTTATCTCCTGGATATAAATTCCAATATTCTTGTTATTACTGGGACAAATAAATACCTGCATAAAGACTTCTTGCACTGCCAACTAACACCAACTGATTAAATTCAGACAATTGCTTTTTTGTTCTTACCTGGGCCCAATGCCAAAAATATCCCATGGTATGAAGGGCCAGATTTTGCACTCAGCTTATGCTCAGTTAATGCAGAGCAAATACTGGTCTACCGATACAAGTCTAGGCACAGAGAGACATTTTAAAATGTTTTCATTTCCTGTATGAAACCTGAACATATTTAGAAGCAAGCATGGAACAGGTATTTGGCCCATAACACGATATGATGGTGTTATAGACACCATCAGTGACTATAGTCGTGATGTGACATCAGTGACAGATAGTCACACAATTGCTGTGACTAGACCTCTCCGAGGTCTAAGGACATAGGTGCATGAGGTGTGCTTGGACCCTATGAGATACAAAAGTCGCCATGACACATTTTGGCTTCCACAGAAATATAGCCAGACAGATAACTGGCAATGTCTCCATGAAATCCATTAGGATGTGTATATGTACACGTGTAACATATGCCTGTGTGGTCTGGATCTATAGCCATGCCTATGAGGACACGCTTTTAAATGGTATGAGTTCAAGAACTGTCTTGCTGTGGGATCAAGCATCCCAGATTTATATCCAAACCTTAAGTCTTTTTACTTGTTAACATTCATAGTCTGCTTCCCCTTCCTCTTCCATCTTCATCACAAACAGTTGGCAAATGTTTCTGGAGATCTTCCTGAGGTTCTTGTAAAAGAAGTGGAGATTAAATGTATAAAAAGCATTTTAAAAATCATAAACCCATAGAAAATACTAGGATCAGTGATAATGTCCATCCGTGATGATTCCATGGTTGAAGGGAACGGGCGGGATTACTCTTTGAAAGTGCTAAGCCTACGCTTGTGTTTGTGCCAGTTCTCTTCCCGGGCAATGGTGAGGCGAGGTGGTTCGCTCTTTCCAAGCAGTTTAACTCACTGTCTGCTTTGGAATCAGTCTGGGAGGACAGGGAGGTTTTGCTCGCAAGTGGTGTGCCTCTTCCTGGGGGAGATGGAAGGTTGGTGGTATTTGCTACAATGGACCATTTCTCTCAGGTTGTGTGTTAAAGTGAATGTGTGAAACATCACACATCCTCCAGTTTGATTCCTTGCTGACTGGGTTTTTCCCATGCGTCTGGCTTTGGTTTCCACAATTTAGCTATCTCTCATTCCTCAATACATGCGCAGACCAAAAAGAATCAAAAGCCTCTTGAAAACCTGACATTTCAGCCCTTTTGAATTTGGGGGATATGAGGAGTCTGTTTCCCCTATTTATGAGCAATCAGAGGCTTTGCATGTGCTACTCCATGGTCTCATCAGTTTAAGATCCAGAAATCAGCCCCTTTCTTTTAACATTGCTTGCTTCTTTGTCTCTTAAGATCGTCATTAAAATCTTACTAGAATACTCAATCTGCGTTTTTCCTATTTTTTCAACCTGTGGATATGCTTGAAGTAGCATGCTTACACATTTTATGAGTATGGGTTACTTCAAGTATTTTGTTCCTTTTTAAAGATTTCTCCTCTCTTTTTTTTCATCCCATGTTCAGGCAATTTACATAGGTCATCGCCTGTGACATTCTTGTGACACTACAAGCAGGAAGCATGCTGTTGTAGTCCTCACTATACATATTCTCTCTGAACCATGCGATATGTGCTCAGACTTGGACTGAAGATGGTTTTTTTGTGTTTGCATATGAACATCTGCTTCAAAATCTCAAGCCAAGAAAGACAAGAAGCAAATTAAACTATTCTGCTTTCTCTCTAATATCAAAGTAATTTCTTATATGCTATTTAAGCTTCCACTTTTGATCAGGAGATATTAAAAATGAATCTAAACAACTTACATCTTAATCATATTCCTTTCTGAAAACAGGATAAGAGTGAGAGTGAGCTAGAGAAAAAAGCAATAGCTACTTTGCTGCTAATGCACACATCAGCAACCTATGCTATTAATTCTCTGCCCTGCCCCTAGAGCAGAGATGTCTGCCTATGTCTCCCGACTAGCCCTGCTGCAGAGCAAGAGGCCTGTGTAACATTGTGCAGCTTGAAATCAATCTCTGCCTGCGTTGAAGCAGCATGTGAACAATTCCCTATTGCTCTTTGATTTGTGCTTGAGACCTGGAAAAGGGAGAGTTTTGAGGATGACTCAGATATTCCTTCTTCCCCCGGGGCTTTCTTGATATGCCAGCCCAGCAACTAAGTCACTATTCTGGATGCCTCTATTGCAAGTTCTCAGACTGTTTCCTCCAGAGTGTCCTCTAATTTTAGAAAATGTCTTTAATAAAAAACAAACAAACCTTGCATGTTTTCACAATCCTGAGCAGATTTTGGACAAGACATTAACTCCAGGAGGAAAAACAGTACATTATGGTGTTAATTGGATTCAATCAATGAAAAATTAAAAGATAGGAATTAAAATGAGGTTTAGTTCTTCACAAGAAATTGGTCATTCTACACAAACCTGATTTCATTCTTTGATGAGATCACAGATTTGGTTGCTAGTTTAATTAGGGTAGCTGTGCAAATATAATAAATTTTTGTAACATGTTTGATTCAGTGTATTCTGATTAAAAAACTAGCACTATACAAGTATCAATAACATGCATGGAAAAATTGAATATGAGCTAAGTAACAGATCTCAAAAAGCAACTGTCAATGTGGAATAATCATCAAATGTATTTTTGGTGGGCTTCTGGTATTAGACTCACTCCTATCAATATTTACATTAATGATCTAGAAGTAAATATAAAATCACTGCAGTTAAAATTTGTGAATGACAGAAAAACTGGCAGAGTGGCGAGTATTGATGAGGACACAGCATTCATACAGAGTGATCTAAACCATCTGACAAATTATTTTAACATTTCTAGAGGGAGGATGAAATTTATCTCCTTAGTATCTGCGAGCAGTTGTGCTTCTTTTTGTAGGCAACCTAGGCTCTGAGAACTGAAAGATCTGGGTATAAGGCAGGAGATGACAGTTAGGGTTTGCCAGACGAAGGGATCCAAGGAAACAGTAGGTATGTCGTGGGGCCAGGTGATTTTCTGACCCTGAGGTTAACTGGCACAGCCTCAGTCATGTCCATACAGCTCAAATCTAGCATTCTCTCAAATAAACTGGCTGCATCCAGCCTGCCCACTGGGATTAGTCCCTGGGCTCTGCTAACGCCCATGTGGCACCTGGACACAATTTGAAGAAACACTATTTCATGCTGGCCTAACGGTGTGATATCAGTCGAGTATTCTGGGTAGTCACATGCTAATATTGGCCCTATACCCTGGTTGGTGTACCGATATAACTAACGAGGCAGAGTAGTCAGTGTGAGGGATGATGACAGCAGCATTCAGCACACCTGCTGCCTCCCCACTGCCAAATTTCTCATCTGCTGCAGCAAAGGAGAATTTCTAAGGAAAGAAGTGATGAAGAACAAATGTGATTGATACCTTTCCTGCTGATGAGGTATCTCTCAGAGGCGAGAGGGCAGCATGAGAGGAGGCACAAATGCTTTAAGACCCCAGAAGTGTAGAAGGGAGTCCAGCATGATTTCCAGAAAAAAATCAGCACCTCATTTCCATGCATCTGAATTCAGTTCAGTGTTTTGGTTTTAACAGAGCCAGTTTAGGTCAGTGGAAAGATTTTAATTTATTTAGTGAGGTTTACATTGAGCTTTGCAGCTCTGCAAAGGAGGGAGTGGAGACTGTCATCCTTAAGGGAGACACATAACTGTGAGGACTCTTTTATACTACTTCTCCTTCTGTGCTAGCTCAGATTTCATGGATAAGTTAAGAGCTGCTCTTCCTCCTACTCTCAGGTTGGCCATCTATCACCAATACTAAAAACTCTTGGAACAGCAATATTACAATGGTTTGGGGAAGATCTTGCCATGCCTTTATAGGGGTGTGAGGTTTAGTGGGCAGCTGTATAAATGGCTTCGGTTTATGGATTTTACACGCTATAAAAAGCCAACTCACTACCTACAGTCTTAATTAGAGTGCACTGCACTCTTAAGGGGGATGTGGGAGCTTGGTCCATGCCAGGCAGAAATCACCCGGTATAAATCTTATCTAGAACAAAGTTTTGGGGAAAAACCTCTCTGTTTGGATGTCCTATTCCAAAAAACATCTGTTTGCAGTAAAATGACAAAAAGAAACATTTCAACTCTCACAGCTCATGCCTTTTCAGAATAGTGCAGATCTGTGAGTCTCTGAGCTCCCACGGGAGTTAAATAATGATTTTTATAATAATTTGTAAAGCTGTTCCCTTGGTTGTGTAATAGTTAGTCAGGAATGAGCCTAGCATCTCTTACAGCACAATCTTTCTTTCTAAGTGAGGAATGAAGGGAGTTCACATATCTTCTCATGAATTATACACTGATTTTTGATTCCAGACTCACATCACTGTAGCTCGCAAGCCAGAGGATCATGACAGCAGTCCAGGTCTCCTCTTTCTTAGGACTTCATGAGCACCTACTGAATTCACAATGAATTTTCCACTCTCTGTTTACGGTTTGGCTCTATGTGCCAAGACGATCGGTGGTTTCTTTGTCTCTCCTTCTACTGAGGGAGCCTAAACCAAAATGCTCCTTGTATACTGAGGACCTAAATAGCTTAACACAGTAAAGAAACCTTTATCAGTGAGCTGTCTGACATCCATCCTCTCTTTATATGTACTCTGCAGGTCAATAGTTCATAGCCTCTATGAACCCAGAAACCAACCAGCCAGACAGCTTAATCCTTCTATCCCTTACATCCCACCGTTGCCTTTTTGCTTTGGATAGCAGTGGTTCCAGTCAGAGTCTCTCCTTCCTCTAATTGGCAGACATTAAGTTGTCATCTAGAAAAACAGTAGTTACAGGGGAAATCAGCATCTTTGAGTCACACAAACTCATCCAAATCTTTCCAGGCTTGTTAAGTTCACTCCACTTCCAGTTTTCATGAGCTGCTGTATAACACCTCACTAACACTGTACAAACACCCCAGGAACATGGGGAGAAGAACCTCTTTCAGACCAGGAAAGCCCCCTGAGGCTAGGTAGACAGGAGGACCTGCTTAGTTTGTGAGCTACAGCAAGACTGCAGAGGCTGCAGTTCCACCCTGGCTTGTAATATTGTAAGATTTATTGTGAGATCTTATCTGCAATTCACTGTGGGCTGCTCTCTGCTGAGCAAAATTCATCCATCAATCTACTTCTATGGCCACATTCCAGCCTACACTGAGGTGACAGTTCAGTTGTACTAATGATCAGCCTCACATACGCATTCCCCCCTTAGTCTGATTCTTCTCCTCTCGTGATGATTTAATTGATTGAGCACACTGGCTTCTAGTCAAGAAGCTCTTCTCAGCTTAACTCTCGCTTTAAAAAAATCACTGTTCAACATCTCTATAATTAGAGTTAGTTGCTAAACCCTGTATCCAGGTGATTACTGGTATATAAGAGGGACTTATCTTGAACTGATCAGATCAGGCATTTGAGAAAAATGCCCTTGATCCATATTTCACAATTTCTTAATGTCTTCTACTTTTGGTATTTTTCCTCTTTTTTTGGTGGCTAAATAAAACTAGGTTAGGAAGGTCCATGTAGAATTAGGACAGTTAGGGGTTTTTTTAATTCGTATCCCTGTTATTGTTTGGGGAAGCTCAATATGGTTCATTAATATTGCATTTACAATGGAAAAGGACTCAAAAGCCAAACAGTTCAATTATATTCTGAAGCCTGCAATGCGATACAAAAACATGCAGTGCAATGAGTTCCTGTCGTGGTTTAAGACCAGCTACTCCTGTTCCCTAGTCAACAGCAGTGTTCTCTCTTTTATTCCACAGTGCAATTGTTTCATAATACAAACTGAAACCAAACGACACGATTTGAGGGTTTCATCCAGTTTCTCATGCTTGATTCGGGTTCACTGAGCGGCTCAATAAACAAAAGAAATCTTTGGGACTGACTTGCCTGATAGACAGAGTCTGACGCATCCCATGTACTGTGTTGACCCTACTTCCATGAAGGTGTATATTAAGCATATATGTTGAAAAGCTCTCACTGCACAGATAGAACTGCAGCTGGTAAAATGGGGGAGAATAAGCTAAGCTTCTTTTTCTGCTTCTGCATTTGCTTGGTCCAATAGTAACATTCATACTGCGGTAATCTGCATCCAGAATTGCGTAGAATTATGAACTAGCCCCTGCAAAACCTGACTGTTCCCCTTCATTATCCCCTGCTTCCCTAAGACAGAGTGAGAACTTGCGATTGATTTCAATAAAGGAGAGATCATCCTTTATATACAGAGTAGGCCACTGATTTTCCTGATGCAATGTGATCTGGTTGCTAAAAATGATGATACATATGAATTGATTTTTTTTTTTTTTTCATTTTTCTTTATAGGAGACACCAAAGTAAAATTTGATTTTGCTGGATTTATGGCTTGATCAATCACCCTATTAAGAATAATGATTCCATTCTCTGACCTTGTAGGGCATCAGCTATGAAATTTGATACGATGGTCCAAACATTTTTACAATACGACTCCTAGCTAGTGTATGACAGTCTATTGACTGAAATACTGTCAATGCACAAATGAGATTATAACCACAGAAGGTCTTGATTGCTTTGGTCTTTTATTCAATACACTCCTCTGTTACAAGCAACTTCTTGGCATTTTTTTCAAGATAGCCTAGACATTTCTTTTCTGACAAATAATGCATTAGTTGATTGTATAGACAGACTCTTTTCCACAGTTTTTTCTATCTTTAGAAGACTTATCTATAATAGGACTATTGCATCTGGTGTCTCTGCACTGTTCGAGTCTTGTACTCTGTAATAGCCTCTTTGAGCGTTACTGGCTGTTCAGTTTTCCGGAAAGTCTGATACAGCTGTGATGGAGAGAACCGGTGCATTTTTACATTCTGGCAGGGCATTGTTCCATAGCTGGAGAAGAGAAGGACAGCTTTAGTGCCCGACTTTCATTTCATTTAAATGAGCAAAATTGCATTACTTCTACCATAGGTATAACAATTATTAAGAATTTATATTGCTATTCATTCTGTATAACAATGAACAGAAACTGTTTTTGCACTCTTAACCTTTGCTGTTAGGTAGAAATAAAGAAGCAGCAACAGTGACTACTATGAGACCGTATATATCTATGCTATCATACTTACTGCCACTTTTTATACTTGGGGAAACAATGAGTTTATGCTGTGTCATGCTGGTGTTTTCCCACTGTGAAAAATAACTAGCTAATGCATTTTTTACTTTCTTTTGAATGTTTCCAAAATAGATCTATTTATCACTTAAATAAATCCACCCAGCATTCCTCATGTATTCTGATTTTTCAGTTAAATATTGTTTGTATTTAAATATAAATATTGCCCAAAATGTAGCATTAATATTTTGCCTACTGAAGTGCAGTTCTGTATCTTATTAAAATTTAAACAGCCATTATGTACATGAAAGATTTTTTTGTTGTAGCTTGCAAGGTGGTATAACAATAATTACCAGAGTGCATCAATCATTTTTCATTGCCTCATTTGTATCACGGGGATAAGTAGCTCCAATTAAAATCCCATTTTACATAAATAGATATGGTTTGTATCAAACCACAGTCTGTTTCCACTTCTGAAATGCTGGCCATAGGAAATCTTTCTCATTATTCAAAGTGTATGATGTGTACTGCTTATCTTTTTGTGCTCAAAAAGACATAACTCTGCAGGCAGGGAACAAATAACTATTACTGTAATTATCTGTCAATTTTACTGTTCCAAATATTTTAGCCAAAAAGCTAACTAGTATAATCACATGTTTATTACTGACACATTATAGTTTGAGTATGCAGAAACAGAAATGTTTACTATGAATTAACAGCTATAGGAAAAATTTTATTTTTTCTATTACTACTGATTTCACCTCAACCACAGCAGCTTTTCTGCTAAATCTGCTTCCATTGTGGACTGTTGTGAAAAACCAAATGAGGGGAAACTTGGTAAATTATCTTCTGCTAGACTATGATTAGCTCTGCAATGAAACAAGCAGATTAAAAATCATACATTTCCTTTCACACCTCTCTGAAAAAGCTGGTCCCAATCCCAGGCTATTCCTCCTTACAATTCAGTTAAAAGAATGCTCTGACCTCTGTTCCTTACAGTGAACGGTGTGACATGTCTCTGCCTTCCCATTGCATTCAGGCAGCAGCATCCACATTGATTTTTCTTTTCCATTCTGTAATGGTATTTGGCCCAGCATTCAGATCTCATTGCATATTTGCATACAAACCTGGGAACAGCATAGTTCCAGAGGTTTAGTTCAAACTCATCCCAGTTACAGTCGGTGTCATTATACATGCATATTCTGTGCTGCTGGCTGGAAGTTGCCATTTTCCTCTGGATTCCAATGCTTTTGATTTCTTTACTACAATAGGTTGTTAAATGAGGCAATCATAGGTGAGAACCGTTAGTTGCTCCACACCCATAAACTAGGGCCACTCATTCCATTGCATTTTATGTGCCATACCTTTGTACTCTGACATTTTTCAGTAAAGCAGAGGTCCCTGGGGAGGTGTGCGGGGCACACCAGAGAGCAGATTTGCTGCATAGTTGCAACATTCAAAGTGCAAATGGTTAAAAATTCTTTGTGCCACTACCAGTGGCTTTTTATATAATTTCTGCAGAATTTGGAGCTTGATGAGCAGAGAACTGCAGGAATTCTCAATAACTCTAGCAAATGGGGTAAACAGTAGCTTGGGCCACACTGTGCCTTCTCTGTAAAGTCCCTTTTCTTTCTCACCCCTAGTGCACTACTTCTGGAGCCAGCAATGGTGGGATGCTGATGGGGACAATCATACAGTGACATCAGAGTGAGCATTGGCCATATGTGAGCAGGTGTCAATGGCCTGCCCACCCTGCTGCCCCTATGAGCACCTTCATAGGTGAGCTATTGAGAAAAGAAATAGGGAAAAATGCTAGACTCGGGCTCAAAAATGTACTGAAGTAAGTGCTTACCACAGATATTTAAGCATGTGCTTAAAGTTAAGTAGAAGTTTTGGGGCTGTCCAAAATGAGTACAAATTAGGAACTTAAAGCAAATTATTTAGCTCAGTTTTACAAAGACTTTTCTAACTGCTGTCTTACCATTTGCTTTTTTCTTCAAATCAGTGTCTACCAGCTTTATTTTCCTGCTGCTACTGCTATGACTAAATCCCCTTATTTGTGTCATAACTTAATCACCAGATTCCGTCTCTGAAGTGCTGAAGTAGTAGATAATGTCTGTGTTTTTATTTGTAAGGTCAGGAGCACCAATTCATAGCTTAGGGATCATCAGCACAGTGAGCTGACAACAGAGGCAGTCCAGCTTGTGTTTTCTTACAGTCGCGCAACAGAAAATCAATGGTGTCAGGAACATTGGGATGATTCTACTGTTACAATCAATACATGCTGATTAAACTAGTTGTGTCTGTTGGGTAAAATTGCTGCATCATAATTAGAATTATTAATTAAAAATAGGAAATCAATTGACACAAATTAAGCAAAAAAGTAATTTGCTTTATTTCTTTGACACTCTCTGCAGAGGCCTCAATAACTGTGACAACATGAATGTGACCGAGTGACATTTGTCAGTTTTTTAACGCTGTCCTGAGTTTTAAAAATTGACTTATAAAAACCCCTGCTAATGCAGCTCCCAGGAAATCAGACATTAGATGATGTATGTGCAAGAAGCAGTTATTTGTTTTATTACAGCTAGTCATTATTCCCTGTGTATCCAAGAGTAAAAGGCAAGAGCCCTGCGTGTGTCACCAGGGAGAGGAAGCGGCTGGGGAATGAAAGCCTTGGGGAGCAAGATGTAGCCCATCCCCTTATCACATTGTTTTCTGTTTTCAGTTAACAAGGATAAACAAATTGATCATTTCTGTGGTGGTTGTAATGGGCTACTCATTGCTGGCTACTTCCTATAATATGCTGGCGACCTTCATTATTTTCAGGGACATACTATGTGAGACACTAAAGCAGGGAGTCCTTGGTAATGCTCTTTGAAAGGACAGCAGGAATGTATGTCTTCTTTCCTTTCAGCTGTTTATTTTTCTCTCTGTTATTTCTGGATTTTATGCGGGTTTTCTTTTCTTTCTTTTAACCTATTTCCCTCTTTGTTCTTTCCTTACATACTTTTTCTCCTTCTTTCCTCCAAGTCTCAGTGATTTTCTTTTCTCCGTCTAATACTTTCCATCCCATGTTTTCTTCCTCCTGTTCTGCTTGCACACATTCAGTAGAGGAGAACAGCATCAAAGTGCAGGAATACTTTGGGTCTACACACTCCTGTGTTCTGCTCAACCTACAGCCAAATAATTTCTCTGAGCTTTCACACCTATGAAAGATCTGAGGGCAAAAAGGATGACCAGTTAGGGTAAATGTGTGACTGGTAACGGGTGGTGCTGTATAATATACTGTCTTTCACTAATCATTGGTGGTAAACTAGTTTTCCAATTATATCAAACTTGTGGTGATTTGATTGCTAAAAAGAGTTGGTTACTTACAAGATAAAATCTCACATGTGGAAAACCTTACAGGTAGATAAATGTGTAATAAAGTGATCCAAGAGAATTACCCTGTAAATATTCCTTAGCCAGTCTGTGCATACAAACGTAAACCTTGTCTCTGCTTATTTTTGGGATATCTATCTCGGGCATTTATTTTTGTTTTTTATAGATGCTGACTTATGAACGGCAGACTTTTAGGACCAGCTATACAAGGTGAATGGCTTTGAGCTTTTCTCAAAAATTTGTACACACCAGTGAGACATAAGAACGGAGTATGCAATTATTTCCCAGAGAAAAGCTTTTCTGCCATCAGGCTCTCTGGTAGTTCCTAATGCACAACGTACTTTCCAAGTGTTGCACAATGGCTTTTCATTAGCCCACTGTGAATTGTAATGGACATTATTTGTGTAAGCTCTGGCACTGTTATTATTATATTTTTAATCTCCTTATTTTTCTCAGGAATACCTTTCCCTATGTTAGAGTGCAGTAAGTAGGTGATAACCTGGGAAATCCATCTCAGTAAAAAATAATTCCTCCAATCTTCACAAAATGCAAGATCAAAACCTAATAAAAATCTTAACTGCTCCACTATGTCTAACTTAAAATATTTAGGGGGACAAAAACCCTCAGCTATTTGATTATGATTGCTATAAATTAAATTTGGCTAAGGCCCTTTGTAAAACAGGAAGTATTTTCTTCTTTAATGGGGTGGTGAAATGCTGATAAGAAAGCAGTACTAAGCATTCCTGGGTTTTGAAGTTAAAATTAACTGGCCTGTAGATTTAGCTGCAATAATATTTAGATCATTGCTAATTATCAAAGTATCATTGCCAGATGTGCTAGTGAAAAAGATTAATATGATTGAATTCATGTAGTTTTTCTAGACCTAAAACTGGTTTTTAAGGTGTTTTACAGTAACAGTATTTCATTGAAGTATATTTCCAAGAACAGTCAAAAGTAGCAGCAAATAAAAATGTCTTTAGTTTAAATGCCAAGACAGATTGAGTGGTTTGCACAAGAATCAGGAAAAGCAGAGTTGTTAAAAGCCCTAATTCCAAAGACTTACAGTTGTATCTCAGACGTGCTGAGCAAGCTGCCAGTTTTGACCTCACTGACAATTGAGAACATATGGATACCATGGAGGATCTTTCAGATATTATTTGAGCACAACTGCTGAGTGCCTTAAAATTAAGCCGTAAAACCTTGGCATCGATAAATAATTTTACAGTGCTAGTGTAAATAGTGTAAAATAAGGTGGATGTACTCAAGCAGTCAGAACCTGCGAGGAGGAATGCTGGCAGCTACGCTCAGAGTGAGCTGTGCTCCGAATGGGACATAATAAAGATCTCCCACAAGGAAAATGTTACAGTAATTGAGACTTGAGAAAACAAGGACTTGGATTGACAGTTTCAAATCTTTTTTACTAAGATTCAACCTGGCAGTATTGTGTGGGTGGCAGCTAGCCAGTCTGTTGCCAGAACAAATCTGAAGATAAATTGGGTTATAAGGCTACATTTGGAAAACAAGTGGTGTCTTTTGCTTTCATTTCAGTGGGCTGTGGATCAGGATTTTAATTAGCATATCTGCTTTATAAGTCTTTGTTGTAATATTTGTTATGTGTATAGAATGGCTGTCAGCATGGTAGCCCTACTCCACAACTGGTCCTGTTGCCATAAGTGAGATGTAAACAGTCATCACAGTGGTTCGCCTGCAATTGGAGGGCAGGCAGAAATCAATTGCAAGGTTATCTTTCGAGGTGTAGCTATGATGAGCTACAATTACTATTTTTTCAGAGGCTTAGAAGATGGAATTAGTTAGCTTATGCATAAAATGTGCTTGTTGTCGCTTGGCAGTCAAGTGGTGTTTTGATTTTTAATGAAATTCAGAGTATTTGCATTATGAGGTTATAATTGTTTTAAGAGCCCGTAGGTCTAAGAGTTAGCCTGAAGTCACTTGACTGGAGCAGGCAAAAGTAACACCTTGAAATCTGTGTTCATCTTTAACATGCTTTAGAAACTTTTAAAAAATAGTGTTATCACCTGTTAATTATTCATTGTAGAGCCCTGTATTTAAAAACTGTGCAGAAACTGATACCAGACTTTTAAAAATTGAATCCTTTTCCAGACTGCTATTAAAAAGTTGGCTTTAGCTCTTTTACACAGGTCCTCTTGCAATTCCTACGAGGAAGAGCAGAGAACGGGACATTGGTTTCAACAACAGCCATGAACATTGTGGCCAGAGCCGCCATTGCAGTGAATTAAGAGATTTTGTTATGCAGTTGCTAAAACAGTGTTCCTGTGTTGCTTTCAACTCTGTTTAGCTGCTGTATTGCTAGCTGCCAAAGAGTCTTTCCATGATCGACAGACCTGTTGGGTTAAAGAATTGGAAAGTTGTGAGATATAGTCTGGAAGAAGCTGAATTGCCACGTTTACTGCAGTTCCTCAACAACTTCCTTATTTTGCTAGCAAGTTTAAAATGTTAAAAATGCAGATTTTTAAAATTATGTGCACCTGTGTTCTCAAGTCTCAGTGGGAAGTCACCTTCTTAATCTTTTAAGTGCACAGACCCAATGATTTCCACTACCTTGATACTGATCCCCCAATTTAATTTTCTATATGCCTTTCAAGGGTTGAGGATAATTCTTGGGCTCATAATGTTGCTTTCAAGTCTTCCTTCTTTCAGATCTGCCTAGGAATGAGTGAAATGAGTCAACAGTAGAGGTTTTTTTAAGCTTTCTTCAAGATTTACACCAGCTCCTTGACAGAAAATGTTAGAATTCTTTCAGTTTGACAGAAATTAAGGATGTGCCAAATACAGGAGTCTGCATATATGCAAGTTACAGAACAATAAAGCATTTAAACTTTGCTAGCTATGAGGTGTCTGTAAGGACAAGTCCTTCTGGTACAATATGAACTTAATTCTTTTTACATTTAACAATTTTAATTAACAAATATTTGAAGAAGCTCCAACAAGTCTCTGCATGTGTAGTTTTACTGCCTTTTGGATCCCTTGCCTTGCAAGGCAACAATTCTGTGACCCTGGCAATCAACTGGGAAAAAAATCATACCAGGTCTCAGCACAGTCTGTAGAAAATCTTGCAGCAAATATTGTGTAACTTATCGTGGGTTTTGTTTTGTTAGAGCCCAAGTGAGTGAGGAGATCAGCACAGGTCTGTAAAAAACAATGTCAGTGATAATGGTGATGGAAGAAAATACAGAGAAACAAACTGTGGCTAGAGAATCCTGCATTCCCTTAAAGAGAACAGTAGAGCTAGGACCTGTAAAACCAGGAAAGGGAATCATATAAAAGTGGAGCCTTTTTATTGAATTGCTATATATCATTTGTGTAAATCATAGAGTCATTAAGGTTGATGAAAGACTTTAAGATTTTCTTCAATTTCTCTTCTGTGGTTTTCTGATGCAAGCTGGTAGGCTTCACACAGCTGGGAAAACCTTGGATCAAGAAGTGCCCCTTTTCTCTGTGATCCAGCCTCTATCTTGTTTTGACTCTGAAGCTCGGGGGATGGCAGTTAGAGAAAATGAAGAAGTGATTACTGTTTTAGCCATCTTTAATTAGAATCTCATTATGCTGAATAAGCATTTATTAAGGTTGAATCCACTTTGCAATCAGAGGGGTGATTGAAGCAGACAGCCCTATTAGTTCTACCCAGCCTTTTCAATTACTGGTAGTAGTGAAGCCAAGGGTAGCAAGGGCTTTTACCGGTGAAGTTGTCAACACGGGTACGTAGGTGATTCTTGCCTAGCCCATGTAAAGACAGCACTGCTGAAGCTTCACTGCTCTCCTTGCTTGACAGAGCTGGATTACAGCCAGCTCAATAGGCCTCTGCACGCCACAGTCATGTTGCCAAATGCTGTGTCGATGTGGCCTGAGTGTCACTTAGTGTCACTTGCTGAGCTAGAACTGGCTGAAATGATGTTGACTGGGAGGTAGCAGGGGTTCTGGGCTGGGTACCTTCCCCAGGACATTCAAGTCCTGCATCAAGCCATACGCCACTTCAGTTTGCATACCAGTCATGTTGTTTGTACCAAGTTTACACTTTTTAAACACTATTGTTGATGAGACACAGAAAAATACTTTACAAATTAATCTCTGTATACATAAAAGAATAATTTTTCATATGTTTAATTCAGCACAGAATTATAAATATAGTGAAGAAATATACTATAAAGTATTTATAGCATAAATTTAGACTTTAGAACTTGGAGCTGTTCTATCTCAGTGCTACCACTTACTTTCTGGGTAACTTTGTAGTTTAATGTAATTTGACTGTCTCAGTTTCCCTTCTATGAAATGGTGATAAAATATATTTTCTAGCTCATAAATGGACCATGAGAATTAGTCAGTGTTTGTCTGGGACCTTGATGGTGGAGGCAATTCTATTAAATGTGCAAAAAACACACACATTTTGATCTTATTGCACAATTTAGAACCCAAATTGTTGCGTATTGTCATTTTTTTATTATACCAGCATACTTTGAATTTTATTTAGTAATGTACTCTGAATAATTAATTATTCAATTAATAATTATCCATTCCAAATAAAACAACTTGATTACTAAGTCTGATGAGGAAAATCCAGTCAGGAAAGAATCCTTTCAAAAACAACAACATTCTGCAGATATTCTTAAATATTTAAAGGGTGAGCTATATTTAGTAAATTCTTCCGAAGGGGGAGACGAACGGATGCTAATTTCCTGTGTCATCAGATTTGTGTATGTGTGTCAGCAGCATTCCTAAATCACCATCTACTACACAATCACCATCTATACAAGCATCAGGCGGTGTTCAACATTTCCCTGGGTGGTTCCTGTTTATCAGCAAGGAAAACGGTCTACTTTAGGGTCATGTCATTTTCTTCTCATCGATTATTTAATATTTGGTGTGTGCGTGCAGTGTTTGCTCTGCTCAGATAGTCAGCAGTGAGCAGAGAACTTTGCTTAGCAAAGGAAACATAAAAGTTGTAGCATCAATGTCATCTTCCAGATGGCACTAACTTAACCCACGATGGCCAGCCCCTATCAAAGACCATTATAGTCAATAGAAAGAAATTCCCTGACTGTAAGGGGCACTGGATTAAGTCCAAGATGCTTGTGATGGGCATCGTACAGCATGGTCAGTGGACAATTTCGATGAAGGTCTCATCTGAAAACCTCTATTTTCTCCTGTGGCATTTTAAAATACAGCTCTGCTGCCACCAGGGAAATGGAGAGATCTGAACCTTATAGGGAATCTGGCATTTAAAAACCTTAATGCACAGATGCTGTGTTCTCTTCCAGCAAAATCCCGTTCACTTCCCTGCTGCCATCCAGCCAGGAAGTCACGTATGTCTGTTTTGCTTTTCACTTTTCAGTGACAGTTGTCACTAAAAAAGAGAGAAATTAAATTAATCCAGAGAGAAAGCTGTTTCACGTAGGCGGTTTCTCGGACTGCTAAAAGTGAGGCTGAACCTCCAAGAACTGACACAGCAGAGCCGGGAACTTGAGCTGCTGTGTAAATTTTCCTGGTTTCTTTGAAGCTGACCCACTGATAATGCTGGAGGCACTAACACATTGTTTGTAAACAATGAGGAAAAAATATGTGGAGTGATGATTTACTGTTTTCTGCCTGCCTGACATTTGATTGCTTAATGCAGTAATCCACAATGGATGAAACTGTTCTGAAAGCACTGGTTTCCATATGGTTGTGATTTTGTCAAAACATTTCAGTTCAGCAAACCCATAACCAATTGTGAGAATGAACAGTTTTGATCATCCTGTTTTTCAAAATGTAAAACAGTTTGAGAATTGTCTGTTTTTAACATCATAACAAAAAGTTTCATTTCCCAGTTTAGAGCAACTTCTGGTTTAGAAATTGGCATTAATTTATGCTTCTGTGAACAACATTTGAACATGTTCAGAAGTCAAAATAAAATATCAAGGTTTAGACATCCAATCTCAATAATTTATGAGACAAGACTTTATCTTCCTGCCTAGCTCTCCAGAACTAAACTAAAGCCCTACCAGTATGTAGAGGAAGCCACAGGGAGACAGGCTGTGGTGTCTTCTTTATTTTCTGCTCAGCACTTGGGGCTTGTGCTGACTGTGCTTGTCGCTGGCTGTGACGTGAGTATAAACTGCTGGATCAGGTTATGAGACCTGTGTCTGTTTTGCTCTCTCAGCATTAGCATCCTAAACAAGTGCAGAAGAGCTGCAGCAGTGTTGAAGTCTAAGGAGCTGCTTTAGGGACACTGGGATTTTACTGCATAAAACTCTCTTGGTGCTGGGGTGTGTGTCCTCTGCCATCCACCACCCGCTTAGAGCCATGCATGCTTTGACTCCTGGTATTTAAGCTACGCAGTATTTGTTTACCTCTCTGATTATCTCTTTATTAACAGAACATCCCACATCTCAGTGCCTGAGTGATGTGAAAAGAGAGCCTAATATTTTAGTATTTCAGTATTTTTACTTTTTTTCCCCAATAGTTTTGGACTTGCTATTTTCTGTTGGTAAATATAAGAAAGGTTTTGCAGAGACTGTGCTGAGTCTCACAATGTGGTTTTGATGAGTGAACAATCTAGGTTTTACTGGGTTACACAGGGCAAGACTTTTTTAAAAAACTATTTCTTTTTATGTGCCTGAAAGGGACATTACTATTAATGGTTTATAAGAGAAAGACAGCAGTGTATTTAAGATATCTTGAAGACATTAGGTAACGTTAAAGAGCCATGTGAAAATTCAAGTATGCCTAGAAGAAAAGAGAACAGCAAGTAGCTTGTGCAGATACCCGCACATAGCTTTTGGTAAGCATTTGAAGTGTTTTAGATATAAAAGACAACCCCATTTCAAAGGCCACCAGGCCTTCTGCTGCTCTAATTCTCTCCCAAAGTTTTAGGTAACAGAATTGACACTAGAGAAGGTCAGATTTTTCCTAGATTCAGTTACTGGGGCAGAACATCCTTTAAGCTGATATTATTTGGCTGAAAAGCAGTGCACAGGTAGTAAAAATGAGGATGGGACTGTGGCAAAGGGGATGAAGCAGTTCTTTTTACTCTACAGCTACACTGTTGGAAATAAAAGCAAGTCCCACAATTCACAGTGTTTACTTTGGGTTTCAATATCAATGCAATAAAATACATTGCTTATTGACCACCTTAAAAACGACTGCTGAGTCAGCACTGTGTGTTATGTTATGCATGAGGGATGTGTTTATACATCCCCTTGAAGGTGAATCTTTATGGTATAATTTGAAGCTGGCTAGCTAGCTGTGGCATTTCTTCCATATGCTTATCTTGATAGTACCATTTTATCCACTGATCGGCCAATCCTTTTGCTCATGTCAATTTGCATGCTGACCTATGCAGTCAAAGGTGAAGGGACACATACATCCCTGTATGTGAATGGGAATGAGAAGGAACATGCTCTCTAATGCCTGCTATTTTAGTGACAAGAAGCTTTTCTTCTTTAAGCACTGCTTTAACTGCAAATAAAGGTATATTGCATATCTGGCAAAACATCAGCAGGATGACCTTCCGATGCTCAGTTTATGTGCTGTGAAAAATAAAGAGCTGAGCATACCTCCCTGAGAGCTTTGCCAAACGGGGTTGATCCCACTGGATCCTATGCAGTTAACACCACTCTGCAGTCACAGAAGGTGGAAAGGTGACTTCAGGGGTCAGATCAGATTACTTTCAGCATGGTAGATTCCTCAGGTGATGGACAATGTTCTCCTGCCCAGTTGCAGGGAGCTTGGTGAGGATGTGACTGAAGGGCATCCAGCATGTCTAGCCTACTGCAGTTGCTGGACTGGCCCTATGGATCTGCTCTAAATTGTATCAGAGTCAACCGGCATTAATGAACTGAGAAGGGGAAGAGGGCTTGTTTCTGCTCCCACAGCTCTGCCTTGCTAATCACTCAGCTAAAGACCATACACTATTTAGAACAGCAGGGAGCCATATGTAGATACTTGCCCATAGCTTTTTATAAGCCTTTGAACTGTTTCACACCAGGCACAGATGTTGTATCAACAGCTCCTGATCTCCAGTGACAAAGGCCTCTCTCTATTTCTGTGTAGTTTTCTTTAATCTCCTTAGAACAGTGCTGCTGCCACCACTCCTGAGCCCCTTTGGTGGCCTCTCCAACACTTCATTGTTGAAGGATGCTTGGTCTCTTCCTCTATACCTGTCCTGCCGTGTTTTAGGCATATCCAAATGTGTTTCTACCCCTTCTTGCAGGCAAAACTGGTAGTACTTCTGTGCAGGGGCATTGCAGGAAAATTTCATGATATAGTCAATGAAAACATCTAAAGTCCATTAGAGAGAGAGTGAGAGAGAGAGAGAATGTTTCACCCAGTTGGAAGACAGAATTTGGAAGTAAGTTACTTGCGGATCTTATTATTACAATCCCATCCTAGACAATAATAATGAAGTATTGATGGAAGTTTTGCCAGAGCAAAGACTGCTGGGTTTCATACAGAGGAAAGATAGTATCTTCATTTAGTTTTATTAGACTCTTGATACTCTGCCCATGTATTTTTTAATTCACCACAGTAAAATTCTAATTAAAGAACAGACTTTGCCTCCCATTAATATGACACTAAAAAAACATTTTAAAGAATGCAGCATCTTCTCTAAAAAAATTATGAGAAGACAAGCCGCCAATGTTACATAGATGTTGTCGCTCCCTTATGAAGCATTTCATGATTTTAAACTCCTTGTAACATCTAGAGTGTCAGTAGAGTTAAAGGCTCATTAAACTGAGCAGTAATTTCTACAAAAAGAAATAGGAAATATTCTCAAATTTTTTTTGTGTTCTAATTTTCACTTCTTTTGAAGCCTCTGTCAAAATAGCTCATGATGGAAATTCTGAAAACACAACACTTTGATATCTGTCAGGAGTAGAAGTTGTTTCTCCCATTTTGCTGCTTCCAAAATATATTGAGGAGTTCATTACAGGATTTGACGAGGCTGACATCCAAATACTCAACTTTTCTTTGTCTTAGAGTGATTTTGTTTTAATTTATGCAAAATAAAAATGTACAGCTAGGTAACTGTTCTAAGCATTCTACAGAATACTGTAGGAACGTTCTTTAAACAAGGATTACTTTGGAAAGAAAATGTTTCCTCGGAGGATACTAAATAAACTGCAGGGTCTCTAAAGTGCTGTGATTGAATTAGGTACCACATGTTGGAGAGTCAATGACTAATGAGATCATCGTCTGAGATTAAATAATGACCTAAATCAGCTACATGTTTCTTATCTGATTCAGACAATGAACTTTAGAGAGAATCAGTACAATCTTTCTTGAAAAATGAAAAGCTGTCCTTCTGTCTCTAATTAAAAAAAAAACAAACACAAAATCAGATAAATTTCCTCCCATGAGTAATAATCTAGCCATTTTGGGAAAATCGGCTGATGTTCCCTTCCCATCTTTTCCTTTCTATCTGATAAAGACTGATCTATAAGCTTGGAAAATGAGATTGGCTGCAAGTTCTGCCAGCCTCAGATTAACCTCAGGTTTTTGCCACTTGGGTGGATAGTTTTACAAATGCATATTTACATATGCAAAATATATTCTCTGGGCAGTCTTAGAGACGTAAAGATTGAGACTGGCATTTTCTTCATTATAGTTGTGTATGCTGTGACTGAAAGTCTGGCATTAGAGATAAAAATGCTAGTGCATACACCGTTGCACAGAAACCCATGTTTAGGAACCTTAAGGCTGCAAAGCTACAAGCTCAGAAGGTAGAAAATGCCAGAGTATGTAAACGGTAGCCTGTGCTCACATAATTAAAGAAAATATTATAATTCATAGGCTCAAGTACTGAATTACTGCTGCACTTCCAACCTGTAATCTGACATTTTTTATTTTTGTGACACCAACTTCATAAGTCAAATGTCTTATTTATGTGTGATGTTCCCTGGTTTGTTTGTTTTTCCTTTAAAAGCAAATGGAGAATATGAAAAATCCCTTCAGGAGTGTCATCAAGCTGATATACAGACAGTTCATCAGCATGGACCAGAACAAACCTCTGATGTGTGGGTAATGGACTAAGAGTAGAAGGCTGTCACCCTCTCTGTGGACCTCTTATTACATGGAGATTAAACAGCCAGTGGCCCATGGCTGCTACTAGGAACAATTGTAAGAGAAGTCCTGCTAAGCCCCTGAAGCCTTTAATTGCAGATTGCTTTTAATACAAATGAAATCTCTGAGGAATGTGGGTAATGAATTATCCAGAGGTGGCACTGAGTGTCTGCAAATTGCATTTTTTATGGTTTGATCAGGTACAGGTAGATTTTCACTGGGGGCACGTGAGCACACCCCTGGGCGTGGGACAGTGCTCTGCCAGATTTCAAGCTATTGCTCTGTACATGAAAGGTGTCCCAGCTTGTCGGTGAAAAGGATATAAAGATGTATGTTAACAAGCAAAAACTACTGCTTTAGCTTACTGATTTAAGCTAAAATTCCCTTTCCTCTATTCCTTAAACCAACAGACTGAGTGAGCCTGAAACTGAAACTGGAGATGGTAAATTCTATATAACAGAGAAGTTGTCAGGGACTGGACAAAGCATCTTACAGTGGAAAATGAACAATGCTACCAACTACCTGCCTATGACACAGTTCAGATAATCTAAATTATATTTGGAGCAGGATTATTTATTAAAATCTATTGTTAACTTCATTGTCCTCCAAGAAAGTATTTATTTACAGAAATCCAACCTATTTGTTGCTTTGACAGATAGGACCTCTCTCATTTGTAAGACCTGAGCAAGACATGTTGTCACATGGTAGATTATCAGTATCTTGATATGGTTATGAAGAAGAAAATTAGCTGCAGTTTGAGCAGTGTGGCCTAATCTGCCTGTACCCACTAGTGTGTCTGTTGTATGGATGAGGTTTCCTCATTCTGAAATCACAGAATTATAACGTTGGTCTCTAAGCATTTGTAAGAACATTTTTGAAGGGAATTTCTGAAAATCTGGGTTATTTTGAGGACAGCCATAGTCCATAAACATGTGTTAGAAATTCCCAGTGTAAACAGTATCATAAGATAAACAGGTATTTTTGGTTTAGAATCGAGCAGATCAGTGAGTGATTTTTCAATACACTGGCCCATGCCTTTAGAAGTGTATTGGTATTACCTGCAGTGCCAGCACATGAGGGACTCGGCGCTGCTCAGAAGCAAACACAGAGTGGTGTGAACTGTCATTGTAAGGGGATTCCCTCTTCATGGACCTTGTTTCAAACCTATTGCAGGCTTGACTTCTGTTTCCAAAGGTGTTGAACTGTGCCAAAATTAATCACGTTTGTGCAGTGAGTAGACATCAGCTCAATACAGGGGGCTGATATTGGGCTAAGTGCAGGGAATAAAAAGCTAATTGATTATTTTAAATTTTTATTCACTACATCCAGGCATAAGTTTTAGCTTTCGCTGTTTCTTTTCCTGCTTTGCATTAGCTGGGCCAATAATTTAAAACCCAGTCAGATTCCAAAACTGAATTAGACCAAAAAAACCCCACCCAGAGTTTGGGCTGCATTTCATCTTAATTGGTATTCTTACAAACATTCTACAGCAATACAGTTATATTAAGGGGAGAATCTAGCCCTAATTTCAAATTAAATTCTAAAATAATCTATCTTAAACTATGTCCTCCAGGATTTAGTAAGTTAATTTTATTTCCTGTTTGCATTTTTTAAAGGCTAGTATCTCATTTAATCATTTCAAACTGAATTTGGAAATATTCCAGAATATTGATTATTGACTATGAGCTACATTCTGTGCTTTAGCAAATTTGCAGAAAGTACCTTTAAAGCGTAGATTAATTGAAGATCGCCATCAGCTAAATACAGTCCTGAGTCCTTAGGCTAAGAAAATCAACCACTTGATTTTTTTCAGCTGTGCCTTCTGCAGAATGTTTATGAATGTCCCACTGACTTTGCACACCTAGAATACAGGACTGGTCACTAGCTATAAAAAGAGACACATACAGGCTTATGCTAATGAGAACAAAATAATCATAGACCTTAAGACCAGTTTCTGCTGCTGCTGTGATAGAAGATGCTGTTTTCATATTAATAGTTTATCTGTGCAGTGATGGAAAAGCACTGGAAGAGCACTTTTGATTCTCTCTTGTTGGGATAAGTCACTTGATAAATGTTGTCCCTTCCTTGGAAGTACTTTTATTTATCTGCTGAATTTTCAAACTTGTGTGTTTGCTTCATCTTTGTCTGACTTGTGCTGCTGCACTAAATAGTGGGTAGCTCTATTGAACCAGAACACAGCAATTCACTAATCATTCCTAGAGGGGAAAACAGCCATTTGGGAGTGAAGCAGCACTTCCAATGTGTCCTCGTTGTGTATTTAACAGGACAGAGTTGGTAACAGGATGTCATGCACGACTATAGCAGTGGATATGCAGAGCCTGCTGTAATTAGCCCTCACTTCAACAAGCCACTGAGGCTTTGGGGTGGGGGTAGGGATGCAGAGAGGAAGAAAACACTTTTGCGGTATCGAGCAAGCTTTCCACGGAGGGATGAATCTTTCACCTGTCACACTACCGTATGCAGACAACTGTAATTATGCTTAGGCACCCAGCATCATCCTTTACAGAGTTATATTCATTTTTATTGGTGGCAATTAATCTCTAGTCATATTTTCAAAGGAGAAAAAGTGAGTAAGTTAGCACATTTGCCAGGGAATGTTAGCACGTGACCTGAAATATGGCAGCTCCCTTTAATGTAGCATCTCCCAAGAGAGCGCTAGCTATTTCAGACTCGTCTCTCATGGTATTGACATCCACACATGCAGTCTAAAAGGAGCATTTGTACTTCCCTGACATCACCACTCTCAGGTTGCTTTTCTTATTGATGGTACAGTTAAAGTCTCTGTATCATTTTGACATTTTTAATGGCATATGCATTTACAGTGTAGCTCTTGTGTAAGCTTTAATCAGCTTTCTGTTCACATGTTGTTGCTCTTATTATTTATCTCTATTATGGTAACACATAGAGCCTATCAACAAGAGCAGGATTAGACTGTGCTAGGCTTGGGTTGTATTTTAAAATGGCCTCTCTCTGCCCATAGGAGAAGTGGTGCTGACAATCCTGAAGTGCAGCGGGCTTCCGTGGCTCTAAGGCTGCTTTGCCCTGTATCTCAGAAACTGGAATCACTATCACACACCAGCTAGGATTTGCCACACTGATGTAGATAGAAAAAATATGTCTTGATTGCCGAAGTCTTTGGGAACTACTAGATCCCAATCCCATAGCTAGTTACGCACTTGAGTAGTCTCACACACAAGTGGTCCGATTGAGCTCAGTGGAATTAATTGTATGAATAAGTACTTGGATTTAGCTTATCAACTCTGTATCTGCCTACCTTTGTAAAGGTACAGAAGTTATCACAGTGCAGATCTATGAGTTATCGCAATATAAGTATCAGATAATGTCCCAATGAAATCACATAGGTAAAGAATTTACTTGCATAAACAACTCCACAGTCTGTCACTGCAATATGGGAATTAAAGGAAAAGGGAAAAGAAAGCCAACAGGAACTGAAAAACTTTGAGCAACAAAGATCTTATTTTCATGTGTGATTACTGCAGTGTAAAATCAGGTAAGGATGATATTTCATTATCACAAATTTTACACTAACACCCAACGAATTTCACTCAATTCCCTTTGCAATTAATCAGCAGTGGATGAATTGATACTGCATCAAACGGCTCTGCTCATTGTGACATATATAGGGCTTGAAGTGATAGCTAAAAGCAGAAAATCTTTACCATCTGAGGTAAAGACTTAAATCTAGAAGAGGCCAACTTGTCATGGTGTATATATGATCTTGTCACTAGAGAGACAACAGGATGTTCACCTTGGTTATACACACATACTATGACTCCAGTTTCAAACCATTTAGAGGACTGTAGTCAAAACTTGCTTGTAGTTTTAGGAACATGAAATGGAGCCCAACAAGTGCAAAGGCTGTATCAGGCATTGTAAATGAGACACAGTACAAGCCCCATCTTTTTGTAATTCTATTTTTTTCTGTGTCTTCCATGAGCATTCAGATGTACTTTAATCCTTATTTTTATGTTCTATCCCGAATAAATCCCCTTGAAATTCACATTCTTAGTAGCTATCTGGTATACCAAGCTGTTTTATTTCATAGATAATTAAAACATTTTGGCTAGCTACTTTGGGCTAAACATACTGAATGTTGCAATGTGTGCTCACTGATGCCTTGTACTTAGAAGCCTTTGGAAAAATCTGTCTAACTGCCAGATGGTTTTCTGGTCACTGCAGGCTTCTTTTATTATCCAGATTTGTTTTTTTATGATTTTATAACCAATTAGAGAAATTTCTGCTCTTTACTTCAGCATTTTGCTCTTCCCTTTGGCTAGATTGTGAAGTGAAATTTGGTCAGGGAGAAAGCAAGCATGTGACCAAATATCAATAGTAAATAAGTGTTCAAATAAGATTGACATGTAAATAAAAGGAGTTGTGTTTGGGGCAGACACCATAAATGTGAAACAAGATGCTTGAGCTGATGATGGGAAATGGTTTTCCCTTCCTATAAAAGGTTTGCTTTCTCCTTCACTTTCTTTCAAAGTGAAAAACACAAACTGAGCAGACAAATCTGATGATTGGAGCACTCACCTGAGACATGGAAGACCAAGGATATAAGTCACATCTTCTAATGAGTGTTATTTATTCATATTAAGCAAATTAATTGCAGCTGGAATTATATCAGCCCAGAGCAACCCACAGTCTGGCAGTCAGGGCTTTAACGTGAGGTGTGGTAAGGCACGAATCAAGTCCCTGAAGCAGGCAGGGTTAGGTTTGATTCCTGCATTCCACTTCCCCATGCAAAGGGCTATTGGCTATGCTTGTGTGGTTCAGATTTGTACCCTTTGTGGAGGCGCAGAACTGCATCCCTTGGTGTTCAAGTTCTGCGGAAAACAAATCAGTGTTTCTGGAATGGAAATTGCTGGGAAACTCCATCAGCTCCAGCAGATTTGCTCCCTGCCCCAGAAGGCTTACAGAGTCTTAGCGAATGTCTATGTGAAATAAAGATAGATCATGTATTTCCACAGATTCTCAGTAATAATTTAAGACTTATAAAGAGTAAGATTTTGTTTGCTCGGCTCCCAGCGGTGTTAGTGAGGAACTATCATCCCTGTTTAGAGCTGTGGGAAAAATGATGGAAAGCAATAAAATATCTTGTGTGAGGCACAAGCAGGATTATGCACAGGGGTATGTTGCACACTCTGCTTTCTGCAGGACACGAAACCATATCTCTCTGCACGTGCATCCTCTAAGACCCTGCAGACCCTCCTGGAGACCCTGAAATTGTCTTCGCTTGGGTTTATTTTGGCCTTTAACACTGTTGCTCAAGAAACACAAGTTTGTAAATTGGTAATCAGCAATGCTAGTTGAGTAAAGGCTGTTTCTCTTTTTCTGCTGAGTATCCTCAGACTGACCAATGAGAAGGACAAAAAGACTGCCAAAATTAACTGATAGATCTAGTCGTCCAGTGTGGGTTTATAGCCGTGTACCGTAGAAGGAGAGGGCTATGAAATTTCTAGGACAAGAGCTTCAGGCTTAAGTGGGCTTTACATTTACCTTGCTAAGTCTGGAAACAGAGATTCAGGCCTGAGAAATAGCAAGTGTCACCTGGGGATTAGTTTACGTGTTTGCAAATAAGAGTTTGTGAAGACAGCTTTGTTGCTGGGATTACACACTTGTTTCCTGCATGGCAGTGGATTTTTACAGTGGCAGAAGAGTTGTTGTTGGTATAATTGAAACCTTCTCTCTGAGCACAACCAACTGTACCTGGAAAATGATCTGTAACTGTGTCTTTACCAGGGATTTTGCCAGCAACTCTATTCTGAATAGAATGGTGATTTTCTTCACCCTTGACATAGCTATATTGAAAGGCTGCTAAGCGGAGGGTAGGACTACTGAAGAAATCCTTGGTTTTCTGCTGACCATTTGCTGAGGAAACCTTAACCTCTGGGTGTTTGCTTTGAGCTGCCTGTTTAGTATGCATACATCTATCTTAAACGGGTGTTTTGCAGGTGCTGATTGCTGTTTCTATAGCAAATCAGGATCAAGCTGTTTCTGTAGTGCTGACTTCCCTCTCTCATCCTGCATATGGTCCACAAACAAGGAGAAGGGATCAGGCAGGATTGTCATGTCAAGGGTTCTCACTGTGCTTTAATGCATTCTGTAGGGAACCTCCCCGCCATGTCAATGGCCATAGGGTTTGGGGCCCTTCTGTAATGCTAGTACGTACTGTTAATAGCACAGAAATTACCTGACATACACACTCCATACTTTCATCCCTAAGCCTGGTTTGAGCAGCCTCATGAATTCCCATCTCCAAGGTTATTTTCTTCCCATCTACCATCTTCTTCCCATTTCTACCATCTCTTTACTCCAGGAAAAAAAACAACAAAAAAAACACCAACAAAAAAAAAGCAACACCAAAGGAGAAAGCCTTCTTTAGATTATCGTATTTATTATCTTCTGGGAACAGTGCAAAGAAACAATATTTGATAACATTATTAAATCTACAGGATTTGCTTGGCAATACTACCTGCCATTAACTACACTGCAGTCAGGATGTGATCCTCTGCATCTAATTCCACTATAAATTCATTCCTTCCAGCTATCTAAGAGCACTAAGAAACAGGATATTAAAAGATTTAGGTCCTGATCCAGTAAGGGTGTTAAACAAGTCCTCAAATTTAGGTTTATAACTAGTGCTGTTGTCTCCTTGCATGCTAAAGTACATTGCTGGATCAGGGGGGTATTTTTAGAAAGTTTAAGGGCCTTTTAGAAAGTTCCTGGTATTAACAGTGCCTTTGCCTACTTGCCAAGCTAAGAATAAGAGGCTGAGATGATATGCTTGCGATGCACTTTCCTAATCATCTTTGTAAATGACTGTATGTTTTCCAGGTTGCGATAGCGAGCACTGGGGACCCCACTGCAGCAACCGCTGCCAGTGTCAGAATGAGGCTCTCTGCAACCCCATCACGGGTGCCTGCGTCTGCGCAGATGGGTACCGAGGATGGCGCTGTGAAGAGCTCTGTGACCCTGGGAGCTACGGCAAGGGCTGCCAGTTTAAATGCCAATGTCACAATGGAGCTACCTGCGACCACAAAACGGGAGAATGTCACTGTGCTCCTGGATACACGGGAGTATTGTAAGTTCAATGATAGGTGTATTTTACTCCACATCATTTAACAGCCTTGCTTTGACCGCTTTTAATGCAATGAGTAATTGGCAAAATTTACACAATCTCTGTATTATACACTTTCCTTTGTAGAAATCAGGTAACAAAATTTCAGAGAGACTAAATAAAGGAAATCTCTTTTACTGCTAATTACACCTGTCTGCATAAAAAAATAGAATTTAGTGCTAAAGTGAACTTAAAAATCCATTATATTTTCCAGCTTGTACAACAACTGTACCTGTTCCTAATTTCAGTATGTGAATACAATCCAAATTACAGTTGAGTTTTTATAAGCAATTGGACATTCAACTAATTAGCAGCCCAGTGCAGTATCAAATGGGACTTACCATCCTCAATTTATTTGACTTTTAATCTAACTGAGGAAGCATTATTGTTAACTATATCAGCTTACTATCTAGGGGGTAAATTTTTAGCATAGTGAGCAGGGATTTAGCAGTGTGACTCCTATTAACTCTAACAAGAATCATGTAGCTAAATCCCCATCCACCACACTGAAAGTTTACCAGTAGGATTCACAAAATCTGCATATTAATTTTAGGACAGCAAGCAATAGTTCCTTGTTTAAAATTGCCCACAGTGTAACATCAGTTCTCATTAGAGATCTTTCAGTAGTTTCAGAAGTAATTATGTTTTTCAAAATTATTTAAGGGGAAAAGAGAATTTAGTCACTGAATTTGGTTGGAGATCTATTACAGGTGACTTAATACTTTTGCAATCTAATATTATTTGTTGACCTGGATAAGGGGAAGGTAAAAAATAAAGACAATATCAACCCTCATAAGTAAGTGATATGCATCTGAATATTTTATTTAGTACTTGATTTCCTCATAGACTTGTGACCTCAGTCCTGGAAGCACTCACTGTAAAAGACTGCTTACTATTAGGAGTGGTCACATTGACATTAGTATGTCATTTCTCAGCAGTAAGTACTTGCAGGCCCAACCACCAATATGTTGTATGAACACCCTCATCAGAGGATAGTCAGTTAGGGGAAGAACCTACTGTAGTTTCTGTAGAATCTGGGATTAGAGAAAGAAGCAATGCTGAAAAGCACCAATGTGCAAATGTAGGAGACACTGTTTTTTGGAGGGACTAGCCTTACACTGGCCCCCCATGAGCACTAAGAGAGAGACACAACGAGTTTAAATGGCCTTTAAATGATGCTGAGTTCTTGCCAGTCCATTATACATTGCAAATGTTAACATTTAGTAGTGACTGGAGAAATTTCAAGCATTTTAATCCCATCCTTTTATTCTATTTGCAGCTTCTTTTATTGCCATGTCACATAATTCACGTTGAGGGCTTCAACCTTCAACTCTTACTTTCCTGGGCTATTTTAATGGATATGAGTTGTCCTGTTGAGATGGGTGGAATTTGGTATGTGCATAAAGATTACACACATGCATCAGCCTTACAGGACTGGATCCATGGCACATAAATAACTCCAGCAGAAATAAAAGAAGTCTTGGCTAATTGGTAATGCCAGCTGAGGCTTACTGAGGTTTCATAATTTACATAAGGACTCCCATGATGACCTGTGTTGTGGATTTTCCTCATTTACTGTTTCCTGTAAGTCCTTTTAAATGATCTCTTTGGTTTTGTTTCTTCCACAAAGGTGTGAAGAGCGCTGTCCCCCAGGCAGTCATGGAGCTCAGTGTGAATTGCGTTGCCCTTGCCAGAATGGGGGAGTCTGCCACCACATCACTGGAGAGTGTTCCTGTCCTCCTGGATGGATGGTGTGTAGTTTGTTCATACTCATCCCTCATTTAGAGTTTGGAATAGGAAGTTAATTGTTCACTGTCTCAGCAGACGTCTTCCCTGTGCGCTTGTGATGCATATCTGCTCTTTCTTGTCAAGAGGCTCTAACAAATCTGAAACCGGGACCACGTTGTTATGTGTGAACAGCACTTACACAAACAGGGACCAGTCTACGACTGGTAGCTACCATCATAGAGTTAAACAAACAACAGTAAACGAAGCAGTGACTATTCATTACACTTCTGTGTGGGAGAAGAGACAAAAAAATTGTCTCTGAATTACAGTTCCTTGGAATATTCCCTGCACCCTTAGACACTGCCCTCACATGGGACAGAAAGCTCAAAGCTCAGCTCAACATTGTCAGAAGCGCTGTTCTGTTTCCCCTTCAGGAGAGAGGGAGAGGGAAAAGCCAGGGGGAATTCAGTGGCTCAGGCAGTTGTTAAAGCAGGACTATACATAGGACACAGAGACAGTTCAGTGTCCTGTCCTTACTCGGGCATAATTCCCATTGATTGCAATAGATTTGCTTGCATCAGGGGTTGCACTGGAGAGAGCAAATTGCCCTAACCTTTAATCCTTTGTGTCAAGAAAGCAGGGCCAAACATTTTGAAAGTCCTCAACTTTATCAATAATGTAATAATTAACTCTCTTGGGGTTTGCCAAGTCTCACAGGCCTACATACCATTTAGCTGTACTAAATTTCCTGGCATTTTTCCTGTATCTGACAATTAGTCTTTTGGCAATCTTGCTGGATTTTAATGCATACAAGTACTGTGACTTTTTATTTTAATACGTGGAAGACCCTGAAGATCATCGTACAACTATGCTTCTGAGGTGGACCTTATACCTGTTGAAACATTTAAGGGCTGAGAGAGATGTTTATGTTCCTTTAGATTAGTACAGCAAATGCTGCCTCCATTTGATCACACAGCTACTTTTAGTTAAAAAGTATGAACCATGAGATTCTGGTGGCTATCAGGCAGCAACATGGGAGAAGGACATTGCTGCCCATATTTTTGGTGGAAGCTGTGTACGGAAAATCTCTCTCTAACTGGAGAGTTAGAGTCTCTCTAACTTGGCCAGTCATGGCAAAGGTGGTGATGATGTTATTCCATTTCAAATGACAAAGCAGGCAAAACTTTTCAGAAACTTAAGTAAGAATATGGCACCTTACCCTCAGCTGTCATTCTGTGGAGACAAAGAAAAGGTTCTTTCCTAAAGAGTACTGGAGCTAAAGCATAAAGGAAGCAATTCAAATATTTTTGAGGGCCTATCAGTCCATTCTGGGACTACCCCTAAGAAGCGATCGATAACATGATTAACACAAAAATATTACCTTTAGGATATTTTTTTCACCTCCCCTTATCTTCTGCATACCAATATTTCTGAGGATCTGAGTTGTTTTGCTGTACTCTTCCTTACCTGTGTTTTATCAGGAGTTTTCTCTTTTTTTGCAAAGTTAAAAAATCACTAAAGAGATATAAGAGTATCAGAATAGAGCAGGAAGTTTTTTGAGATCTTTTAGGATGCAGCATAGACCCTAAAGAAGAACCACAGTACTGGGGCTGCACAGCACCTGTGGTCATGTATTCTGGCCCACTTCTGCCCTGTTCCTTACAGCTTGGAGTTTCTTCTCTGCATTTTTAGTGGCCCAGAGAGACTTTCCTGAAAAATGTGTTGTTGGCTGCTCTGTCCCCAGAGAAACCCTAGAGTTAACAACTGATGTTTGAAACAAGCATAACTGAAAATTGAAGAGAGAGATTAAGTATTCTGGGGAAAGAAACTGAAATTATAAGTAAAAGCACTCAGCTTGTAAATGTTGAGATTTTAAGTATAAAGGGTCTCTCCGGGGTTTTAATGAAAAGCTGGTAATTCAGTACACAGAGAAAGAAAAAAATATTTTTTCATGCTATATTTTTAACTCTTAGTGGTTGGAATGGTTTGGGAAGTGAGACATGAGTGGGCTGTAAACGAGCAAGTGAGATAGGATTGCTAGATAGCATTCATTTTATTTCACACCATGGATAGTCTTTCTTTGACATCAGGAATTTTACTTGCTGATTTTGAGGCTTGAGACTGCATGTATGTATTGAACATACCATCATGTTGGAAGGAGAGAATTCTCCCTGGATTTATACAAGTGCAAATCCACTTGGATTTTATTGCTGCTGGATGAGCTGAGACTTTTATCCTCTCCTAGGGTAGGTTTATTGACAGCAGCTCAGCTCCCTTAGGGGCTTGGTTGCCTGTGGGATATGCAACGGGAAGCAATAAGTTGAATAGGAGGAAATTCTAGGGTTCTTAGGTTCTTCCTTGGATCTTCCATCTTCAAAGCCTGGTTCATTTATTACTTGTAGTATTTCTTTCCTCCTGCTTCCTCCCACCCAGTGCAGACTCTCCCAGAAGCACAACAACTTACACAGACTGTGTCCTGTGAGATTTTACTGTCCCATGGGTTTTTCACCAAGAGGATGATGGCTAACAACATATATTGTTGAACTAGTCAACAAAATGTGGCTTCCAGCATACTACGCTGTTGGGCTTTTTCCACTTCTGTGTCTTTGCAGCTGTGGGAGTTAGTGGGTGGCTGCTTTAGGGCCTCATTAACAATTTACAGGCTTAATTCTATACTTCTTTTTCATTTGCAGTATTAAATTCTCCAAGCACTCTCAGGAAGTGGGGAGAGAAGTTAAATTTAGCATTTACAATGCTTTTCAGAAACACTTGAAGGACTAGATCTCCATGCCCAGGAAAGCAGCAATCTTTCCTTACATGACAGAACATTTGTCACTGGCAACACACCCTGTTTGGTCCCAGATCCCATTCTCAAGGCTCTGCATCATGGTGCCATGTTAATACAACATATTCTGCTAATCACTTCTTTCTCGTTGCCTCTGGGCTTTATGAAGCAACTACAATTTGTATTTTTGTCTATTTTTCTTTCTCTTGTGGTTTTTAAACATGGGGGTATGTGAGAAAATGGAACAGAAAAAAAATCTTTTCTATACTACAAAATGGTAATAATATAGCAAACTGTCAAAAGCAGAAACTGATGAGATCAGGGCCTTAAAAAAAGGGGCTGATGGGGTGAACTTTACTGATTAGATGTATAAGCAGCAGAAAATATTGGTCTGACATTTGATCCTCTGTGGAGGCATGTTTTGGATTCCCTTAGTACATATTAATGCAAAAAGTATGCTTAAAGATTCTTTTGGCTCTGGGGGGGATGCATCACAGAGTATTGCTTTCTCATCATTTGTTGATAGAAATCCTGTTCCTTTTGAGTCATGAAGAGAGAAAGTATTTATTATCAAGATAAATGGATATTTAAATTTTCTGATATATACTGTTGTGTATTACTTAAGCCCAGAGACACCAGTTTTTTAACACTGTAATCTGAATGTTCTTGAACTGAGGCCAACCAGCCTCAGTTGTTGTATTGTACAGCCAAGGAGCCAGCTATCACTGATTAGGAAAGGCTTGAATTACTGTTTTATGATTACATTGAAGAGCAGCCTTTCCACTTTGGGGTTATTGATATTGCTAAACTTCGCAAACTGTTGAGCGAGAACCCTGAGGAGTGAAAGCAGCCATTATGTTCCTGTTTTATGTTTTGTCTAATATGTGCCTTGTTCAAAACTCAGAGCCCCTGGGGCTTGGTTAGGGAAATAAGACTTCTGAGAGATTAAAACGAAACAATAATAGGGACAGAAAAACACCATTTCTATCAAACACTGTGCACTGTGCATGGCACTGGCAGCAGCACCACTTGCTACAGTTGCCAAACATATTCCATTATAGGACCCCATCTTCAGATCACAGCACTGCCAGACTTCTTTTGGCTGAAGTTACTCAGCTGGATGCCAGCCTCAGATTTTATGTTTGCTCACATAAAAAAACATACATACAACTTCTAAGAAAGTCTAGGGAAATCCTTGTAAGGCCTTGATACTTGGCAGGGGACATTGTGTGATACTTGGGGGAAAACCACCTGAGTTTGGCAGATAAATTCTCCAAAGACACAACCCATGGTAAGCATTCTCTGCCACAGGGCTGAACAGCTGGAACAAAGCTTGCCCAGCAATTGTTTTTCCTGATGAGCAGTACCAGGATGCACAACCAAGAATGACAGTCTGCCTTTTCTTCACTTTCAGGGATGGTTAAGCGGGGAGGGGAAGGAGGAAACAACTCAGAGATGGGGAGTTGGGTCCGTATGAAGGAGAGGACTAAAAGGGAGTCTGCAACAAGGATTTGGGGTAGACTGGAATATAGAGGCAGGAGAGCAGAGGGCTGGGAGCATAAAAAGGGGAAAGGAGGTAGCTGCTGAGATGTGGAGTTGAGGCGGGTCAGGGACTGAGATATGGCTCCAAGGTTGGGGATAAGGATGGGGATGATGTTGGATGTTGGATGATGCATCTAGCCAGTGTTCAGGGATTAGGCAGATATTCCACTGCAAAATCACTTCTTCTGGCCAAAAGGCTGCTGCACTGCTGATGTGGAGAGTCAAATTGCTTCTGTGTCATCACTGGTGGCTTTCTGCAACTATCCCAGTGTGTTGTTCCCATCCTGCCTCGTCCATGGCTTAGACAAAGCACTGGCAGATGCCATTCTGTGCTGCTTGAAGAGATGAGTGTGGGGGATGGATGAGAGTAGAGGGAATGAAGTAGGTAGGATCTAAAGAGTAGTAGAGGACTTCTCCAGCAGTTGGATTTGGTCATCTTCATGGTTGGATGAAGTGGGGCTGTCTGAAAACGGGAGATCATCATAGACTATCACAACTAACAGAACTTCATCCTCCCAGTGCAGTCTTTCCAACAATCCCCCTCTTCCCAAAAGTTCACTTTGTGACACTTACCCAGGGTAGGTCCAACAACTTTTCTGACTCTCTATTTCACAAAAAAAACCACCAGCACATATGCAGCTTTGTAGCCTTCTCTGGTTGCCTTTAACCTCTCCCAAGCCTTCCTGCGTCTATTCAAGGGGCAGTGAATATCCTGCCACTCCAGCTGCAGTTTACGGGGGAGATCCAAAGAAGAGAATTATCAATGACTGTGGCAAGAAAAATCCCTTCTGGAGATAGGGTAGACAGGCATTTACTCTGGTAGCAGAATTTTGAGACTGTCTTTAGCCCATCTTAAACAAAAAAAATATTGCCACTACACTTAGATCTAGTTTTAGCAAGAAGGACAATAAAAACCCAAGCTGCATATAGAAATTTATTGCCTTATGAATGTTGATTGAAATATTGCTCTTTCTGCAACCTTACCAGGGGCTGGTGTGTGCACAGCCATGTCCTCCTGGAACATTTGGAATTAACTGCAGCCAGGACTGTCCATGCCACAACGGAGGACACTGTGATCCCATGACAGGAAAATGCATCTGTACAGCTGGCTATATAGGAGACAGGTAAAAATCAAAACCCCAAAGCCTTTAGTTTTAACCATGAATTGACAATATTTATATCCCTTCTAGGACAATCTTACTCTCTGAAAAATGGTGTTATGTTTCTATCGCTCCAATTAGGTTCATCCTTCTGCAGCAGTTCAAGCATTATAAATGTGGCAATGTTATTACTTTTTATTTGCAATGCTCTCCATTTACAGTTTTTTTTAATATAACTTAAAATTTAATGGATTAAATTTAATTTAGATATTTACAGTGATAAATTTAATAGAGAGCATTACATGTTTACAAGATATGTAAATGAACTATATTTATACAAATTAATATCCTCAAGAGTAAGCAATGCAGCAGTTTAATGTTTCCCTCAGCCCCTCTGTGCTGCTGCAGCACTGATCCATCTCAGACACCAACAAAAGGTGATAAATCCTCAAAATTTATAAACGGGAGCCTTCACCCATAAATTGATCAGAGAAGATGATAATATTATTTTACGAAGGTGTCATAGATTTAGTAAAATGACTACACAGCAAAGTCAAGGTAGGATTGTAACACATTGGCTTAGCCCTCCAGCTAATCCTGCCAGCAGGGCTAACAATGGTGGGGAAGCTGCAGTTAAACAAACTTTCATATGCAGTTTTCACTAGGGTTTGGACTGTGTCACAAGGGTTTCCAGAGACCATGGGCACAGCTCACTAGTGTATGCTATGCTAAAGCCCTTTCTCCTATATCTTCCCTTTTTTTATTAGCTAGAACAAGCTAGTATCAGTATACTGACATATGCTAGAATTATACTTTTATGCAGCAAAGCTCATTGGAATTTCTCATTTCTTGCTTCATTGTACAATTTGCAAGTCTTTATAGCACACAAACAGACCAGCCTTCAACACTCTGCTAGGGTTCAGAAGGCTATGTTCTTTCCCATTAAATGTGGAAGTTCCTTGTTTCCATTTTATCAAGAGCTGTAATTGGAGGGGGCTCTGGAGATTATGTCAGGATTTGCATGTGGTTGAGTATGGTGGAAATACTAATTATTTAAAATTAATTTAGTGGAGAAGACATCAGTGTGTCTCTCTTCCCCCATCCTCCATCTGGAGACAGTGATTTCAGCCATAGGGTACCATATAATTACTGTTGCTAACCAAAGCTTTCTCTTCCTCTCCTTTTGGAGACAATTTCACTAAAGGAAGCAACTGTGCACCCTGGACACTTGTACTGGTGACCACACTTCAATTGCAAGCCGTCCCCAGTCTTGGCCATGCTCAGGAAGGCTGACAGAGGCCCTCTGTCTCTAGGGTTCTTCATTTGGTTGTTGCAGACCTAGATTGATTTCTGGCTGTAGGTGAATCAACAGCATTAGATCTGTCGGGAGCTCCCAGCCAGCAGCCTGCAGCTGAGCCAGCTTCTTTGCTCAGCTGCCAATATAGCCCCCAGCCATGAGTGAGGACATGCAGCAGAAGAGCTGGCTCTGCTACAGGCATGTGGCATAGGGAAAGAACAGTAATGGAGCTGCTGAACTGCCTGCAACACTCCAGCAGTAAGAGCAGAGAAAGGACCTTTGGGGACAAGAAAAGGAGATGGCAAGTAGAAAGCAGAAGGCCTAGTTCTGCCTGCTGACAAAAGCGGAGGTTTTTGCCACTGATCCCCCTTAGAGAGGGACTGGAGAAGGCAACTTGGGGAGAGGCTGAGCAGAGGAGGCACTACAGGGCAGACCTGACAAGAGTTCACAAGAATTGTTCTTGAGCAAATTCACAAGAAGTGTTCTTGAGCAAAGCAAATTGTTCTTGAGCAAAAAGAAATTTTACGAGTTTTCAGGTCTGTACTTGGAGAAAAGTGAGAGAGATTTGGACTCCAGAGGGAGATGTGGCTTGGGAAGACAGAAGCAGGGAGGGAGAAAATAAGGCATGATCAGCTGGAAGAGGTGGAAAAGAATCCAAGGGAAGGTCTCACTGTGGACTTGCACCCAAACAAAACCCTTAGGAATGGTTCACCTGCTCCCTGCTGGAGCAGGGAAGTAAGAGTGACACTGAAGGGAGAGGCAGAAGAGCAGAAATGCAGGCCTGTGGAAGGATGAATGAGAACAGGAGAAAGTTAGGTAAACGGGCAGTTCAGAAAGCTTTTCTAGCAGCAGGGAAAAACTGTACTAGCCTAGAAATTCCCACCTTTCAAACAGGTTCTCAGAAGGTTAAAACATGTTTATCTATCAGCCTTTAATCAGCCTTCAATAAGGGAAGTGAAACCTTAGGCCCATTATATTCAATTGGAGTTCTGCCTCTCACTTGGGCTAGGACAGCACATTGCTTGTAATGGTTTGTTCTGAACAGGCACGTGTACCCTTACCTTGCTGATAACTACAGTTGGCTAATAGTAGATTGCCCATTGATTTCAGTGACGGCAGGAGCAGGCACAAGGTCTTTAAAAAGCCTAAATTGCCTTCCTTGGTTATGTGTTCATACAGCATGGACAATGGGACAGATTAGTCAGCACCATTTTAGCTTAAAGTCTATTTTATTTTCTGGATCTCATGCAACTGTTGCAGTGTTACCGTATAATTGCAAGTATAGCAGGAGAATGCTTCTGCACAACAAAACAGTGTTTTCTTAGAAATTTTACGAGGCACTGAAAAAATTTTCTTAATAATAACAGATATTGTGAATAACAACAATAAAAATGTAAACACACTTTATCTACTACCATCTTTTTTAATTGTCAATAAGTACTATATAATACTACAGTTCATCATCTTGTGCAGAAGATAATAACATACAGTTAGTTAAATATTTGTGGAGATGAAATGGTCATAAAGATCTATGTAAGTGTAATTGCCACACTTTGTTTCCTACCTGTTTTCCAGGCAGTGGCACTGCACTAAATATCTAGGAAATTGGCAAGCACTGTTAACTCCAGGAAGCTTTGTGCTCTGCTAAAATGACTGGATATGTCATGTAAATGTATGTTTTGCAAACTGGAAAGGAATAATAGCAGAAGCACAGTTAGAAGCTGAGGATGGGGTGTCTAAGAATTCAGTGGCTGACAGGAAAAGTGAACATACTGTTTTAGCTTTGTTTTCCATATTGCCATTAAACCTAAAGATTGACTCTTAACAGAATAAATACCACATTTGTTATAACAATATGAGCAGACTTATTCTCTTGTTGTTGTGTTTGTACCTGTATCTTTTATCAACAGAATGGCAATCTCCAGGTTAGTGTATTTTGGATGGCTTTTAATATTTGTCTGTGCTACATAAATGTGATCACTGTTTCAAAACAAACAAACAGAAAAGCCTAAAAAACTTTACAGCATTATTCCATGAAACAAAAAAAAATCTGGAAAAAATGTAGGTGTATGTACTAAGTTCATCTGTTAAGCAGGCTGTCTTATGTTTAATATTTTGTGAAATTGCTTCCATTATTTCTACAGGTGACAGCCATATTATCCTATCCCAACCCAAACAATTATAGTACATATTAAAGTTCAGTGGATATTATAATACGAATCTCCCCAGATAGGCAGAAAGCAATGTAAATTAAACAAGAAACATAACTAGGGCTTAGCAGCTCATTTTGAAATTTAATTGAACAATGTATCTGGTTGTTAATGGTGCTATGGACACATTAGATTGATATGTTGCAAAGGAAAGATGTTTAAGTAGAAAGCTAATTCCTGCTGTGATTATTCTTATGTTCCAGAGGAGTCATTATTAGTATTCTTTGTATAAAATTCATTAGCGGTAGCTGCTTGATCTCCAAATAAATAAGTTGGTTAAATTGTTAGTAGAAAAAGGCTAATTATGTAAATGGATTAGGTCGTCAATATTTCATTTCCAGATGCTTTTCTCCCTGCTAGGTAATGCTTCATCTTCTATAAATATAGAATGATATAGTGCACTATTGACTAAGTATTCATCTCGTTGAGTACAATGCTCTCCTGCTAACTAGTAGAGCCGTATACAGCAATGGAGACATAAGGCATCTTAATATGTTCTTCATTGCATTTCATTTGCTTTAAGTGTTTCAGTCCTAATGTTACCCATTCTTTGCTGGTTATTTCCTTTGCAGCTGAACTACCCTGAGAGCAGCAGGGCTAGCAGCCAGTAACGCTGGTGATTCTCTGGGCTCTTTCCCTTCCTGTTTGTCACAAGCTCCTCTCTCTTTGGGTCTCATATGAACTCCTGAACTTGGATTGTGTAACTAGTAACTGTGTTGATGCTTATTGCAATTAAATCACTAGCTAGGCCTTTTGCTTTGTTAATTTATTTTTAGTAAAACGTGATAATCTGAAGCTGCAAAAGTAATGCTCCTCTTATATACTGACTGTGTTCATTGCAGTTTTGCCTGGCTTGCATCACACGTTAATCTTTTATTACTGATCATTATATTAACTCTCACCTGCCAGCTGTGAAATGACCTGCAGAAAGACATGTAACAATTGTCTCTATCCACTGAGTTTACAGTATACACTTTAATCAATGCTCAGGATTAAATTAATGCTGATAGGCATTTTCCAATATCTGGCATCCATGCGATAAGGGAATTGGGCTTTTCTGGGCTTCTTTTTCTTTTTTTATTAACTGAAAAGGCCTATCTGTATTTCACGGTGGATCATGTAAACTGTAGTACTGACTCATTGCAGAATTTTGAAACCACTGAATTGTGTCAAGCACAGAATCGGTTGCTTTCTTTAGGACCTTAGTTGAGCTTTTCAAAGTAGGAAATATCATGAACACTTCAACTGGTTGTGTAGGACAATGAAACAGACTTTTTGGCAGATTCACAATGTATCCAGTAGGGAAATATTTTAAACAGTGCGTGGAAGGTGCAATTTAAAACAATCTGTGTATAGTGTTTACAGGTTCCATTTTTATGTGTATCAAATACTAAAAATGTTGGCAATTTTGGAGAAGATACTACACTAAGGAGCGTGAAAGTGATTTGTCTTGAGATTTTATACTACTGAGCATCCCTGGAGTAAGAGATGAAAAGTAAATTTGAGCTTTAGTTACTCAGAACACACACAAAAGACAAAGGAGTGTATTTTCTCCCAGTTGGTATAAAGCTGGTGCAATGACAGCATAGAGGGAAAGTAAAACTATACGTTGCTGGAGGACACTTTACTCAATATTGCTTAATAGACCACATTCCCTTTCAAACCTCATTATCACTAAGAGGACCATATGCTTTTAAAGAAGGTGCACAATCCTTCTGTAATAAAGAGAAAGCAAACAGATGAGGTTTTGTTTATAAAGTATCTTATTCTATATCAATTTCTTATGGTTGATGAATGGAATTGTCAAGGTCCAGGAAACAAGAATGCACTTTGTTAACTAAGGTAATATTAACTAATGCAAATTTTGCAGGATATAATTGGACAGAGATTAATGCACTTTCAGTTAACAGCAATTTACATGCCCAAGATATCACATCACTCCAATGATATCAGTTCACAGTATATTACTTAAATAAATGAGCAATGATTTTGTACTTAATTCATTAACAAAAATATTCCCATGTAGAAGTCATAAGCAGACTAGACTATAGCATTTGATTGGATCCTGTCTCACATTTTTCATTGCAGGTGTCAAGAAGAGTGTCCTATTGGGACATACGGCTTTCAGTGCACGCAAAGATGTGACTGCCAAAATGGTGCAAAGTGTTATCATGTAAATGGAGCGTGTATGTGTGACCCTGGATTTAAAGGGATTTATTGCCAAGAAAGAATGTGTCCAGAAGGGTTTTATGGCCTCAAATGCAACAAGAGATGTCCTTGCAATATTACCAACACTCTCAGGTATGTACATCGTATTATATGCTAGTGCAGGGACTGGTCAAATAAAAGCATTGGGGAAAAAAATTAATTAACTACACCTACTCCCTTTCTCTCTGTAGTTTTAATTAAGAACACAGACAGTTCCTCTGGCTTGCAACCTTTGATTTAAATGACCTCAGGTTTGGAACCGTAAACCTCAGTCCAGCCAGCTACTAAGCACGTATCTGTTAACTATTTAAACAGTTCTGCTAAAATCTGAAACAATCTGACATATGGCCTTATCCTGTAACTGCAGTCTTCCAGGCATAAGAACTATCATATGATGTCCATATGTATGTATAGTAACCCACTGAAGTTTAAAAAATATAGATATATTTACTCAAATCCATCATTTTGGCTCTTTTTATGACATGGGTTTTCTTGTTAGATCTATAGACAGCAACGGGACTCTCAAAACGAAACCTAATTTGCTTCAGTTTATGTCTCGTGGCAAATTACCTTGTTGAAAACACTTGAGGCAGATGTATAAATAGACTGAAATCAATATCCCCAAGTCAGTCTATGGAACTGTAACGAAGTTGACATTGTCAAAACAGACATCTCTTCTCTTCTCATGTATGCCTATTTTTGCTCTTCATTCAGTACGTTTATGTGTGAAATATTCAGGAAAATAAATATCAGGGAAGTATACCTAAAATGGAATAAGCCATACTTAAAAGGTCAGGTTTCGATGTTTTTTTCCCTTTTGCTTTTTTTAGAATCTGATTCTTGAGGTTCTCATTACTAAGACCTAAAGTCACAAAGAGTCTTGGGCACCTAACACGAGATAGGTTGAATTTACTTTCCTGTTGCAGGCTTGAATAAGTTTTCTGAACCCTGAAAAAAGGAAGAATTTAAGACTCTTCCCTATTATCCTATTTGTTACCTTTTGTAACTCCTTGCCTTGTTTACTGACTGCTGGAATTGCTATTTGGAGATTCTTCACTCCCTCACATGCAGTAAAGGAAGCCTGGACAGCAAAAACACCCCGGCCTGAGCTATTCTGATAGACTAGAGTGCCTGCAAGATGCTGAGCCCCTCAGCTCCCACTTGATTTCCTCCTTTTTCTGTCCGTTACTTTAAACATTCATAGCCAATGCAGGATTATGTAGTCTTCAGAGGGAGGTGGGGATAATTGATGCCCAAGCAAAAATGCCCTTGATACGGACATTCTTCAATTTTAAACCAGACAGGTAGGGACCTGACTGTCTTGCTGATGATGACAAACCTACCTTGCCATCTTGCAGCCTGCTAAAATATAAACAGTCTCCTCAATTATGTATGCAAGCAATACCACCTAATTTGTGTGCATTCACACAAACACACATACACACACACAAACACTTCAGGCAAATCTGTTTGTGTGCTTGAGATAAACTCTATTTGTCTCAGTCTTGGAAATAAACAGGTGATCTTTCTTGTGAATTCAAGTTCAACTGTGAGCAGTTATGTTTTGCTTAACTGAAAGCCAGAGCTCACAATGGATTATTTAAAAGCCTTGTAATTCTAATGATATGAGTCTTCTACAGAAAGATAGCTCTAGCTCTATTGGATTTGACAGCAAGGATCCAAAGTGTTTGACACCTCAAAGGTACAACAGGCTTCTATCACTTCTGATTATTTTGTGTATCATAAAATCATTGCAAAAAATAACATCCCTAAGGCATGAGCTGAGCATTATACACAAAAGGTTAATGTTGTGTTGTACTGAGGATAGGGGATGTCTCAAGAATTACTGCAGAGTGAGCTAAGGTATAAATTCCTGCATGTCACATTACTCTGCAGTACCTGCCAGTGTGCATGACTTAAACCTGCGGTAAATACAAGGTATTTATATACAAGGTAAACTGCTCCTCAGTGAAAGCTGTTCTTCATGTGTACTGGAGGGTGAGAATATGCTCTTGGACAGCAGCTGACACAGTGTGTCTTCACGCCCTCTCCTAGCCTGCAGAAACCTGTTTGTGTGCCCATTTTCCCAGAAAGGTGAAAATAGAGTGAAAGGACTACAGGGCACAGGCAAGGCTGAGCTTGGCTGCTGTTTCTCAGCTAACTGCTCAATTCATTAAGAGTCTTTTAAGTGGGGGAAGATAGTGGGTTTGAGGGTGCAAGAGTTCATCCTGGGTTACTCAAAGAACTACCTGGGAGATGCTCTGGGGGTTTGCCAGAAGATCCTTCCTGAAAGAACAGACTAGCACCATCGAACTGTGAAGAAAGGTGAGGTCTCAAGTTTGAGAGAGCTCAGAAAGGTGGAGGATACACTCCTCTCACAGCTCTTTTCTGGGCATGTCGTCATTCTTACACACCATGTACCTGACCTGTGCCTGGTTGCTGTCTGACATATATTTTATGCCTTCCCTCCCATCACTGCTCCATCAACTTCACTTGCAGCATTCTCTGCTAAGATGGTATCTCCATTTCCTTAATAAATGAGTCTAGTCTCTCCATTGATAAAATCTTCCTTTTTCCTACATCTTATCACTGCTGTTATGGAACAAAGAGATATCAGCAAGCTGTAGAGCTGTAAATGTTCTTTCATTCATCCATGGTATTTCAGCTTTCCACTTTTCAATGAGCTCCTCAGAGTGCTGTCAATTTCTGAGCTGAGGAGTGTCAGAGTTGATGGAAAATGACCTTCTCCAAAGGTTCTCCATATTCTGAACAAATCTTTTTACTGATTGTTTAACCAGTCCCATACAGCACACTTCTGTTCCCACCCACCTCCTCCCATTCCTCCCCTGAATTTTTATCATTACTGGAACTGTGGTCTTCCAAAGTGATTCATTTACTGACAGCCGTCTATTTTCCCCAGAAGCAGTTTAAACTGTCGGCTACTTGTTGCGTTACCTAAGTGTGTAGGATAATTATATAAACACTTGAAAGAAGGTGAGGGAAGCTTGCTTATTTCTGTCAGTGCTTTTGACTCATTTGATCTGGTTATTGGAGAGCTGGCTGGAACGGAAAGTTCTGGGGGCTTTGAGAAGCAGGTTGGGGAGGAACATTAAGAAATACACAATCAGCTTTTCTATTTTCATAGATCTATTTATTTTAATGTCTGGAGAGACCAGTGTGATCATCTAGTCTAACCTCCTGCATAGTAACAGCTGAAGAACATCATCCAATAATTTCTGCATCAAAGGACACTGAAAGGCACTTGTACAGGACTTTTGAACAACCCCAGAATTAGGTAATTTAGAATGCGCTAGTGACTTGGACTGTCCTTCCACAGGGAAGGATTCACCTGTAAAAAATTTCCCCATGCAAAAAGCCCATGTTGAGACAGTCTACAACAGTCAGAAAGGCATAATCCTGGCTTGCTCTTCTGAAAAGCAGAGAGGGAAATGAATAGCTGGAATAGTCTCAGCCACCCACCCTTCCTGAACACTGGTGTGGAGCCAGTGTGTGGAGCCATATGCCTTTAGTAATGTCTTTCCCAGGTCAGAGACATGAGAAGGGAAGGAAGGCACAGTGACCTCTTAAGCCTTGACACTTTCCTACTGTGACAAAGTCTAATGAAACAGATAGATCTCCAGAGGCTCTAATTATTGCCTCAACACTGAAAAGTTTGGAAGGACCAAACTCCATGGACCTTACATGAAGTTTTGCCTTGACCTAAATCAATAATGCGCTTCAATGAGGCTGGCTTTGAAGACTTGCTGGACTGAAGTAGTGGCCCTATAGTATCATTGCGGCTACTTCTTTAAAAGCAAGAGGGCATTTTAGTAAGGGAGACTGAATGTAGTATTGACATTAAAAGACAGAAAATACTGTTAAAAAAGGATTAGGGCTGTTGTTAATTAAGATGAGATGACTGGTGCTAGTGTATAAACAGAAAGTTGGGAAATTCACTGGGAAGAAGTTGTTTTGGCTGAAAGATGTATGGAGAACAAATTCAGAATTTGGAACAGACTGTGCTGTCTAAAGCATTTCTTTTCCCAATTTGCCTTAAGAAAGTTGCATTACCTGGTTTCCTCAGACTTCCTCAAAATTAGGTGCTTAAAAAATGTAAAGGTCAAAAATTACTTTCTGTTTTTCAGTTCAGCTAGTAAATTTAAAAAAATGAATCTTTATTGCTGTAAATGTGGGTCAAAAGCCAGGGACTGTACAGCAGCTTCCAAACTCCAACAAGAGCCATGGAACAATTTCCTTCTCACGCCATGTTGTGTGCTGGGGACAGCTTCCACTTTCCACCTCTACTTGGCCTAGTGCCAGAGAAACACTTGGCTGCTTGCATTCACTCTAGGTTTCCTACAGTATTCCCTCCTGTTATGCAAGAGACATGAAGAAATAAAAGTTGTTAAGATTCGATGCAAAATACTAATGTATAACACTGCCAGTGTCTTTCAAGAGTGTAAGGTTCCCTTCCTGCTTGCAGCAAGTGGTTGGAAAGCAGCTGTCAGTGGGTTTTGCCTTCTGGGATCCTTTCAGAGGCCTCACATCTTCTTACCCATCTGTTAAGTGATCCTTCTCCAGAGGAATTGCTTGTGCTTCTTAATTTCAGCTTATTGGTGGCATGGAGAAGTGCCTTACACATGCTGCACCCCATGCTGGCAAAATGTTACATGGACTCATGACCTTGAAATGTACATTCAGAACAGGAAGGGAGGAATGTAGGTTTGAGGTCCTTTTGCTTGTTATGCTACCATAACACTATGGTGTGTGTCAGCGTTTGGCTTGCCAAAAGCTTTGGAAAGATTTATTCTGCTACTGTCAAGGAGAAGTTTCCCTTCCCCTGCTGTACAGTCTACTCACCAACTGTTGCTACCTACCCAGAACTATTGTTACGGGTACCATAACTCTGGAATTTAATGTGGAGGATTTTTCCTAATCCTACAATGCCAGCACTCTGTAAGACAGCAAAAGATACTTATTTCAAAACACTGAAGGACTACAAGTGCTTGGCCTAGGAGAAAAACAAAACTCTGCTATGCTCAGACCGATAATAAAGTTGTTCTTGCTTCAACAGGAAGATTATATGGATGCAGGGACCCAGACATCTGCATTGAACTTTTCCTAGCTCATAGCCTCATAAAAGAGTGGAAAAAACTTTAGGGGGGCAGAATATGGTCTCAACCTCCTACTGGACCTTGTTCTGGAGTCCAAGCCCCCTGCCTCCTGCAGACTCTTCTGCAAAGCCTGTTTGGTTCTTGCTTCTTATTTTAGTGCATGTTAGGATGATTTTTAGTCCTTTATATATAGCTTGCATCTCATGCAAAAAAGCTGTCCATTTTGAAGGAGCCAACCTTGGAGTAGAAATTCTTACTGAGTATAGTGTTTTCAATTGAATTGTCATAGGCTGATTCAAACTGCCATGATCATATATTATGTTTGAAAGATTTAATTTAGCCAACAGATGCAGTTCTCATGGAACCGTATGATATGTGCAGTAGTAGTGAAAATAGAGAAACAAAAAATCCACTTTAAAATATTTCTTTAATGTTTAGCTTTCTGCTCCTATTACATAATGATTAATAGACACAGAGGGGGAAAAAACCAAGCTTTTATTATTTTCATCTGAATGTTAAGAGATGCTTTGTGAACAACCATAATTTCAGGGACTGCTTTGTCAGAAGAGTTTCATGGATGGTAGTTTGTTAAGCTGATGAAATGTTTTAATTAGTAAAACACTATCTATGATGAAACATATGACACTCACAAAATTTGATCATTCTTAGTCACAACAGTATGTGACTAACCTCTCCTACCAGTAATTGCCAGAAACATACTTGGAAATTACATTTTATGAGGTTACCTTGAAAATTAACATATATGATATTAATTTTATAGAGGTAAAGAAACCCATCATGTCTGCAATATTGAACTATAGCAATAAATAATCGTAAAGGAAAATAAATAGTTTCTATGAGGCAAAAAAATAGGAGACAGGTCCATAGAGAGGTGCCACCTTGCAGAAGTCTATTTTTTCTTGTTCTGAGAATAATAGAGAAAATCTGATTTGTAGCAATATTATTTCTCATCTTTCTCACTGAGGGCTAGACAGTGCTATTATGGTACAATCTTGTGGTGCAGAGGCCCTCAGCACATACTGAGCTCTCAACTGAAGCCTTACACTCCCAGCTGGCCTCAGACAACATGGGGTCCTTTTCCAAAGATCAGATTCCCTCTCCATCCCCTGCTCTCTCTTTTGACCACCTCATCTCCCCAGACTAGACATCCCCCTGTGCTCTCCCTTCCCATCCCCCAGAAACCTCTGTCTCTTCAATCCAGGACTTAACACATCTCCAGCCTTCCCCTCCTTTCCCAGCCCCCAGCCACAGCCTCAGCGTGGCTCTCCTGCTGTGGGAAGTTAGTGCCCTAAGGAAACCAGGGAGATGCTCTTTCTGTAAAAGAGGAAATTGTGAATAAAGATAAACTGTTTCATAGCAGGAGGAACAAAGGGGTAAGTCTTCCACCTACCAGATGCAGAAGGACCAGGCATTGTCCGGTCTTTTGGGCTTGATTCTCCTTTCTACTTTTCTCTCTGTGTGCTCTCACAACAGTGTGGAATTGTCTGAATAGAAATGAAAGCCAGAGGATTAATGTTGGGCAGCAATGCTCATTATTCGGCATAAAGGTACTTGACTCATTTCCCTGCACAGCTGAGATTTAGTCCAAGGGCTCCTGTTAACTCCTGCCCCAAATAAATCCCAAGGCTTCAGGGAGTCATCAGTTCTGTTCACTATGGCTGAATATTCCCTGCAAATTTCTTTTTCCAAGGAGATTTTTCCCTTCCAAAGCACTTTGCCTTCCAACTCTCCCCGCTGAAAAGTTCTGCTTAGGTGGCATTCACTTTTAAAATGCAAATGAGGAGAGGAGAGGAGAGGAGAGGAGAGGAGAGGAGAGGAGAGGAGAGGAGAGGAGAGGAGAGGAGAGGAGAGGAGAGGAGAGGAGAGGAGAGGAGAGGAGAGGAGAGGAGAGGAGAGGAGAGGAGAGGAGAGGAGAGGAGAGGAGAGGAGAGGAGAGGAGAGGAGAGGATATTTGTGGCAGGTTTATCTTCACAAATCTCTTGACTGCATTCCTCCATCCATTGGAACTTCTCCTCCATCTATTGGAATTTCTCCTACCTGAACATCTTTGACTGTATTACAGCCAAATAGTATGGGACATATATGTCATACAACAGTATGGATTAATTGTGCTGTGGTTAATGTCAGTAATCCAAGTCACATTGATTTGAGAATGGAAAAGCATAAACTTCAAAGGTGTAAAATTACCAATGCTGTGGCAGTTCCCGGATGTTTGGAAGTGGCGTGCCAGGCTGGTATTTAGCACCATATTCCCTATTCACTTCCTAAGTTATGTGGCTGCTTATGTTCACCATCCTTAACAGTTTTCAGGTTTGTGTGACTCTTGCTGGCATTGCATGTAAAACATTCTACTGCTGTTTACAGACTGTATTTTTCTTTCATGTCTACATCTCATTAATGTCTGTCTGTCTTCATTAGTTGCCATCCATTGTCTGGAGAATGTAGCTGCAAAGTTGGCTGGGCTGGACTCTACTGCAATGAAACCTGTCCCCCTGGATACTATGGCGAAGGCTGCCAGCTGACCTGCCCTTGCCAGAACGGTGCAGATTGTGACAGCATCACTGGGAAGTGTACGTGTGCGCCGGGATATATGGTAAGTGAGAGCTGTGAATAATGGGGCATTTCATAAGGTACCTGCAAAAAATTAAAGAGGATTTTAATCTGTTTTCAAATAATATTTGCATAAAAGTGGCCAAATGCAGGTAATTTTTCCCCATTCTATTATAAGTCCACATAATTCTCCTTTGAGCAGTGTCAGCTTATTATTTCTGGTTATTTACTTAACATCAGTATTGTAAGTTTATTACTGTTATAAGGATAAAGACACGGTTTCCCATCGTATATTCTAAGTCAAGACATAACAAAAAAGATGTCAGATTATTGTCTGCCTGGAAGAGCAGAAAAAGAATTCTCATGGCCTTTCAGCATGTTCCTTGTCAGTCACACTGTGATTTTAATAGATGAAGATCTTTTAAAATGTTACAAATGATAGAGCAATTTATGTCTTTTCTGAGCATATATGGCAGGTGTCTTTTACCTGAGCATCAGAAAGAGCTTCAGACATTCTGAGGTAAACAAGCATTACATTTTATAGACGAAATATAAAATGGCTGAAGAAATCAGCCAAGATGAAACAACAAAAGTTCAGAATTAACGATTGCCAAGTTGCAGCAGAAAGTATTAGGACATGGATCCATGTGTCCAGTCCTGCTACAGCTGGGCATAATGGAACTCTTGCTAGTAAGTTCCCTGGTCATCCATATATGAAGCACCTCTTTACTTCAGGAGCACACCATGGATGAGATCTGCAGGCTACGTTTAAGAACTTCCTAAAGAAAAAAAAAATATTTTCAAGAGAGAATTCCACTACAACTTCATTAGCAGTTGTCTTTCTGTAATTTATGTCCTTAATTTTACATGATCTGTCCCTACAGGCCTATCTGTTTTCTATACTATTATAGTAATTATTACTTATAATTACTAAGTTTACTAGAAATCAAGCTTCAGATTCAAAGACGTTCCCAATATTTTTAGAGCTTCCACTGACATTTAGGAGCCAACTAATATGTGCAGCCTCCTAGATGAGTTTTACCCTGTATTGTTTTAAGTTACAGCTTCAAAATGAGATGAATAAATATCTTCAAATACTAGGGAACATGAGATGTGATCTTTGGCCATGTTGTAGCTCTTTTGATTTGCATTTATGAAACATGGTGGACATCGTATCAGGTAGCTTTAGAAACAATGGGAGGGGAATGGAATGTTGAATCTGGACAGCAGAGCAGCCATGTCCTACCATCAGTGCCCACTGCAGTGTTTAGGGTTTTCTTGAAAAAATGTTGCAGTATTCTGCAGGGGCATATGCTGCTGTCATCTACAGGGGAAGGCTGCACAGCTGTGTGACAAGATCCATAGTGTGGGAGTCCTATATGAGATTAGTGGGATGCTAAAGCCTTTTTAGCCTCCCCCACTTTTAAATCCACACCTGAGCTTGTGATCGCCAAATGTCATCTCCAGAACTGTGGCATTGGAGTTATGGCTTAAAGACACTTTTGTTCTCTGCTTCATGTCAACAGCTGAACCTGAAAGTTGGAGCTTCCATCTAATTTCCAGGGGTTCTCTCAATGCCCGGTATAAACAGATTTATTTAGGTGTGAGGGGTAGGACTGTCAAAAGCATCTATGCAAGACACTAGTACGTAGAGATGTAAAAAAAAGAAGAAAAGAGCTTTGAGCTTTGATTCCCCACTCACTTACACTAACAGGAAACAAGAATTTATCTTCTCTATACAGTGGTGATACACAAGTATTAATATAAAGTGGAGGAAAGTATGAAGGCAACAGCATGTTAGTAACAAATGCAAAATAAAAAGATACCAAGACCCTCTTTCTTATCAGGAATGCTGTTCAAGTTTCCAGCACAAAAATATTTTGGGACCCTTTACTGTACACATTTAAAAAAAACCATAGTTTGTCCAATATATATTACTCCAAGACAGTACTATTGCAGGCATGAAGCCTGAGAAGTTCCTATTGCATTGCTTCAAAATAATATTTAATCTCATAATAAAGAGCTTTCTTACATTGACATTTAAACAGCTTGGTTATTGAGGATAGCTCTATAATCACTGAAGCATATTTAGGCATTAGTATCATTGCTCTCTCATAATATACTATAATCTCTGGCAATTAGTCCATGAGGGGAAATAAAGCCTTGAAATTGCTAATTTATTACCTCTGAAGCATATTTGTCATTCGTATGCATGCCAGATGACTCGAGTTGCAGTGGTTCTTTCAAATGCTAGAGAACACAGGCTGTAAAGAAAACTTGACAGGAACCTTTACTTCCTACCCTGGAACGGCGGTGTCCTGCCGAGCTGCTCTTGCTGTACGCTCCATCGTCTAGGCAGGGAGGAGGTGTCAGCACCGCTTCACGACGCAGCCTGCAGGTCATGTGAAAGACACTGTGGGGCCAGAACCCTCTCAAGGCTTGAAGTGGCTTATCTCAGTGACACACTCAAGACCAGACTTTGCCTTCAAATATGCATGCCTACCTCTTGCTGAGGCAATGGGGAGCTTTGCCTGCGGGTAGAATTTTGCCCTTGAATTCAGCTAGCCTGCAAGCGAGTGGCGCGACTGTTCATGAATGCAGGATGTCTCTTTTGGCAGCGCTGACAATAGGGTGATGCGAATACAGAACTGGGCAGAGCTAATTATTCAGAAAAGCCATAAATGAATCCCTCTTGCTTTTTCTAGCATGAGGCTTGGCTGATGCAGCTACAGTGTCAGGAATTTTGCCATATGATTGGAAAGAACGAAAGTAGGATCAACATCTTACATTTTACAGAAACATTTGATCTACACATGATTTTATATAGCAGAGCAGACTGAAGGGTTTCTAAGTAAGGGGGAAGGAAGAGGTTATGATAGGACATGGGATATAACTGCAAAATCTAACTGCAAAGGCAGAGAGGTTGGACCCATAGGACTTTTGTGTTACTGGATGCCTAGAAAATATAGTGACCAAGAAATGACAGTCTTTTCCTGACAAAGCACTCCTCCAGCCCACTTCTTTTGCACAGATGGCTTGTTTTTTAACTGTGCCCTGCCTCAGCTGTGTCAGGGCAGCTGGGCAGGGTTTCAGAATGATTCATCTGCAATCGCAGCCAAAACAGGGACATTTTGTTGGGATGCAGAACAAGCCATTAAAAACACAAAGCATCTGGTCACCTTTATTAAATGTATTAAGTAGGAAGGCAGCCATCCCATAGGTTGACATGTACATGAGCAGAGCACTTAATTTTTGGAAGTTAAGCAGATTCAAGTTTTAAAATAAAAATGTACATTGTAGCTCAGAAAATAATACATTATTTATTAGCTGTGACATTTCCAAAAAATCAATTGCCAAAGATAAATATTGGTGAGCTTGCAGTTTTGGATAGAATTTCAAAACATTTTATGTCTTCTTTTTTTGATGAATATTTTGGGTCAGACTCAACAACCAGATTTGCACATACCTAGCTCTGAAAACAAATTACACTGTTGTAAAGATGTTATTGGGTACCAGTACAGGTTATTTGTGTGAGGTTCTGATATGACTGTGCTCACACTAGGGGATTGCACTATTTTAACTGTGTGGGTGTCTAAACCACAGTGCAGACACTGTGTCTAGGTTTGACTGAAGAGGTAGCTGAGAAATCCAAGTGATCCACAATCATACCCAAAACAGCCCAGTTCTTGGAGGCAACCTACAGGACAATAAAAGTGGGATAATAGGAGCAGATGAGACACAACAAAATCTTCTTCCCCAAAGTCACAGAGCATGTCTAGAGCTACTCCTTATATGCTCCAGCAGTAGAGTCCACACTGCAGGCCTGTTGGAAACCCTGTGCTTATTACATCTCATATGTGAAGGGAGGATAAGGGTTGTATAATTTATTTAAGATGATTGCAGGGAATCATGATGATAAACATGCCAATAGGGCACGGCCCTGAAACTGGTATTTTTAACATGTTTGAGGATTGCCTCTCAGTACTCATATGATGAATTGCCAGTGATGCTTTTCTGAAGAATGGTTTTGAAAAACCATTCTGCTGCCATCTCATTTGTGGCAAGAAGGAATCTGATAAACACACAGGGAGTACACAAAGATTAGCCTTAAAAAGTATAGAGGGAGATTCTTGACTGGTAGAAATTGGATCCTTACTCCCACATGCAAACAGTTGCTCCTTGCAATAAATTACTTGGATGCAATTATGGGGGTGGTGAGAGGGGTTATACTGACTTGTACCTTCCCCTCCTTTCAAATTCTGCTTTAAGATGCTCTCTTACAAGCCCACTGAAGTCAGTTGCGCAGTAAGGACATAAAAGAAATCAGGATTTGCCCTGTTCTCTCTTCTTTTGTTTTTGGTTCATTGAATTTTATTCCTGTAATTCAATAAATGTGGTGGAGAAGACCAGAGGATATGAATTAAATATGACAGGAGACCACAGGAATCCTGACCTTCTGTCTCACAAGAAAATCTTGAAACCAACCCCCTGCACGTACCTATCAGCGTTCTAGATACTGAAATCATTATAAATGCTGTTGAAATACAACTGAGTTCACCTTCTCCATTGCACAGCTAATTGCAACTTTCTTGAAAACAGTAGCTATCTAGAGACCTCATCCTGTGATATGCCTTTGTTTCTTTATGGATGTTTTGTTTTCTTCCTTTGAAAAATGGATTTAACTTCAAATGCTTTCATTCTGTCTATCGTGGCAAGGAGGTATGTAGTTAAAACATTTCTCAGCCCAAGACACTCTGAGAAAACTTTAACACTAATCTATGGAATGTGTGGTCAGCTTTTACTTCGGTGGGCACTTAGGTCTATATTTCACATCTAGATGACAGAACTTGTATTACTTTAAAGACTTCATCTATTTATGCTGCAATTTTTTGAAGACATGTCTGCTTTTATTGAACCCTGCACGCTGGCAAGCAAAGCTAGCACTTCATCACCAAAATGAAAGAATTCATTTTGACGTTTTTCTATTCCTTGACTATATTGGTAGATCCCATACAAGCCAATCACAGTACAGGAAAGTATGGGAACTATAGGAGTGATGACCTCTTACTAGAAGGTTTTTCAGCTTTTGGAATGTCACTTGGATTCCCTAAGACTTTCCAAGATATATCCTAGTACTGTGCATCTATAGCCATTTGCATCTCCTGTTGACATTGCATCAAAATTGCATTTTAAAAACATAATAATGCCTTTCAAATATATCCTTATATAAGTGCTTATGTATATATCTCTCTGGCTGAGCTCAGTGGGAATCTGTGCACTTAAGGACTGAAACACAGGCTTAATCTGGGTCTATAAATCCATAATTTTGTCTAGTTTGCAGAGTTTCTCAACATAATGCTTTCTCTACCACAGGGGTACAAATTGCTTTCAAGATTTACATGTACATGCCTGCACATCAGAGTAAAAGTCAGCCCCTGTAACACACAATAAACAATAGCTCGAGCACTTAGTAAAAATAAATGTATATTATAGTGCTATAAATCTATTCAAATGCATAGCAAATATATAACAAACTTTGTAACAGATAATCTCTCAGTCAGTACAAACACCCAAACACACAGTCTCAGGCCAGTCTTAGTCTGCCCCATGCCTACCCAGTGAGTAAAATGACCAATTTACTCTTCTATAGAAATGAGGAGGACCATAATTTTGTGTTACCTATAGAGGTCATAAGGAACTTACAGGTCCAGTCTGTTGAGTATTCCAGCCCCACTGGCTTCCTTCTGGTGCATACAATATCTCTTGTTCCCTGAAGAAAACATACAGGAGAGAAAAAACAGTCTTTCCTTCTATATTAAAAAAAAATTGAAGCCTGCTCCCCTGTCCTACACCTTTAAAATTCTCTCTGTTGTCTAAAAGAAAAAAAAAGTAAATAGAAAGGAGCACCTTATCTTATCTTCAATTGAATTTTCCCTGAAGGACCGAAATCCCAGGTAGGTCTGGAGGAATTTGAAGAATCGTTGCCTGTAGGTGTTTTCTAAACACTCAAGGTTGATAAATACAAATTTATCAGAATATTCCCTCTCTTCTACATATTTGCTTTCATCTTTATTCTAAATGTATCATCCTTCACTACTTCAGAAGGAAGCAGGAAAAAATGAATGAGACTTCTTTGTCTTATAAGCCCCTGGTTCAGTAGTAAAGTTATTTTATAAATTTCACAAAACTCTTAATATAAAAAATGAACCTAAGGTTGGAGATAGTGGATCTGTTTTGGGGGCTTTAACTCATTTAAATGATCCGTTTCTCTTTGAGATAATTCCAAAAGAACTTCAGTGGAAGCTCATCTCAGAGCAACAGGACACCTCATCAAAAGGTTTAAAAAGAAAAGACGAAGGGAAAAAAATCTTCAATAGAGCCTGTGTCCTTTTATCCTTGATTTACCGAGCATATCAGTTACCCCTCTTTGTTAAGAGCTCTTTTCATTTATAGGTATAAAATAAATTCAACCATTTTATCAAGATGTTCTTGTTACCAACCACCAGTATAAATTTTACTTGCTGTAGGTGGGGAAAAGGTTTTCTAGCACAGCAGTTGTCCAATTAACTGGAGTATTACAGGCAACAGAAATAGTTTGCCCAGTCTCATTTCATGAATTACCTAGATGCACAAGGAAGATGCATTTTCTTCTCACTGGTTTCCTATTTGTATTCATAATCCAATGTCTCAAAACCATTGTGAATGACTAGCAGTAGTGGCAATGGGTACACAAAAAGGCATCCATACTGTGCAGGGGGGTTTGAGCATAGGCTATAACTGGGAATGAGTGAATTATTAATTAATAATAAAAGTAAAACAAGTTGTCCTATAAGTAGTGGAGCTAAAAGAGCCCTGTTTTCCACAGATTTCTATCCTTATCCCCCCTGGCCTTTCCTACCCCACTGCAGTAACACTGTTTCTGTCAGGTCTCCTATGACACTTTAGCTAGCAAAGGACACTCACATGGGCTCATGGACCTCAAATTCACATAATCCCCTCCCTGCATAACCAGGTTAAAAGTACCATGCATTGCATGGTACATGCAATGTACCTAAAAAAGAAAGGACTTTGCCTGAACAAAGACTGAATATTAAGTCATGACATGGAAGAAATTGATTCCCGTGCTCACAGCCTTTGAACTCTCTCCTATTTATTAGTTTTTCCTTTGTTTCTCCTCAATTATTCAGAATTTCTTAGTAGACTTCATTTTAAGATGTTCAGGAATATCCCTCTGCAGCCATGACCAATTCCCCAGCTACCCTTGAAGTAAAGAGACATAGACAACCGGAAAGGGAAAACCAATCCAGGAGAACTATCACTGGTGATCCAAGAAGCAGTGCAAGAGGGAAAGTCCCTGCTTGGATACAAAGAGAGTAGTGGGATGTGGCTGAAGAAACAGCAAAAAGACCTGGCAGTTTCAAAGTGTTCTGAACAGTTTGAGAAGATTTTATCAAAGTCAGCAAGAAGGAAATGCAGTCTCTTTGATAACAGATATTGATGTGAGATTTAGGTCTGGTGGTAAAGTGAAAGACAGGGATATGGGAAATTCAACTATAATAACTTTTAAAAAATGGAAGATGTAACTGTGCCCTGGGAAACCATGGTGGGAAATGTTAAAAATTATATTCACATGGTGCTTGAAAAGTGGATAAAGATGAAAATGCTATTAATTGTGAGACAATCAGTCACAATAACACAATCAGGTCCTCTATACTAACTATGACTGCATCCTAGATCCCCCTTTCCTGGTTCCGATCTCTGAGGAATGCATTGTCCTTCGAACTTGCGTTTTCTTGGTGTTTTCTACATGAAGATAAGTCTGAAAACTCATCTGATAATTTTTTCTAAGCTTACAATTTGCTTCACAAGTGGATGTGGAACAAGAAGAGGGCAACAAAAAACCACTCAGTTCCATACAGCCTAAATAAGAGTGAGCTGGAAAATTGTTCTTGAAATGAAAGAACTGTCACTTTCTAGTTGTACAGAAGTTCTTCTGTCAGCTGGGCTGCATGTTGGTAGGTCTGAGTTGTTAACATAAATCAAAACGTCTCATACCCAATGTTTTGGTACATTCCTCACATAAATAGAGCTGGTCAGGAATCATTAGTACCTATCAGGATTTTTGCATATTCATAGACCAGATGAAAACTACCTGTGAATTGCATCTAGATATCCCTTTTCATTGATGACCTCTGAGTTTTCTTACTTACTTCTCTATGCATACAAAAGTACATATTTATGTGAGTAAAATGGCTGTACTTTCATTTTTTTTGTAGGCCATTGGGACTAATAACAGACTATAAAGTTTTGCATCCCTAGGCTACTAGGTCTGATCCAGGTCAGTACAGATTGAAAATTATCTTCTCTTGGCTGTGCAGTGGCCTGCATGAAATGACTTTGGTCTCAGTCCAGCTCCTTGTGGATCAGTATGTACATCACAAACCCCATTTCTATCAGCAGTGACTGGCAAATTTGCTGGCACACTGAGCCATTTTACCATTTTACCTTCACAAACCATTGCTTCAGGTCAAGCTTGGTGGCGTGGCTGTGTGATCCATTTCAAAGGCCCTGTAGGACTTTTTCTGAGGACAAACAGCACAGGTACTCAGAACTTTCAGAACAGCACCCTTCATGAGCCTTGCAAGCCACCCAGATTGTACTGCATCTTTCTGAAATGGCAGGTGCTTTTCTGAAAAGTCAATCCACTTCTGAGATGGTCCTGCCGCATGTAGACTAGGAAATGATGAACATCACCTCAATGCAAAGAAACTGGATGTGGGCTAAAACCAGTATTTCAATAACAGCTCAGAAATGGATTCTTCTGGCTCTGCTGTATTACAGGAGAAGATATCCTACATTCAGATCCCAATGGGGAAGATCATTAAGGGGGGGCCACCTGTGTATTCCCAGGCTTTCAGACTAAGCCGCTCCCCTATTGATTTTTATATCAATGAACCAGGTTCTTGCTGCCTATTAGGCTTGTTGGTGTTCTCCCCCCGGAGCTTGGGTTGACCAATTAGACTTTTCTGCTGGAGCACCGGCAGCCACAGCATTTAGGAGCCTGTGTTTTCCTAAAACCTGACAGTGTTCATGTCAGTGCCTGGCTGCATGAGCCGTAATGAAGGGTCTTCTCTCACTTCAGGGCATTTGTTTTATGCTTTTGAGCAGGTGAAGTATTGTACCGGAGTATTTAACAAGGTCACTGGATGCACAAGACACAGTGGGTCTCCCTCAGTTGTGGAAACTGCATCCCTTTCTTTGGATTCAACAGAATTTTTCAGACCCTTTTATGAACTACTATTTCATTTTGTTTGCTCGCTCTCTTATCAATGTACAAGCTCCAGAAATTGTCTGTGACAGCTCAAATTCTACTTTGTCAGCCCAAGTTTACCTGAACACAACTGCTAGGTTCGGTAGGATTGTCCTAGACACACAAGAGTGGAGTTTGTCTCAGTGACTGCCTCTACTAATGAGAACTTATTCAGTCACACACAGTGTCTATAATTTGATGAGAACTGTGAGCAAGTCCCAGGTCTCCTCCTCTTTCTTCTTATACTTACTTTTACTTTTGGGCTCTGCTGCAGTTTTATTTACCTGAATAACTCCAAAATTTTCATAAGTGGGTCCAAAGGAACCAACTTCATATAGAAAGCCTGAATGCCTCTGCCTTTGTTGCTAGTTGACATATTTCCTGTATTTTATCCTTAATTGGCAATGTGGCTATGTCAAATTGCATTTCCATTCCTGTATCCTCATTCAGAAGCAGTGGAGCTCAATATTCTGTTCAGACTGAGTTATTTGATCTGAATTTTGCAGGGGAATAAACTGCTTGCCAATAGCAGTGTCTCTTTTCATCTATTAAGCTTCTAAATGTATATATCTTTATCCACACTATCTGTGGATCTATGCATTAAAGTGTTGGTAGCTGACTCTCCTAGTAGTTCAAATTGCAAACTGACTTCATTAAAACCACATAAGTATAGGATTTAAGTCACAGGTTAGTTTTTAATTTTATTTTCTGTCTAACTATACTGTCAAAGGAAAAGACTTTATCCTTTACAGTCAGACATGTATAAATGGAAAAGCCTGGTGTGTTTTCTCATGCCAAAGAGCAACTGAAACTTTACCAGATCTTGAACTCTTTTGTTGTAGGTTTTTGGATTTAGGAATATCTGTGAAAGTTTGAAGGGGATATCTATTTATCTGCCTGTGTATGATTGCCAGGTTATTTACCAACTTTTCAGAAGGTACATCGCAAACCCCATTAGCTTAAAGTTGACATACCTTTTCTTTTTTAGATGCTTTCTTTTTTTGCTTTGATCCTTTCACATGTGGATCATGCAGCTCAGAACCAAGGTCAGCCGCAAGTGTTAGCATCATCAGCCCCATACTTGCATATTTTCCATCCACATATTGCTGCTTCTGTGGCTTCAGTACTCTTAGCAAGAGACCAGCTGAGGATACCTGCTGTGTACAGCACATTTAACTCCTCCTGGACTCAGTCCATCCAGTCTGTGTGAACAAGTTTCAGGCATGCACTGATGTACTGAACTTGTTTGGCAGCTTCTGCCACAGAAGGATGAAGATGCAGGTCTCAGCTAGTGACCACACTGGCGAGTGCAGACAGTGTGCGTGGTAGGGAAGTTTAGATTTGGGACTATGCTTGGACATTACCCTTAATTGTATAGTACAGCCGTAGAAGAATTCTAAAAGAAAGTTTGCAAATAATGCAAAACTGTTGGGATTGTCAAATATAAAAACAGTAGCAAATTTGGGGAAAGTTTTCATGTTACTGAATGACTGGGTAGGTTGAAACTCAGTGTTCAGAAATGCAGAGTAATAGACGATGGGAAAATAGCATTAAGTAAATACACAAAGGGTGAGTTCTAATTTAATTCCTACCATTCAGGGAAAGAGATCAGGCAATCACAGTGGATAGTTTTCTGAAAAACTCAAATGAGTGCTCGGCACCAGTCAAAAAACAAACGAACCCAGAGCACCAGATAGAATCGTTAGAATGATCAGGAAGAGAACAAAACAGGATGGAAAAACCATTTTTGTGGTATTGTATAAATCCATAATATATCTAAACCTCAAATTACTGCATACAGTTTGGCTGATTCCTGCTTACAAAAGATATAATGGAAGTAGCGAATGGTGACAAAGATCATCTTTTATATGGAATAGCTTCTATACAAAGAGTGACTTGATAAGCTAGAACTCAGCTCAGAAAACAGATGGCTGAGGAGGGATACGATAGAGATCTATGGAACTGTGGATGGAGCATAGAACATGAACAAGGAATGGTTATTTACTATTTCTAATAACACAGGAGCAAGGGGCAACCAATTAAATTATTGCACAGCAGGTTTAAAGACAAAGATAGTGCTTTTCACAGAATGCGTAATTAAATTGTGAAATGGCTCCCATAAAATGAGAATAAGAGAGAGGGATGATTTTGCTTAGAAAAGGGGTCACCGAGGGTAGAGGTCTCTTACACCATGGGGGAAGGGGAAGAAGGAATGCATGTTTGCTATTTATCACAGTATAAGGAGTTTCCCAATTAAAAATCAGACAGTGGATTTGAAGCGAACAAATAAAGATAATTTTTCTCCTTTGTATCTATAATTAAACTGTGGATCTTCTTGCCAGAGGATGTCATAGAGTCTGAAAGTATAAATGATACCTTTTATTTCCTGTTTTTGTTAATGTCCTTTTTGCAGAACTGTTCAGACTTGTCAGCCAGAGCCGAAATTTATTACTGCAAAAAAGTCAGGAGGCCATAATTGTTCCACAAGGTAGATCTTGGACTGTGCCACTCAGGCTATGTGGACAGAGCAGAAACCATCTCTAATTTCCAAAGATACTGCCATAAAATAGCTGGTGCAGAATTGTCATAGCCAGCTCTGAATTCTCACTCTGAAGTACACTGCACTGCACTGAAATGCTTCTCCGTATTTCCAAATGGCTTAGGTTTCTGTTAGCCACTGATCTGTTCTGCCCAAATCTGGGAAAGAAAATGATGGAACTGCACAGTGTGTTAAAATCTTTCCTTTACCATACTGATAACTCCAATTCAGACGCCTCCATTTAACAAAGCAGAGGAAAACAGCTTTTTTTGTCTTTACCAGTAGTATTCAAGGACTGTGATTTAGTATTTTGACATACTTAGCTGGCTTCTGTCCCACAGTTTGGACACAAGTAGCTTGTTGAGTATATCATGAAGAGCAGATGTACCAAGTGTATACTTCTCTGGCATGTAAATACTTTCCACTAACTTGAAATAATGCACATTATGCCTGGGCCATTTTACCTTTTGGGACATTTAATTGTGATATTTGGGCCATGTTTCTTTGGAGCATTTTAGAATAGCAGCTGATCAAAGTTGATTATAGTAATAGCAATGAGCCCCACAGATGTTTGACTCTTTACAGCTTCCCCAGAGTTAAGTTTAAAGTATTCTGAGAGTCTACTCCGTGCCTCACCTGAATAAATCTGCAGTGGCCTTATTCCAGATTTAAATTGCTTTAACTAAACAAAGGACTTGGTTATCCAGCTGGCCCCATAATGTATATTAGTAATCCTTCTGATAGAGACAATTGACCTGCCTTGATAATATATCTTCCCATTAACTAAATCTAAACCCATGTATTTTAGATATTTTCATTTCCACCTGAAATATCTGTTCCATAAACAACCTCCCCAGCTCCACTGTGAACAGAATTAGGAGTTTGTTTTTGTATTGTGCCCTTATGTAGCCAGCTGCTGGGGCTGGCCGAGCTCTGCACACCCATCCGATTTAGCTGAACACTGACCTCCATCATGTTTTTTGAACTGTGCATGGCTATGTTGCTTGTACTCCATTACAGGCTGCCTGTGGGAGGCTGTCCTCTCAAGTATGATGCGCCATCTCGCCAGATGAAATGTCCCGAGGAAATGATGTAGGAGTTGTTTTACCCAGTCTAAATCCAATCTCCTATTTTTGGAGAGGTCCCTCCTGGATAAGTGTGTTTTGTGATATTTTATTAGATGAAAAGTGCTGACTGTATAAAAAATCTTGTTCAGAGGTTGATGATCATCTTTTTTACTCTCCACACTACTTTCCTTGTGAATGCATTTAATTATATGATGCTGTATTCATTGCCTCTCTGACACTAAAGTGCTCTGCAGTTAAGGCCTAAATACTAAACCAGGCAGATATTCAAGCGTTGTAAAGTTAGTCTAGATTTTTTTGCCAGCAACAGTGCTACACTGATTTACGGGAAGCTGGGGGGAGGGTGCTATCTCTTGCCTGCTCTCTTTATTGAATTCTCTTTCTTTTTTTTAATGCCCATATTTAGGTGGCTTGAACAGTAGGAATGGATTTTTTTAATTGCAGATAACTGACTGATATTGGGCATATTTTTAGTGCAAACTAGAAAACTATTCCCTGGTGGTGAAGGGTATTATAGTGCTTAGTGACAGAAATCCAACTCAGGTTTGCTGAGTTTTAGTATGCAAAATCCAAATTTTTTAATGAAAGTTTTATTTGTATTTGTTTTCGTTTGATTTCATGGAGGCAAAAAAACCTCACAAAGCTAGAATTTGCTGCCTTTATTCTTACAGAGTACTGCTCCATTTCATCATCAGTTTTATTGTGCCAGATCATTGTTCCTTTTGGATGTATGAAGCATGTTGGAGCTAAGATGCTGGAGGACAGGAGAGTGGTGAGATTCTGAGCACCCTCCGCTTCAAAAGATGAGACCTATCTTGCACACAGTGTCTATTAGTTTGCCTGTGTGGGTTTACTGTATGTGGATCATGGGGTGCATGCACATGGAAGAAACCCTCTCGGTGCCTGGAATGAGGGCACCCAGGGCAGCTCTGCTGCCACCAGTGCTGTCAGTACAGCTTGCCACCGTTACCTCTTTCCCATGGGTTCGGGAAAGGGACATATTCAGACAGGAGACCTCAGGGCCCATGCCCTGGATTCCCAGTTTGAAAGGACCCTGAGCCAATGTGCAGTGCCTGACTCCCTAGATGCACAGATCCTTGCATCCTGTACAATAAATCCCTCACAGTTGGGATTTACTGTGCTGGAAGCCATGAGCACTATGCACCTAATTCCAGCTCTACATATGCATACATGGTGTCCAGACTGAAAGGCTGCACAATCTTGACAGGTACAAATTATTCTCCAGGTAGCCAAATCCTAATCAAAGGTTTTCCTAAGCTGTGGCCAAAGGCTTCCCAAGGTGCCTGGTCAATGTGATGGGGAAGGTCCCTTCTGGGAAGATGGATGGAGAATTGTTGCTCTGAAACCTATACAGCCCAGGGACCATAGGCTAAGTACTCCTTTTTTGAAATAGAAATAACCCAAATATACTGCTAATGTATCTCGGATCAATTGTGAAGCTATGCAATGGGAAACAGAAAAACCCAGGTGGGGGAATGAGAGGCTTTAGGGCCCCAACAGGACAGAAATGAGAATCTGGCCCAGGTTCTTCTGTGGCCTTACTGAGGAAGTAACGTGTTATGCCAGTAGCAGCCTGTAGCAGGCCACAGCAAATATATTTGGGTTTAAAAAATAGGAATCCACAAAGTTCAGCCAGATTTTGTACAAACAATTTGGAAAATAACAAACTACAGTTTTTGGTAACTTTTACTCCCCTCACAGTCAGTGCTCCCCACTTCGCTTTTGCGTAACAAAGGCTTTGACTATAACTAGTAAAATGAAATTAAATAGTATTTAATAAAGTACTGTAAGTACTTAAAATTAACATTATCTATAATAATTTTACTTACTAATCTCTTTATAAATAATAAAGTTTCCATTTTGTTTGTGTGCAAGTTTTGCTGATTACTTTTGATCAAACACCAAATTTAAGAATTATTATCAGGATGACTAATTTTGAACTTGGCATTTACTGTGAAATTTACTGTATGAATTAGCATATTAGCACAAATTCAGAGGTGAAATAAAATGCTGACATCCATTTGTAAATGTTTGTAAATCCTTGTAAGATTATAGGGAGCAAAGCTGCAAGTTCCTCCCACTCCCAAAGGTTGCTGTGCTTGGTCCTTATGGCATGTCCATGTTTTCCAGTATGCTCAGAGGACTGTGATGCCACTGAGGCGCAGATTGGGGAAAGCTTTGCAGATGGCTGTTGGAAGTGCTTTCTGATTTAATGAAAGACTTCGGCATTCAGGACTGCCAATGGTTGTGTCTTTGAATGAGTCATGAGCTGTAAAGTCACTTTTTAAACATAAGAAAGCTCTTTCCCATCCTTTCCACCTTACCCCATCTTCTCCCATAAAAAGGGCAAAGGGAAAAGGAGACTGAATAAGGTCATCAGTGATTTCATTGTGCCATTTTAGATGTATATCAAACCCTAGCATAGCTACATCATATAAAGTTACAAAGCGGGTAAAGGAACATTTGTCAATTCTTAGTAACAGTGATTACCTGCAAACTGAATGCTTGGCTTGTTCAGGGCATGAGATCCTCCACCAACCTTTTTTCTGCGTTTTATCATTAGCACCAATAATAGCATCTGCAGGGAGTAATTAGTAACACCCAGAGGGGAAAGGAATTCTGCCAGAGGACATCATTATGTCTGGAAAACTAAAGATGCTGTATGGTAAGGTCATGAATAAATTGCTTGAGTCTAGGGTGGAGGAGAAGACCGGTAAAAGTACAAAGTTTCCTACTGCTGCTAATATGCTTATGAAGAGCACATTAATTTCCACTGGAACACCATTAGGGAAATTAGTTTGTTCTGACAGTTTGTGTTGCTGGATACCATATGTTTACCTTGAGGGAATGTTTGTGGAGAACCACTTTGGGTTAATTGTAAATGTCACAAATAAGTAAATATACAGAAGTGTATTTATGATCTGCACCAGTGCACAGACACTGTGTACCAGCACACTGGTGTGCCATGTAATGTGTGTGCATATAAATATATACTTTTATGTACCAAATCCATACCAATCAGCTTATCTGGACACACAGACATCAGGTACAAACAGCACCTGCATTTTGTCTTTCTGATCTGTTTATCATTACATACATATGGCACTGCACCATGCCCTTCTTTCTATTTAATGCCTGCACTGTGAGCTCTGAGAACGGAGCATCAAGCTTCCCTGTTGCTGGTGACAGGTGTTGCACCTCTAATTCATCTGGCACAAAAAAGCCAAGGAGGGGGAGAGGGAGGAAATCACAGACCGTGTTAAAAATCTCACATTAGTTGGAGTCACATTACAGATTACCAAAGGTTCAAATATGTTGCCTTCCAGTGTTGTCAGTCCCCCACTAATAATCTGCACAGGAGTTGAGGATTTTCAGCACCTTGACAGATTAAACCTTAAGAACACTCAAACAAACCTGTCACATAGGTCTTTATCATGCAAACTTGAGGCCACGTTCAATAACAGCCCTGTTAGCCTTCTGCATTGCAGAGGCCTTGAAAAATTGATTTTCTGTTTTGCCACTGACTTCAGTGGAACCAGGCTTTAGCCCTCCAAGGCAAATTTATTCCTGTGTATTGTAGCTACTTCTGAAATTCTTAATTTCACATCCTTAAATAGTCAAACTTTGAGACAGACCAGGTATGGGTGCAGACTTTGCCGGGTGTTGTTGACCATTGCTGGGTTATTAACTCCCCTTTTGGTCTGGGATACCCTTTTTTTTCCTTTGAAAATGCATTTCACAGATTTAAAGGCCTGATCCAAAAGGTACAGAAATAAATACAAATCTTTGTATTGAACACTGGAAAAAGATTTTAAAGGGAGTTGGTCATTGTTCACAGCAGGAATGTATTTTTAACAGAAACAAGAAACCTAATCTGTTAGGGCAACATTAATCCAGGGAAAACACTTTCTGAAGTGTCCAGAGCTTGTTAACACAGCTAACACCTAAGGCAGCAGTGTGTCTTTAAGCTCTACTAATATTGTACAATAATAATTTTTGTGGAAGAAAATCTTCCCCTCTCCCTGAACAGAAACAAGACATATTATTGACTGCCATCCGGAAAGATGTATGCTCTGGCCCTCGTGAGTCTATTAATATTTGATGCTGATGGATGTGAGCTGGCAGCCTGAGTTATTAATGCAGTTTGGTTCCTTGGACCTAATCCTCAATGCATAGGGGAGGATTAACAATAACAAGAACTGTATGCCCAAACCTCTCCTGGTGCTAGAAAGGCCTGTCCTTTAGTTTCAGCAACAATTAGTATTTCTGAAGTACTTACTTAAAGGTATGGAAGGTCATATAGGTGGTGTTAGTTACGTTACTGCCACCATTCATTTTGATTTAAAGCTGACTTTTTAGGGTCCCCCACCTGTATCTTTGCTATGTTGGGATACTCCCATCAGTTTTGGATTTCAAACAAAAAAAGGCTCACTTTTAGCTTCTGAGCAGCTGTGTGGAGATGTGGGACACCCTGTCCTTGGTTGTACTGAGGTGCCCTCTCACAGACTGGGGCCTGGGAAGGGATAATGCAAAGCAGAGGGCAGGAACGTGCTGCTTCACACATGGAGCGGGGCATTTACTGGAGCTGGCCCCACATTCCACATCCCATAAGGAGAGTTTTTCATTGATTATGTCAGCGTCAGATTTGGCCCCTGAAATTAAGAAATAATACATTGGATAGATTTCAGGGGTATATTTTGATAAACTGGGCCTTCTAAGTGAAAATGATGAAGAAAATGAAGCACTTTTGAAAGTTTGTGATGTCCATATGGATCACTGTCTTGGAAAATAGAGACGTAAAATACCAAGTTATTTATAGCTAGATTTCTTAATATAGCTTTAACATTTTCAGGGGTATATGTTTGAATTAGCTACTCCTTCCTATCATGTATGCCACATCCAGGCATTTCACCACTTTCATTAACCTCCCAATCTTAATAGAAAAAAGAATAATCAACATAAGGAGCACAGCTGTTGATTAATTTTACTAAATAGGATAGAAATATAAAGTACCATATTGCAAGAGTGAAGATTCAATACACAACATTTGAAATCAGTTTAATAGAATATATAACTCATTAACAACTGGATAGACGTATACTGCAGCATTATTCACTTGGGCAGGTGGTGAGAGAGAGGTGGAATTTACATATCTTTAACAGTACCTGAATGCATTTAATTTCATAGGTCATTCTCCCAAATCAAGTTCAAAATGCTAATAACAGGGTGTGCATGTATAATTAACAAAATCTTAGAGCCAGTGCTATAGTTCAAGTGCATTTTCCTCTTATGTAATTAAGAAGTTAAATGTATTTGGCAGTTGTCACTCAGAGAGCTCTGAAGGTCTCACTTGTCAAACCCGGGGATAGAAATCTCATTAAGCCAGTTAGTTTTTCAGTTAAGGTTTGTTTGCAAAGTGCATATAAGGTGGACAGCCAGAACGACCAACCTCTGTTAGTCCATAAAGTATAGTATATTAAAGTAAATGCCAAAACTCAAAGGCATGTTGAATAAAGATGAACCAGCCTGATGTTTAGCTTGTATACAGTACCTAAGTCTACAGAAAACTGGTGAATCCGCACCAGCCTATTGTGCACGTGGCCAGGGAGAACTTACTGTATAACACGAGCTGATCTGCAGACACAGAGAGTCAGCTGAGGAACTGGAAATCCACCTTCTGCTTCCACCTGTGGCCTAGATGCTGTTTTAGTTAATCTGGTTCCCAAGGGGATATTTTAGCTCCGCATCACTCTGTTCTACTTTGCTTTTCAAAGGAATTTTCTTTTACTTCTAGATCACTAGTTCAAATCCAGATAAGGTCAGTTGTCATAGAAATTATTAGCAGTACCAGTAGTTCTGTGTTGTACATGAAATGAGTTGGGAGTTTCATTCACACAAGATACGGCTTTCTAAGTGGCACTAATTGGCTATCTAATTGTCACACACAGGAGAAAGGCAGAGAATTGATTAGGTGTGGAGGCTGAATGCCCCTCTGCCATCCTGCTCGGCTCTGGGTTCCTGTAGCTCATTCTGCAGGCATGCTGGCAGGGTAATGAGGGGCAGCATGCTTTGGATTTTCTGGCTGTCAAGACAGCACCTTTTACTGCCAGGCCTTTTCAGGGCAACTTGTTTTACTCCACCAAGGTCAAAGATAGCATCTTTTACAAACACTGCTTTCACTCAGAAACCAGAGACTTGTAGGATTTACTTCTGAGCAGTACGTATTTTAACTGTTTCTTTTACTTCCCCCTAAAACAAAGTTTTTAGTATAAAATAGGATGAGTCATACTGGTGCTAGGCAGAACTGCTACAGCAAGCATGTGGGGGTTTATGGTGCTCAGAAATCTGTTCATATTTCCTTTTACTCTTTCAGTGTCTGATGCTGTGATATACAGGCTCCTGGAGGTACTTGCCATGGCATAGGGAAGCTGACATTTTGTGCATTTATCTCCTGACAAATGGATCCTCCTATCAAACAGCGAAGCCTCTCACCTGCAAAAACACATTTTGACCAATATCTTTTCCCCTGAGCTATGGTATAGGTCACACTGTGCCATGTAGTTACTATTTAACTTTGGAGTAGGATAGCTTTCTCTGACATAGAACTAAATTATTAAAGTTTGACTCACTGAAGAAGTAAATTTAGGAGCTAATTTGTGATGTGAAAGTCAGGACTACACATAGAAGAAAAAGGAGCAAAAATACCTTGTATATGCTAACATACGTAGACCCGACTATGGGACTCAGTAAGTAGGTTTAAAGGAATTGTGCTCACATTTTAATTCCCTAGTTGTAACGGATGAACAATATTAGTAAGAACTGTGTCTCTCCTTTCAGCCACACAAGCTAATCAGTGCATACAGTGTACCGTAATTTACTGTTGAAATAGTCTATATTTCTGTAACATGTATTTACTCTCCTTTCCCTCACTTTCCCCCACACCTAAAGCAGAAATAGGACCGTGACCGTCTGTTTCTGTGTTCCGCTCTGTGTGCCTCCTCCTTCTGACAGACTCATCACTCCTTGTTCAGCGTTCTTCCTAAAGTCACAATCTCATGCAAATTAATTGCAAACAAGCGCAGGTACCAGCTACGCTTCAAAAAGGTCTAATGCACCTGCCATGTAGTTTTCCTCTCTGCCATTCTGTGGAAGATGAGCACATACGAGATTCTTTAGCTTTTTAACAACCCTATTCTTAGAATATATTTTCCAAGAAATGCAGAGCAATCTTTGCACGGTTTCAGACTGTATGTTTTGTGATTAGTGTTTCAGTAAGTGATGTTTTGCTTAATGATCTAACATCTGTTCTAGGAGGTTTGTTTTTGTAACTTCCCCACCTCCTGCTGAATGAATGCCAAAAACTTGTCCCTTTCCTCCAAGTCAATCAAAGCACTAATTGCATCATAATCATGGGAAGCAGCGGTGACTGCTCAAGTGCTGAAGACTCAGCAATCAACTCATAACACTCTGTTCACTGTTTCGAAAGAGAAAGCCTCCCTGTGCAGAGATGGGAATTTCCTGCAATTCAGATTTCTTTAGCTGACTCTGACTGTTTTTGGTTTGCAGGGAGATGACTGCACCATTACCTGCATGGCAGGAACCTACGGTACCAATTGCTCATCAGTCTGTAATTGCAAAAACGATGGTGCATGTTCCCCTGTGGATGGTCTGTGCTATTGCAAAGAAGGTAAACAAAATTCAGATTTAACAATTGTCTACACTTTAGCATCAATGCTTCTCCCCTTTTGAAGTGGCACAGCTGTGCAGTCAGTAACTCCACTATTTTCTTGTGCCTGTCAGTAATTCTACAGCCTGCCCAAGTATCAAAACTCAACAGGGCCTTGACTGTATGTTTTGTCTCTGCCCTGAACAGGGGCCAGACTTAACTACTCTGCTGCAAGAACAGGTCACAGAACTAAGTGTGCTGGCAGAGCCACAGCTCTTCTCCAAAGGAAATGCAAAACAATCCCCAGACTATTGGGGTTTTTTCTCTATCACTTTGCTGCCCTATTTCTCCAGGACTCAAAAGCCCCTGTTCTCCCCTGTATGCCTAGACTAACACAACTGGGCAAGGGAGCAGAGGCAGCCTCCTGCCTGTCTTTTCTTTAGCCCATTGCACTGGGCTGTGCCCGGCCGTGGTTATCCTCACCAGACCTGACCCTGACCTGCAGACTGCCTGCCTGTCTCGACCTTGGACTGGTCTCATTCCCATAGGCTTTCCTGGTGGTCTGGCCTCCTAGCCAATCCCAGCTGCCAACCCAACGCTTGGGGACTGTGGGGTGGGCCCCGGCTGTCCACCCTTGTTGCCTTCCTCAGCTCCCCATCCTTGCTGTACCCTGACACTGTGACACTCCAGCCATGTGCAGGTATCCTCTGTCCCCTGAGCTGGCACGGGGTTGCAGGATGTGGCTGTCCTTTGTCTGGGGAAACAAGAAGTCTTGCTTGCTCCGGAGACTGTCTGCAAGACTAACCTCTTTTCCTCCCACACATGTGTCCATAATTCCCTTATGTGCCTGGTAGTGAGCATAACCCATGTATCCAGTAATCACTTGAGAAATCTTGTACCGCTCCATAGCACAGTACCTCTTACATTTCCCGTGTAGCAGTGCCTTCCCCCAGAATACCAACATGAGCTATGCCTGTATGGCATACATAAGCCCTAAAACAGAAGTGAGGCAAATAATGATAAGATCTGGCATTTCAAACATGAATTAATGGATCACTGTAGAACCCCATTTAATGAGGGTGTATAATCCATGAGTTACTGCTCAACTCCATTACATACAGCTGCAGTGTAATGAAAGCCATTGTACAGCTGGTAGTTAAGATTTGAGCCTTAATGGTTAGAAATGATGGCCTTGGTCTTTTTTTAGGTGTAATAGCTTCTTTATATTAAAAAGCATTCTCAAAAAAAATATGAGGGAAGAAACAGGCAGCATAGAATGGCAAGTTTCTTGCATTCTTACTGATCAGCAGGTCTCCAGCCTGCCAGACAGTACCACACTCTCTCTTGCTGCCCAAGCAGTTCCCAGAGAGGCATCAGACACCTTAATCTGGTAAAGAGCGAACACAGTGATACCTATATCGCCCTTCTGTACGTATAGATGCTGGTAGATGAAGTTGGGAGGTCATTATTAAACGGTCAATCTTTGACCCCATGATAGTCTTAATTTACACAAAGATCGGGAGGAAACTGGTCCTAGAATCAAAGAGCTACAGTTTGCAAGCTGCCTTTCTTGCTGTCTCTACCTTGCTTTTTTCATGAAAACATCCCAAATGCTGTTTGTCTCATATGTTTATTTAGGCTGGCAAGGAGTGGATTGCTCTATTCCATGTTCAAGTGGAAGTTGGGGTCTTAACTGTAACCAGACATGTTATTGCACAAACGGAGCAGCCTGCAGGCCAGCTGATGGCTTTTGTCTTTGCTCACCTGGATGGCAAGGGGAGTACTGTGACCAGCCATGTCCTGTAAGTACAACTAGGATGGTTATGCATCCCCTTTAAAGCCATAGTCCACATAGCTCTTCTAAATGTACAATAGGTCAGTATCTCATTTTGTCTATGCATATCTGAAGGAAATCATGTGTAAATAACAGATTGGGGTTCTAGCAGTCAAGTAGATGTATTATACTTTGCATTATATTTTATCAGAGCTACTGCCGTGTTATCTGCGTTTTCTTGAACATCATTTTTTAAAGTAATTCCTCATTTGGTTCTATATAGAAATGTTAGGCACTGAGTTGTTTCTATCTTCTCTGTATGTTAATTTAAAAAATGCGACTCAGCATTAAGAGGGACATGGTAGATGATTTTGCACATTTTAGAACAAAAAACTGATTACTGAGAGACTTTTTTATTTATATTTTTGGAAGGATGGAACATATGGTCTTAATTGCAGTGAACGTTGTGACTGTAGCCATGCGGATGGGTGTGATCCTGTCACCGGTTACTGCTGCTGCCTTGCGGGCTGGACAGGTAAAATTAGCAATTATCTTTGTAAACCTTGGGGGTTTTGTTGTTTTGGGGTTTTTTTGGGTACTTGGTGGGTTGTTTTGCTTTGCTATTGCATCAGTTATAGCACTGGACTTGTGACTGCAAACTTTTAAATAATAGATTGAGAAAAGATCAGCTGAACTTACCCTTATTTAAATCACTCATGATGGTGACAATAATTGGCATTCATTAAATTTGTATTCAGATTAGTTGAAGATGGCTCCAAACCTGGAGCCAGATGTTAGCTTTCTGTAAAAAGAATCCTCAGGATGGATACAGATCATCTGGAAATCCTGCAGAGTTTTTCTCCTTGAATGGCCCTTTCCACAGGGGTGCAGTTGTGGTATGGTGAATCCTAGGACCATCCTACCTAGGGATGCAGATAGGTGTTTTCTGAATGCTAAGAGTAATTACAGCTGCTCCATCATACAAAAGCCAGTTTTGTCACAAAACCCTGTCTTTATGCTTTTCCCATTTTCCCATGCTTCTTATCACACAGAAGGGTAGTTATGGAGAGCAGATTAATGCTGGTTTGACAAACAGTTCTCGTGATTACACAGAAGCAGAGAGGAATATTCAGTGAAGTCGGAGAGTCCAGGCTGGAGATCTCAGTATGATCAGACCTGCACTTGACTCCATACTGATATGTCTCTTTGCCAGCTTTTGACAGCTAGCATAACAGCAGCGGGGGGCAAGTTATTGACCCAACCAGTATTTCACACTTAGCTGCCTAAAATACTTGTTAATCTCCCTCAGCTCTCTGTAGAGGCCCTGGAGGGAAATAAACTTATATTCTTGCCCATAACTGCAGAACCACCACTGGCACTGACAATCAAAATGCATTTGTATTAACAGCAATTCATTTGGAAAATGCAATTGTTTTTTAAACAAGGACAGGTTGGAAGAACGTAGGGAGCAAAGCAGGCTGATCAGGCAGCTAACGTTTGGGATACTGTCACCTTACCTCTTCATTTATGCTTTAAACCAGTGCATGCCTTCTATTTCTGATGGAGAGAACATCACCACAGCAGCTCAGCTCCTAGAAGCACGAAGTAAAAGCAATGAAATTATACCGAGAACGTACAATGGAAAAAATCTTTTAAGAATTAAATAAAATGCAAAAATACAAAGTTCTACACACTGCTTACAACAAAGCTACTTTTCAAAGATACTGTGCATGCATCCCTGAAAAGGGCATTTTTCCCACAAGAAAATCCATTTTATAAGCTCACTAATATCCCTTCCTCCAGCTTGCATTCTTCACTCACTGGACTGCATTCATCTTTCTTTGAGCCTCTTTACCGTCAATATATCCATCTATCAGGCTTTAAAACTCTACTGTGCATTATTGATGATCATCAGAGAAACAGTTGGTAGGCTTCCCTGTAGTCATTGTGAGTTTCTTCAAGGGAGAAAATGGTTTTTAAAAGTACAGTAAATTAAAGAGATATATTTATACACACGTACTCTAAAAGTTTATTACACATCTTTCTGGATGTAGCATTCCAGAGGAAAGTGCAGAAAATGTACTTTGCAGACAATGCAGACTAAAGGTGTGGCTTTTTCTCAAAGGCATTTGCAATAAATACTCTGTACTTACTCCCATGCACATCTGTAAATGTACATCAAATGCAGATACAAATTACTCCAAGTAAAGGTAAGAATACTTTCTGTGATACCCTTCTTTTTTTAATTTCCATGTTGGGCAAGACAAATGTGTATTAACTTGCAGGGGACTTACTACAAACTAAGCACTTTATCCTTTAATGTGTCCCTGCAGTTCTGGAACTCCCTTCTTCAGGATCACATTTCAGGGAGAAAAATATGTTAGTATTCGAGACCAGGTTGGAGTTGAGATGATGACAGGGCCATGTAAGGTGTGCACTGGAAATGTTGATAGACAGACAGAGCCAACGTGTGTTTTGTCAATTCTGTTTCCAATTTTTTTTCCACTTGGCTTAGCACCAGACACAAGGATAAATTCTGCTCATACTAGTTTGAAAGTATGTAATTTAAGAAACTCTTCAGCTAGATAATTATATTTTCATATTAAGGAGTATGCCATCGGTGAAAGATTAATCTTATCTGTAGTTGTTGTGAACTGGGCCATGATGTATATTGCAGTGCATTTTATAAATATAACATGATAAATAATTCAGGCTTAAATTTTTGCTTTCTGAATTTGGTACTAATTAGGCATGGCCTGAAAAAGATCAGAAAAGTTCAGGATCATGCAATGTCTGAAGGTTTTCCTGCCCACTCACACCAGACAGAGAATTCACATGGCTTTCTGATCCTAATAGCCACAAAACTTCATCTGAAACAGCATATTCTGTATGTTCATCCCACACATGGGACTCCCTCTTGATGTCAGTGTTCTATGTAAAGATCAAGGGGAAGATTGAACCCATTTTCTTTAAAGTGATTTTCAAGATGTTACTGATATAAACCTTCAGAGACTGGTAGATGGCAGGAGCATGGAGGAAGACTGGGAAAAGAAGAAAAAAGGCACGTAAAGAGTAGCATACAATGTAAATTAATGGCAGTCTACCATCCTTTTGCTATGTTGTGACTGCCACCCATCAAGACTATTATTCAGGACAATGCCCTTCCGTGTGTACCAGCTGGGGGAAGGTAATTTTCAGGACCTGAGTGTACCCGGCAGAGGGGAAGTTGATGAAGAGATTCCCACATATCATCCAGGAGATCACAAAGCTGTGCAAACCAGCTGTATGCATAAATAAGCACACTGGCAACAAGCTGCTTAGAGACATGTACATACAGTTTCCATTAAGTTCAGTGGGGAATTGCACGTGTGCAGCCAAAGGCAGAAGTTAGACCCTGAGAAACAGATCAGATCTAAAGATGACTGTGCCCTGCCATTATTGCTGAAAATTACCCAACAAAGTACACAGGCACACTGTATCACAAATGGCTTTGTAGATAGCATGGCAAGTATAACATTTGTGCTTAAAAGATGAAAACCACATCGGCAAAAGGCTCTAATGTGGTACAAGTGAAGTGAAACTTGTTCAAATGTGGGCCAAAATCAGATCGGTGACCTGCTGACGCAATGCAGAACTGAATTTTCCTCCACATGAAGAAAATGTCAGATGCAACAACACTAAGGGCTCAGCCTTGCACTGAATGGAGTTCTCCAGCGTACACCAGTACTGCATACGCATAACCTCACATATATAAATAGTACCCTTGAAATCAAAAGGAGATGTGTTCATATCTATTGCTAGGTTAAAAAGGAAAAGTGTAGCCCCCAGCAGGATCAAGTCTTGACTGATTAGACTGATTGTTTTCTAAAGATTAATAAGGGTCTCTCTTACTCCAGATCTGCCATGCATTTTAGATACATATCGCTTCTGTGCTTGCAGCTCTATGTTTGTGTGTATGTGTGCACACAGATACCTTAAAGCTCCCAACATACTAGTCATTTGTGGAAGAGGTATTATTTTGTGTACATTCAGGTTAAAATGGAAATGCTTGAAAATGGAGTGCTTCGGTGCTAATTGCATTTGGTTAATTAGGGATCTTGCACACACTGAATCCGCAGAGAGAATGGAAGTGCAGAAAAGCTGCATGGTAGAGCATTTCCTGTAAGTCCTTCGCAAGCAAACAGGTCCTAGAGGAGCAGGCATCAGTCCCATCTCACCCAGATGCAACCTCCTTTTCTGGATGCTCAGTGACAGTGATAAGGTCATAAACTTCAATTAGGTTCCTCTTAATAAATAACCTGAAACTGGACAGAAAAGGACCGGCTGCCCTGGTAGCCTTGCTGGGTGGGTCAGAAGCTAGGGAGAACATGGGGAGGCAACGTTCCTCTGTTAGGTGTAATGCTGCATGGCTCTGGAAATTACAGCTCCAGCTAAGCCGTATGGGTTTTGCAAGCTGAACTGCAAACCCCATCAGCTTGGTTCTCTCTCCTCAAGGTGGCTGCTGGCAGCATGTTTCATACCAGAAATGGCTTCCTCATAGATACCAGCTAGTTATTACTACATAGCCTTTAGTTGGTTCACTCAGTACAACTCTCAGTAATGAAATTGGTCATAGCTGCTAGCCTGTCCTCTGATTTCTGGAGGTGCTCCCATTGAGCTTGACCTGAGCCAGGTTAGCAGGACTCTCTGTGAAGCCAGAGGCAGCCATTGCTCATCCTGTCTCTAAGACCTGAGTCTGTCCGTTTTCACAGTCAGACATCCCGCTCGCAAACAGATTACAGAAAGGGAAGCCACAGACCTGGCTGATATTCACAGCAAGCTCATTTTCTCCCTGTAACGAGTCAATGTGCTTCAAGTTAATTGTGGCAGTGTGTATTTGTTAACCTTTCAGATACTACAGTGGGATTAAATAGGAAGCGATCTGCAGGGGGATATATTCCATTCCTATAAATGTTAAGGTCAGTTAAAATCCTGTTTATCTGAATTCCTTTAATCTGAAATGCTGCCTTACCCGAATCTTGGTTCTGTCTTTCTTTTTTTTGTATCGCGCTCTGGTTTTTATAGAACGCTGCAGTTGCGATGCTATCTCAATTATCCACTGAACTAGTTTACTCAGTAGCTTTTCTGAATATCTGAAGCCGAAGTTTATTCAGTAGATTTTAACATCCCAAAAATGTGGGGGGGAAATAGGATGGTACTGTAGATGTAAGACGGAAAATATAGAAGTGTGCATCCCATAGTTAATTATAAAAGAACCCCTCACAGGTTTTCCTTAATTAATCAGGATGGCAAATACAGGTATGAAAATGATATATGCTGGTAAGGAAGAATCATCTTGTTATTGCATTGGTACTTTTCACCTTCAGGCTTCATTCATGTCTCATAAGAGCAGCCTCCCTCCTTGCTGTTACATACGGGAAATCAAAATATATATTTCACTGTCCTTTACAACCTCAATAACTTTCATACGTTGCCAGCAACATAAACCCTAATTGTCTCTTATCATGTCCAGAAATATTGTACAGTAGTTGTGTTAGTCTCAAGTTGTAGGGATTTCCACATGTGATTGTATAAGTGAGTTAATGGGGTCAGGAAACGTCGGCTGGTCACAGATAAGGTGGCTTTGAGGCTTTGAGGAATGAGGCTTCACGTTTGTGAGAATTTGCAGGCTGCGAGTGACATCTGCACTGTCACTCAAACACAGAAACATGTTTCTTCCCTCCTGTGGACACATTAATTCAGTAAAACTGATAAGCCTGTTACTCAAGGGAAGGCCTTTTTGAATTTTAAAGAAACAGTGACCACTTTGACGGTGAGCTCTAAGGTATTTTTAACTTCACTTTTTCTGAGTTCTTTGCAAAAAATGGTTTATCTTTCAAGGAAGAAAAACAACTTTCCATTTAGCTTCCCATAAAATGCATTTTGTTGGTATCAATATGCCTTTTCTTCCATTGCAGCAGTATCCAGTTTAAATTCTTAGGGCCAGATCCTATCCTCAGCTGTAATAGGTTGAAGCCAAAATAATTCTATTGTCATTAATAGATCAACTCCGAGAGCATACTGATGTAACTGGTAGCTGACTTTTCCACACCTCTTTAAAACCAGAAAAAATCTAGGACTTGTTTTATGCACCTACAGATTTTTAGCTGAAGAGATCCATGGTATTTTAGAATTCATAATGTTGTGGGTTGGCTTTTTTTTAAAATCAGACTGTTTCATAGTCTCGTGGTTTCTAATACAAAGCCTAAAATATCAAAAAGGAGCGATAGTAAGTTCCTATTAAACATGCATTTTCTAGATGCCTAATCCCATTATCTAAACCATATTTTGCACTTATCACTTTTGGCAGTCTTATCCCAGATTTTTAAATTAATAATTTGTTTCTGTGATTATTCTGTATCCTTACATTAGCTTTAAACAGACAGAAAAACTAGACATTTTTAGAGTCAGTCTAAAATGGTGCATTTTAGCCTCTCTTCTGGCCTCTGCCTTTCAAATGTGAAAATCTTTTCCATATGAAAAGGTATACTTACTTTCTGGATTTGACAAGTGCCCTTTAGTCAATGAATGTAACATAAGCTTATTAGAAATTAGCTTTAATTTTTCATTGACTTAATTTCAAGTGAGTTGATAAGATTTTAATGTCAGGCTGTGCTTAAAAATTCTCTCTTTGACAGGAACCTTTAAGTATGGATCCTGCTGATATAGGGCTAATTTTAAAAAACATGAATTATCAAGTTATATCAAAGACTTCATTGATGTCCTGACATTAATTATGTCTGTGCATTCCTTGGCAGATATCTAGGGGGCTCCAGATTCTCATCTAAGTGAGGTTTAGTTGTGTTTGTCCTGCACCAGATTTAGTATATATTTCACCTTTCATGAAATCAATTGGATTTTTGCCACTCATTCACTGGGAGTTGGATCAGACCCTTAGACTACAATTAGAATCTGCAGTAAGTCTACTGCTAAACTTAAGCATGCATGCAAATGATTGCAGTATTAGTCTTATAAACACAGAAGAGATACAAATTCATTTATCTTTGTATTTAGTTTGGGGTTTATTGCCACTTATTAAAGGACAGCTTTTAAATTTATGTGAAAAGATATAGCTTGGATGGCATCCTGGATTATGCTAATTTAATGGGTTCTAAAAAAATGAAACTTGATACTAGAGATATTCAGCCATTTTCCATTTTAATATGGAGGCATTCTATATATAAGCTTGGCTGTGTGTACAATACATTCACCTATAAATAAATGTGGGCGAGAAGAGGTGAAAAATTATTTATGAACATTTCAGCAGACTAAATACTGGATGCTGGCATGCTGTGTGTGAACGAAGAAAAAGGAAAGATCATTCAATAAACAGCCAGCAAGCTAAAATGTTGTATACATATGTTATTGGTGAAAGTGTTTGCAGTGAGAAATGTTGTAAACATCTTCCTTCCTATTCTACACAAAGAAGAAAAAGTTGAATTTCAGTCAACATTATTAAACATGAAAGGCTTGCGCACATTCAGTTGTACAACAGCTCTTGCTAAGCTGCGTTCTTAGCTCATGGCTTAGCTTGGGGGCTTGAACGTTTAAAAGTCAGGAAAGCAATACATTTTTTTCCCATTTACAAGTTCCTCCCTTACCTGCTGATGGTCTGCTTGGATCTTTCTCAGGTTTCTCTTCCTTCCTGGCCTGAAAGCATGTCCAGAGTTTGAGAAGTAGTAGGAAAGAAGTGTCCTAAAGGTGGAGGAGGTCTGCATAGGACTTGACTCCTTTTAGTACTGTTTTCTTCAAGATCTGCCCTTTCTGCTAGTGGCAACTTTTCTTCCTGCAATAGTGCACCCTGGAGAATATCCTGAGGCAAAGGGAACCAGATGATCCTTAATTTTAGCAAACATTTTGACTTCCTCAATTTCTTGTGAGGTAGGTCTCTTGCCTCTAAAGCTTTTATTGCATAAATTCCCTAAGTTGGATGATTCATATCTGGAGTTTTCTCTAGATAATTAAAAATAGGGGTACGATTAGTGCTCCACAGAGGTGCATTAGGCTGGAAGCATATTACTTTCAGAAAAACACTTACATTAATGGGTGCATAAATCGCCCATGCAATGATGAGAGAAGAGACAATTTAGAATTTTTCACTGGCTGCAGGGAAAGGCTTATTCTTCACTATTTAGGACCAGATCATGGAGCTTTCATTTAGACTGATGGGCTGTTACACACAGGAGTCATCATAGAATCACAGAATCATAGAATGGTTTGGGTTGGAAGAGACCCTAAAGATCATCTAGTTACAACCCCCCTGCCATGGGCAGGGACACCTTCCACTACACCAGGTTGCTCAAGCCTGGCCTTGAACACTTCCAGGGATGGGGCTTCCACAACTTCTCTGGGCAACCTGTTCCAGTGCCTCACCACCCTCATAGTGAAGAATTTCTTCCTTATATCTAATCTAAATCTACCCTCTTTCAGTTTAAAGCCATTACCCCTTGTCCTATCACTGCAGGCCCTGCTAAAAAGGCTCTCTCCAGCTTTCTTGTAGGCCCCCTTCAGGTACTGGAAGGCTGCAGTAAGGTCTCCCCAGAGCCTTCTCTTCTCCAGGCTGAACAACCCCAACTCTCTCAGCCTGTCTTCATAGGAGAGGTGCTCCAGTCCTCTGGTCATCTTCGTGGCCCTCCTCTGGACTCACTCCAACAGGTCCATGTCCTTCTTATGTTGGGGGCCCCAGAGCTGGACGCAGTACTCCAGGTGGGGTCTCACGAGAGTGGAGTAGAGGGGGAGAATCACCTCCCTCAACCTGCTGGTTACACTTCTTTCATGAGGCAACTCCCCCTCCTCATGTCCCCTGCCTGTCCTTCCTAAAGAGCCTGTATCCTTCCATTCCAACACTCCAGTCATAGGGGCCATCCCACCACATCTCCGTGATGCCAATAAGATCATAGCCCTGCAGGTGTGTGCACGTCTCTAACTCCTCTTGTTTATTCCCCATGCTATGTGCGTTTGCATAGAGGTGTTTAAGTTGGGCCCCCCGATGAAGCTGACTTACTGGCTAGAGTGGCTGGAATTCATTTGTGCTGCTCTTAAGGTGCTCTCCTGCTGACCTGTGATCCTTCTCCAGGCTCTGGGCATCTGTTGCTGGCACTGGCATCAAACTGGTAGGAGTGGGATGGATTGAGTTTCCCCTCCCCCAGCAACTTTAGTTTAAAGTCCTCTTCACCAGCTTGGCAAGCCTATGACCGAAGATGCTCTTCCCCTTCTCTGAGTTGCCCCTGTCCTGGTTTCTGAAGCCCACCAGTGAACAATACTTAGCAAGGTAAGTAAGGGCTCCACCACATCAGTCTGAAAAAAAATTCACAGTTAGAAAAGCAGTTTGAGAACACCACAAAAGTTCATAGATAATGTGAATCTGGCTTCTGTTATCTCTGTTGAAAATTTTCACTATATAAAAACAAAAATAGCTTATTTGCAGACTGGATGAGCAGCCATCAATTCTTAATGTTTCCATTTAATTTTATGAGAGATCCCTTTATGTTTTCTTCCATCTGCTGCCCTCCCCAAGCAGATTTTCTCGTTCTTCAGCATCCTTAAATGCTGAGCTGTCACAAATTGTGCTGTGGTGTTTCTGACTGGATCTGAGTCAAATACTTAAGGGTTTGCCTCAGGTAGGAGTAAATATGCAGATGCAAAAAGTGATAGGAAAGCATCAAGTATTCTTTATGAACTCTTGTTCGTACGCTGTCATAACACCTTCTGAACAGCTGATCCAGAGCTAATCGGACAGTTCTTTCTTATGTTCTTATTGAATTTTCTTTTACCTTTTATAGACTGAAGCAGCAAAATATTATTCATCATATATATATCATAATATGATTATAGAAATCATCAGAAATAAATATACAAATTAGGAGGCCAAGGCAAGACGTCCAGGTGACCTCAGTGGACTCTGGCTCTGACCCTGGCATGACAACCACATGCCTAGGAACTCCTCCAGGGCTGATGGCTTGGTGGGAGATGTGCTACAGCCACTGAAGTGATCGCTGCAGGCAGGACAGTCCTGAGTGATGGAGACCGGAGGGATGATATCACATGAGGGAGCCGCCCATTTCAGATATCACATTCAGTGATACATTCCCGTACCTCTTTTCAGTACAATCAAGTGCTTGCTGGCCCACTCTCTGCAATTACTTACCTAAAATAGCCTTAAAGCTATAATCATGAGGCTATTTTCTGCTACTGAAGCAGTATTGGTACTGTTGTGGTTTTGCTCTTATGTACTGTGTCAACAGGTAGGCAAACCACCACTAAGAATCAGTATTGCCAAAGACAAAAGCTACCAGGCATTCCAGATCAAAGCCAAGCGTGACTCACCAAACTTCAGGCCTCCACTGTATTGCCTGCATAAATCCAATGCCTATTTATGCATAAAAAGCAGTTCTTTCCAAAGCTATTCAAATGCCAGAAATAAGAGATTATTATGACTTCATGTCATGTTGAAAGACAGGTGGAGGAGAGCACAATGTTTGTGTTGGATTCAAATGTCTGCTGAAATCATTCCTGTCATTGCTAATTGATGTTGCATCTGTCTTTAGATTGTGACTATTGAAAAAAAAAAAAGCTGAAGAGCTTATTCAGAGAAATAATTACAGTTGTACACTGGTAGACGTAAAATTAAAGTACATGGGGGGAAGGGAGCTACATACTATAATTTATCCAATTCCTATGTCCCTGAAAAATAATTAGATGCTGGGCAGCATGCAGGCCCTGCTGCAGAGGCTACTGTCACGGGGATAGCAGTGGTCAAAAATAGGCCACTGATTCTCATTTATTCCATCCATTTTTTCTCTTCTGTTGTGTTTGGAGTATTAGTTTCCAACTATCTAGAGACAAGGCAGAAAAACAATGGCAGGCTTTATTAAGAGCTAGAGACATAATCCCCAAGCACGAGTGGAATTGCACAAGTAAGCTGGAGAGGGAAAAAAGGGAATTCTACTTATGTCTAGCTTTCAGGAATTTCACCCTCCAAAGTCCTTCAGTGTGATATAGTCACAGGCAGCACTAAATCTGCATTACTTTGACAAACTTTCATTGAAGCCACTGAAGATTATTAATGGAAGCAGTATATGAAGTAGCTCTTCAATAGATGCCTTACATCCCAGTTGTATGGCTTGGTGGTTTTTTTCCTTTTTCTTTTTCTTGCTCCTTTTCATGATGGTTGTGTGGATGTTAGCTGAATCCTTCAGAGCCCAGTTTGTAAATTTTAATACAAAGAACCGACTTCATCTGGTAGACATTTACGCTGCTCCATGTAAGCCAGACACAAGCTTATATCACATCAAGTCACCAGACACACACGTCTCTAGCCACTATGCAGCAGAACTGGACTACAATATATGATATATATTATTACCATACAACATATGTGACTTGACGAGTTTCTGTCAGCCAGTGCTCTTGCCAGACATGCTTCCTCCTCTACCTCTATCCCTGCCACTTTCCTTTATCAAGATACCATCTTCAGCTCTGTTTTGGAAGATCCCGACTGCTTCACCCTTGGGAAGCCTGTACTTGAGATACGACAGATACTCCCGATGTCCCAGACAGCAGCTGTTTGGCCACTTGGTAGTAAACTATCCTGGAAGGGGCCTTAAGGAGAAAGATCTTGGAACAGCTCTCCCATGTAGTTGTCCCTTAAAAAAGTGCAGTCATCACTGCTTTGGTGGGTTAAGTTCATTCCAGATTGTGTTTTTCACAGCATACACAACAGCAATTCAGGCAATTCAGGCACTTAGTACTGTTTTTTCTACTCACTGCATGCACAAAGTAAGACGGTGTGGGGAAGGGGGACTGAAGCCACTCCTGGGACTGTCAGTTAAATTCCATGTACAGAGCAGTCCAAAGAACAGCAGTGGAAATCCTACCGGAGAGCAGGCAGTGTTTGCAGAAATCCAGTACCCCAAATCCACTCCGGGACATGGAGGTTTTGTGGCTGCTGTTTCACAGGCTGAATTAAAAGCCACAGTGGACTCTGCTCTTACCTTGGCTCTGGATTACTTCATGAGAGTGCAAATGTCCTTTGCCAACGTAGAGTGGATAATTATAATTTTATGTAAGTTATGTGAATTTCATTTATAATTCACCCCCCGAACATTGTTTAAGAAGGTCTTGGAAGTGTAATTTCATACTAGTATCTGCAATTGTGAACCACAGCCCCAGGCAGTAAGATAATTTCCTGGTATCTAGGCAATAGAGTTTATGTATAGAACTGCTTCCTGCAGCTTCAAGGACTTCTTCTGATAGTTGCCTTTCTAATTTCTACATCATGCTTGTGAAACAAGGAATTTGTTCATAAATTAGGAACCTGTGGTTGTAACATGAGATAATACAGAGGTGTCAACTTCAGCGTTTTTTATATTTCTGAAAATTGAAAACTAATTGCTTATCAGAAATGTTCATCAGCAAGTTCCTAAGTAAATATTAAAGTTTTACATTAAAGAAGCTTGCTGCTTCACTGACTCTGACTGTAAAGTAGCTGGGAGGGATGGACTCCCCCTTCATATGCTGTCAAGTTAGGGAATTGTAAAATGAAGGTGCACAATTCCATAAGACATGCATGTCCAAATGCAACTTCTCATTTACATTTGCAATTCAATGTGTGTAGGAGCCTCCAAAAATGAAGTCTTCCATGAAAATTAACTTAGAGTAATATAAAGTAATAAAAACTGATTGCGGCACCTTCTCAGTTGTCTTCTGAAAAATTATAAATAAGTAACTGCTGTAATGGGTATCAGTGTCTTCTAGAAGGTTTCCTTTTCCCCCCTTTACATTTCGTTACAACAATCGGCTTCACAATGACTCATTGCCTTCGTTAGGAGCGGGAAGACATCCCTCATTATTCATTACTAAAGGAAGGACTTTGCTGCTGCAAAGAACAGCCATGGCATTCTAATTCAGCCACCCTTCAAGAGAAAGGAGTCAATGTCATTCTTCCCCAAACTTTGCCAAAAGAGACAAGAAATAATGCTGTTTAATTGTCTCTGTTTATAAATAGCCCATTCACAATGAGAGAATTGTATTTTTAATGCTGCAGTCAGGAGGAAAAGATACACATTTTTCTGCATTTGTGTCTGAATTTCATTTCTGGGAGCTCGCACTGAGACTCTCAAAACTATAAATGATCATATATATGTATGTATAAATATGAAATGCATTTATTTATTTATGATTTATTGTATGACTTTTTAATTACAGAGTACTGTAGATGTATTACATAAATGCACACACAAAGCATTTACTATTTAAGTAATCCAAGGGTATATTTGATTTCAAAGGGTGTAGGGAAGACTGTATTAAAATAATTGTTTTTCTTGATTTTACTAATATAAATGTTCATTGTCTCTTTTGCATTCCTTTTTTTCAGATGTATTTACTTAGATATTAAGGGATTGAGCTTGTATTATGTTTTTACTGTATTTGAATGTGTTTTTTATTAAGCTTTACAGCATAGCCTCTTTATAAATAAAGCTATGATCATGTATTACTAGAAACCCCATTTCAAACTGTACTTTTGCCAGACTTGGTTAAGATTTTCTAGGAAGGGATATTATAATTGTGTGATTAATCTTCAGAAAAGAGAAATTTTGGCTCTGCAGTATTTCTTACTGTATTAACTTCAGAGATTTATAAAACCAACTTGAAACTGCATTGTAAGTGTGTTTATAATGACTTTTAGCTGATTTAATAATCCTCAAAGTTTGGTGACTGTACAGATCACAGCTTCACAAATACAGTCCATTACCTGTAGCATCCACATGAAGTTATCAGAGGTGGAGGAAATTACTTGGGATTGTATTTCTCCTTAGCGATGCACTAATCCAACCTCTGGCTGAGGCTGGGGCTCTCAGAGCCCTTGTCTGCATTTATCCCATTATGCAGTGGGGACATGTGCATGGATGATAAAGAACATCTTCATGTTGAAAGTCTAGCTAGGGCATGTGTATAACATCAAACCTTGGTGGCGCAGTTGTAAGGCACCTGGTGTGGTAATGTTGTTAGGAAAATTTCAAAGCCAGTCATTGATTAATTTTTTCTGTTGTTATTAGTATCTACAGTGTGCTACTGCTAGTGCCACTCCTGAAGCTGGCAGTGCTTAATGTCTCTCTTAGTTCATGATCCTGCAAACCTTTTTCAATCCAAGGATCCTTTGATCATGCAAATAGCTCTGCTAATTGCAGGTATTGGTACTGTCTTTTCCCAGTGGAGTAAGAGCCTCTCGGACAAGTAGTGGTGTGCAGGATCAAATCCTTAGATTACATTTATATGTGACAAGCCATGGCACAAAGTTGTTTTTAAAAGTCACCACTTAAAACAAAACCGGTTGAAACAATGCCAGAAGCCTCATGTTAAGCTTTCTGGCTGTGTGCTTCTTTCAGTGTTTCCCAACTTTGCTTTTCATAATAATAAATATCAAACAACAACCCTGGGAATCACTGGGAGCTGGATTGGCAGGTCTCAGTCTCCATTTAACATGCAAATGATCAGCCTGTGCCCACATATGGCCACTTGCTAGATCAGAACTCAGTTCATTAACACAGAACTCTGAGAGCTCTGGGTGGATGTGGGCTGTATGCATAATAACCCCAAGCACAGTGCTTTAAGCCAGGAAGTGAACAATACATAGCATAGAATTGAATTTACATATGTTCAAGAATCCAAATACTGGACATGTTTTTGCAGAACTCTGTTTTTCCTTTTTTGGTCTTCCAATTCACAACAGTTACGTAATCGGGCTTCAGTCAACTGCATATTTCCAGACCAGTTATTTGAGACATTTTGTGACTTTAAAGCAATTCCTGACCTTCATCTCTCAGATGACATGCAGAGTTTCTTTAATGGTGGGAGGACTGAAAAGGAGCCCACTAACACCTACAGAATTCACCTCTTTGGCATTTTCTTAATTTTCACTTTATTAAGCAGATAAAAGGATAGCTATTTCCTTTCCAGGCTCCCTTGTTTGCTCTGTGATGTACTGCGAGGTATCAGTCCAGCCAAGCATTTCTTTGATCAATGAGCAGAGTAAGCTGTGTGAAACCTAACGTGTGCCTTTACGTCTTTAGGTGTCCACTGTGACAATATATGCACCCAGGGCCGCTGGGGACCAAACTGCTCCATCTCCTGTAACTGTGAGAACGGAGGATCCTGCTCCCCAGAGGATGGCTCCTGTGACTGTGCACCAGGATACAGAGGACCCTTGTGCCAGAGAAGTAAGATTTTCCATAGATGTGGTGGCAGAAGCAAAGTAGGTAGAAATGCTCATTTATGACAAGAGACAGACAAAGCCACAGGTTTCTGAGCTGCTTTAGCTCATGACTTCCTAAGGGCAAAAGCTAGCCTAAAAAATGCTTCTTGATCAAGAAGTCAAGGCTCTACTGCATTGTCGTGCCTTGTGTTTCTCCTTCTGGCCTTCCACAGCACCTGGAGGTCACAGGTGACCTGAAAGAAGGAGCAACACCTTTACATACCAAACTTGGCAGGATCTGGGAAAAAAAAGATTTACAGTTAAGTAGTGGTAAACTATAGGATACCTATTAAACAGTCAGCTATGACCCATCACATAATGAGAAGTGGATGAATGTTGGCTATCAAAATAACACGACAATGTTTTCTTATATGCCAGAAAAAGAAACACAGCAGCCTGAAATAGCTCCTGTCTGATGCTCTACTGCTACATATTAAAATATGCCAGGGAGATAAAAAATCCTCTCATTTGCTTTATCTGGGAAGCTGCATTTGCCCCTTAGGGACCCTTATTCACTGATCCAAACTACACGCAACCTTCTTCCTGTGTAAACAAGAATGGATTTGTCTTTCTTTTCTGCAGCAGCTCTTGTTCTTCCTGTAAGACATTCTGCATGCCCAGTTCATGTATCCCCTTTGATTTCACCAGTTACACTTGACACTAGAACACACTCATCTCTAAAAATAATTTGTAGCTGACAGTTTTTATTTAAAGCCATTATAACAATGACCTCTAGCACTGCTGTAGTTAATGGCCTATAAGCATTTCCATTATAAACCCCAATTTCCAGGTGCTTCAGCATATCTATATAGCTGTAAAACCACTCTCCAAGGCTAAAATGTGGTGCTCAGAGCTTCAGGGAATTGGGGAAGAAATTGTTTTACAAATTTGAAACCCTAAGAGTGCGAAACTTCCAGAAGTTAATAGTTTCTGACCTTTCTGAGATGAAAAAAACAGCTTAGTTTTATCAGCTGATGGCATGTAGGCTACAAGAGGCAAACCACGTCCACAGCTTGCAACTCTAGTAATCAGGCTGCTCCCTGAGGACATTTGCTGAGGACCTAATGGGGAAAAATTTTCCTACCCACTGGGGTGACAGCAGAGGGGTTCTGTGGATGCTTCTGCTATTGCTTCATGTTGCTGAAATGCCTCTCTTGAATACACGGCCAGGGAATTCAGCTTGCACCCACCTCTTCTGAGAGGTTCAGGCTCAAGACTACCTTGTGAAGAGGACACATCCGTAGGTGAAGGTAGCTTTCGCCTGATAAGTTTGCTCTCAGAATCATTCCCATTTTTCTCTTGGAAATTCATTTAGAAACAGAATTTAGCCTGTAAAAGGCAGTACTCAAGATGATACTCAGCCAGCTTGTTCTGTCTGTGTAATCAGGATTACATGAGACACCGGGATAGTTTACTGCTCTTAGGCCTGCAGAAATGTCTCCAGGAATGATCCAGGTTGTTTTATAGCTAGTGCATCATCAACAAACCTGTCAGCTAAGTTCCAGCTGGAAATCTGCGGTGGTGTAAGAACCTGACATGGTCTGTGAACATATGGACCAAGAGAAAAATTGTCATTCGGTGAAAAAATAGAATGGACATGATATAGTAACCACTGAGCCAGAACTATATAACAGAGAACCACAGGAGTAAAAATAAAAACATATAAAGTCATTTTTACAGTTACTTACTGCAATTTAACATTTCTTTGTGCTTATCTATCGCAGTGAATGTTTGGGCAGTGGGTGGTTTTTCATTCTACATGTGCTTAGAAGCAACAATACGCATTTATAAGAGATACTGAGCCATAATCTTGGCACTATACCTTATGTACAAATTCTATAATAATTTCAATCCAGGTTTTAAGCAAATTAAGCACACAGTTCATGACAAGTTTGCTCAGCTATCCAGTGTGATTACTGATGCAAATTAGGTGATTTTGTATGCTGTTACTGTAATTACCATTTTTAGATTCTGTTCATCACTGATGGGTGCTGCTCTTGCAATGGCATGTATAAACTGACTGTCCCAATTGAACACAGGTATTGCACCTAATATTTAGAAATCAGCTTTTTGACATAGTGGTTTAGATGTAAAATATTGAGAGTTTCCTAATACACCTTCTCTGATCTCTCAGCTTAATTTCCAAAGGAAGTGGCATTCTGAGTTTCTGTTGTCTGTACATGTGTGTGTGTTTCTCTTCCTACCCATCTTAAAAGCTTTGGAATATGTGTTATTAACCATATCTGTCAGTGGGCTATGAGGTCTTGAACATCTTAAACTCCCATGTTTTATAAAAGAGTTTAGTTGGAGCAGGTTAGAGGGACTCAAATTAGTGTCTTGAGAGAGAGAGGCTTCTGAGAGAGCTCTGCTGTATTATTAAATAGCTAAGGACTTACATGAGGTAGGATAGTGTGAATGTTTGAACCACAGGAGCAGTTTTACTCAGAGCTTGCACTTTATTAGACATGGAATAATCCAACAGGCTTCATAATTTCAGCTGTTCCCAAAATTGTGTTTTTATAAATTAAGAAATATTGGTTTGGGATTAAGACAGAGAGAGAATTCTCAAGCTCTCAGCAATGACAAATCTTCTGAAAACCCGTGACAGCTTATTTTGTTTTCTCTTCAGTTTGTCCCCCTGGCTTTTATGGACACCACTGCAGTCAGCCATGCCCTCAGTGTGTGCACAGCAGCGGGCCTTGTCACCACGTGTCAGGACACTGCGATTGCTTGCCTGGATTCTTTGGCGCTCTCTGCAACCAAGGTACTGAGCCCAAGACCCCCAGATGCCACCTCCTTTCCTAAGTTTCTGTGCCTGTGACTTTGCAGCAAGACTGATCACAAGGTTGCTGCCTTTTTTCCTTGTTTCAGCAGTTTAGATCACAAGAAATTCTTTACTTCAGAGTGAAAATGCAAATAGGTACTTAGTCACCCTTTTGTAAATATGATGTGTTCCTGCTTTCATAAATAAAACAGGTCTGCTGCTCTGTATTGAAATGAAAATGGAATGAGACACCTGCTGTAAATATATCAGCCATCCAATGGTTTCATTTTCCTTTCTGCTAAGCCTACCATATCCTAAATGTCGACGGCACCTTCATGCACTCTTTTTCAGCAGGAGGTGTAGATAGTAGTTAAGATAAAGGCCAGCTCAGGTACACAAGCCCAAACACCCAGTTAATGCACCTATTTACACTGTCAAGGACCTGACTGGGAATAGTTAAAATCTTGCGTACCCAAACACAAGTGCAAGATACAGAAAAATTTGCAGTGGTTTTTCACAGGTGAAAGAGTAGCTTCAACTCCCCCTATTGTCCGTCAGCTTTCTGTACCTTTGAAAGTTAGTCCACTTTTAACCATAGGTTTCATTCTCAGTTTTATCCTAAAAATGCCCGCAAAATCATTACAGTATTCTGCAGAGTCTCAGTTATTGCATACTACTGTGGGTATTTTCTACATTCAGATTTAAAAGAGATTATTTGTAATGGCTACTGCCCTTGTGAAGTCACCGTCCCTGTAAAAATTGAACTGACACTTTTTAATGACCTGCTTTTCAGTAAGTCAGAAATTGCAGACAGCACTTATGCAAAATCATTAAACATCGATTAAGTATAACCATGTTTTCTTTTTCCTGTGCTGTATAGTCAACTAAACATTATACCAATTAATTTATTAAAATGAACATATTTCAGTGAATTTGTCCATTTTATATGAAAAGTTAGCCAGATTTCAAAGCGTAAGCAGGGCTAATTATCCTCTTAAGAAAACTATTTTATTTTTGCTCAGATGTTCAGCACTTCTGGTTTTACTTTGAAATGTTGATCTATCCAGCAAATTAATTTTAAAATATTCATGTCCTAATTAAAATCAATTTGTGTTGCAGTTTGTCATAATGAGTTAGCATGTAACTTTATTTTGTAGAAAGAAAAATGCTAATTAATGTTTTCCATTAGAAAAATGTGAAACAAAGATTTCACTTTTGAATTTTCATCTCCTTGTGCCATATCTTTTCTGGCGCAGGAACATTCTTCCATCAGCAGCACGTGCATGTGAGGAGCTGTGTAACCTCTGAAATTGCACAGGTTGACATGGTCGTGCTGAGGATTCTGAGCAGCAGACAACTAAGCAGCTGTTTTATGAATATCTTTCACAATCATGTAGCAAGATGTATTGATAATAACTTGTTATCACTGCTAGAACACACCTGACATCCCACAGGGACTTTTGGAGTCCCACTTCAGAGCTTTTATAGCTAATTAAAATCACTATCTGCATTGTACAATCAGATTGCTCCTGAAGAAAGCGATATTAGCCCTTACTTTACAGCTTTTTTAAAAAATGTTTGAGACATTTGAAAAAGTTCTTGTATTTGGATCTCGCATCTTTACAAGAGAGTCACTGTGTCAATCCACAACCAGGTTACTTAAATTAATGAGAAGAACCATTTTGGCAGGATCGGTTTTGTAATCCTTCTGTGTTGACACTCTGGAGGGCATCATACAATTCACGGAGACAAGAGGTGCTTACATGGTAGGAACCCCTCTGCTAGCTCCCACTGTGTGGAACCGAAGCATTTCTTTTATAAAGTACGACCTGTTGCCTTTGTCAGCAGCAGTGTTTGGATCACAAATCTTTTCATGATTCATTAGTATTCCATGTTGCAGTGCAAATCAGCTCCTATTTTAACTAAGTCTTTCGAGAACTATTTTTCCATCTTAAAGATGCAATAAAAATGTTGCATTGAACTGCTCTATATAGAGCATTGGAACTGAATAATGGTGTAGCACGTATGAGAACCTAGGCTGACACATCATTTTAGTTTTTGCTTTTTCTGTGATATGAGGGCTTTTCTTTCCTTCTCTCTCTTTCTCTTTGTGTCTGTGTATTGTTCTTCTCATTGTGTCTGTATATTGTGTTTAGTTTTATCTCTTTTCAGTTAGAGAACTATACTGTTTAGCATATAATTTGAAAGCCAAAACCAACTTTATCCACTCCTACAGATAAGTCCACAGTATATAGAAATGCATGCAGAAAACAATGGTATGCCATAGGTTTCTGCCATGGTAAGAGTAGAGGATGGCATATTGTGTAAAAGCAAATGAATCACAGCTCAGGATTTCAATCTGTAGCTGATTCACAGTCAGGATAGATTGAGGTCACCTGCAGAGACTACATATGAGAAAGTGAGAATGGCTGAAGTGGTAAAACAGTTGCATAATTCAAGGAAGTGCCTTAATCACTTTTTTGACATCACTATTATTTACTGGGGTACAAGTCCAGTTCCATTTGTTACATTCTTTGCAAAGATGGACTGTATGTTTTATCTTGTTTTGAAAATACATCTGTTTTTGTCAGAGAACACAGCCAATAAGAGCACAGAAATTAAACATTTCATTCATTACTGAGCAAAGCTTTCCATCAACTTTAACGTTAAAGATTTCCAATAATTTGATGGGAGGTTGAAGATCTACGTGTCTATTAGTTTTATGTCACTGTGCTTAGGCTGTTATAAGATGACTGAAAAAAAATTATAGAGTTTCTTTTCTTCCAACTTCAGGAGTAAGCTAGGTGGACCAACAGGAATAGACCCTGATTTTGTTAGGATGCAGCGTATCTGTTTAACAACTCTCAGTCAAAGATATATATCATGCATGGAAACCACCATTTGCAACCTAATTGAACACTTACTACAGCAAGGGGTGCTGGAGATGAATAGGTGGATGGATGCCAAAAGACAAGCATGACATTTCAGCAATTGGATATGTGCTTTATTTGTGGGACTAGTCTTCCTTCAGACTTATATGGTAAAAATACTTATGGAAGTGGCAGTCTTGCTCCTGGTTTACTCTCCACTTGAATGATTTGATTCTATGAGATGCTGGGAGCCTGCCTCCCACCAACATTGCTGAAAGTTGATCTTCAGCAAAGCCTAGTGTATTTAGTAGCAAAAGGCACCTTCTTCTCTCACCACTATTTGATCCAGAAGGAATCAGGACAGTCATGAGGTAGGTACTCTAGCATATGCCATATTGCAGTGCCACATGATGCATGATGCATTTTGTGGTGCTAGTGGAATAGCAGAGAAAGGACTACAGCTCTTTCAGTCTCTCCTTGCAAGCTTATCTGCCACCAGCCATTTCATGGGCACTGGCCTCCTAGTACAATACCCACAGCTAGTATGTCAGGCCATCATACCAGGTAGTAAGGTTTGCAGCTTTTGGTCCATTATTACTGTAATTATCAGTCGTACAAAACAAGGGAGTTAGTTAGGTTCTAGTGACAGACCTGAAAGTAAGAGTCCCCATTGCTCTTCATCTTCTTGAGACTTCTTCGCTAGGCTGATATTTAGCCTAAAATGTTCCTTTCTTATTTCTCTTGTTCTCATTGTTGAAGCTGTAATCCTCTGAGCCAGCGCAGATCCCTATTTCAGGGTTTGCACCGAGGGACCCCCTTGGCAAAGTCCCCAGATCAATCCCTTCTAGGCACTTACTTGTGTTTGCCACTACTCTTCAAATTCTTCTCAACTTTATTGTTCTCTTCCTCTCCCAATAACCCCTATTCCCCTTGTCTCTCCTCTTTCCATCCTTCCATAATGCTCTTCAATAATTGTAATCTTCTAACTATATTAGATTCATTGTCCAGCAGAAAAATGGATTTTGACATGACTTTTTCCTGTTGTTTTTATGCCTGGGATGTAAGCAAACAAAATGGACTCGAATACTTTCTGCCTTTTCCTTCTTTCCAGAAGAATTTTGCCCATTTGGCTTCAGCAAAGAAAAATGTCGTAATTACTTTTATCTCTAATTGCTAAATGTCGAGTCCTATGACTTCCTCATACTCATCATGAAGAGCCTTCAATAAACTGCCTTATATTTTCACAGTCTGTCCCAGTGGAAAATACGGGAAGAACTGTGCCGATGTCTGTCTCTGCACCGAGAATGGGACGTGCAATCCTATTGATGGATCATGCCAGTGTTTTCCAGGCTGGATAGGGACGGACTGCTCTCAGAGTAAGCAAAGTGTTATTTTTCCACCTCTGCTTTAAAATAACATATTTTCCTGTTTAGTGTTTTCTGAAAGTTAAAGACAGATTCTGGGGAAATCGCTGAAGTATTACAGCAGCCAGTGCCTTACTCTCTTTATAGCTTATTTCTTTTAATTAATCTAAGTTCACTTTGGCTTGAATTAGTTTCTGCATTTGGAATTTGCAGAAGCCGTTACTAGCTTCTATTACAGGAAAGGGAGGTCACAAGCTCTTGTCAGAAAAGAAAGCTCCATGCTCCCTTTTAATTTCTAGCTGGATTCCTTTTTATTTATTTTTTGAAATCCTTTTCTTTCAGCTATTACATTAGAAATTATTAACCAGTAAATGTTTTCATGTACCAAGCCCCCAGAACTGAGAAATTAGGCAGCTGAAATGTTTCTATTAAATGTAATTTAATTGTAAAAGTCAGTGTGGGCTTGGAGGGATGGAGGATTTCTTCTTGCAAATTGCCCTGGTAAAAGATTGGCATTTGCTGATCCCAGAGTGTCATTTCCTGAGAGCATCCCTTAATTGAAGATAGATCACAGAGGGAAGCAATATCCTATCATTCAGAAATGTTACTTCATATTCAGGATACAACTAGCATATTAGACAGCATTCCAGAGTAAAATATATTAAACTTCAAGTGATAAAGTAGGAATCGGATAAAAACAGACGGCTGTAATTTTGCTTTTATTGTGTATCTTCCACAGGCAGAATATTGCTGTCACTCAAAAACAGAGAAAAAAGAGAAAAAGACAGAAAGCTCCACAGATTCCTCATTATATTTAGCCATGTAATTGGGAAATGACTGTTAGTTTCTCTTAACCTTGAAAAAAGATGTTTTTTCTTAGAGAGTGAGGCAGGTCAGTTCAGCAGCAACAATTTCCAGTTTAGCAGGCAGAAGGACCTGGCGATAGCTACTTTGTATTTTGGATGAACAAAGTGGGAACCTGACTGTTTCCTCAGTTACCTTCTCGTAAAGAAAATGTCAATCTCCCATCGTGAACCTGGCCTCACACCGGGCTTCTGTCGGAACCTGGCCTCGCATACCCAAGTCCGGTACTGAGCTATTTCGGTCAGACCTCCCTCCGCACCAGTTAACCTGGAATGACCGAGAGACGGAGCTGCAAAGGAGATAATTTTAGCTCCAACTCCAGAGCCAGTTCTGGAGACACTAACAGACCCTGCAGCTCTGGCTTACAAAGACATTGTGAAAGTACTTCTGGTTGCTTATAGCATGAATACTTTAGGCCAAATCCTGTTCAGCTTTACATTGTGTGAGTTTGGTGACCTTTTGTTTGATTTACGTCATGGCAGGGGTTTTTTGCTATTCATTCTGGCTTTAGAGATGTCTGTCATATGCCAGAAACTTGTATTTATAGTCAGAATTTGAGCCAATGGTATACATGGAAATAGGCACGGTTTCTGTACTTTCAGGTTTCCTGGGAACCATGCCTTATTAATTCATGTCTTTAATAGGAAGCAATGGGAAGTGCTTTTTAAAGCAAAAATATAGTTGTTATCTTGAAGGGTTATCATCATTTTGGATCTTTTAGTCTGGCACTAATAACTGTAACTTACTGTATTCATTTTTGGAGGGACACTTAAAATAACTTTTGAAAATGTATTAATATTGTACTTGTTGAAATATGTAATAGACCTGAAGATTTTAATTTAATATTAGCCCCATCAACAAAAGCACTCTGATTTTGTGGATGGAAATTCATACTGTAAGAAGTTTTCTTTACATTCTTACGTAATTTGAGTAGCACTCTATGCTTCAAATGAATGTGGTAATTTCAGTAGTTGATTGCATAGCAAAAGTAAACCATGAATAGCTGTGCTTTATTATGCAAGAATTCCAGAATATCAAAAAGAAAATTAAATTACCTCCATATCTTAATCTGTCTAAATTGTCTTCACAGATAATGCCAGTAAGGCAGGGAGAGTGGCTAGAGCACTTAGAGTAATGTAGTGTCGAGGGTCACTGTTTCAGTGGTTCTCAGTGCACATATGCAGCAAAGACCTGATCGTGCCACCTGACCTACACAGGAAAGAAATCCTTTGTGCCAGGGCTTGACAGCATGGGTGAGGTTGCAGGCTGGCACCTGGGTTTGCAAAACAATCATTGGCTTGGAAGAACTGGTCATTGTCAGGGAGTCGCTGCAGCAATGCCAAGCTCTGCAATGCAAAGCTCTGCCTTTGCTGGTGTCTCACAGGTTGTCCCTTTGTTGTTCCTCCGCAGCACTAACGCAGTATCATTGCTTTTTTTGTCAGCTGACAAATCTTTTTTATTTTCATAGCTTGTCCCACTGGTTTTTGGGGCCCTGATTGCTTTCATTCATGCAACTGCCACAACGGAGCAATGTGCAGCCCTTACGATGGAGAATGTAGATGTACTCGTGGTTGGACGGGGCTCTACTGCACTCAGCGTAAGCCTTTCAGAGACACTGTTGTGCCAGGGAATCTGTCAAAGTATGTGCTGCTACCTCGTGTCTCTTCCAAGTATTGCAGTCTTCCCTGTTAAACCATCTGCTTCTTACTTGTGATAACTTCACATCACCCCGAAGAAAATAGTCCTGAAGCTTTTCAAGGTTTTTTATGCCTTTGGCACTCGATAAAGGAGGGACCAATCATTTAGATTATTGAATCATTGTCAGAATTTGCATAGTCTGTGTCCCTGCTTGTCAAAGCCCCAGTATACGTGGTCTGAGATTTCTCATCCTAATAGTGCCAAATTATCAGCACTATATGAAAGAGGAGATCAAATTCTGGTGAGCCTGTTAAGAAGGCTCTTTCACTTGCAAGTCATTGATTGATCTCTGGCCTTTTAGAGAGTTTCTGTTTAGCCATCTTCTTTCACTTTTTGAAAATGTAGTTTGTATAGATGGGTCAAGTTTTCGTTCTTCTGAAACACTTAAGAGGCAATTCTGTAAGATATGAGAAACACTACTTCAAGAAAATTGGCTGTCGTAGTATCTCTGCATTTAGATGATCAAATAAATGTTATTAAATATACAGAGGCTGAAAATCCATAGATTTATAGGCCTACATATTTTGTGCTGATAACGCATCTGAGTTTGTGTTTCAGCTTATTTCTTAGTCTTTCCTTATTCTGATTCCTGAAAGGTTGCCCAGCTGCTTTTTATGGAAAAAACTGTGCCAATGTTTGTCAGTGTCAGAACGGAGCGGACTGTGACCACATCACTGGCCAGTGTACATGCAGGACTGGGTTTACAGGCAAACAATGTGAGCAAAGTAAGTAGCGACATGACTTCATTTTTCTATTTCTCCGGGGGGATGTATTTCAGAATTCTTTGCAGAAATAGGCTCTTAAATGAGGTGTTGATGTCAGCAAGACAGTAACCCCAGGAACCTTATATAATCCATAGGGAGAAGAAGGCATCTCTGGAAAGCTGGACAGTCTGTTTAAGCGTAAAGAAATATAGTGAATCCTCTGCAAATTAGGCCTTTCCATTCCCAGCCTAAAGTTAGGCGTGATAAAAGCAGGTCGCTGCACTCGTGCTGACTGGATGTAGCCTTCCCAAACAACTTGTACCTAATTAATAGAAAAACGCAAGCTGCATCATGCCTTGCTACCGTTGTTGAGAGCAGCAGCATCAGGTTTCCCTAGGCACGAAGGAAGACAGAGGGGTTAAAAGAAAGAAGTCCTTTCTGCTCTCTGCCTTCCAAGGAAAATTTGGACTTTCTTGCATAAGTTGTTATGCTATAGATGTGGACCAAATAAAGATTCATCTTCACAATGAAAACAGATCAAGGAAAAAAAAGTTGCTTGCAGTTTTTGGAAGGATCTGTGTTTAACTTGAGTAGTGAGCAAGTGTTTAACAATGAATTTCAACTACCTTGCAAGGGTACTGGCATATCTTACTGTAATTGTTGTCAATGTCTTGCTGGCATATTTAGCACACTGTGCCAAATGGCTTCTTTTAAGAACAAAGAATTAGGGTAGTGGAAACTGTATGTGCTGTAGTTGAATAACTACTTATTTGTCCAGTATAGTAAATCAAAAGAAAATTCTCACACACTTACTTGGATTCTAAATGCAAGGTGAAATCCATCTCACCTTACCAAGGCATTAATTCCACAGGGTTTTGTTCCTTTTTTTGGCAGTAAGGTAATACAGTAACATTCCTGCTAGATTTGCAAGTGAAAGCTTCTGAACTGTAGCTTACCACATGGATCTTTATGAAAGTATTTGTACATATAACTAAATTCATGAACATCTTTTCTTTTTGCACATACTTGTGTTCAGCAAAGCATGTATCTCAGGCCCAGCTTTGCATGCTTATGTGGGGATTACCTATGGCACCACTGTAACTCTGTAAGTGGCCAACTAACTGTGAATTTGTGTACACCCTTACTGCAACCATAAATAAAATAGGAAACTAAAATGTCCATAGTAGAACTGCATCGTAGCAGATTTTATACAAGCAGCTACATTTATAATTTGACCTCTGTACAAAAGCCTGAGGCTTTCTTTTCTATCCAAACTATGAATGTATTTATTTATTTGTTTTTCTACTATTTAGTCTAAAAGTATCTCTTCATTAAGACTCCTTCCTTCTCAAAATTCTGCTGAATGGGCAGTCACACCACATTGCAGATGAAATGCCTAGATGCAGACATTTGTGGTGCGTTCCAAAATTTCAGGCCTTATCCATTTTAAGTAGGCTTCAGGTTAATATCAGAATGAGCATTAATTGTAATAATTTTATTTTTCCTTGTTTGGGGACCTGCAGATGAAAGAAAGAGATACAACTTTAATACGCACTGCAAATCATTATACAGATACTGGCTACTGTTCATTATTTAATATTAAATTTTGGCTACTAGAAGTTACTTAGAGACTGACATTGGGAAGGTATCGTCATGCTATGCAAAACATTTGCAGTGACACACAAGAAGTTACATCTTAAAACAAACAATATATATTCTAAAGAATCATAGCAAGTGTGCATGCATTCAATAATGTGTCTTCTCCATAGAAATAAGTAGGATGTGACAGAAGTTGTTTCTTTCAATTTATTATTGAATAGTGCCTCAAGAAGTATAGTAAGCTGCCTACAGATTTATTGTAATAGCCTATCATGGTAATTGTATGAATAAATTTCTCAGCTGGACATTCAATCATTTTGTCTTTGATAGAAATACAAAGACAGGATAGAAATTCCTTCTATATTAGGAACCCTAATACAGAAGCAGAGCAAATCAAACCATTCAGATGCTCAATTCTGTAATTCCACCTACAATGTTATATCCATCTTCTAGCACTAGTAGGGATAAGTATGAGGGCATGTGGGATTTGTTTGGTAAAAGTCTATTGTGTTCATATAAAGGTACATTAAAACTTTTCTTTGCAACTACCCCATGAAAAAAAATGTGCAGAGTTGGTGGAGAATGCTATGCTCTTTCAAGGTGTGGTCTACAGCTTCTGAGCTCATGCCCTGTTAAATTCTGTACACTTGTAATATATATCAAGCCTTTTAAAGTCTCTGTACATATTATTGGTTTCATCCTTGTGAAATCTTGTGTGACTTTTCCAGAAAGTTACAGCTTAATAAGTAATACCCTAAATTGTACATGAAATATATTTATCTCCTGCTTTAAAATAATAATAATCTAACACTAGGGTGTTATCCTAGAGACACTGAAACCAGGGAGACTTTTCTACTGAATTTTCCATAGCAAGCATTTCACCCATTCCCAAAAAAAGTAGAATTCGTTCCAATCTTTTTCTTTGGCTTCCCAGAGTGCTCACCAGGAACATTTGGTTATGGTTGCAAACAACTATGTGAATGCATGAATAATGCTACATGTGACCATGTCACAGGTACTTGCTACTGCAGTCCAGGCTTCAAAGGAATCCGATGTGATCAAGGTACAGTGAAATTCTACCTGTGAAATCTCTCTCTCTCTCACTCTCTCTCTTTCTCTCTCCTCCTCCAATGATGCACTTGCTTTAAAAAAATAGTATTTCAAAAATGAAATGCACGATTCAATTTACAGTGTGTTATGAATTACTTTTAACAGCGGCTCTTATGATGGAAGAATTAAACCCCTATACTAAAATTAGCCCTGCTCTTGGATCAGAGAGGCACTCAGTGGGAGCAATCATTGGAATTATTATTCTCCTTCTAATTATTATGGTCTTGCTGGCACTGTTTGTGTGGTATCGACGGAAACAGAAGGAGAAGGGCCATGACATGCCAAGTGTGTCTTATACTCCAGCCATGAGGATGACTAATACAGATTACTCACTTTCTGGTAAGGGTCTTTCTATGTTAATCAAATATAGACTCATATTCCTGTATGTTGGAGAAATATAAGCTTCTGTAATATATAACGTGTTATTGAGCCTCAAAAATAATGACACTTCTGTTCTTCTGAATACCATGATCTTTTAACACTTAACAGGGACAGGAAAGCAAATATAACTTAAAACTGACTTAAGCTGCTTTATATATGAAAGTTTACTTAACATGATACAGGATATACCTAGGCAAGAAATACGCTCCGCGGAATACATCAACTCCATTTGTTTAAATCAGCTGCATTCCTATTGCAGTGCAGAGAAGTTTTCACTTTGTGAAACCTTCAGAAGATTTTTTTTGCTTGAGGAATGGGATTGACTGGGTCAATCATAAGGTTTTATTTTTGTCTATGTTTCAGTTTGTGATTCGAGGCGCCCTATTCGTTGTCACTTTCCTCTGTGTGCAGACCAATCCCCGTCACCTAGACAGCTGGTGTGAATTTTCTTCACAGGAGCTGATGAAAGCAGGAGAGAGGAAGAGGAAGGCTCTTTAAGACAAAAAAAAAAATCATACTGAGATCACATTTCTTGCTTCTTTCCATCTTCTGCTACTGCTATGGAGGACAGTTTTTCTTGACAGATTGGCTAAACTTTGGAGGATGTGATCTCCTTTTTAACGCTGTCATTCTTCTTCATTCCTCTACGGCCAATATCAGATCGGATGCCAGACAGGAGATGGCTTTACTTCCTTCTTGTTTCCTCTGATCTGTCTCTAGTGGGGATCTCCTTGGGGTTTGCTGCCCTCCGACTGCGCTTTGCTTCTTCACTTCCCTTTAAATAGCTGAAACTGTAAGTCCAAGTAAATACAAGCTCCTGAAACTGGCAGAGGTTGGCCTAGCAGCTCTGCTTTCCCAGTCCTGCATTGCCTTTTTCTTTCTGCTTTCTAGTCTAAATGCATGAGGCCCAGCTACTTGTTGCTGGCTCTGACTTGGCTTCTGTGCTGTCTTGGGGTGGCATGGCTGGAAGCTTCATTCTGGACTTCCCTGCCCAGGATGCACCTGGAAGGAGCAACGATATTAGTGCCTGGCTACAGCTGGGACTTAATCAAGGAGTTTCTGTCATGGCACCATGACTTCAGCCCTCATATCATGCAGTGCAACAGTCCTCATAGCAGAGTTTCCTGCAATGGCACCTCACACATCAGGGGCTGTCTGCTGAACACCATTGCCTAAACTCATATTTAGACCACTCAGGCCTATACTAGAGCATTCCTTCTTCTGATAGCTACAAGAAGGGGAAAAAAAATCAGCCTTGGACTTCCTCCCATTGCCTCTTATTTTTGAATTTTAGCTTTGCAGGCTCTTGGTTAAGCTGCCATTTGGGTAAGAAATGTATGAAAGCATTGCCAGAGAGAGCTCATCTGATCCTTGGCTAGTTGCCATCACAATTTGGTCTGAAAATTGTCATTTCAACGTCATTTGAAGAGTCAGGCCATGAACACGCAAAAGACTGCATGCTGCACATCTCAGTAGCAGTGAGGCTCCTAGTTCCAAGCGAGCAGATCACAGCCACTGGCATGGAAAAATGTTCTGAACTTTTCAGCAATCCTTTTCTTTTTTATTGGCACTTTATCCATTTATTTACAAAGCCTGCTACACCTCATTTATTTCTGTGCTTTTCTAGTTAATGTATGTGTAACTCAGCATGCTTAAGAGGCACAACTTAAAAATTTCAAAATAAGGAGAGGAATATTGCTGAGGTTGGGAGTTCCTGACTGGAGTAATTGAGCTTCTCCTTTCAGACAAGGGGACAAAAATCCCTCGGTTGTTTTTTCTCCATATTTTACCATGAATGGAGTCTTCCCAATCGACCTGATGGTATCCCAGTCTGACACTCTGCAAGAAGTCCGAAAAAAGGCTAATGCTGAGAAAGGATACTGTCATCCTTCGAAGTTAATATAGACAGATGACTTTCCTCCTCAGCCACAGAGGGAAAGCCATTACATTTGAAGACATTGGTAGCCCAGGACTATCCTTGCAGGTTACGTCTTTGTGGGCATTGCATCTCCCTATACAACGTTCTTCACATTCCTTTCAGGTACAGCCACCTATCCCAGAGCTCTTGATGCCACATGATACTTAAGTACTTGAGGAAACAAAATATTTTGGGGACAGCTGAATTCCTGGATACATCATAAACATGTGAGGGATCACATCCTTCAGCTGCATTGAACCTGGGATCTCTTCTGGTCCTTGGGCAACGACAGTGAATTTAATTCTTGCCCTTGTGACATTGCTGCTCTGTGTCAGCTCAATTTGTAAAAAACCTGAAGTACCAGGTCCTTGCAATCCCAAACAGCACCAGGTCAGTGGGGTTGTATGGGCTTCTCTAGAAAAAAATTTCTCTAGAAAGAAATTGGATAATGTTTACTTCCTGTTCATCTCAGTCAGTGATGGGGATGCAGAGACTGGGCCTTTTCTTTCTTCTTTCTTCTTTCTTTCTTTCTTTCTTTGTGCAGTCCTTGTAGCAATATAAATTTTATCACTCAGGAAGCTGCAGCTGACTGGGGTCAGCCATCTCTTTCTGGAGGTCACAAGAACAGTTTTCTTCCTGCCTCCCCCTTGAAAAACTCTGCTATCTGAGCTTTCAGAGGAAGACTAAGAAGTTAGAAACCATACTGCTCCATCTTCATCTCATTATAAATTGTCTGCAGGTAAAAGCATTGTTTCAAGTTTTGGTCTTTGTTTTAGAAGGGCATTTACAAATTCTAGACAAGGCTTCTGAAAGCTCCCTGCCAAATTCTGACTGTCCTCCAGCACATTCTGCTACTGAAACTTTCTACCCATCAGTAACCTTCCCAGCTTTGGCCTCACCAATGCTGTTTTCAGCCTTTCACTTCCATAGAGCAGAAAGACAGCAAGAGGCACTGACGTGCACCTTTGGAAATGGGGAGACGGATACTGAGACAAGATCACAGATAAGGAACAGAGACTCATAGCATGGCTTGATGGCAAGAACAACACGTGTGTATATGAGTGCATGTGTGCATTTGTGCTTTGCAGAGGACGCTGAAGGACAGTAGCAGTATTACATAGAAGTAACAGGGATTTCAACCTTCACCTGGAGTTTCGTATGTGGATTAACGGCAGAATACTATGCAGATGTACTTGTGCAATTAATATAATCCCACAAAAACCCATGGACTTCAGCAGGAATTCCACCTGAACAATGACTGCAGTGTCCAGCCCTATATGGGTTGTAACATTATGGCTAACCTGAATCACCACTGCTGTTTTTTCGCTTGTTTACTCTTGTTAAGGTAGTGTTGTTTCTGAATAGAGTCACGTATGCAGACCCCTAGCTCCTGTAGGCAGTAATTTCTTCCAGCACATTAATTTATTTCTGGAGGATGTTTTTAGTCTTTACATCTTCAGCTCTTCTGATGCTGATAATCCATGCATATGTGTGAGAGAGATTATAAGGAAGGGGAACCCCCTGGGCAGCCCTTAGACTCTTTTGCGTTTGTGGATGAAGGATGTGGCAGCAAAACAGACACTCTGCCCAGCAGCCAGTGGGAAAGAAAACCAACCATGCTGGGAGAGCTTAACCACAGCACACGGATCTGAGAACAGATTTTCCCAAATAAGCCTGAAATCAAAATGGTGCTCCCCAGCATGAGAACGATACATTGCATCCAACAAAGGATTTTAAAGTGCAGGTTGTTTAATTCAAGGAGATGGGGGCAGAAAGGAAAACTATGCAGCAGTGCTGGAGAGCAGCAGAGATTTCTTTTTGTGACTTTCACAAAGACTTGGTTATGGGCTGAAGTGATCCTTGAGGTCTTATCAAGGTCTTAAGGAACTTTCTGATACGGGTGAATCCTATGCTGAGAGCCAAAACCTAAGCAAAGCTCGATACAAATCGAGCTTTGGATCCTGCATGGATCCTGCAGCCTAGATAAGATGTTTACAGAAATGATCCTGCAGATGACGTGTAGTAGGAGGTGGCAGAGTGAACCCTTCTGCATGAAGTCTTCATCCACACCACTGACACTCTGTATGGGTGGCAAAGATCCACACAAAAAGAAGAAGAAATCAGTTCCATTTTGTAGCTTGAGATGTCTGGGTTTGTACTTACTGCAGAGTGCTTACTTATTCCCTTTTTTCATGGTTGGCCTTGTGCCCAGTTTCCACACTACACTGTCCCGCTGCTGCTGCAGGATTGGGACCAATGCTCTTTGTGTCACCTCACAGCCCTGGCTCGGAGCACAAGCTTAGTCTTTCAAGTGACAGAGTGTTCTGGCCTTCACTCAGACCTTATAGGTCTTCTACTGGAGCTCAGCCTCAGGCCTGAGGGGCTCACGGCAGGACTCTGCCATCATGGATCCCTTCACAGGACTGGTCTCCCCATGTTAACATTAACATAACCTTTGGGGGTTTTTTTGTTTGTTTTCATTTAAATCATTCCCTTTCTTTTTTAGTCATTTAAGTCTTTGCTTACTGTTCAGAGCAGAATAAAATTCTCATCCTTGGGTAGAGAGGGGGTTTTGTGTTTGTTTTTTTCTTTTTTAACTGGGATAGCATTAGATTTGAATTTGATGTATTTCCAGCCAGCAGTTATAAGAGCTTCATGAATAAATGTGTAGAAAATGGACTGTGCTATCAAGGTAAATCAGCCTGGGTGGGTACTTAAGTATCAACCAAATGGAACTGTGTAGAAGGAGTAATTCTGAGTATATGATGCTGCATGCAATGAAGGAAGAAAAGATTTTTGGTGATACAGACTTGTGTGCAAGCTCAGATTCATTAATTCAGCACTGTGCTAAGTAGAAGGGCAGTCTGGTAGACTTTTCCTTCAGCTCATTTCAGGTGCACAAAACAAGCTACGACCAGATAAGCTGGGTGTGAACTTGTAATGCGTCAGCTGGCTCACAGTAACCATCAGTATGTGCCCTCTTATCTCACAGCAAAGGCAGTGGACTGTGCCTCTTTTCCTTTGAGCTGGTCCTTCTTGCCCTCAGTTGAGCGAGGGCATGACAGATAAGGGAAGGGGGAAGGCAGAGCTGAGAGCTGGTGTGACTCAGCCATCAACACTCACCTACAAAGCAGAAAGACACAGATTCAAGTGTCTATAACTGGGACCGCAGGTTGTGAGAAGGGTGGATGAGCTCTGCTCCCCTGGTGAGCTGCCAATCCCTCATTAGCAGGTTCAAAGCTGTATGTGAGCAGCTGTGTTTGTGATGGGCATACACTGACTGCAGTGTTTGGGTTCCAGCCCCAGTTCTCATTTGCAGACCCCCGGAGATATTTGTTTCTTGTTAATTCTATTTCAAATATTACAGAGTTATAGTTAGGGGAGATGGCAAAGTCCTGGCAGCCTGGCTGCTGTGCTGGGCAGTGGCTAGCTGAAAGAAATTTAATGCAAAGACTTTAGTCTGGAAGTCACACCCTGATCTGAGATTCTTTGTTAGCAATAACCTCGGAAAATAGCTAGAACTAAAAAGCTCTGCACTTGCTACAAAATAGAGCTGACCTCAAAAATTGCTCTGTGTGTTTCAGCAGAAAATAAATGCTTGGTCAGATATGCACATGTGTGTGCAGTTTCCTCCCTCAGCTGTGTGCCACAGCGCTTATGTAATAGACACCCTGCAGATAAAACCACTTATTTGAAACAGGGTATTTTGCAGTAAATTAAGCTAAATCTAGATCTCCACAAGATGTCAGCAAAGCAAAGTGCATGTTCACAGGAATGCAAATGCAGAGGGCGAGGAGAGGTGGCTGATGGTGACTGGGTACCCCTCTCCTGCAGACAGTACCAGCCAGGTCCGTGTCCTTCCTCACCCACCTGCTGCCAACCTTCATTAAAGATCTCCGGTGAAGGGGACAAGCAGCCACCCCAGCACTTCATTACCCTTTCCATGTGAAGGTGTTTCCTATAACTAACCTCTCTGCCTGCAATTTAAGCCCATGGTTTATTAAAACTAATCCATTCATTTACTTCTTACAGGGCTTGGCTGTTTAAATGATACTGCTTCAGTTTAAATTTTTCATCCTTTCTTCTGATTGTACTTTGAAATATTTATCAATTTGTTATTAAGCTGGAACCAGATTGGGATTGATGTTTTCATTAGAACTGCCAGTATAAATATGATGCCTTTCTTGGTAAATTATTTTGTTTGGTAAATGTGTTCATAAGTTAAAGTAAGGAGATAGATAGATAAAATGTCTCTAAGCGTAACAATGTGACTGCCCAAGTTTGCCTTTCAGTGCTGCAGCCTTCTTTTTTTCTAAGCCTTTGCACAAGAAGTTGTGTCAAATGTTTGGGACTCCTCTGTACAGTTATAGCACCTCGATTTCTAACGTTAACTACCTTTTTTGTAACAAAAAAAAAATTAATTGTTTTGTAACTATAAGGGTTATTCTCATCAGTAGCTCTTACATGTGTTTAAACCAAGGAAGAAACTCTGTTGCAGATCATGCATTTCCTGAGTTTTGCATTTCTTCCCTTACCTGCAAAGCAGCTGGACTGTCAGGAATTACTTTAAGATCTTCAGAAAGATAACACTGTATTAATTAAATATTTTGCTTTTTTATCCTATACTTAATGCTAATAATCAAGAGCTTCACACCATGATAATGCAGGATAGATTTTATCTGGAGATGTTTTATAACACTCAGTACTCTAACAAATTTTTCTAAACTAGATCATCTCTAGCATGTTTTCAGTTTCTTAAGAATTGTTATGGCTTCCAAAGTATTTTGTGATGACTTGTTTTCTTCCCAGATATATCTCAAGGTAGCAGCAGTGTACATTGTTTTTCCAATCCAAGCTACCACACTCTCTCATGTGGTGTGACTTCACGCTTCTTTACCAGTAATCTGGATGGAAACAGCTCCAGTAAGGTAGATATTATCCCACCCTACTGTAGCAATGTTCTTATCAGTTCAAGGAAATCAACCAAAGCAATGCCTGTTGGATCCTGTTGTCTGCCAGCATTATTTAAAAATCCAGTGTAGCAGTTCCTGGCATTGTAGCTCTAACAGACACAAAAAGGTCTGCTTTCCCCTGTGTGTGTCTTCATAATCTCTGTGCGTGGTAACTGGAGATTCAGCACATGCCTGTCTGGGTCAATAAGGCTTGGTGTCTTAGCAACTATAAGGTATGTTTGCTTCTCAGAAAAGATAAATAACTAGATAATTGTAATTATCCATTAATATAACAAAAGTAAATCAATGAAGCATTAAGTCAGTAGTCTAACTTTGCTATATCATTGTTTCCCAGATCAGTAGACACACAAATTTCCTGCTGACACAGACAAGCGGATAGATGCAAGAAGGTATCTAGGGTGTTTCTGAGCACTGTTCTCGTCCAGGGGCATTCTGAGAGCTCTGCTGTTACTTGTGGCTCTCCAGCAGAGCTATTCAGACTGTATTGCTCGAACATCCAGGAGTACCTTATTTATCACATGTTGCTATTGACTCCCTAGGACCATTCATGGACAACACTATTACTCAGTTCACTAGCAATAGATTCAGATATGGTAAATGGTAAGCCAGCTCTTCCTTTATAGCCTTAATAAGCCAAGGTAGAGCAAAGGGTAGGGAGCAGAGGAAAAAGGAAATGCAATTGATTCCATCAAGGTTGTCAGCTTTAAAAATGATGGTACTTGCAGGCTGTGTCACCTTAATCCAAATATAGCTCTGCTAACTGGAAAGCCATGAGAACAAGATTAATGCAAAAAAGACACTATTCTACAAGAGAGGGTATGCAAAAATATTTCTACATGTGCTCCTGTAAGTAATTTCTTGGTTATTAAAAGAAAATCTCATTAAAATGTAATAAAAAGGCTGGCTCCAGAGATTTCTCAGAGAAAAGTTTAGACAGATGTGTAAATATGTTTTCTGGTGTAGATGGTCCCTTCGCATCATGCATTTTTGCTCCCCAAGTTGAAAGTGCAAATGCTCATAATGTCAAATTTAGGATGAACACCATGAGTGTGGGTCTGGACCACTAATCCTGTTGTAGTTATTTAAATGAATTCAGAAAAGGTCAAAGCAAGCACCTATCCTGATTTCCCAGCCTGCAGTGCCATCTTGTCACAGAGCTACTTCAAATATTAAGCTGCCGAAAAGGTTTAAAACCCAAGTGATGCATTTGGACTAGCCTGGAAGCTGCTAGCCTTCCTGGCTATCAGTAGTCGGTCAGCAGGTTGTCTTGATATTTAAAAAAGAAAAAATGATGGATCTGGTATTTTTAGGGCACTTATCACAATACATGGCCTGTCTTTTCCTTTAGATCTCCCACCATCTTACTTATTCATGAGAATTCTTTGCAGTACTGAATAGCTGAGGATGGCCAAAAATACGCTGCTTCTGTCTATTCAGTTCTCCAGCCAAGTGAGACAAAAGAGCATATAAAGTCTCTAATGGCTGCCTTAATGAGTTTCATTTCCAAATCAGTTTGTCTGGTGCCATTCCCACTTTCTGCAGGGAAATGTGCACAAGTTGTACTCGGAGGATTCATTTCTTTATAGTGGCAGCTGGGGTCACAAAGGAACCAGCACAGATGCAAAATGAAAAAAAAATGGCAGAGGAATCTCTGAACTGCTGAGCCAGAGCCCTGGCTGTATTATCCTTCCTGTGCTCAAAGGAGATCATGCCTTGAGGCGATGGACTGGAGCCATTCCTCTATCACTTCTTTCGGAGAGACAGCTTGGGCAAAGGTACAAAGAGACGGCAATGGGGAGATGCAGCCCTACTCCAGTTTGAGAAGACTTTCTCGTGTGCTCCCCCTGCCCTTCTTGTCCTCTTATCTCTTTCTGTGTCTTATTTTGCCTTTTCTCTCCTCTTCCCTTGGTGTTGTCTCCACTCTATTATCTGTTTTTTCTCATATCCATTTTCCTATTATCTTTTCTCACCCAACTATACACATACTATTTCTATTCTCCTTCCTGCTGTCTCTGCTTTCCTCTCCCAGCCCTATACCAGCTCAGCAAGGGTCAGTCTGGCCGCAGGGCACTGAGCACAGCTGTCCTATGCTGTTGACTGCATTTACTAACCCTGCTGCTCTTATCAGTGTACATGGTGGGTACTTCACTAGGGAAGCAAGGTGAGCAGGGATGGCTGATAGAAGCTAAAAGGTCCAGCATCGCACTGAGGACTGCAGTTTGTGGGACAGGTCTGTCTTCATAGGAAGGGAGCAGTGCCAAGCCTTCCCGCATCCCTTCTAGGACCAGAGGGAAGGTATCTCACCTCCTCATTTCCCCTCTGCCAGACAGACATTGGCCACTGCTCAGGACCCTATACATGTCCTGAAGGTAAAAACTTTGAAGTTGCTGAGAGACAAGTACGAGTGGAGGCATTAAAATCCTCCTGGTGTATACAGGACGGGTTAGTTGTGCTAGTGGAGCGCTCGGACTGGAACACATGCAGGCAAAAGCAAGTGAGACGATAAGGGAGAATGTATGAAAAGAGAGTAAAAAAAGTCTTGGCTTCTTTTATCTAGCAAAATGAATGCTGAGAGAGAGTATGATTGCCATCTATAAATACAACAGGGTAAACACTAGGAGGGAGAAGAACTATTTAAGTTACATGACAGAGCTGGCACAAGAACAAATGAGGATGAACTGGCCATGAATGCATCGAGGCTGGAAATTAGATTTCTAACATCAGATCAGTGAGATTTTGGAATAGCTTCCCAGTAAGACTAATGGGACAAAGAAATCTGATTACTGTTAAAATGGAGCTTGATCAGCTATCTAAGTGATTATGTGCCTGGGTGTTTGCAGTAAAAGGTGGCTGGACTCAGGCACTCAGCGTTCAAAGCCCTTCCAGTCCCGTGTCCCTAAAGCCTGCTCCGGCTGCCAGCAGGAGTTGGTAGAGTTGAGCTGTGTCTCTGTGCAAGGTCCAGGAGAATGGCTCTGCATCCCTGGGGTTAAGGAGGAAGCAGAGGCTCCTGCATCTCAGTGCAAGTTTGTAACTACCAGCACCTTGTTACAAGTAAATGCTCTTCCCATTTGAGCGAACTTGCGAAGTCAGCTCTGCTGAAATGCTGGCCCCATTGAAGTCAATAGATATTTTACTATTAGTTTAAGCAAAGCCAAAATTTGACCTTTGCCTATTAGCTCCTACAGGTAAGTTTGGCCTTTATTCTTATAACGTGCAGCAGCAAATAATAATGATGCTGCAAGTTACCAAGGAGTATCATACATGAACTCAAGTGAAATTGTGCTGCAGAATTACTGCACCAAAATCTTCCGAAGTAGGTAAATAGAGATACAGACTGTTGTGGTTTAACCCATCAGGCAGCTAAACACCACATAGCCATTCGCTCACTCCCCACCCTAGTGGGATGGGGGAGAGAATCGGGGAAAAAAAGTAAAATTCATGGGTTGAGATAAAGACAGTTTAATAGGACAGAAAAGGAAGGGAAAATAATAATAACAACAACAACAACAATAATAATGGTAAAAGAATATACAAACCAAGTGATGCACAATGCAATTGCTCACCACCCACCGACCGATGCCCAGCCAGTCCCCGAGCAGCGGTCACCGCCCCCCGGCCAACTCCCCCCAGTTTATATGCTGAGCATGACGTCCCATGGTATGGAACATCCCTTTAGCCAGTTTGGGTCAGCTGTCCTGGCTGTGCCCCCTCCCAGCTTCCCGCTGGCAGGGCATGGGAAGCTGAAAAGTCCTTGACTAGTGTAAGCACTGCTTAGCAGCAACTAAAACATCGGTGTGCTATTGACATTATCCTCATACTAAATCCAAAACACAGCACTGTACCAGCTACTAGGAAGAAAATTAACTATATCCCTGCCAAAACCAGGACACAGACTTACCTCCGTACCCGTGTCTTCACATCAGAGCTCTCATTGCTTGAGTTAGAGACCAGATTTTCAAACGCTGAAGACTCAGAGGCATTTGGTCAGACCATTCACAGAACCACTCTCAGTGCTTCAATGCTAGCTGTATGTTTGAGTTTTTGAGTTGTGCATGAATGTAGGAATATATGTCCCTTTTACAGAAGGCTGCAAAAGTGTGTGAAAAATACCCTGTATAAAGCATGAGGCTGCCACACTGGTATGTCATGAGCAAATGAAGGATTCTCACCTTGCTCTTTTGCAGAGCTCTTAATTCCACCCTCACTCCCTACCAAAGGAGAACAGCATTGCAGCTAGAGCCCAGGTGTTGCTAGTTTCTACAGACATCATAAAAATCAATTGCTATTAGATGTCCTGAGTTTTTAAAGCCAGCAGATTCGCATCTATTAAAGGAAGTTCTAAATTCTACCAAAGACTTCACATAAAATTAGAAACGGCAAAACAGACATCACTGGAAATGGCCTGACTGGATGTCACCCAGCTAATAAAAACAAATTCAACCACAGAAAGCATCATTAAGTAGCTTTGACTAAAACTTGCCCAAGAAAAAGGAAGACTGCAAATATAGAATCACTTCAGAGTGTTCAGGATGGCCATCTAAAACTGAGAAACACAGGCTTGGACCATGGAAACCTGAAGTCAGTAGTCAGGGAAGTTAATGGCAAAACTCTTATCAGTTGCTATCTTGGAGGATAAAGGTATGATGGAGTTCCCACCAGCACTTCTTTGGCTAATCACCTCGGACTTCTTAGAAAACCTGCGCATTGACACATGGCATGTTGGTGATCAACTTGCCACTATGATCTATCCAGCTATTTCAGATGGGCAGATAATGACTTTGCTTTACTTATGCTAGTACCTCACTGATCTTAAAGGAAAAGTTGCGAGTTATGAGGTAGTTTTAACCAAATTGCTAAAATTACAAGCTAGGATTTTTAGTGGATAAATCTAGTATGAAGTATTTTTTCCTCCAGAAAAGCAATTTTGCTTCACACTAAAAATTGAAGTATCTTCTATCTTAAAAAAAAAAAAAGTTAACAAATTATAGTGTGTTAAGAAATGATAGTAGCACAAAGAGACAGCTATAATCACATTTCTTCGTAATTACTGCATTCTGAAAAACTTAGAAATGTCCCCAAATCATTTCATTTAAAAAAACCAATTCTAGCCCATAGCTCTTCATGCCAAATTTTAGGTTTGTGAGCTGATTTATAAATCCTGCAAAAACACAGCTTTCGATAGAAACTCAAAGACTTCAATAAATGTCATCTCAGTGGTGCAGCTGGATTAAAAATCAGCATTCATGTTATTGCTGCAAGTTTTGAAATGAAGAAAAAAGCTGTCGGCTCTGCTGATGAAAGCTGACAGTGCCATTAGTGGGGCTGCACTGATTTACACGGGCCAAGTGTAGGGCCAGGAACATCGGTTTCCTTCTGTGACCACATTACAAACCAATCTGCTTTTGAACGCCCTGCCGTTGCTTGTTTGGTCTGACTGCCCCATCCATCCGTACCATGTATCTGCTGTCAGTGTTTATTTTCCCAGTTTTGGGGGAGTACAAGGAGCTGCTGAATGATAAAGAAATGACTCCTGTGTAGTCAACTGGGAGACACCAGATGCACAGCCTGTGCCAGGAGCAAGGATGTGCAGTCACAGCCACTGCTCTCAGGCAATTGATTGCTCTAGAAATATTGCAGGCAACCAGCTTTATCAACTTTCTCTCTGCTTTGGGCATGTCCTTGAGGAGAGTGGCTGGTGCAAAGGTGCCTAATGAGCTGATGACACGTTACCTTAGTGGGAATATATAGAGACAGAAAATGAGAAGGAACAGGATGAGGCACTAGATACAGCTATCACTGTGCTGCTGGTGCTGTCTGATGTGAGATTCATGGACTGTGGGGCCACAGGGACCGTTGTGATCATCTGGCTTCACTTCCCACACAGCGCAGGGCACAGTAGCGCCCTGAATTCATGCCTCTTTCAAGGTCAATGCTGGTGGCTCAGCAGCAGGATCTCTTTCAACCAGAGCCTGGCTTTCAGATGAATTTGAAATGGGCTCTTTTCAGTGTGCTGGCATTAATCTATCTTTGTCTCTGTGTGTGCCTGTGTGTATACTTTTACACATATATGTGTGTGTGTGTGTGTGTATACACACACATCTCTGTGTGTGTGTGGTCGGTGTATTTGCACTATTGTGTGTCCTGAATTTTTCTTCCAGGCTGGAGTTCAGCCCATTTGGAGCACACTTACATGCTTTGTAAATGATGAAACCTATTTGTGTAAAAGCTTCAGCTGAATAGCTCTAAAAATACTGTGCAGTTGCTTGTAGAGAGACCCAACATATTGTGTGTGTGCACACATGTGTGTGCATGCACAGCCTTTTCTAGCTGTGCTGTCTCCTATGCCTCTGTGTAGTGCTCACACTGTGGTTTCTCCTGTGTCTGTTTAAGCCAGGGCAGGTTACATTTGGTGTAAAAACACATCAGATCACTTTCTGCATCCTGAATCAATGGAATTCAATCAGTAGGATTCAGTCAATGAGGGCCAGGTTTTGCCTGTGGTTGTTAAAAATCTTCACCCAAATGAAACCCAGTTTCTGTGATCAGATAAAAGCTTCTAAATGTCAATATGCAGTTTGTAATGTATACTGTAGTTGTCCTAAATGTGGTACTCCTGGTAAAGAGGAGTATTTGCAGATGCTTTCCCTAGAGATAAGGGAGAGGCTGCAGAGCTCTGCAGCTTTATCCTCAGTGACCCAGCTTTGGGGATGCTCACAGAACATCTGGCTGGCTGGGAGGATCTTGCTCATCCCCATTGCCCTAGTTATAGAAGAACTTTTGCCAGAGGAAATTTCCTGACCCTAAGCCCTCCCCAGTGTGGTCACTACCTAAACCAAGGGGCAGAGGAGCTGCATAGCTGCCCAGCCCCATGCCCTCCTCCCCTCTTTTGGTCCAGCATTTCTCCTCACTGCTGTATTTCTCCACCTCCCATGACATGGTTATTCCTTTCAGGCCGTGGTGTGCTCCTTGCAGCAGACTCAACTGGCTAAACCACTTTGCCTGGTGACTGCCCTGCCCCTGAGATTGTGTCCATGTTACATGGCACAGAGCAGTGTCCCCGACTGCTACATGGGACAGCCCTTTTATCCCTCCCCATCTGGCTGTATTTCCTTTAAGGAAATCTCTCCAAAACAGGGTTTGAGCCATCATGCCTCTTTGCACAGCACCCTGCACAGTGCACCTCACCCTTCACCGGGCTCCTGGGCTGGTAGCACAACATAAAGGTGTTTGTGACCACACACTCGGGGGATGCATGGGACTACATGTCCTAAGAGCACAGGGCCATGTCCCCCTCCCCTCAGGTGGCATGTGCACTGTCAGGTATTTACAGGAGTGTTGGGGGACTCTGGGCTTCCTGCAAAGCCGTCCTCAGTGTCCAGGGACAGCGGGTGTTCTGCAGACACATGGACAATGTGTCATGCACCCCCAAAACAGCAGCCCCTCTCCTTTCACTGACTGCCATAAGAGATGCTCCAGCGAGCTCACTCCAGGTCCCCAAAATCCCCATCCCTCAGGCAGACGCTGTGCTTGCCTCTTGATGTTGTGCTTAAGCATTACCTACCTCGAGTGAGGCTTCTACAAATGGCAGAAAAAATCAAAAGCATATTGACACGTGTGCTTAATACAATAGCAGCCTTCTCCAGATGGTACCACCCCGGCGGCGCAGGCTGTGCCCATCCGCCCCTCCCCAGCCGTGCTGGCACAGGAGCCGGCTGCGCCCTGGGCACACGGAGGGTCCCAGCTGCCGCCCTGCAAGAGGTGTTTTTCCAACAGTAGCATCTGGATGGCAGCCCTGGACTCCTCTCCACTTTTGCTGGCAGATCTGCACGGGGCTTTATGCTTCGTTATTGCCAATGTTATTTTCCTTGAATTGAGAGAAATCTTGTAGCCATTGCATGTCTTTTAACTAAATACACAGATGCATTAGCAAATCTCCTTTGTTCCAAACAGCTCCTATCTGCATGCTCATGTAGGTGGTTTTGATCCATCCATCTTCATTAGTTATTTTGAAACTGCCAGCATGTCACTCTATGTACATAGGCATTGGAGTCGTGATTACTGGTTACTGAAGGAAATCCTCTATTTTCCAGCATGCTTGTGTTCATTGCTTGGTGAAGTGACTTTCCTTTGTGATTTTCCCTAATGCTAGTGAACAACTGTCAAATTCATACAGATAAAGAACTGAAATGGTGAGGCCAAGGTAATAGTCATCCCCCATTCTTATTCGTGACATCATTGGGCTGAAGTCTTGAGTGGGAACTGTCTGTTTATTTCAGCATTAACCCATTATCATACTTTTTGAACAGCTCAGTAACAAAATCCTTGACAGAGAAACTGCAGACTGGAGACCCTACACCTATCTGAATGAACTAGGTCAGTAATTTTTAAACAATTTAATCATTTTAGTAGACTTTAGAGCAATTCCAAATCCGAATCAACCTTTTATAAAGGTCTTAACAATAATGAAGAATATTGGCAGTGTCTTTATTTCACAATCAGAATTGCTAGTAGTGAAAGATCAAGAATTGAAAATTGTTTCCTTTACCACAAACCACAGATTGGGAAAGCAGGGTCAATATTCATTCTAGCCTCCCTTCCTAGGTTGCTCGGTTGAATCACTATCATCTATTCTATAAATGTTTTTTTAAGGACTAACTTAGAACATTAAAAATTCAAATTTGTTTGTTTGTTTTTTCCTTTCATGCTTAATAAAGTTTAGCACTAAATACTGGTGTCTTGCTAAAACTGTGGAGCCTCTGGCAGGAGCTGGAGCGTGCGATACACCCTGTTGTCTCCCAGTTAATTATACAGTGGCCATTTTTCAGGCAATTTTGAGCCACCAGCCAGTGCAAACAAGCCAAAAGTGAAGTCTAATTGCCCTTTTGAGTTGATTCTCCCTGGCTTCAGTTTTAACAGGGTTTTCAGCAGCTTGTATCTCAAAACCTATCCAGATTTAGTGCTTTGGATGCTATTTGTAAGCACTTGGAGTTTAGCTTGTCAGTGGCAGAAAGCATTTGCCCTTTCCTTTACTGAGATTACTAATATCTTACTCAAAATATGCAGTATGAGGGAAAGTGCAGTACTGAGTGATATTATAGGATTTTTAAGGTCAACTATCTCACAGCTCACATGGCAAAGGAATTAACATGAGGCACCACCAGGCATCACATCTTGTCACTGCTCTTTTGGTCACACACCATGCCTTGCTCCAAAGATCAAGTCTTCCCTGCATCAGGAAAATCACAAAACTGTCGAGCTTCAATGCAAAGCCTTTTCCACCTTTATCAACTATTAATGTTTTCTTCTCTATTGTAAGCTGCAGAACCGCTGTTGTGCTTATCTGTATGTAACATGGAGAGTTGCGGGTGGTGAGGATTGGGTGAAAGGACTGGAAAATGCTCCTCAGATCAAGTTAATTTTCCTTTTACCATTTTACCGCTTTGCTCACTAGCTTTATTTGTTTTTATCTTATCTTGTGGTGTCCTGAACTCCCTGTGTGCCACATTTGTCCTGCAGTCATGCAGTTTATGTTGCTAGCAGAAGGGATGCTAGATGCTTTTGCAGTAAGAATAATGTAGAAGTGATAAATACTTTAGCTAAGTGCTTTCCAGCAAAAGTCACAATTTTTTCCATGGCATTTTGCATCCCAGATACTTTTTTCCCCCTTTTTTTTTGTTTCTTTCAAAATGTCTTTTTCACACTAATTGATAAAAATGAGATTTTTTTTTCTTCCCTTTCAATACCAAAATTAATGCTTGCTTATGCTAACTTTCATAATGTTGAATTCTTGCTCAGACCAAGGACATTTTCACATGAAACTGTAAAATATTTTCATTTTATGGTATCACTTTTGTGCAATGAAAGCTGCAGATGCCACTTGCATGTGCAAATTTCAGAAGGAAGTGAAAAACTTCAATTTTGAATTGTAAACTTACTTAAAATATAAGTGAAGCCTAATAAGGTCACATAGAGGATCTTGACCTTTAAACTGCATCATGCATGGAAGTACCGAAAAGTTAGAGATGTACCACCTTCTCATCCCACTATTAGCCTTAGTTTTTATGACACAGATGCTCCAGCTCATGTGTTGGAATAGCAGCCAAGCATTGTGCATGGCTGGATTCAGTTAAAAAAAGTTAAAATAGCAGTAGACAACTCCTCTGTTCTGACCCCGTGAAATATTATAGAAAGCAGATGTGTAAGTGAGCTAGAGGCACGGAAGAGGACTTAAAGGGAAATTGAAGAGAATTCGGAACGGATGGAAAACCCTCAGCTCTTCTGGTCGCCTCCCTGGTTGTTCAGCCAGCGACACCTCCGGCTGAGGCAGTGGTCCCAAAGGATAGGCTCTTTGGACCAACCAGGTGGGAAAGAGCATCAGGCTCACAAAAATGTCTGTAGGCTTGTTAGAAATTGCAAGTGTCATAAATATGAATTATAGTTGGGGGAAAGGAAATTGTAAGAATATCCCTGTGAAAATTAACTCAGACACTCATCTTCTAAAACCTGCAATCATAAGGAGTTTTCTTAATTCTTTTTTAACCTATGAAATACATTTCTGATCAAATACTGTGCTCAAAGTTGGATGCTGTCCAGACCTGTCCCAGGCTGACACCTTCTGTATTTTGAACTGCAGCATACCATCACTTTTCAGGGTCATAGGTGTGCTCAGACTGGATGTAAGGATTCAGGGACTCTTCTTATGGGGAAAACCTTGCTTCCCAATACCACTGAATCCAGGCTTAGAATCCCCTTTGATCTCACAGCTCAGGAGAGCAGGAGAAGCAGCTACTCCCAAGGAGAAGATGCTGCCTTACTCAGGAGCAGTGGCTGGCAGCTCAGGAGAAGCCAGGAGACTGTTTCTAGCAGAAGCAGAGCACTGCTGCGCAGTTGATTGGTGGTATCATGCCCTTTTCTGTGTGCCTGGCACCACAGCTCCTCACTTCCAAGTAATTTATCTCTATATCTGTGTCTGAAAGAGGATCAACAGAATGCTTTCTGGAAATACCATATACTTTCTGTTTGCTTGTGTATTATCTCATAAAGGCAATCCCACAGGTAACAGACACGAGTGCTTTAATTAACCCCTCTTTGCTCTCCTCATGCTTGCAGGCTGCACTTTTACAGTTTTGGAAAACACCTTTTGATTGCTCACAGTTTGCATCATTGGCCTTTGCTCAGCCAGGAATCATTCCTCAGACATTTTATTTGGAAAGGGAAAGAAAGAAAGATGTTCTCTGAGGGAGCAGAGAAAGGGCTGTTCATACCGAGGGGCTCAGGGCCAAAGGAACAGCCCGTTTCAGGGTCCACCATGGTCCTTATTTCAGATGCATGCCCTACACACTGCCACAGCAGCACAGATCAAGGAGATGATAGAGCAAACATAGCAAGGAAGCATGAGAGTGAATCTGCCAGCACCAGCTTCCTGGGAAGAGTGCGGATCAGATGGCCAGAGGCTGTTTGCTATAAGTGATGCTAAGAAAAACTAATTAGTCTTAACTGAGGACCCAATGTAACTCCTATCTAAGTCAATGTGTATGTTCCCTCTGGTATCAATGGGGCTCTCTTTGAGCCTAACAGGAAGAAACTGTGGAGAAAAACATGAGTCTTACATATGTGTATGCATGTCTATGCATATATATAGCCACTGTACATACACATACAGTGGATCTTATGAGACTGCAGGTATTTTGCCTATTTTGCAGGACTTCAGTTGCCAGGTTTGTGTTCCTTCCAACTGGGAAATGCAAGGAGCAGAACAAAGCCTGTATTTTTACTGCTGGCACATTTGCTTGTGAGCTTCAAATATCAGGCTTTGTCAGAGAGATAATCATATCTGTTAAATGGAGTTGGAGTCTAGTGATGAGCACATTTGCGCAAGTAATTCTCATGGACGTGTGCCTGAGATCAGAGTTTGGGGGCTCTGTAGTGCCAAGAAGAGGCGGCTTTGTCACCTTCACTCTGTGTCACTACCTGTTCAATGCAACTTCCTCCTACTAGTTTCAAGGAATGGCTTGTCTTTGCATTTTCTATTCGCTCTCTTGTTGCAGAACCGGAATTGTTTGCCCCATGACTAATCTCTCTTGCTTTAGTCCAGGCTGCGTTAAGCATTTGCATAGTCCAGCTTCCAGCTCCTATTCCAAGCAAGTCAAAAGTCCTAAACCCCCTACTCATTAGCTTGAGTGCTGGGCACAGCAGGCTGCAGACAAAAATTGTTTTATCATCTGTATTGTTTTTTTAACAGCAGTCCTCAATGCAGAGACTAAAGTGTAATTCGCAGCACATCTTGAGTGACTCAAAGCTGCATTTATTCCAGAGGACCAAAGCCACAAAGTTTGATTCAGAGCTGACTGCATTTTCCTCAAAGCTAAGGGGTGTGGAAAAATATTTCCAGCCGAGACTCTGATTTCACCCCAGCAGACAATTTAGCTTCAAACTTAAATGTAGACTTTCCTGACATGCCAGAATCCTGGCCTGTTTAGGGCTTTTCCACATTAACTACTTTTGCAGTTTAAAAAATAATGTATCCATCATTCATTTCACCTCCTGGGGAATGCAATGAATACACAAAAAAATGGGTCATAAACCCCACAGAATTATAACAGACATAAAAGAAGGCTAAAGGCAGAGTTACAGGGAATAGGTTGGGAAGGGCTTTGAGGGGTCGTGTAGCCTTTCCAAGGCAGCACCAACCCTACTTGTATCTTTCCTAGCAGGTGTATCCCACCTTTTCTTAGCCATCCTCCCATAAGAAGGATTCTTAGTTTTCTACAGGTACACTGGACTAAGTGAGAATTGAGCTCAAGCATGGCAATGTGCTATTTTGCAGCTCAGTGTGGGCAAGGACTGCCTGTTACCTGACTCAGAACCAGAAGTCAGGTTCACTCAGACAAACCCTGTATTAATACAGCAGCCTGCCCTCCCAGAGGGTCTCACAGCAAGTTTGGGCTTACTCAGAGCAGGCACAGTGATCTTTGCTGCTGCAGAAGCCCTTCCAGACGTGCCTGACATTTCCAATAGGACTGGCAGGAGCTCACATGGAGCTGAGCTAACGAAATACGCTCAGAAGGTGGAGTCCTTCCCCTCCGAGCCACCAAAAGTGCCGGTTGATATTGCTGCATCCTTACAGCAGCCCCAAGGCTCCAGCCTTTGTTCAGGTCTTCACAGTCACAATGGGAACATTTCTGTAAAGATCTGATGAGGATGCTCGAACAGATGCAACATTCTTGTACAAGGATGGACTGTGCAGTGAGCACAGCTAACCATTCCCTGGGTAACCCCTGTTTCGATAAGTCACTTATTCTTCATGGTCCTTATTCTAACCATCTCATTAATCCCCAGCAGTTATGAGGACATTATCCTACAGGATCACTCCTGGGTTCTTTTGCTGCTTGCTTTGTTTCTAACAACTCTGACATGGCTGGTCAATATTTTAAAGTTATGGGGAGGACTAGATCATGGTCCTGAGCAAAGTTATTCATCCCCGTCTTCTGAAGCCAGATGCTCTTCCAGTGTTGCTGTTGCACTACGTGAGCAATGCTGTGTCCAATGCACCTCTCCATGGGTCAGCCTGGGTCTCCTTTTCTTCCCTGTCACTGCTCTCTCTTTGTGGGTACAGCTCCCTTCACCCTGTAACCCCAGTTGTGTGCTCACCAGCTTCTCATATGTCAGCCTTGCTCTGTGTGGCATGAGCTGCTTCTTGCTGGAGGCACCCTGTGTATTGGGGAGGCACCAGGGAGGCACCCTGGCCCAAATACTGTTTGGGCGTTCCTGCCCCTGGAGGCTTGCTCAGCCCTGGCAGGAGGATGTGTGACCGCCAGGGATGACCTTCGAGAGCACCGCAGCTGGGAAGGGGAGCACCAGCCCTGTGGATGTGAGCCAAGGGATGAATTAGCTCCATCCTCTTCACTCAGGACTCTGCCCTAGCAGAATACAGGAGAGAAAAAAAAGCACACAGCTAATACTGTGAGGTGAAAGAGCTTCCCCGCTATGCCCAAACTGCCCAGTCAGCCTTGCCCTCTGCATCTTCTTTCAGGGGGTGAGTCTGGGAAGTGGCTCAGGATGAGTGGTGGGAAATGAACAGAAGGTTCCCAAACGGTTTTGGGGGGTCACTCTTGGCCAGAAGGGAAAGAGCCCCAACACAGAGAGCCAGTCATGTACTGCCAGCCCTTTTCCTGTGCTCAGGGATGGACACTCTGAGAATCAGAGCAAAGGGTTTTGTCTTTGATGTGCCAGTAACACCTTTATTATCTAATTTAGTGATTTTCCTTATTTAGCAAAAAAACAAGGCTGTTTTGAAGAAAGGACTGGTACAGCATTGTTAATGGTGGTGACAGCTTTTTCTGTAGAGACCAGAGGACATGCAAGGACAAATAGCTGGGAGACCTCTGGGACATGCTGTTTGCAGGACTCTTTTACCAGCTAACTTAATTACTTGATTGGGAATCCCATAAGCCACAAAGACATTTCTATCTCAGTAACCAAATTTGTGTTGATTTTGCTAGTCAATAAGAAATATCAGACTCTATAGTTAAAAAGATTTAAAGGCTTACATTGATTTTCCTTTTGATTGATATCTAGGATAATTTGCAGTAGTGAAAATGGAAAAGGTTCCCATCCCCTTCTATCTCTGCATCTGCAAGGAACAGCAAGTTCTTATGGAGTTGCATAAGGCAGAAGCCTTTGCTATCATCAGCTCTCTGCTCTCAGTTGCTGCATTTTCAGACCGCTGTAGCCACTTAGGGACTATTGTCAGTTATTGTCAGTTATTGAACTGTGCAAATTTATAAGCAAGGTCATATAAGGTAATTTAGAAAGATTGTACACACCTTAGAATCTAAGTCTGTAAATTAAATAACCTACTATCCACAAATGAAACAAAGCCTAAAATTAGTCACAGAATAATGTAACGTAACCTGCGGACTCAAATTTGAAAGGCTGTTTTAGGCTTCTTTTACTAATCCAACCTAGTGTTTCAGTAATGAACGTATCGGCAGATGATTTTTTTTCTGTTCTGATGGATAGCTGTTCTTGGTAATGAGCAGTACCCTGCTTCAGGAAAACCCTCCCTTCCAGGGAAGCTCTTAAGTATATGCATAATTTTAGGCGTGCACAGAATCCCCACTGAAGCTAAGTGCATGCTTACAGCTGAGGATGTGCTTAAGAGCCTCCCTAAATGAGGGCCTTGATGTACAATTTAGAGGAAAGAATGTATGCTGCTCAGTAGTCAAAGCAATCCAATTTACATCAATATTTATTTGTTTTCCATTATATATCATTTTTATGCAGGTGCTTGTGGGATGGATAGACGTCAGAACACATACATAATGGAAAAAAGCTTCAAAGGTATGGTATCCAGTGCCTGCAGTCACCCTGGCAAAGAGTTTGAGGAGGGTGTCATAGAAGAGGTGAGATAGGAGACCTGAGCACCCGGGAGAGTGGCCATGCAGGGACAGAGCAATTACCTACAAAATATGCCTGCATGGCTCAGCTGGCAGCACTCTTGACTCCGAGCCAGATGTCTAGGGCCCATAAATTATGGATGCAAGTCTTTACAAAGCCGTAGGCTCCTGCCTCGGCAAAGCAGCATAAGACGAAAAGGGAGGGCTTTGCTGCAGGGACAGGAGGTGCAGGTGGAACTGTCTGGCCAGAGGAAGCTCTTTTAGGAACTATCAGCCATCCTAGAAGGGCTTTCTGGTGGCAGTTGCTGATGACAGACTGGTGCATTTGCCTACTAAGTCACAGCTCCGTAAGGCTCTTAGCCATCCTGAGCTTAAACAAAGCCACTAGAAAACAAGCTGACCCTGCTATGTGGCCTTCGCTGAAAGAGATTTATAGCAGAGCTTGAGAAAAGACCTCACTCAGTACATTAACCAGTCATGCTGGCACAAAGCAATTAATGGGCATTGACTCCAGGGCAGGTCTAAAAAGGGATCATAGATGAGTCATGAGCACAAGCCCAATGATTTTAGATTTCAGTTGTCCTCTAGGTTTACATTGAAAGTATTCCAGTTATGGATGGACTACAAGACCACTTGGCGCAGTGGCCACAAGTTCCTGATTGACTGCGCTGGGGTTTAGCACGCTGAACTTGTGGTCCAGGAGATGGAGCAAGGAGTCTGTCTCATTCGGAATAGGCAGGTTTCAGGCTGAGGTCCTTGATCTGAATTCAAGGCTGTTGTGTCTGTACACACCAGCTGGGAATGTCCCTCCATCAGCTGAGGAAGTAAATACTGCACAGCCTCTTTCTGTAATGTCCTTGAGCTGGTATCGGCTGAGTAATGGTCAAAATGGTACCTTCACACAGAGCTGGTTTCAAGACACCCACTGGTCTGCTATGGCTGAGGTGTTACAGAACAAGACCTTTATCTGAACTAACAAGGAATATTGAAAGCTAGTCCACATAAAAAAATGATGATCAGTTTATAGCCAGGCCTAGAGAACACTAATCACTTTGTAGCTGCTGTTTACAAAATAAAGTGCTATAATATTTGCTAAAACACCACCTTACTACACAGAATCACTGAAGGAAACCAATAATCCATGACCAAGTCTTTCTCAATAAAGCTAAATTTAAAATTTTAAAAGGGTTATTTATGTATATTTGACTCAATCCACTGGTTTCAGCTACTTCAATGATTCCCTCTTTCAGAAAAAAAATCTTATTATGGTATAGTTAGTTGTTCTTTTTACTTGGAACTATTAATTTCAAGATTAAACTCAATTACTGTGTTCACAAAGTTAAAAAGCTGCTATAAACACACAGTAGGAATTCCCATCCACAGACACAGTCACACAGAGAGTGGGGTACCAGTGTGAACGAGAGAAAAAGAATTACAGTAACAGTGAACTGTGAAATGTATTTTCTGCTGCTACATATTTTGTTTATTATTTAGGATCTGAACCATTTTCTTTACATGTTTATCTCCTTATAAATTGAAAAATCAGGCCTAGAAGCCATGTCAGGAAAGTTGATGTGTTCTTTGTGGCTGCCCAGCTGCTGCAGACAGGCACAGCTGGCGCTGGCAAGGGCAAGGTGCCGGGGACACAGGAACACACCTGGCTTTCCAGGGATTTTCGGTAGCTGAACATGCAGGTAGTTAGCAGCTGAGATTTTTCAGAAGCATCTGCCTTTGGATGGCTAAAGGTTTCCAACAGTCACATCTGAAGGTCAGTTTCTGGGTTCAGGCAGCCCCAGGGCTCTGGTGGCAGCATGGGCACTCAGTCCCAGATGAACCCCCTGCCAGAAGGAGCTGGGTGACATCCCTGATGCTCAGTGCACAGCTCTCCTTGCCCTGCCAGGTCTTGTGTTGGCCCTGACGAGCCACATTCATCTGAAAGATGGAAGGAAGCATCTGCTAAGCGGGGTCATTCACATAAAAGAAACTCTCAGTCCCGAACAATTGGATTCTGTCAGCAAAAAGACTTGGCAGGCGGGTGCTTTGTGTTTATATACTTTTATGCTTTTTAAAGATGTCTTTTCCCATCAGTATCTGCTAGGTCTAACTGGAGAAAGCCTGCCCTGCAGCTGAAAATCATGTTTGGTGCTCCTGACCCCAGCCCAGAGCGTTGCACGGGATGCACTGCCGGGGCGGGGCATGGGGTCCCATGGCTTGAGGCTGAGTTCAGGCCGTGGTGGACCTGATCTGCCACCAGCTTCCTCCAGTTCTCCTCTGAGGAGACCAGAGCCCCCAGCTCCACAGCCCCTGTGCAGCACTGGCCTGGCTGGAGGCTGTCCCCAAAGCAGGGCAGCCAGGAGAGGGACATCCCTTTTGCAACCTGCCACTAGAAATGCAGTGGCCGTGCTGCTAGTGGAGGCACAGGGGGTTCAGCATGTCTGGTTTGCGGTTGCCAGGGTCACCCATGGACGAGCCCAGCTCACGCAGCGGTATCTGACAGCTCCTTACGCTGGCGCAGCAGCAGCAGGAACCCTTCGGGGCAGCGAGGGGCTGGATGCCATGGTGCCAGCTCTGAGCCCCATGGCACATGGTGACAGTGGTTGAACAGTCACAAAGTTTTCAGAGCAGTTTCTTTCCTGTGCATGATGTTCAGTGACAGCATTTCCAAGCTTTTATTTGCAGCTGAGTCCTCTTCTATTTTTTAGGGGTTTTTATTAAATGAGTGCTGATGCACTGGTGGAATAGTATGACCTCAGGCGCGATACCCAGCAAAATCCAAGCAGTTAGAAACACTAATGCACTTACCTCAGGGACTTGGGGCTTGGTTCAGTGTGGGTCATTTCTTTGTTGTACAGAATGTGTCCCTGCAACTGTGTCACACTCACCTGAAAAGCAGCAGTAAGCTATTACTGTCCTAGCAGCAGCGAAGGTTAGCCAGGTTAATGAAAGCAGCCAGAAAAGCACACTACACTGAACGTCACCCATAAATGTGATTAAATAGTAGGAGAGTGTGTTTTATCTGTGTACATCATATTTCCTTAGCACTTCAAACGTGGCAGTAGGTACCAAGGCTTGTCATTAGTATGCCAGAGGATATTCATGGCAAAAGAGAAGAACCCAGTCTGTGGGAGGGACAAGAACATTTCCAGTCCCTGGTAACAAAAATAAAACCTCCTTCAAAGGTCTGGTGATTGGTATCCAGGCAACACAGAAGACAGGGACTTCAACATTAGAGCATATTCCCCATATTTCTCTAGTGTGTCCAGCTGATCAAATGCTTACAGTGAGTACCAGCACTGCTGGTGGCAGTGCCACCGGTCGGCTGAGCTTTGCACCTCCACGAGAGCCAACCCCGTGGGCGCACAGATGATGAGGTGGCATCACCAGAGCTCACACGTGGCCTGCAGGGTGAATGGGCTGAGAATTTCTAAATACTTTTGTTCTGGGTTAAGTTAATTCATGAAATGAAATTTGACAATTGATGCCAGACTTTTTAATTATCCCCAAATTACCTTAACAACATAGTAACTCAGATGCTTCCACATCCTTTAGAGTTAAATTCTCCACGATCCTGTGCATAATGTGTCTTGTGGGCTAATGACTCCCTGGTGTATAGCACGTTACCAAACATATGCTGGTGCTCCATAAATTATATTGTATCCAGAGCGAAGGGTCTAATCCCTAGCTAGACACGGAGTTCCCATTTACATCAGTGGGAATCAGCTCTTAGGCGTGCTGTTTCTCAATATCTTCTGGGAAAAGGCAATTCCTGGGAGAGACCAAATGAGTCTGGACAGCCCAAGAGTATTTCACTGGTCTTCCCTGGGAAGGGAAGGTCTGGTGCTGTGGCTACAGCTTGAGGGACACCTGCCTGGGGGGTAGTGTCAGCGCTAGCAGCAGTACAGGTGAATTTTAGCATAGGAAGATAAAAGTAGCTGAGCTGGACTTAATAAAATATATGATGTGCTGGGATTTTTGCCTATGCCAGCTCTGATATGCCCACTTTCATAAACAAACCAGCAGTGACCCACGCAGCTATTTACCTGCATGCTACAACACAATGGGAGCAGGACTTCTCACTCTTCCCCCTTTTTCGCTCCAGTAGCCAGCAGTCTTTTATAATCTACATTTTATGAATTTAAACCCAGCTCTGTTTCGACTTGTTCCCTCCCAGCCGTGGTGCCAACAGGGAGTGTTTTGTAGTGGACTCCCAGGGCACCAGCAGCCTCATGCTCACACGTGGAGCTTGCTTTGCCCTCTCGTCCTCGCACGGTCCAAAAGCCGCACACACCTATTCACGCTGCCCACTTTTGTGAGCTCCTGCCTTTCGCCCCTGTGAGCATCTCCTCAGCAGCATGGCTTGAGGCAGAGAAGCAAGTTTGTGACAGTCTTCCTGTCCTCTCACCCCAAAATTTAGAGCTGGCTTATTAAAAGCTGCCTAGGCTCTCCTAACGAGCACTACGTACTTGTAGTAGCCACCAGAAGCTGTAACTTGCTGGCAGGTAGAGCTGAGCCTTTCTTTGGCTAAGAATGACATAAAAGCCTCGGGGCTGAGTCTCTCTCCCTCATCAGTGCCATGTCCCTGAAGCAGTGAGTGCTCCTGCACCGGTGTTGGCTCAAGCACCACCAGGAGCTTTCAGCTCCTTGCCCACAGTTTACCCATGTGCACCCCTCCCAGTGACTGAAGAATGGGGCCCAGTCCATATAGCACAGGTATTTTTAGCCTAAAGATTTTTATTTTATTACAGGATTTGTTAGTCTTTGTCTATTGCCTCCTCACCTATAAACAATAATGGATCCTAGACTGTGTGGCACCTTAATATATATACATAGCAAAAGCTAGTAGCACTGAGCTCACTCACGCACAAAAGCCTTTGGTCTTGCAGGGTTGCTCCATCGCTCATTAAAAGGACAGGCCGGGACAGCTTTTCACTGACTTGCCTGTACCAGGATAGGGTTGGTAAAGCTGGAGGGCCAAACCCTGCTGCCAGCTTTTATTTTATTTGTGTTGCTTTGGTTCCTGTCTCCTGTGATGTACCAAAACAGACGTGTTTCACTTTGAAGCAAAGTCATTGTTAATCTCACCCAGGCTGAAGTCAGATGAGGAGTTTCTTAATTTTATTACTAAATAAACATTGCAGTGGTGCCAGGGCCTCTGCCAGCCCTTACACCCCTGATGGTCCCAGCATGGTCCAGCTGGTTTGCTTTGCAGTAGAGCTTCCTACCGAGCTGGTTTCAGTAACCCTGAGAGCTGAGGACTCTCAAGATTTGCTTGTATCACTGAAATTGGAGCACACAAATGCAATCGCTTGCTGCAGGCCGCAGGGCGTGACCTGACACCTTGCTCTGGACGCCTGCTCAGCGCTATCCCCTAGCTGAGCCAAGACAAAGGGCACCAGGCCCGGGGGCTGATGGACACACACACACAGACACAACCCCAGAGCTGATGGAGGGAGCATTGCACCACAGAGTGAAGCGGACCTGACAAGTGAGTTAGCAGGACGGGGCAGATAGGCACAGAGACGAGGTTTGTAAAGGAAAAGCGATATCGTGTTGTCTGTCTATTTCTTAACCTGAATTTCTCTTTTTGTCTCCCATACTAGATAGCGGGGGCAGCTGGGATTGCAGCTATTTTGCAAGTCCCGCTATTTCACCGGGAGTATTTCATATATACCAGGATCTGCCTTTGTACTGTAACCCAGCACAAGAAAATGCCTCATCTTTCATTGCATCGCTCTAATTCTAAATTAATGGCACTGCCCAGCAGGATGCACACAGCAGCAATGGCACGTTCTTGAATGTCAATGTTAAGACCTATTTATTCTCTATTGTTTTTTATTTTTAAAGCAAGACTGGCACTGTACCTTGCAGCAGGCTGGCATACCCCAGCCAGGGTCACCGACAGGGGAGACTGGTGGTTGCAACTCTAATGCCAACCTTGTTCTCCCCATGTAGCGCCTCCTCCGTCACCATCTCCTGTTTTCTCCAGCCTAGGGGAGAGGAGAAGTAGATGTCTACAGCAATGGAGGGGAAAAAAAAAAGCAAAGCAAAAGCGAGGCTCAGATGGAGGCTTGTCCCCCCTGCGGAAACCCAAGCGTTCCCCGCTAGCAGGAGAAGCTTCCTCCCAGTCTTAATGGCAGAGGGAATATGAAGAAGTCGGTTTCTCCTTGTGCTGGATAGCCCCAGAAACCGGAACTCTCAGGGGACATACGCGCATACGCTGCACTGGGGCAGTTCTAAGCCTGCTGGAAATGTCTTGCATTCAAATATACAGCATTTGATGTTGACCAAAGCCCTCGGGACACTAACCCTGTAGCTGGTCCAGCAGGCCAAGTACCAGCAGAAGGTCCTGCCTGCAGAGCCGACTCACCACAGCCATGTGCATGGGTCTGCGGGCTGGCAGGGCAGGCGGAGCGGGATTAAAACGTAGCTCCTTAGGAATTAGGGGGAGGGAGGGAAAGGATTGCCACCTCAAATTAAATATTGCAGTAAATGACAACTAGAACCTTTTACAGGAAAACCTTCGGTATCGAGCAGGTTTTTCTTTCTTTCCTGCTAGTGAGTTGTGGATGCAATGGGCTGGACACACCCAGAGCACAAGTGTCGGGTGTCTGTGCTGGATGCTTCAAGGATCTTCCTTACCCCCTGCCCCCTATGTCCCCCCACCCTTCCTGCAGAGGTTCAGTTGTAATTAACCTAAGCAAGCTAACAACTCTAACACTCCCACTCCGCTCTTGTTTTGCAGATTATATGAAAGAATCTGTGTGCAGCTCCAGCACTTGTTCTCTGAACAGCAGTGAAAACCCATATGCCACCATTAAAGACCCCCCCATTTTAACATGCAAACACTCCGAGAGCAGCTACGTGGAAATGAAATCGCCTGGTCACAGGGAGTCCCCATATTCAGAAATGCCAACTTCATCGACAGCCAATAAAAACATCTATGAAGTTGGTAAGCGGGGTGGGCAGCAGAAGATCTATTCCAACAATTGGTGTTTTTATCGTAGATGCTGATTTTTTTCTTTTTCTTTCCTGACACAAGTAGCATGGACTTGGCGCGGTGCAGGGAGGCGCTGGCTGGAGGGAGAAGGCCTGTGCATTAGCGTGTTGATTTGGGCAGCTAAGTCCCGGGCGGGGGCCTGTGCCACGGTGGTGGATGTGAGTGTGCTATGGCACTGAATTGCTCCTCCAGCCCCGGCAGAGGAGGGTTGCAGTTCCCTCTTTATGCTCTTGTTTTAAACTGCTGCAAAGCCCAGCCACAAGATTTTGAAAATGCTGAAGTGTTGGTCTTTTGAAGACATTATCTGCGGGGCTTTGGGAACTACCTGCCCTTGGATCTGTTTGTTGTTTTTCTCCCTGGTCTGCCCCATGTGCTGCCAGTAAAGCTGCAAGGGGAAGAGATGGTTTGGGAAGCTGATGTTCTGTGCTTGTGACAAAATACGTGAGTAGTTATTAGTTTTGGGAGCACTGCTGGTTACTGTAACCCAGTTTTCCTTGCTTCCCCAGAGCCCACTGTCAGCGTGGTCCAAGACACCCGCGGTCGGAGTGCCAGTTACCTCCAAAATCCATACGACCTGCCTAGGAACAGTCACATTCCTAGTCACTATGACCTCCTCCCCGTAAGGCACAGCCCGACGCATGGGCCATCTTGGGACAAGCAGTCTTAAACGGATGAACTTCACTGTGCTGCAAATACAAACTTTGAGGAAGCAAAAGAGAAGACAATCCTTTTCTGCGCTGCAGGATGCTGACAGGACTTCAGACTGTCTTACACAAGGACCTAACACAACACAACATCAGCTTGGGCCAACTGCTGCTGGATGATGTTATTTATAAAGACATTTTTATATGGGTAACAGGGACTAAGGACAACCTCTTCCACGCATGACTGGAGTACGTCACCCCAGGAAGGTGTCTACATGCTCGAGGCAAAAACTCTCCGTGGCGTGTATTCTAACCCTGGCTTTGCTGTAAAATAAACCACGAAAACATGCTAAGTAGAAGGACTTATAGATGTACATTTCTACCAACTGCATCAAGAAACCTTTTATTGTTAGGAACAAGGTGACTAGGAATATGCTGGAATGTATTTTACATCTTTGTCATGGAAATGGACATTTTTCTGAACGAAAGCAGGGAAACATCATTTCACTGTCTGGAAACCTCATTTACTGCCATCACCATGTGCAACCTGTGCAGATCATGCTTGGTAATTAGCACTGAGATGTTCATCTTTATATTCAGTCCCAGGGTATTTGAGTAGAGGAATATCAACACAGACACATGCTGTGCAGTTTTTAAAATGTAACATCTTGGCAAATGTCCAGTGATCTTTGCTAATGACTTGAGTTTCAACAGTAAATCTCACACCCAGCTTACCACACTTTTAACAAGCTATAAAATACTTTGATTGGCACAGATAGGCTTTAATTTTCCTTATACAGCTTCTGTTTTGTTAGATAAATCCACCAGATTTGCCAGGCAATGCAAATTGATGGACCTTCATTTACTGCCCTGGGACGCTGCAGGTTTGCACAGACTAACCCTGGTTTGGCTTCCTTTCCTAAAGCTAAGACACGTCGGCTTCTCTAGACCGTCTTTACAAACCATCTCATCACAATTCACTTAACAGCATGCCATTTATGACACCCTTTAATTTGATGTGCATTACCATGTAGTGCAACTTTATCCATTGATGATTCTACCTGAAATGTCATTAAATTGAGCTGAAACTGGGTTTTCTTTTTCAGCAGCTGTTTGTGAAGTAATTATCAAGGGGTTGGCCCATAGTAAAGTTTGGGACTAAGCCACCATGATTTTTTTTTTCCTGGTAATCTTTATTGACCTAGAAAGTAGAATACTTGCCGTTAAGCAGTTCCTTGTAGATTTTGAGCATGAAATAGTATTGATTCTAAGTATGTAATTTTATTAGGCAAATGTGGAAGTAGCAAGTTGATTGCCTCTTAAATATAAAAAAAAAAATTCTGTTGCACATTCGCCAGTCTGATGGAAGTAGAAGAGAACGAAACCAGCACCAATCAGTTGCTCAAAGCATGATCGCTCGCGTAACCTGCTAGTCTAGGGGACCGGTAAGAGGAGCCTTCCAGCTCGGAGGCAGCGGCTTGATCCCGGCTCTGAGTCAGACCAGGCGTCAGATCACTCGGAGGACCCAGCCCGTGTCCCCGCAGACAGGCTCAGCCCTCGCCTCGGGGATCGGAGCCCCTGGCACGGTGGTACCGAGCCGCTGGCAGCCTGTACGGCACCCCTGGGCTCGCTGCCGCAACACGCTCGCGTCAGGGCGTGGGGAGCCCCGGCGATGTGCTGCTGGAGGAGCTGGGACCCCGCCGGGCGGTCGGGTTGGCTCTGAACTCCTCTGTGCAAACCAAGAGTTTTGCAGTGAGACAGCCGAGCCGAGCCCAGAGATCCCCCAGGCTTCCAGAGCAGCAGATTTTCATGTTGCAGGATAATGCATAAGTAGTTACGTGAATGCTGCATGTGTGCATGGGGGCAATGACTGATCAGCAATAGTAATTTTATTTTCCAGGAAAGCCTTATTTGAGATGTAAGTAGACAATTATTTTGTAGGGCCAGTAGGAATATATTTTATGTACATGAATAGAAAGACTTACCTCAAAAATATCAAGAGAAAGGCAGTTCGATAAGGAATACTCTTGTTAAAGACCTACCTTGACACCTAGCACAAGCAGTCTCAGCTGCCAGCCTGACCAATGTTTGTGTGTGTGTTGCTGTGAAGTTTGCGATGAGACTCCAGAGAGCAGAGATGTGCTCAGTTTGGGTTTTTTTCAAAGCTGGATTTTCAAACCAAATGCAACAATGTGCATAGAGCTTAACAGGAAACAAACAAACAAACAAACAAAACGAAGAAAAGAAGTACCTTCTTGTATATTAGCATTAGCTTAGGAAATAGGACCCAAAATGGCAATACTTTTTTAAGGCAAGACAGATTTGTAATATATTTGTTCACTGTGCAAAGGTATTCTACCTTGTACAAAATAAATTGAATTTCTCTCAATGTGTATTTCTCAAACATACTCATTTGCAGACTAAAACTTCCAGCCCGTGTTCAGGTCTGAGTTCTGCAGGCGATGGGGCTGGTCACGAAGGGGCTGTCCACCTCAATGAAAAAAACCCCCAGGCGTCAGGCTTACAAGCCAGAAGCTGGTTTCTCTGTTGCAGGATTTCTCAGAAAACACAACGCCGTAATTCAGACTGTAATTTGGAGTTAATTTAAAGTAAGGCTCAGCTTTAAAACAAAAGGTAACTGGCTCTGTGTGTGTTTTACAACTCCTCTAGTAGCTCTCCTTCCCCAGCAGTTTAACCCTTAGCGGGTCTGGGCGAGAGACCCCGGTGAAGCACAAACCCAGCCGGACACGCTCCCGCACACCTACAAAGAGCAATCTGGGGCGAGTGCCAACGCCAGGTCTCTCTTTGATTTTCATGCGATGCATTTCAGTGCGTGTTGTGACAGTGCTCGGTGACACCAGTGGGTTATTGTGCCTTCAGGTGGGCACTGGAGGATACAGGCCAGCACAGTTACCCTACTGCACCCAGCAGTGATGAGACCGGGCACATGGCAGCCGTCCCAGCAGTTTTGACGGTGCTCCCAGGGAGTCTAACTAATAAATCACGAGTGCAGATTTGCAGCAGAAACGCCTTCAGAATTAATGACGCCCAGGCAACACAGCGGACTGCTACGTGTTGAAGCTTTTTCAATATTTGTGCTTCATATTTCCAAAAATCTTGTTAACTAAAGCCCAGCATGTAATCTTATTTGACAAGCCACGCTCAATAAGCTATTTAAGTCTGGAAAGTCATCAGGTTTGAACTGATAGAATAAGTAATTCTAGCTTAATAAAAATGTCTTTAAATCAGAACAATTCCATGTCCTTTCTGCTCAAGAGTCAGAACCTCAACTCCCATCAAACACAAGAACCACTGACGCTCACTGAACAGCATCGTAATTGTTAAGGCCGGGACTTTCAAATATGCAAATGATAGCAAAAGCTTGTGGCAAGTAAAGCCAATTTTGCAGCATTATACAGAGCTCCCAGGAACTCTGAAGGCTCATTTCAGGACCCAAAAGCAGTATCTGTTACAACCAGTTGTGTCCTATTAGCAGAGAAGAGACACTTCAGTCCAGAAGTAACGCAACTACAGAAGAGAATGATTAATCAGCAGCTGAACGGGAACAATACCCCGTCGGGTCAGTGTTCAGAGGGAATAATGTCTTGCATTGTCTCTCCAAAAGCGCTCTGTGAAGTACCTTCTTGTCCCAGGAGTCTCACCCAGCCCGGGGCCAGCCAGGATCCGCTGCCATAGCACCGCGGTGCTTAGCCAGGAAAAAGCAGTACAAAACCACACGACACGAGGCAAAGGCTTTAATAGGCGAGAAGTTAGTCTCTGTAGATACACCGTTTGATTTTGCTTTACAAGTTGATAGCTCACGAAGGCTTTACAAACTATTGCATGAAAATTTTATGATGTTCCGTGTTGCAGCAGTTCATAAGTACAGAATCAGTTTTTGCACAGCATTTCTAAGGCCTGTTTTATAATTATTAATTTTAAAGTTCTGGTGGGGGGAAAAAAAAATTATCAGAGTTCTTATTTTGCTAACAGCACACGCAGCCATTTCACAGCTGCCCAGGACTTAAACACGGCACTGTTTATTGCGAGGCGAAGGAAGAAGCACGTGCAGACACGCAAACTCCGCGTAGGACAGGGGCAGCCTCGGCTTCTGACAGCGATTTGTGCTCTGATTGCATTTGCTGCAGAAGGAACATCTTGCATAAAACCATGCGAAATCCAAAGCTGACGTGACAGCTGAGTCAAGCTGCCTGCTTACGTGAATCAGAAAAGGAAGCGAAGTGAAACTCATCCTGCATTTCCAGTTGACAAATTTAGAACTTGGTTGCCCCGGTAATTTGGTTAATTCCAAAATATGCTCCGGTCCGGCCAGAGAAAGTGCTCCGAGAACAGTTCCCACAGTAAGCAAGGGCCCAGTCTTACACCTCATCCTCACTCTCCTGCAACGCTAGAAGGCCCTAAATTGCCTTTGTCCCCACAGCCAGCAGTGCTGCCCCACACGCTCTGTGGGTGACTGCTGCCTGCAGCAGGCAGCCAGGGACACCACGCGCGCTCACTGGCAGCCTGGCTCTCCCGTGCACCACTTCTTCAGCAGGACACCAAACTAGGATAAAAAAAAGCTCAAATAATTTGCTGTAGAAGGCGGTAGTTTGCTGTCCCACAGGATGTTCTTACTGGTGGCAACGTGGGAAAAAAAAACCAGGTTTGTAAAAGCTATTCAGAAGTGTGACTAGAGTGAACCCACAGACTTTTCAGAGCATAAAAGCTTCCTGAAGCTGCCAAACTGTCATGGCTATGAACTGCAGCAGCCCCAAAAAGCTGCAGGCCTGGTCTGAGTGAAGGCGGCAGTTAACTCTGTTACACGACCCTTTCACTTCCTTTTCTGGGGGTACTTCCACTTCAGTGTCTTCTCGCAGGCTGTTCCAAGAAGCTTACTAGCTTCCAGTAAGTAAAAACCTTCAGGTCAAATCCCAGTTATCCCAAAAAGTGCACCCAACACCATACTGAGTCGTCCCCTGTAATTCTTTATTAGAATCATGGATGAATATATTTTAAATCAATCTAAAAAAATAATGAATCAAGGTACAGTACATGCATAAAATACAAAGTAATTTACAAACAGATCAAAATCGCATCTTCAGAACTAATATTAGGAGGAGAAATGGACTAAAAAAACCAAGCGACCGACTACAGCAATGCCTTCCGTGTGCCTTACACATCATGAGCACCGCAAGACAGAAAGGTTGGGTACGAAACGCAGCTGGTAGTGCCTCCCCAGATTTGGATGTTCCAAACGGGTCATATCAGAGTTTGAGAAACATCCCCTACAATCAATTACTTCCCTGCAGTTGTATAAATAACTGCAGGCATTTATACAACAACCAGTTCTTTTAAATACTGTAGAAATTCAGTGCCTATAGCCCCCAAATCTCAGTATTAATGACGTGTTTGGGAATAGCACATACGGAGTGACATGCCGTGGTTTCAGAGTGCAGTGACAGAAGGCACAGTTCATGTATCCCTGAACAAGCTAATCCAACAGATGATTTGTACTGAGCGACAGACCACAGAAGGAAGGCACCCAGTAAGAAAACTACTCCAGATGCTTTTGTTAGAGAACATACGCCAAACCATAGGAATAATTTAAAAACACCAGATGAAACAGAACTGAAAACTAAGACCAGGTTGTGGAAGTCATTGATTCATCGACTCAAGCATTTGAATATATTAATATACGTGGCACGTATTAATAAATGTGATATGTAATACGTGACAACACCCTTCAAGTCGGTGTGCCATGAAAGAAAAAAGGCATCCTCAAATCCTGATACCACCAGCTCTGTGGAGGCCAAGTCTCGGGCAGCACAAAAACATGCTGCAAGTTCCAGCGTCAGAGCGACCCTTCATCAGTTACGCAGCTCGTGCTTTTGCTTTCTTCACAAGAGGCACCTCAAACAGAGTCCCACCAGCGTCTCCCCGGCCAGCCTCCCAGCAGCTCTGCCTCACATCACAACCTCCTCTGCAGCAGGTGCCAAACCACAAAAGCTCATTCACAGGTAGCAAGAACCCTGCTGCTTGTTTGCAAGAAATTCTCTTTTCTCCCCCATAATATTCTATTAAAAAAAAACCCTCAACGTGACAATCTGAAGATGTAGCCAGAAACATTAACTTATATTAAAATTGCACTTCAGAGCAATGGGCATTTCATCAAGCTTTAGATGCAGTATACACCACCTTAAGACAAGGAAAGATTACCCTGCCCAGAGATATTTTCCTAGTTAACCTGACAGTAATTGTTTTGCGAGGAGCAGAATAACGTCTTCAAGTGCTCACTAAAGGTGTCTGTGCTCTGACTAGCGGGCACCATGTTGGGAAGAGATCAGATCAGTTCCAAACAATTTACTGAACCAAAATGGACAAGTTGGTGTTGGGAAAATACTGCAGCCACACAGAAGCAATAGATTTATAAACACTGAAATCAAAGTGTTTAAGACATGGAGAAATTCAGGAGGAATAAGCAGTAACTAAACACAAGAAAGTAACCACGAGAATTACAAATATATTTAAATCTTGGACCTGGGGAATATACACAGCCTTTTAGGAAAGAATGAACAATTCTATATATTCTGACAGCACTGCATCTTTGGTTTGTTTTCAGTGGTTGGAGGGACGTGAATGGGAACCACGTTGTTGCTTGGAGACATATCGTTTTCACGTCTGTCGGACATTTGCTTCTGGGAAACAATACGATAGATCTCTGGAAGATGAGAAAGAGCTAGTTATTATGCGTACACCAGCAATACACCATCAGAAAGTTAAGTCTGGGGGAAACCAGGCATAAAATATACAAAGATTTCCCATAGTTTTGGAAATATATAGGTAATGCACAGAAGTGTTCACATGAAGTTCAACTGTGATGCTTTCTATATTCAGAAAATAAAATATTTATATTTTTGCAAAAGAAATTTATCTTTTAAAAACTGTTCTACTCCCCTTGAGATAAGAGTTAGTAAATGGACAGAATTCACCATTTTTTTTTTGCTAGGAATCAGAAACCATGTACCCCATCATTCTTTCTGACGGTTCCTAAGGCTCCAGGGACAGTGGCTGCATGTTTGCTGACGTATCCGCAGACAACAGCGGGATTGAAAAGAACCACTCAAAATGTCTACCTCTGACAGGACTGCAAGGGCAGTTTCTTCTCTCTCAGCATGCCCATCACATACAATAGCCTGGCTATCATCCAAGCGGTTTTAAGTCTTCAGAAAAGGTTGATTGGGGCCCAAAAGAGGAGACCCGGCCCCTTACGCAGAACACAAGCCCTTTACAAAAGTCACTGTGTTAGTGCAGGTAAACTTCAAAACTACAGAGAAATATGGACCCCAGACAAAGAAATTCCAGCATAAACTGGAGAGCACGGGTTAAACTCCTGTGCCTTTCCCAGCACGCTGCCAAGTGGGGAACGCTGCACACCTGCCCTGAAAGCCTTGCCCAGTTTCCTGGGATTTGTTAGTGGCCGATGGCACGTGCTGTACATAAACTCAGAGTAGCTACAAAAGCACTTATTTCAGTTACGCAGAAGAACGTACGGATGTGTAGCACTTCACCCCCAAAAAGGAAATAAAGGATACCAAAAATAGCACATGGGGAACTCACTTGCAAATTCAAGTTTTAAACCATTGAATTTAAAAAAAAAAAAAAAGGCTTGCTAAACCTCAGTTTAACAAAAAGTTTGAAAGTGTTTCGGAATCAGCAAAAAGCCGACCCTAAAATGACAAGATCACATCTTCTACCTTGCACAACAGAAAAGCGTGCTGGCAAAAAATACACCGGCACCACCAAGCAGCAGAGCCCCTGAGAGCAGGGAGTTGATGCCCACACCCAATTTGCATGCTCCAGCTCACTGCCCCACCGTAAGGTTTCGGATAAGGCCAGGCTGCAGAAGATGAGGGTGTCAGCACTTCACTCCTCCAGCAGAGCAAAGCAGGGAAGAGCACAGCTCGCAAACAACTCTGGCAAACCAAAGCAAAGGTCCAAGTTCTTTCGGACTTCTGAAGTCTCTTATCAGCTGGATAACGACTGTCCAAACACACACCTCACCTGACCCCAAACCAAGACACATCTTTTCCACCAGAAATTTGTCATTAGCGAGTAGCCTTTGTTCAGAATTTTAATGAGCTGCTGCTTAGCGCACATCCTGACATCATTTCAGTACTGGGAATCGAGCAACCTTGTGCAGAGGTCCCCTTTGCTGCCAAGGGCTGATCACACAGCTAAGCGCCTGCTTTTACGACAATGAAAAGAGATGGCATTGAGGAGCTAGAAAGGGTCCCTGACAAACAAGGCTTGAAAACCTTGCCCTCAATGCAACAAGCCTGCACTGATTTAAGCTGCCACCACAAACAGAGGCCAAGTGCTCCCCAGGAAGAGTAAGAGCAGGGCTGCACGCATCCACAGGACTGCTGGCAAAATAATCTCTCACGTAGATGCTGTGCTCTATCTATGGACTGTACAAGTAACATCAACCCTTGCAAGTGGCGCTTTGAAAGAATCTACCTGTTGGGCCTCCAAACTGACAGCTCAGACTCAGACAGGGATAAAGCGTTCAGAAAAATGGATTTTACATACGCATTCAGTTACAGATCAAGTCACTGAGGCAACCAAACAAGAGCTGCACACGTAAAAGGATTTTCTGATTTCACCCTCTCAAGTTCAGCCTTCTTTCCAACAGCCTTACACATAAACAACTTCAGAAGTTAAGTGAGTCCCATGAAATCAGATCTTTAAAGCCACCTGCAACCCCACGTGGGAATTTGCAGACAAAGATCAGCTTCACCCTGTGGCAGGCCACTCCATGTTGAGCAGAGTGCCTGCGTGCAGAAGAGATCTGCTCTGCATTCTTCAGGACAAGCTTTCTGCTCCCCTACCCTGCCCCAGCTCAGGGTAGACAGTCAGTTTACCTCCAAGTGCAGAACACTGTCCGTTCCTATTCAACAGGAGAAGGCTCTTGCCACCTTCCTTACTGGAAACTCTCTAGTAGCACCTTCGGCAGCAGCAATTCTCAGTCTTCCAAAGAACTGCCTGAACAAGTTCATACTAGTCCCTAACACGAGCTGTCACACGCTTCCTTCACCAAGCAAGGACTGGCAACCAGGGTGCCCTCTGTATAACACCCTCATCTTACAGCAAAGATCTTCAGTAAACAGCCCTGAAGCCTTAAAACAATCTTAACAGCATTGATTTCTCTGCTGATAAAGGGTCTAGCCCTTCTGTCTCTGGGAACATATTTCCATGATCCCCACTTCCACGGCCTCCCCATCAGTCCTGCAAGGACATTTAGCAGCTTGTGCTGCTTGAATCAACTTGCAGCAGTGCCAAGTTTGCTGCTCACTGCCGCTTCTCCCTCCTCTGCAGTGCAAACCTTTGTGCAGCCGCAGCGTGCTGCCCTAGATGAAAGCCTAAATGTCTAAAACCTGCCTTTCCCTGGATCAGCTGCACACTCTTTCACCCCACATAGCTGTGCTGCTGTGAAAGGGGAGGTGGGAACAGCTTAAACCTGCTCTCACCAGGGCAAAACACCCAGCAGCAAAGCCTACACTGAAACTAGTCTGCACTGAGGAATGCCAGGCTAATGAAGACATGGGCTTTTTAATGAAGACACTATGCTTTATGCTCTGCTCAGTAACTGAATGAGACCTTATTAAGAGCACATTCAGCAGAACGCATCACTGCATAATTGGTAACTGTGCGAGACAGGCCTTGCACTGTAAGACGGCTGGGAAAAAGTGACACTGCTGCCTAGGAGGAGCTTGTCTGGTCCTTGTCTGCTCAGCCTGCACTAGTGTTTCATTCATTTTCAGGTGTACAGAGCTAACAAAAGAAGAAATCCCTAGAATTTTTGACGTTAATGCTCTGTGATGTTGTTTCCTTGGAGATGGGATTCCTTAGAGATGAAACCGGAGCAGAACGCAGTACAGGAACAGAGACGGCACAGAGCCGGGCAGGGAATGGAGGCAGACTCCAGTTTACTTTAAGGATGCTTTACCCTGCTGTGAATGCTCAGAGTGGATAGGATTATAATACCAGTCTCTCCTATTTGCCAGAGATACAAAGCAGCTTTGTGTGCACAACAATCAGCCCTTGAAGTCTAGACATCTTGCAACAGAAGAATTTGGACAGGGACCATTACTCTAAGCCACAGAAGGAAAAGGTCCCCAAAACCTCATCTGGTATCCACAGGAAGCCCACTAGATGTAAGATATACCCCCCTCTAAAAGTCCTCTATAATACAGGGAGAGGAAGGCAAAGCTGTCTCCCCTTCTTCCACCTGTAACAACAGCAGATCACATACTCACTTAGGCTGTGCTAACTGTAATGGATTCATATTTCCCATGCCCCAAGCCATCTATTCAAAGTAGCTTAATCTGAGAATCTAGGTGCGGAGAAGTTTAACATGGACCCTGCTACACCTCCAAGGGAAGTACTCTTACAAGGTTCCATCACTGTCCCAACCAGACCAGCTTCAGTAGGGCTGGGGAAGAAAGGATTTCTGCTACAGACCTTAGTCGCAACACCCTGTTCAGGAGAGATCTAAGCAGCTCTGTGAAAGGTATCGGGAGCCACCTGGGATGCGTCTGCAGTGCAGTTCCCAGCACTGCAAATACTAGCAGAGCTGGTGCAGCAGCATACCCTGCCCCTTCTTCTGTCAGCCACCTCCACTTACAGCCTGTGGCAAAGCCTGTTGGCTTTACCAACTTCCTTCAAAGGACAATGAGCATTCCACCCGCAGGCACTATGCTTGGAGGCAGCCTTGCCAAATACAGACTATACATGATTCTGCAGGGTCACTCTGAAAACCACATTCCCCAAAAGACTGCTCCCCTCTTTCCTTCAAAGCAAATCATTAACAGAAAAAGCCAGCTGTGAAGTGTTATCAAGAAGTTCATTGGCAGAACATTTGTCCTTCGCATGCCAGTCACAGCTGAGATGGAGCCAACCTGCTGCTAATGCATTATTTACTTCATCTTTATCTCCCTGAAACAGGAGCTCCTGTCTGGAGCAAGCCACATGCCCACTAATCAGCAAAAGTGTTTCTTCCAGTACAGTTGAACCAGCCCCTCCTGAACAAAGATCCTGTCAGCATACCCAAGAGCTCTTTACTGAAAACACTGTCAGAGCAACATGCAGGGAACATTGACATTTGTGGAAAAGCAACAGCCTCAACAATCTGTCAGAGTCCACCGAGGGCAAGTTTTAATCACTCATTCTCCCATTACAGACTGTTCTCCCTTACAGAAAAATTAAACTAGAAAAAAAAAATCAAACCTCCGCAAATTAGAATCCAAAATAACTTCTGGAATAAAAGGTTGGAAGCATGCGAGGAGAGATAAAGAAACGGCCTAGCCTGTGCCCAAGAGGTGAACTGCTTCCCCATGGCAATGGCAGTATATCGTCTGAGTGTCACACAGCTCCGTGAAGTAAGGCAGCAGCCCAGGGCACGCAGGAAACTTTCTACCTATTCAGCCATCACTGTTAGAGAACAGAACAGTCCAACGGGAGATGGGGGCAATTAGGTGACCAGTTTATATCGGCCATGACAGCCTGACAGCCACCTTGGGAGGGGATAAACAATGTCTGACATATTTCCAGTTCTGTTTTATTAGTGCTGGTGCTGAACGAGTATGGAAGTTAATTAACTGGAAATAAAAATGCCTTTCTCCTGAAAAATCCATGTCCAAATTCATGAGCATTTTTGACAGGACTGCCTTAAGGTAGGTGAAGAAAAGAGGAAATCCAGCAGGCATACCAGATACCATCGCATTCAGCCACTCCTTAGCCATCCACCCTCTGATGGCATTAGTAGTTAGTCATGTAGGGAGTAAATGTATGAGCTAACACAACTTCTCTCTTTTTTTTTTTTAATTTGTGCAAGATTGAATTACAACCAAATGACTACACTGAAGTTAAAAGGGAACCACATGGTTCCCCTGAAGAGGGAACAAACTCAAGTTCTAGTCCCAGCATCGCATGAAGCAGCAAGATGACAAGCATCCCTATGCACTGTTGATTCATCTAACAGACACACTTACTTTTTTGCTAGTATATGGACAGGAGCGCTACTGCTTAGGAACCCACTGTAAGAAACATAACAGAACCAGAACCTATCTGAGGCCTCTTACAACTAAGGATAAGACAAGAAACAGATGGACACAGGCAGGTAATACTCCAGCAGCCTAACAACTCTCTCCACTGCTAGGGTGTTCATATAGCATTTCAAACAACTCAGGAAAATGCTACAGGATTTATACTTTTATTACAGTAAATGACTTCCTAGTTGCCTCCTCATCTGCATGTTCCAGTATGGCTAACAAGTCCTTTTTGGTGTGTTTTTAAAAGAATGCCTAAATTAGCTGGCAAAGAAAAAAAATTCAAAACTAACGAGGTGCCAATGTCACAGCAATGAGATCTGATTAATAGAGACACATAGTTTAGAAGTGGGGCCGCTGCTCATGCCAAGCAGATCATGTAGCCTGGCACACACTACATTGAGATGGAGGGAGTTTAAACTTGCAACTGGGAAACATGTTGGAGGCACTTGGAGAAAACAGAGACACTCCCTGGTGCACCTGAACTCTAGAGACACATACCAAAACAGAGGAGAGTCTCAGCTGTTTTGAAGACCTAGACTAGACATTTGGAGAGGCATTTGCCACAGCTGGGAATGGCAAAAGCTCAAAAACCACACACACCACTGTTGTTCCACTGTGCCCTGGCTACAGCTGATGGGGTACACAGCAATACAGAAGTCCCATGACAGCTAGTGATTTCCACACTGATCTGTGAATTCCTACCCTATCCTTTATAAGCCATGGTTAAGTTAAGGTCCCCCACGTAGTTGTAGTTGAATGTCTCAGACTCTTAACAAGTTTTGCCTATCTAAAAAAGAATTTAAACAAAAAGGAAGTACTGTATCCACAGAGCATAAAAAATGCAGCACTCACTGCCATCACATGTTGCAGAGCCAAAAGTCCAGCCAGGGCTATTAAATGCAATGACAGTGACTACCCTGCAGCTCAGGAGTCACCACGTCTCAGACTACTAGTATTGTTCAAAGGAAGGATCTCTACTCTTTCATCCGTTTTGCCTTGGCAACTGCTATGGTCACCATTAAAAATGGAAACAAACTAGATTGACTTCTCCTCTGATAAACAATGCCTGTTTTAACTTCATGCTTGCATGAGACAATTCTCTCCTGTGGGCATTCCCTATGCCATACACAAATGGGAAACTGAAACATAAACTAGGCTGACTAGAAACCTGGGGCAGATCAAAGTGAACAAGGATTCATTCCTAAGTCCAAGACTGGCCTTTCAACTGTCACGCTTCGAAACTGGACTCCAAATCTTATGGCTGTGCAGAATGATTAAATAGCAAAATTTTAAACACTTTATAGGCAAAGAAACGCCTATGTGCATCATATCTGAGCAGCCTTCTGCCCTTCCCCCTCGAAACACAAAGCACTAGATGACTCACCTGTCAGAATAGTCTGGAAAGCTGCTTCCACATTTGTAGAGTCTAAAGCAGATGTCTCGATAAATGACAAACCATTCTTCTCTGTGTGGACAGAAATACTATAATTAGAGGGGTACATCATGTATCTGTTTCCCATCTGGAAGAACTTCTGTACCAGATTATATTTGTGGTGTTCCTGATGAGACACATGGGTATCAAGAAAAAGTATAAAAAGTTGTGGGTTTACGTGATCTGAAAGCAACACCACCCAACACCAACATTAGAATTTACACTCGTCCTCAAGCACAGGAATCAGTCCAGTGCTGTGTTACTCTGAGGCACATCTTCCTGCATCACTGAAAGTGAGAATTTGTTGCGCTTTCAAGAACTGTGTGAGGAAGCTTCCTGGATTTTCAACCTCATCAAGTTTCTCAACCTCCCACCTGCTGGCCTGTCATGGCAGCTTATTTAACAGGGCTAGCCCTATCAGGGGAACGACAGTCCTCGACCTGCAGGCAGGGATCCTCACTGGCCATAAACTCCTCAAATGCAGCTACGGCAAGCCTTAATGTAAGAAACCCAGCTACACTCCTGGATGAAAGAAATTTGGCCTAAAACAAGGCAAGATTTACAGAAAGTAGAATTATTTTTCACAGATCTTAATTATGTAACAAGAGTCAGAAAGCCGGTTTAATGAAAGTCTGTTCAGCCACAGGCATCTGCACAGGGCTCCAGATCAGTTGGTACAAAGAAGGCAATATACAGGTGCAAAGCTACCACCATACAAGAAACACAAACCTAAAGCCATAGGCACAGTTTCTGTGAGAAAAGCAATGCATAGGCAAGAGAATAAAGTCTGGTTTAAAATCTTCAAGTGCCTCTGGCTGATTCTTGAAACCACATCAGCATGTATGTTCTACAAGGATTCCTTTTTGACTGAATTAAAAAGAGGCAAACAGCAGTATGTGACACTGAGGAACATCACCAGCAGCACTCTTTTTCCTCCTACCAGCACATTCACATATCTAAGACCAGGTAGGCAGATCCCCAGACAGCATTAGGAAATTATTTTGAGTTCACCAACCTGCAAAAGCTCTGGCCTCATCTGTAGGGACTGCTCTCAGGTGGCGCAAGTCACTCTTATTTCCCACAAGCATGATTACAATATTGCTGTCAGCATGGTCTCTCAGCTCTTTCAACCATCGCTCTACATTCTCGTAAGTAAGGTGCTTAGCAATGTCATACACCAATAATGCCCCTACAGCTCCACGATAGTACCTGTGGGTGAAGAGATGTGTTAAGAGAACCAGCAAAAAACATCATGATTAAAAGTGACAAGTTATGTGCAATAACGGGAAATAGCTATTACTAAGACAGCTATACAAAAAAAAAAATCCAGAAGCAGGCTACGTGGGACTCAAAGCAGTGAAGTAGAGCATCCAGACTAGGGTTATGCCACAGGACCACCAGAGCAGCCAGGGCAGCTCAGAGTCTAGGGGGTAAGCCAAGCCCCATGCTCGTGGGGAGAACCCTGCATCCCAAAAATGAAGCTCTGGAAATTTGTGGGGAGCTACTGTCACCTTCAACCTCTGATCCACTCCTAAAAAGTCTCCCTCACCCATCACTGCGGGTGCAGTACAGGCACAGCCCATAGTGACAGAGAGACTTTAGAATGACTCACTGGATCATAAAAATGTCAGCCTGATCTATTCCCTTTACAAAAGGCCACAGCTGGTCTCCCTTCAGACCAGAGAGAGGCACAGGAAACAGGCTGTGTTCTCCCACCCCACAACTACCTCCAGCTTTTCTTAAATCCAGCTTTTGCTATGCTATTTTTTTCCAATTAAATAAGCAAGCAAAGTGAGTAGTCTTTCCTTACTGCTACAGGAGGATTTCTGGTCTTAGGTTACCACTGATAAAACCTCCATGAACACTGGTATTACTTTATCAATCACTTGCATTGAAATGAGTCTCTCAAAGCTCTTGCATTCTAGGCTTGAAATGCCTCCAGTTACGTATCACGAGAGCACTGAGAAGTAAATCAGTTTGTGCAGGGACATCCTATATCAAGTGTCTGGACTGAATAATATTTAAGCTTCTTTCCCCCATAGGTTGTGGATATTACACGATAAGACACCCCATTTGCAGTTTCTGAGGAATCGGAAGGGCCCAAAATTACCCTCTTTAGCAAAAGTTTTTCTTCGACCATACAAGCTATCACTTACGCTGATGTTATAGCTCGGTATCGCTCCTGCCCTGCTGTGTCCCATATCTGAGCCTTTATTGTCTTCCCATCAACTTGAATGCTTCTTGTTGCAAACTCTACTCCAATGGTGCTTTTGCTTTCCAAGTTAAACTCATTGCGAGTGAATCGAGACAGAAGGTTACTCTTGCCTACTCCGGAGTCTCCGATAAGTACAACTACAAGACAAAAATTACATGAGAATCAGACTCCAGATGTAGATAATACATTGACAATCACCTGCAATAAACATTTATTTTCTGGAATGAAGCATGAAGGAAAAGAATGGCAAAACCACCACTCCTGTCATGGGTCTACTGTCCAAGTGTTAATATTTCTAAAGGATCAGAGCTGCCACGTTCACCAGCACTCCGAACAGACATTAGACTCAACTTTTACTTGTTTACATTTCAGTCTCCTTTGCCCAACATGGAAGAACATTCCTCCTCCAGAAGAATATACATGGCTGTCACTGCAAAAGTCGGGGACAGTTTGGATTTCACATCCTTGTAACAACACTAGAACTAAAAAACAAAACAAAAACCCCACATCATGCAACTGAAATCTGTTTTGCTGAAGAAGTCCAAAACACAGGGCAGGCAGCAGACTCTGCCTGCATTTTACACTCTTCATACCTTTGCAGAAGAGAGGTTCCCCACTGGGGCAGAAAAATTTGTGAATGGAAAAAAGAACCAAACCCAAAAAACCCCACAAGACCACCATCACCCTGATGGACAGTTTAAAAATGTTAGCTGAGCCACAGCACTCTGCCCTTCCGCAGTCCCTCACTGCTGCTGTGACTCCTGGCCACTTTAGGCCAGAGCCTGAAACTGCTCTAAAATGCTGCCGGGGTATTGCTGGGCTTCAGAATTAGAGCCACCATCCACTCCCCCTTCTCCGGCTCAGCTTGACTCATCACAGCACCAGTGCCAAGCAAACTAATTGGAAGGAGTCAGCTATGCTTGATGAGATTGACAGGAGGTTTAAAGTCCAGTTCCTACAGGAAGAAAAGCGTCACAAGGATTCGCTGCAATATCCTGTAATGCTGAGTTGAAAGATGCAAGTTTAAGCATAACTTAAAACTCACTATCAAGATGCAGGCTGCTGGATGAAACACATTCACACCCCTGAGTCACATCAACAGGAGCCTCTCGGGATGATCTTATGCCCTTAACGAAGATAAGGTAACAGAAGGAAATGGAGCAAAAAGAGGACGAGTAAGATCCTCGAGCAGAATGGCTAATAACCTTAAAGTTCAGCAGTGAATCAAGGCCAGTCAAAGCAAAAGAGTGCACACTCAGGTGACAAAAAAAAAGTCGTGGCTATGCTTGTTTTGAAAAAACAGAAATACTTGCTCGGTAACATACATCATTTAACAGTTAAGACACTGCAACACAGTATTAAAGATTGTGTGGTACAACAGAGGAATGAGTCCACCAAACACACTTCAATCACATGAGAAACCCCCCAGTGAGTCTTAGCCCAGCAGCACAAATACTCCCATCTGCTGCTGCACCACGCAGCAGCCCTCTGAACACCGTCTTCTATTTAAATAATGCAAAACAATTCTGACAAATGGGATTTTCTCTGACTGTAAGGGCAGAGCAGCACCTTTTAAACACCCTCCATAAAATGAAAATTGCAGCAAATGCTAGCTTCAAACATGGCCTTGTGGAGACTACTTCATCAACATAAACAGCTTTTCAGCTTCCTCTGCCAGCTGACTCAGCACACAGCCGGCCAAGCTACAGAAGTTGCATAAAGCAGAGTGGCTCTGTTAACCACTTCTGTTTATGAAGATCACAAGTGCAGGTAGGTGGCAAGCACGTATGCTGAATGCAAATAGGATTCTGCTTTCCTAGGTGACAGGTCAGCACTGTTCGGTGTCAGCTGCCCTGACACAGCTGAACAGCTTTGCCAGCACAGAAGATGCTAAACCATAATAAACTTAGTGCAGGGGACAGGGCACCTAATTGCATCATCACCACCTGGCAAACTGCCATAGCTTTCCTCTTTCTTTGGCAAATAAGGTCTTCAATGCTATTTTCGCAAGTTTAGGCCACAGTTTTAGATGACATCATATTTGTATTCACTGGGATGCGTTACAAACAACAAGTTCTTAGGAGGCAAAAGTTGTCAACTCCCTTTGCACACCTCAGTCCTGCTATTACCCAGCATTAGCTTTGGCAGCAGCTGAAAACTTCTCTCAACAAGGAAAGCAACCTACATACATAACTTCCTTTTCCTAACAGGTTGCATCATATACCTGTTAAGTATTCCCCTCAAACATATTTTTGTTGTTCAGTGCATATTTCAAAGCACAGCTTTAAGTCATTTAACAATAAACTGATCATTTTAATTCCTCTGCCAAGTTTTTTTTCCTTACCTTGTCTGAATCCCATGCTGCTTACGTTCAGAATGGTTTCCAGCGCCAGATTAATATGTCCCAATTAAAAGGGGAAAATATTAGACTTTCCTCCTTGAAGTCAGCTATTTCCTCTACTTAATTGGGCCACTGCAGCTCCTCTTGAGCATGGACACAAGAACAGCTTGCAATGTCAGCAGGTGCCTAAGACTCCTCATGCTTTCTGCAATTCTGCCAGTCTGAGCAAGTATCACTCTTTGAATACAATTATGAACTGAAACAGCTTTAACAGCCACTCAGATTGTATCATTAATTTTAATTTTGCTTTCCTTATCAAACCACCTCATTTTGATATTTTATACTACACAGTGTTCCCATGTATTATATTCTTAGCATAGAAATACAGTAGGAATGATGCTGGATGGCTGAGTCCCATTCTAACTATCCCAGGCAAACAGTTTCTGGGAGAGAAATGACGTTATCCAGTTCCACGTCAAAGCCAATTGTTCCTGCACATACACTTTTATTGGGCTTTTCTTCCAGAAACTCACTCCTAATGGTTAGAAATTGCCTTCTAATTTTCAGAAGAAATTAGCGGTCAGCTGATGGCAGTGTTCATGTGCCAGCATTGTCCATTAGCTTATTAGTTTCTTCTCCCAGTGGTGTTTATGCTGGGGTATTTACAGAAAGCAACCACATCTTCTCTCTGCTTTGTTCTACTAGCTAAATAAGCCAACTTCTCAAATGCTTCCTTATAAACAGACTATTTCCCCAAACATCTTCCCTACAAGTTTTTCAATTTCTTTTCCACACAGTGAGAATAACTGCACACATCATTCTGAGCGAGATCTCCCTGTTATCTATACAGGGATTTTAACACTTCCATCTCCACTAGGCATACCTGGAGCTGGCATTACCTTTTCCTGACCATATCAGGAAATTGTCTATGGTAACAGTTATTACGCAAGTCACATATTACACAATTTAAAACAAGTACACCAGCGTGTATGATGCTGATGAACACCCCTTCTGCCCACTTCAGTTGGAGTTTAAAGGGAATATGAGTAAGACGACCCGATTCTACACCTTGTAGGTAGTTGGTGATAAACCTAACATGATCATGTCTTATATTAATTTCCCTCCTCACCTGTGCCCCCCTGTTTTATTCACCTGTTTCCTGTCACAAAGAGAACTGGCATCTCAAAGTCACTTTTGGGTAGGGGTCGTTCGTTACCTGTACATACAATACATAACGCAGAGGTGGGCCTCCAAATACCTCTGTAGTAACGTGGCTGAGCCAGCAGCTTTATTATAGCACAAAAGTGCCTCCACATCTAACGCAGTGAAGGCACAGGGCTTGCTACCACTGTAAAAACCAATAGGTGTCATGCCACCGTGTTTCCCCACAGATTTCTCTAAACAACACACACAAGAAAAAAAATGTGTTTTCTAAAACCCAAACCAACAAGGTTGTTCAGTTTCAGAGCATTTCCTCAATACCAAAGGGAAAAGTTGGAGAAATGAACATGATGCAAAGTAGGAAGCAGGTAGCTGAAAGTGGAGTTTTTCCTAACGATAAGCTGAACGTCACCACAAGTCAGGTCCATGTTCAGAAATGAGAAGTGTGACCCCAAAATCAGAGTTCCAGATGGTCACAGAAAACACAGAAGACATCTTCTACAAGTGAGGGTTACTTTGATAACTACTCATCTACTGCAAGTACATTACTTTAATCAAAAAGAGTACAAAGTTCCTGCATTTAAGCCAGGCTTAATTTATTAAGTAATAAAGTAATATCCTTATAATCACCATTATATTTTCCTCCCATTAAAATTAGAGCAAGATTTCTACAAACTGGACTTTGTAGGTCTTGCGTTTCCTCAAGTGCAGTGCTGGGAACAGTAGGCACTGCTCTCAACTAAACCCCAAAAGTATGGAAGAATACAAAGACGTGTAGCTGGACAAGAATAATTTACCAGAAACTGTCATTTTACAAGCTAGGCTTAGCCTTTAGCACATGCTGAAGTGTTGCAACAGAGTCAGGAGAGTCGTATTTTGTAACAGGTACTGTGATTTAATTGTACAGCAGCATAGGTGGGCTCCGCTTACACCCACCAGCAGAGTCAGACAGATTGTGACATACAGCTGCTGTCAGTGGCTGACAGAACAAAACCAGAGGTCTCACATAAACAGACATGCGGCAGTTTAACTCAAGAGTAGTAAAAGACAGCTAGACTACAGAGTATCACCCAATTGTTTTAAATCAAGTCAAACTCGGAACTCAGTCCCTCCAACCTACCATGTCCCTTCAAGTTCACAAACCCAGAAGAACTGTCCTACTGGATTAAGTGTCCTTATAGACCAACACCCAGTCTGACTGTCAAGGACTAATGTCAGAGAAACATTATGTGTAACAGAACAAACAGGCTATCCTTGTCCTAGCAAGCCCTTGCATCTTCAAACAAGCAACACCCTCAGACTTGCCATTGTAGCCATCACACTGAAATGCCCCAACAGACATTTTTCTTCCTCTATAAATTTGTGCAGCCTTTCGAACCCATTTATAGGATTTATGGCAATATACCATTCCAAGATTTGCATCCACATTCTGTGAGACTTTATGTCCTTTTGTTTTCACCTGCTGCTCAATAAAAGAATTGCAGATATCCAGAGAAATTATGACAAACAGTAGATACTTTCCCTATTTGCCCATATCACTCATTGTTTTAATTTTCATAAAGTTGTACATCACTTCACTATAAGGGACATGAATCCATTAGGTCTCTCTTCTGATTATTTTGATGCCCTTCTCCATCTTTTTAATTCCACAACATCCCTTTCAAAATGGGTATGCCTGTCCTGCCTATATTTTCCCTCAATCCCCAAGATGCTCATGCCTCGGATTCAAAGATCGGCTTAGTGTTCCTGCTGAGTTCTCATTTCCTTTTCCGAGAGTTTTTACCTACCTCTTGCCTTTTTGACCAGCGCCTAGTAAGGAGACATTCATTTCAGAGACCTACTAGCAATAATTTCAAGATCATTCCAGAGCAGTGACAGCTTGTTTAGGACCACCATCACCTTTGGGAAGTTACAAAAGTTTCCACAATTTGTATTACTCTGCATTTGTTGTGTTATTTCAGCTGCCACATTAATCCCAGTTATGTGACATTGCATCAACTTCCTGCAGTCTACATTAGCTTTGCAAAACCTGAATCACTCATCTTCACACTATTTTCACAGCATTTCCTGCACTCCCAACAGCTTCTATAAAACTAGTCTAAACAGAAAAGGCTTTAGGAGGGGCAATCAATTAAACTAGCTTTGAACTTTTCTATATAACTGGATCCCAACTTAATTATTTCCTAATTATATAAGGAAGGAGGTCTAATAAAATATAGGACCTCTCCCAACAAACTCTGCATCACTGATATTCCCAGGCCTTCACAGCTAAAACATTGATTATAAGCATACTGACAGAATTGTATGAACAAGTAAAAGTAATGCAATGGTTTTGATAACTTGTACACATAAGTACCTAAAATAAGATTGCTTGATGCGATTAAACTAGTGGTCAGCAAGGCCCTTGCCAATACTGCAAGCTGAGAAAAGAGGCCCTTCTTGGTACTTCCCAATTTGATTTTAACAGCAGTATAGATGACCGATTTATAGTTATAAATAATGCCACCTTCCACATGGCAATTGGATAAAGCAGGCAACAACAACAAAAAATTAATTCCTCAAAGTTATTACAGGAGCAAAAGGGTAATAAAAGAAAAACACTGATGTTTTCCTTAGGTTACCCAAGTTTCATGATGACAAGCGCTGGATCTCTCACCATCACAACGTAACAAACAATACTCTAAATCCTAAATTCAAATTTACGATACCATATTGCAATAAACAGCTATTTTTTAGAATACTTTGCTTGCTTTTGCAATAGGATTTAAAAAATGGGATAGTCAGCTTCAAAACATCAGCACTTCTGTGCGCGTTTCACAGCATGCTTTAAGAACCTTTACAGCAGGCTGATATTCTACTCTGCAGGGAATGAAAACTGAGCACTTAACTACAACCTGCAACGTTTTAACCCAGCTTGCTGCTGTGCGGCTGACTGGAGGGGCATCGGTCCTGGAAAACAAGGTATTCCTGCCCTTCTCTGCTGGGTGCCGCATGAGGTGCCAGGACAGGACGGGAGTGCACTGGGTGTGGAACAGCAGTTACGTTCACACCTCGTGAAGGGCCCAGAATACAGAAGGTAGCAAATAATACTACTTTAGTAAGTTACCTGCATCATCTACCAAGGCTGAGCATATAACTCATTTACTTTGCAGTCCTATTTAACAGCTGGAAAAGGAAGTAGCCCTTATCAACCTTGGGCATCCTCACTAACGATCTTTGCTCGCCATCCCAGCAGGCTGGCCGTCACCTCAGCCTGTTCACGGGGCGGAAGCCTTGGACAAGACGCGGACACGCCAGATCAGCGCTACGAAAACCAGTCCAGATTGGACATTTTGGGGCGAGGGCGCGAGCAGCACCCGCAGCGCTCTGGGGCAGGCAGCGACGCCCAGCACGCCCTCGGCGGTCAAGCTCCAGAAACATCCGAGCAGGGCTCGGGGATGCCCGCGGAACCGCAGCCCCCGCCTCGCACCGGCGAGGCCGACACGGGGCTGGCCGCGGTGCCCCCCCGCCCCCGCCCCGCAGCTCTCCGAGGCGGCCTGCGCGGGCGGCCGCATTAGCGGAGCGGCGACCGGGACCCGCCTGTGGGTCCCTTCCCCGGGGCTGCGAGGGAAGCGGCGGCGGGGCGGGGGCCGGCTGAGGCGGCGGGGCGCCGCCCCCCGCCGGAGGGTCGCGCCGTGAGGAGGCCGCCCCCCGCCAAGGCCGGGACCCCCTCAGGAAGGTGACCCCTCCGGTTGCCACGGGGACGAGACGGCGCTGCCGTTACCTTTGAAGAGGTAGTCGTACTCGTCGTCGCGGGTGCCCATGGTGGGTGCGCCGAGGCGCGGCGGAGGCCGAGGACTGGGAGTGGGAGCGGGAGCCGGACCCCTCCCTGCCGCCGCCGCAGCGCTTCCGCCCTCCGCGCTCTGCCCGCCCACGGACAGGTGCTTCCGGGGCAGCGCAGCGGCGGCCCAAAACTGCTTCCGTGGCAGAGCCGCCCGCCCCGGCCGCCCCGGCCTTAAAGGGACGGCGCCGCGGGCCGGGGCGGGCGGTCCCCCCGGCCCGCAGAACCCGCACAGGCGCCCCGCATCGCCCCCCCAGCCGTCACGGCCGCGGGGACGGGCTGCAGCGGGAGCGGGGGGGGGGGGGGGGGGGCGGGGCGGGGCGGCGGAGAAGGGACTAGTGGCGGCCGGAAGAGGGTGGTGGCAGAGCGGTTCCATGGTGTAATGGTTAGCACTCTGGACTCTGAATCCAGCGATCCGAGTTCAAATCTCGGTGGAACCTGATCCTTTTCCTCCCTCCCGTCTTCTTTTTTCGACCTTGCTTCTCTGCCCGAATTATGGCCAGACATGCTCCTCGGTCCCCTCCCGGGCTCCTTCACGTGCAGAGGTGCACCAGCGACGCCTCACCTCTTCGCTTGGCTGGTGTCCACCAGCCCTATACCCAGCCACGGCGTGGGTGCCCTCCTCCTGCCTACATGGGCAGGTGATGGCTTCCACCCCGGAGCTGCCCACAACCACGGTGGAGTTTGGGGCGGGTTGGCGGGAAGTCCCCCAGGTTTCTCAGATCCGTCCTGTGAACCAGGCTAAGAGTGGTGTGCAAAGCCAATGGAGCTCATGGTGGAGGCATCAGAGATGCCAAGAAGCTCTTTCAGCTCATGAGGTGCAAAGAGGCCGCAAGTGCGGGCTCCTTTCCTGCCGCCGCGCCGCTGCCCGCCCTACTTCTCTCTTCCCAAAAGCTGGTCCCCCTCGTCTGCCCCTGTGTCGTGGGAGACACCAGCTTTGTCACCGGCTTCCCTTGGCGCAGGCTTGAGACCTAAATAGAAGAGGATAAAAACAGTGCTTGTGTCCAAATGATTAAACCAAAGCCCTTAAAACTGCTCTTTTTCCACCAGCTTGCCATTAGCAGCAGCAGTAAGTTTGCCATTTCTGCAATCAGCAGCTGTGTTATCATTTCTGTGCACAGAAAGAAACCCCCGGGCATCGGCAGCAATGCTGTGCATCAGTTACCGTCTGCTGGAACGATAACAAACCATAACGTGATCCTCTGCATTTAAAAATAAATAGTTCACACTGCCTCAGAGCTTCTGGGCAGAGAAAACAAAGCACTAATAACAAAAACACGTAACGTGTGACCACGATGTGTCACACCACAGGAGTACAGCAGAGGGTCTGCGGGAGCACATGGGTGAGGTCAGAGCATCGGGGTCTGGGCTTGCCCCATGTCCAGCCTCCGGCATGCCCTGGCAGACCGTGCACCTCCAGCTTCTTACAGGTGCACAAAACCCACCAAGCATGTGGGGCGTCCCATCCCTAGGACCCCATTCCACATGTCCCGTGGGAATAATTGCATGTGCAAGTTCTGTAAGGGCATTGCAAGGCCAGACCTCGCAGGAGCAGAAAGCACTCTGGTAGCATAGCAGGGAGGTCTGTAGGAGTCTGCGTTGTCTTTGGATTCATCCTTTTTATCTCCAGATGAACCCAGAATGCCCAAATCTTGAGTCTGAAAAGGCTTGTCCCACTCCTGCTGCCCTTCTCAGAAGTTATCCTACTGCATTGAGTAGTGCATTAAAACTGATAATGGATATTTGTATGTGTAGAGGCTGGGGTGTATTTATAACTCTGTAGTTAAGGTTTCCATCTCACATCCTATTTGCAGTTCTCCGTTGAACTTTGTTGCTAAAAAGCTATTAATTTTCACTTGAAGTTTCTCAGGCCTGGTTTCATCCTCCAGAAATGCTATTAATTCTAAAGAAATAAAAATAACACAGATGAAGTATTTTTAGTTATCCTCCTGTAAGAGCTGTTCTCCTTTTTGTGTTTTGGATTTTGTTTGTGAGCCTGGAAACACCCTTTATTTACATTTCTTACATGCATAAGCATTACTTCCTCTTGCACCAAATTGCAGATGTTCCTCATCTGGAACTGGCTCGTCCTGCACAAGACTTGAGGGCACAAAATGAGGACAATGCCTTTTCTGGCTGAGCTGAAAATCACAGTCCCTACATTGCTGTACCGCTATCACTTGTCGAACTTAAGACGTTACAAAGCAGAGGCATTTTTACCAGTCATGCATTGTAACATGAAAATTCCTGCAGATTGCCATGTATATGAGCAGCAGCAGGGGTTATTTCTAGCCAAGCCCATGTAAATGCATTTGATCTTTTAAAATCAGGTTCTTCACGGTGTAGAGAGGCAAAACTGAAACAGCAGAAAGAACTTTGCATCTAAACAGGAGTCAACTGACAGCAGGGCATGGGGATAGCATAGTCCAGACTAGCAAGGAGCTCCAGAAATTAAAATCTTATATTCTGTTCAGTCCTGGGTTAATTTTGTTCCTGTTTGGGCAAGCCCCAGATGGGAATATACAAAACCTCAGGAAATGTCACTGTCAGCGCAGACTGTTTTTGGCTGCTCTGCTCTTTCTTTGTGTCCCCTCCTGGAGCATGCTGCTGTAGTTACAGGATGGCCTGGGACACCTCCCGTGCGTATGAAACATGGCCAAAAAGCAGAGGTCAGGCCTGAAATAACAGAGGACTGTGTGCTCTGGGACTGACAGCTTCTAATGTGAGAACAGTCATTCAGCACTGGCATTTCTGCTGCACTAATTGCCATTAGTGTCATCCTTGCGGGAACACTAAATTCATTGCAAACCTTGAATTAGCGCGCTCTCGTAATTCTTCAGTTTGTACTTCAGCACAACCATTTGCAGAGGCAGCACGTTCTAAGCAACTGGAGCAGAGACAAGGAATGATACTCAGCTGGCCATTGGATGTTCAATTTAGCGAAGAAAAGAAGCAAAGGTCACACTCATAACTGCGTATTTATGGTTCTGTTCTCGAAATTCATACAGCAGCTGCCAAAAAGGCCCCAGCTTTTGCCTCGGCAGCACCACTAATGTCCAGATGTGTCAGAGCTATCAGCTCCGAGCTGCTCAGCCCCAGGCGCTGTGCATCAGGCTCTCCCCGCGCCTGATTCTCCCACTTCCCTCCTGTCAACGACTCCTGAGACCCCGAGAGAAATCCTGGCCTAATAAAGGGGAAAATTTGCCATCAACTTTGATGGTTGTAGCGTTCCCACAACAAGGTCAAGGTGTCTTTGCAGAGTACACCAGTGGTATTTGACATGGAAATAGAAGAATGTGAAAGAAGGATGGCCAGTATTTGCTGCTGGTCCCAGCTTTTCTGGCTCTGAAATCCCTGTTCACACTTTGCAAAGCTCAGGGAAAGATTTGGAATTGGAAATGGCAATAATTTAAAATTGTCCTTGAATGGCTGTTGACCCAAATTCCCGTTTCCCAGATGACAGGAGCCACTGGCCTCCCCAGGGCAGAAGGCAGGAAGGACAAAAGCAAAGCCCCAGAGTACTTACCAGAGGAGAAATATTTCCTAAGGGGGAAATCCAATCAATACTTTGCAATTTTCTAACAATCCATGAATCATTGCAATTATGCAGAGATAATTCAAGCTTTCCAATCCAGCTGCTAAATTAGAGAAAAGCATACTCTTAGCACTCACTAACCCCAGCTTGACATGTCAGTCAGAAAAAAAACCTTGAAGTATAAAATCCATCCACTGAAATTAAAAAAACCCCTCTCTTTTTAAAACTCTGGATGAAATTAAAGGGTCTACGACATAGAAGGAGTTCTATTTTTCAGGTAATTCCATGGCAGAGTAATGAAAATGCGTGGAGTTGATATGAATTTTTCTGTTGATAACTCACTTGAATTTCAGCACCCGCTATGTACTTTTTCTAGTTCTACAGTTCTAAGAAGAAAAGAATATATAAGAAGAAATGGACCCAATCAAAATTATTTTCTATAAATCAGCCTTTTCTTTCCTAACCCTGGAGTTGGAATAAAAAAGGACCTGGATCTGAATGGGGAATGACTTATCCAAAATCAAACGTCATCCTGGTTTTGTTGTTCTCTAGGGGTCTCTGTGGCACTGAAGAAAGAGTGGGAAGGGAGCAGCTCTAGAAAAATTAACCATCTTCTCTAGTCATTTTTTCGCTAGTCCCATATTACGGTAAGCAAAAGGGAAGGAAAATTTTCAGCACGCTTTGGGAACAGGAATCAAATGCAACAGACTCGATGACTTGGTGTTTCTTGTGATGACCGTCAAAATGAAGTCATCAGTTTCCTGCATCCATTTTGGACTCAACACACATCTCCTTGTCTGTGTCTGTTGCCTCCAGAGACATATTAGCAAGATAATACTGGCAGCTCCAGGATAATTGCTGGCCAAGATATAATTTCTGAGGCATGGCTCAAAATCTTCTTCCTCTTACTACACCCTGCCACAGGGTTTTATTTCCTATCTAGGGTCAAAATCTGCTTGATGTTGGTGTCGCTACTAGACAAATACAATGTCAACGACAGCAGTGCAAGCATTATCACACGTCCCATCATCTTCTAATTTGGATTCAAAAGATCAGCCCTGGGGAATGAAGAAGGCAGTTTGATTTCTGTGGCCAATTCATTCACTGCTGAAACAACCAATGGAGCTGGCTGGCTGTGCTCAGCATGGCGATGCTTGTTGCGAAGCTGTACAATTATCTGGGGAGCCAGGCTGAGACTATAAAACTTTGCTCATTAAGATCATTAGAGAGCTGTCAGATGGAACAACTGGGATGGCTTTGATCTGGCAGAATACCCTTCCTCCTGTTCCTAGACCTTGGGAACCATCCGGTTCCCCATAATTTTTTTTTTCAAGTCATTCAAACAGTACTCATGGGTTTTTTATAGGGTGCAATAACTTCCTCAGGCAAACTGGAGGCTGTAACAGCTATAACAAGATTAATTTATTAAATCGGAACCCTGATATTTCAATGATTCCTCTATAAATACATTCATAGTTGGTTTTGCCAAGAAAATTACAAAATGTTGCTCATAATCCCAAAGATATGCCCTATAAATCCACTAGATGTCCTACTGTTTTCAAGCAATTAGACTCAAGGTTTGTTTGGGTTTTTTCCCTAGTTTTGCCAGTGAGGAATTAGTTTGAGTCTTTAGTGGAATTAGGTCTGGGTTTGCAGGTTGATGAAACATGTACGTATGGTTTGTGCGACACAGCAGGACATCTGGCTCACAGTGGCAGATCTTTTGGCAAATGGCACTAATGTTTCCCACAGAGACTGACTCAAGGTTAGAGGCTGGAAGAGAAAAAGGAAAAGAATCTGCCTTCCTCTCTTGGGAATGCTAAACAAGATCCATCAGATCAAATCCTCTTCTCAGTCAACCTTGGGCATCTATTTATAGGACTGCTAAAGTGAGCCCAGCGCTGACCTCAAAGGTGGTGGCAATACGTGTTAACCTTCATCAGAGCCGCTCTGCACAGGCTACAATTTTGACATTCCTGGTCACTGTGCCAGTCCCTGACGGGCGTCCCACTGCCTGCCAGCACTCGCGCCTGTCTGCAAAAGCCAGCACGGCACCCGCTCATGAGGTGTCCTGTCACTCCGAACACAGAGGGCGTGTCAAATACATACTAAGAAAAGCAGGCTGAAAAATAGCCAGAGGATAATTTTCTCACGCCAGAAAATACTTGAGGTGGAGTGTGGCCACCGGAAAGCAGCCAGCTGCTTGGCTGCTCCTTCACTGCGCGACTCGGAGCACACACACAGTATCGAGTCGTGCTATTTGGGACATCCCTCAACCGCCTTGGGATCTGTTACTTGTACTGAGTCCCAGCACGGCAGCCTAGACTTCTCTGAAACAGTCATCTCCTAGGTATCTAAAAAACACCTTTCATTATTTCAGTGTCTTTAAGTGGTCCAAAATGGGTATTTGCAATATATCAGTGAGGGACGACTACGGGGTGACTTTTATGGTCTTGTCACTGAAGCACAAATCACATTCTGTATAGACCCTATAGCCTTACACTTTGCCAAGCGGTGATTGTTGCATTTGCAAACACCCCTCCCATTCACTCTAGTTTCACAGGGGTGCCACATCTTGAATTTACCCCAGATCTATGTGAGGCAAGTGAGGAGAAAATCGGGTTTGTTTTCTATTTAAAAAATGCCAGAGGCAAAGATGCTCTCCAACAATGAGGTTATCTCCTTTTTCAGTAGGTGCTTCATGACCAGAAGTACTGCCCACGGCTATTGGCTGTGCAAATAGGCACCGGGCAAGGTGTCAGCACCAGTTTAATCACAAGCTGCAAGGGGAAATCAGAGGGGGAACAAGAGCCAACCGTCCTTGGCCCACCAGGATTCCTTGCCATCAGGCATTGCGCATCACGGGAAGTGCCTCACATCTGTCCTGTGCCATGTGTTACTGCACTGCCTCTATTTCTTGCTATTTGTGTTGAAGGTATGACAGTCATTTTCCTGACAACCTGCAAGAAGAAAAGATACTCCCATCTTCTGACTGTATGTATATATAGATACCTGCTGTAGTACCATCCATATGCAGTATGCACCATATGCTAACTGTGAAAGAGTTTAACCTGGTCCAGTGCGTGTGTTTGCTGTTATACATAACAAATACCTCAAGCCTTGCCATGATTCAGTGCATTATGCATGGGAGCCATCTGGTCCCGTAGCTGAAGATGCAAACTGAAAATTTGATAAAAGCACAAACAGTCACAATGAGAGAGACTGAAAAGATGTGTTCATATTCCAAGCAGGAGTCTCCTCCCGTGGGGGCTAATCTCATCACCCATTGCCTCTTTCCTGCTCCTTTCACTGGAAAGCTGCTGTCAGACAGGTTGCACTCTCAGGTCTGTGAGTATGCACACCTTGGGGATGCTAAAAATGTTTCGTGTGCTTGAGTGAACCTTCTGGGACAAGATTTTTCTCAGTAATCAGCTGTGCAGTGAGCAAGATGTGCAAGATGTTTGGAGCACAGCACATTTTATGGAGCTTGGATTGATCAAGAACTCTGGCTGGTTTAAAATGCACTCTCGATTATGATTAGTCATTAATATTGTCTCACCGCTGTGCAGAATTACAGCTTATGGCTTTGACAGACTGAAAAGAGGTCCATCGCAGCTTGCCTAGATATCCTCAGCCCTGGAGTGGAGATGTATTTTGGAGGGACTGAAGCATCAGGGGAGCAACAAGGAACTCGGTGCAGTGGATGGGGTACAGTTTGGGATGGCTTGGATTTGGCCAAGAGTTTGTGTATAACTTGGCCAGGAATACTGGGTTACTAAACCTGACTTAATTAGATTTTGGAGTCAGACCAGGTTTCCCCCATTCTGACCCTAGTTTCTGATGTTTGGAGGGTACAGGGAAGGAAGGCAGACAGAAGATGTCTATTTTAGTACGTCTCTGCAGGGAATGCACATGCTTCAGACAGGTACACATTTGTTTCCTCTGACATCAAATTAATGGGAATTGATGTATTGATTCTGCAGTTCTCCCAAAAATTGCTTCAAGTTTTGGCCTGTTTCCAAGCCGGTTAGATGCAATGTGCACACAGTTCAAGACAGATATTCAATTATTCTGATATGAATACAGTTTAAAAAATTCAGTTCCCTGTGAAATCCAGAAGATAATAGCATTATGATCGTGCAAATAATGCAGCCATTCCTGCTTCATATAGACCATTTTCCTGTCCAGCTACTCCTTTTGGCTTAATACAACCAAGCCCCTCCAAAATCACAGAATTATTAAGATATTTGCCACTAGTGCAAATTCATTCAGTATTTTTCATCTTGTTTTTTTCTTACCTGTTTTGAGAGTACACTGTTCAGAGCAAATGCAATCTGCTGTTCTGTTTGTGGATAGTGTTCAGGATTATGGTAGGGCTGTACCAAAATGAATATGTTACTGCCATCACTATTATTATTATTATTATTATTATTATTATTATTATTATTATTATTATTCAATAATAACCTGAGTCAGTCATTTGCCGGTCTCAAGGCTTAAAATCTACTGTCTTTGTGGATATTCCCATATTTAACTAACTAAATACTGTCAAAGTATCCACCTCATATACTGTATTTGTAGACTATTGGAACATCTCTGTGCCAGGTAAGCTCCTGGTCCTAGAAAGAGAAAGCATCTTGTATTAGGGATGGAGTAAGAGTCTTGAATTTTCTTGCTTTGATCACTGTGTCTCTGCTTTTATGATCTCACTAGGAAAGTTACTTGATGTTTCTTTATTTTGAGTGTCAGCATGGCTCCTGCAAATGTTTGAAGTCATCTTTGTATTTCATTTATTTTCTGGCAAAACAGCATCCATCTGCAGTTTAAGAATAGAATGTATAAAAAACTGCATACAACTCCAAATCACAGAACACTATTTCTGGGCAAAATTCTCTTCTCAGTTACACTTACATAACTCTGGAGTAGTGTCTTCATCTTTCTCGTCGTTACTCTGAAACCCATTTTCATTTCATTGTGTCAGACCCAAAGGATCTACCATATACAACTAAATTCGATTTCACCACAACTGTTGTAATTTTCTAGGCAAACTTACAATCTCCAAGGAAGTACATAAAGACATATTTACAGTACGTGGGCCTCAATACTCTAAGAAATATGCTGCTGTCAGTTGTTCTCTGTTAGTAGTTTTCCATGCAAATAAAAATACGATGTAGGTGGAGAACTGCTGAACTAGCTGGAGCAGAGATTTCCTCCGCATACACAAGCAGAGAATCTGCACTGTATGGCTGAGCTCATTTTTAAAACATCACGTTCAACAGCTCTTTCTTTAAACAAAGAAATAGTTTGCTCTAAATTGTTCGATATTTATTCTGTATAACTCTGTTCCTTGGCTGTCCATACTATAGAAGTGCTGTTATGCTGCAAGAAGACAGATTGCCCGGACTGGAAGCCCCAGCCCTGATTCAGGGAAGCACATGGTTTCCTTACAATGATTATGATGATTATAATTACTATTCAGTATATGGTGCAATTGTTTTTGGTGTTTAAAACAGAACAAAGCAAAACAAAACAAAGCCATTTTGGAAAGGAAAACAGAACATTAGAAAAAAATAATTGTAAAATAGGAAGTGGTTGACCTTCAGGAGATAACTCCATCTGCAGTGTCTGCTATCCAGTGTTTCTGGTGATCAGAAAATGGAAATAAAAAATCCCATTAAATATCCCAATACTCCTTTAGAAAATAATGTACCTCATTTTCTGTAGGTATGAAATTTTACATCTCCTGTTCAACAGCTGCTAGTGTCAAAGGCCAAGCAAGCAGTACGTGGAATGCAGAGCCTGAAGTTTTTCAGCGGTTGCTGAAGGCAAAACCATCTAAAGCTGTAGCAGATGTTCGCTTGCTTCCCGTCTGCTTATCAGCCCTGCAAAGACACTTCGGTTTTGTGCTTGTTATGCCAAGTGTAACTATGGAGATCTAATACAAGCTGTGCAATAGCGATACGATGAATAGTTCTTTACGTATTTGGTTATGAATGATCAAGCAAAATATTATGGTTTCTAAGAACTCCCTCAAATTTTTCCATATGCACCGTACTTATTCCCCTTGCACAAGAAAATGACAGTGTACAAAATAATTTAAGAAATACTACGTTACTGCAGCTCTATAAAGATTAATTTAAATATCATTAATGAATTGTTGCTCATTGGACCTTCCATAGGATCCTTTCCAGTTTGACCTGTGCTTTCGATTGGGACTGTCAGAGAGGATCCCATGCAACACATTTACGTTACGCCGACTGAACAATAGTTACATGCCGTGCTTGATGTTAATTGCCGACTTTGTTAAAAAAAAATAAAAAGTGAATTAGCATCTGCTGGGTTACATTTCTGTCGTGAAATTCTTCATCAACTTCAGTCCACATCCCTTTGTATAATGGACAGAGTGACGATGTTAGTTTAGTCTCAGTGTGTTCACATTTTATATGTTGTTTCTATGAAAGTACGAACACCATGAAATACAGAATGGTATATCCCAACTGACTGTATTCCCCCAAAGGCCTTGAATATGCTACAGAAGAGAGTTCTTAACTGTCAATTTAAAAATCAGTTACACTAAACACTTTTTGCTGAGTAATCTAGATGCACCTCAGCTGTTTTAATTCCTGTTTATATTCATTATGAGCTCCTGTAAATTATAACTTCAATATGAATGACTATATGCAAGTGTTAAAACAGTATTCCATTTTAGGGCTTTGAGCTAGTTTAATGAGACTGATTTTTACACTGTTGCATTTAAGTTGATATGCATTCCCAGTACAGGCAAGACCCAGAGCAATTGGGTTTATGGCTTAATAGACAGGAGTTCTTTTTCTTCCATGAAATAGAAGAAATAAAGAAATTTACTTTACGTAAATCCTAGCACAGATGTTTTTGCTTTAAGTTTTTAACAGTAACAGAAAAAGATGGTTTTGGAATGGTTCCTCTGCCCATGTTGAAACTGGAAACCAAAAGTGACAGCTTTGGCCTATCACTGGTAGACATGGTTATAGATACTCCCATGGGAAACAAAAGGTTTCAGACCAACAGTGGCTCTGTGGTGTTTGCCACATTTCATATAATGCTATCGAGGAAAAAGAGCACTAGGTAACCATTATTGCCACTTTTAAAATGCTGATAGCATTGCAAATCTGAGTTGATCTGGAAAATGCAAACAGTGGGCACAGTGGTTCCTTGAGTAGTCCTTCTACGGGCGATAATCTGTTGTATTACAACATTAAGGCCCATGTCCTCGAAGGAAATGAAGCACTTTGGGACGATTGGTTCCTGGGGAGGTAGGTATGGATATTGTTTTGAGAAAATGAGCTTCCATATGAAAGCTGTAGACCTAAAATTCGGTCACCTTCCTTTCCCCAAAGGCAAGCAACAACAAGGCAACGCATGAAGCAAAAGAGAAAAGTTGTTGAAAATGAAGATATGAGGGACTTTATGCAAAGGACAGATTTGCAGGCAAAAGATGGAACTGATGAATGCAGTGATGGAAATTGCCTGAAACATCTGGGAAAACACCACAAGAAGTACGAAGCTGAAAGAGGAAAAGGGGAAAAAAGGGGACCCAGGGATTAAACTCATGTGAGTTGGGAACGTGGAGGAGGTGAGCACAATTCTTTGGGTGAATTCCTGGAAGGGATGCAGTAAATATATTAAAAAGGCAACATATTGGTACTATGACTGAGTAAGGGATTTTTCAGCTGAAGTATTTGAAAATAGAGGTCAGTATTTAGACTTAGTCTGTGAGGGGTAGCACAGTAGGAAGCAGGATGGATGAGATGGTTTAACAGGGCTTCATTGTAGTCAAATTAATTCAGTTTAAATAATTAATTCTCTTTTAAATTGACTCTGCACACTTGACATTTTGGAAAAGTTGCCATTCCCTGGCCTTCTGGTAAATGCTTTTGCATCTGTTTTCCATTGTTTCCTTCTTGAAAAAAATCCTTGTCACTAACAGGAACCATCAGCAGCATGGAACAAGTTGACTTGCCAAGGACATTTCCTCCAATCTCATTATTTATACTGGAAGTATTCTTTTTTGTATTAAGACTCAGAGTGTGATTTTAAAAAATTGCTGTATATTAAGAGAGTTTTGTACTGTCATTGTGAGTCAAATTCAAACTTGGTTGCGTGAATTACTTCCATTGCATCAACATTTGGTCATACTTTTTCAAGGAGGTTATCAAGTAGTTTAATTAATCCACAGTTCTCTCCGCCTTCCTCGTTATATAGAGCTCCTTACTGTTGCAGCAGAGGGCCTGCCTCAGGTATGAATCAGATCGGATATGTTACTCTCCCTCTTCTGCTGTTAGCACATTGATTTTGAGACTTACGCTGATGAGAAGGGGCGGGTCCATGGTGTGATTTGGGGCAGCTTGCATTAAACAAATAGGGTTTGTATTTTATTCTCAAGGTGCTTTGGTTTGTGTTCACTCTCATCTCCTTTGTCAGCTGCAGGTTGTGGACCAGTTGCAAAGAAAGTGCTCATCTCCTCTAAACTTCCGTGTTGAAGTGGCGCTGCTATTATGGCAAAGGAATAGAAACAGAAGTTTGTGTTCTGACTGCACAAGGGGTCTGTTGAGGTTAGGGGCTCCTTCAGGTAAGCTGGACCAAATCCTCAGAGAGCTCAGAAAAGGGCAGAAGCTTGGTCTGACCTGTATTCACAGTGACTCACCGGTGAGATTTAATGTTGTTACTTTGTTTTGCCTCTGTTTCTCAGCAGTTGCTCACATTTTGAACAAGTACACTCTTACCTAACCGAATTGATAGATGAGTATAATTAGGACCCAATATAATAAGGCCAGTATTTGTAATAATAAGGGAACATTCCAAAGCAGTTACAGAAGAAAAGAATTTCAGATAATTAGGAGTTGGGCAGTGATACAGATTTAAAAAGTACCCGAGATAAAATAACAGATACTAAAAATATCTATATTGAGATGAAATCCTCATGACTCAGTACTTGAGCCAACCTCCACTCTCTAGGAATTAGTAAGAAAATTGTCCAAACAGGGTAGATTGTAGTGTATTGCCTTACTCTGGTGGGCCTACACTTACACTTCAAAGAAGTATCTTACGCTGAAAAAGGATAGACACAGGTCTGACTTAACAGGGCAATTGCAGTATTTTTTTTAATATGTTCTGTAGCTGTAGCTTTAAAAATCAGTGGTTTTACTTCTACCTAGAAAAAATTCTAATAATGAACGTTCTGGATCTTGAGTGACAAAAGCACTGACAGCAGGGCCTGAGATGCATTCTTTCAGTCAACCAGGACATATTTTTAAATACCTGTGACTCTCTAGCTAATAGTTGAGGAGTGATGAATCTAGCTTGCAAATAGAAACACTGAAGTGCCATTTTTTTCTTCTTTTTCTTTTCTACATAATGTGTTTCCTGATTAGATGCAAAATTTTGAAAGTATTGAAAGTACTGTAAGCATTGAAAGTGTTTTGGAAGAAAGAAGTATTTTGAAAAGTATTTTGAAATGCTGTAGAGTTTCAGAAAGGCAGAAAAGCTGTGTTATGAGAACATCAGCTATAATCTGGGTCAAATTTTCAGTGCAGATGTGTCAGATGCATTTTCTGGGAAACCCTCCATGACAGTTAGTGAGAAGAGTGACCCAATGTTTTCTCACCGTACAAAATAACTGTTCTGTTTGGTGATGTCATGTGGATGAAGCACTGCTTGTATTTCCAAAGCGGTGTCCTGTTTAAGCTTGTTTGGGAGCAGAGATTTTTCTCTCAGAAGAGTTTCAAACAGGGAGTCGAGCAAATCGCTTTGGTACATCTTGACTGATCTCAATCTGACTTGGCAGTTTTCTGAATTTTAATGACATGGTTTTATTTCCCGATAATGACTATTTATGTAAATGAGATGTCATAAATAAATATGGAAATTTTCCCATAATATTAATTACAGGCTTTATGGTTCAAATACTTAATATATTAAAAGCAAATGGTGATGTGGCTTGTCTTTGAGTTTATTAATTTAGTTATTTTGGTGGTTTGTTTTATTTTAACCTGACTTACATATGTTGGACAGCGTTTCCTGAACTAAAGCAAACTATGTTATGTACCTGGATGTATCAAAGGATATCGAAGGACAATAAAAATCAAAATGCATCATACAGTGGTAGCAGTAAATGGAAACCCAGATTTCAGAATGTTTTTGTCTAAGAATCAAATAAATCAGTTTTACTTGGAGAACCTCAGTTTAAGTGTTGTTAGCCATTTACTCAAAAATGAGATAGTTTTAAATTAATTATAATCCTTTGCACTTCTATAGCTGCTTCTCTTGAGAATCTCAGTAGTGTTCTACAAACATTAATTAAGCCTAATAGTACTCCTGAGAAGTGGTTAACTGATAGATATACTTCACTTAACCCATCATAATATAAGTGATCTCTAGAACAAAATACAAAAACTTTAAACAGCAGGACTACACAAGAGTTTAGAGCCTGAAGTAAGTGTCTTAGCGAGATAAAACTGTGGGGAATGTTTAGAGGCATGGAATGTAATTACTTGGCCAAGGCATGATTTGAAGATAAATAAAAGTGCAAAAACTGAGGAACTGAGATCTTTAGTGAAAGAAAGCGGTTTTATATCTGATGTGAGAGAAGATACCCACAGCACCACAGTATCACATGGTGTGACTCTGGACGATGAATTGGACTGATTCAGAGAAAAAACTGCTATTTACAGAAATCACCTCCAGATGGGCCAAAGAGCATGAGTCCAAATCGAACCTTTAAGGCTTATGCACGAACAGCAGTGATAACAGTTAAGTCCTTACTCTCACCCCTGAGGGTACAGGAGCTGCTGAAAATAGCAACAAAACAGCAGTATCAGTGTGTACATTTACAGCCCGAGACTGTTAGTTTTGCTGGCGAATCTGCATGCATAATTTTCTTCCTGATATTACTCCACAAAGAGAAGCTTTTGTTATCTTGCTTTACTGATGAGAGCAATAATTAAAACGAGTTAGTGCTGGAACAGACAACAAGTTGGTTTTGGTACATGCATTAGGACTTGGATCATCCTCAAGCACCCCTTCCGCTGTTCCGTTCTCAAAAAATCTGCTGCAAATATTTGTTTCGGAGCTTCCAGTGTCTACGGGAAGAGCCATTCCAGAAATATGCTCCAGCTGTACATACTTATTTTCCCACTAACAACAGCAGAAGAGGTGTGGAATCACTTGCTTGATACCCCTACCCGCAGCAACACAGCAAAGCACAATTTTAACTGTTTCTCACCGATTAATACCAATGGCGATCCAGTGGGTCTCTTATTTGACATTTGATAGTTGCTGCAATGCTGAAATGCCTTGTGAATAGTTTTAGCATTTGCTGAGGGAAACTTTATGATGCACAGTCTAAATTCTCACATGCACATTCTGAAATTCTGAGGAAGCAAATCAGCACTGAAAAGTGACATGGTAATGAGTTTGCATCAGATTTTTATTTATAGAAATGATTTGGAAACATTTGGGTCTCCTCTTTGGATACATTTTCTTTCCTTTTTGTTTCCCAGCAGTTCTGTGCTTCTGGGACTACAAACTCTCACATAAATATTGGCAATAAATCCTTGCTGAGAAAGACTACCTGCTGGAGGAAAATCTGCTCATTTTATCCAAGTGGAATGCCTAGATACTGCAATTAGACTTTATCCTTACTCATATACAATAAAATTCTTTATTCGCATTTTGTGAATTGTAATTCATGACATACATGACTCTGATGCCTAATGAACCCCCCTGCAATGCTTCTGCTGAGATCAGTGGCCTTTGCATCAGGCCCTGTGTTTGCTTCATTTCCCCATATTTTTAGCTGCTTCAGTAAGTTCTTTATCTAGAGAAGGGTCTGAAACCTCTTTTTTTTTTTTTTTTTTTTTTGCACATATGCATGATATTCTATTGCCTCTTTTATAATTTATAATAAGTAGTTTCCCTGGAGTGCAGAAAGCTTTTCAGAAATACTATACCTGAAGCAGTAAAAGGAAGGGTAGCTGCACTGTTGTACCACTGCATCATAATATTTAAATACTTTATTATTTCATAATCTGTCCTAGAATTTAATCATTCCAAGCAGGGCCGGTCTCTTTATGTCAAAAGGGATAAGTTCCCGATTTTCAAATATGCATATATAAAAAAACCCAGGAAGATGTTGCTTCATTTTCAGTGTGATTCCAGCTTGCCAAAGGCTCCATTTCATTGCATAACCTTCTGGACGTAGATCCATTACGGCACCGTAAAGTGGCTTACTGGACAGGGTAAGGCAATTCATCCTCTGAAATGCAGACTGTTGTTTTGCCAGTTACATGGTTTATAATTATCTATTATCATTATCTTTATAGTTATTTTTACCAAGGTTACAGACATGTCGTGTCTATTTGAAAGATGTTCTGTTGGGTTCTTTTGGAGACTCATTCTTCCCCTCTGTAGACGTAAATGAGCAGTGCACATAGCACAGCCAAGTGAGTTCAAAAGGAATAAAATTGGTAAGAAAGTGAACAGATTAAACCCCAAATTGCGTACTTAAGAAACTGAAATAGTTTTGAAATAGTTTTGCCTGTGGAAGCCAGTCTCTGCCAGGAACTACTGTGACTAGTAATAGCTGCTTCTTTTTTTTTTAACTTTTTTTTTTCTTTCTTGAGCACTGCTGAAGCCTCATGAATTATAAGTAGTCAAATCTCACAACCCTGGGACAAAGTCTGTTAAAACCATGTCCTGGGACAGGGAAGTTCTCCATTCCATTCCTGGCTCTGTCACTGACCATCTGCCACTTGTCCTCTGCCTTGCTTGAGTTTACCCATGTGTAAAATGCACTTAAAATAGGCTAAACCATACTTTGAAAATTACTTTAGTGCCACAAGCTAGAAATTTGGGGTTGCAACATGGAGAAAAATGGTTCTGTGGTTGCTAGTCGATAGAAATCCTGCGCATCTCCCTGGCCGCGCTCCTGGGGAGGCTAAATCTGGCTGACAGGTCTCCACCCTGCACTTGAGAGGCAGCAGAATACCACATTAAGCATGCATGACGCCTGCCCACCTGCAGCTTGTTAATTTGTTTAATCAACTTACTATGCACAACAAGAATCTGATCCAACACTAACTGGAATTAATAGGAAGACTTCTGTTGACTTCATGATCTTGGGGTTGGTCTCGATATGCATGTAGAGACCACTGCCTAGAGATCCCTAAAGTCCCCACAAAGGGAAAGGCTTTGTTTGACTGACACATAGATACATTTCTGTGCAATGAGCCTGCAGGAGCTGGGCGCACAGTAAATCTGTCTCTGCCTGTACAGTAACTCTATTCACTGATGCTGCTCTTTATTCAGAAATAAATACGGCACTATAGTAATTATTTTTCATAGGCCCTTTCGCACATGGCTTTAGACAGGCCTTAATGTGGAAAACTGATGACAAGCTATGCAGGAAAGCTCTGCGGCTAGATATGTTAGGAAAGGTAACTTGATAGAGGTGGTGACAAGCTAATAATGAAATGGAACATTGCAATTAAATGTGCTGGTGGGGAAGAAAGTGTGCCACAGCCAAGAGGGCAAGCGAGCAGCAGGTAGGTCATGGAGAGAAAGCAGAGGAGGCTTGATGGAATAGGGTGGGAAGGAGGGGGAGATGTAACAACAAGAAGGACAGGACAGAGATAAGCACTGTTAGCTGCGATGGTAGGATTGGGCAGAAACTACTTTGGTGTTTGTATCAGGCCTTGCACAGTGAGATCCGCCTCCCTGACTGCGATTTGTTGACATTGACACAATATGTAATTAAATGCAGATAAGTCCTAGAAGGACAGAAATGGTGGAGGGAAATAAACAGGTTGGGCTATAAATTAACAGCAAATCAAAGACATCTACACAAAGTTTTACCTATGACATGAGCTGAAAAGTATGAAAACTGCCACAGGATGTTTAAGAACTATGTTTCTGTAAAATTTAACTTTCCATTAGAAATAGTAAAAAATATTTTAATGGTTATGAACCTCAACTCTGAGAGGTGAACTATTCGTACATCAATGCAGTGATTTTGCAGCTGAAACAATACTCTTAGAAGTAGGAACAGACCCATTAATCTTGGATGTTAACGCTGAAGCCTAAGAATTATGCCTACATGAAAAACGAGCAAGGGCAGAGAGCACAGAATAGTTGGAATATCAAAATTACTAACACAAGCCAGAAGATGGACTTCATTATTGTTATTTATTTGAAAAACATTTCCAGGATTAAAATATACCAGAAACTGTCAAAGGATTTAGAAAAATTTCTACCAGCACATTACATAATTTAAGGGCTCACAACCGAATGCAGACAAGCTTGCTGCAAAAAGTACTGAGGTTCTGGGTTTTGATCTCTCACTTACTCCACTGTATATTGTTGAGAGAGAAAACATCTTTATGGGTGTGGCTAGCAACACATTTTACGTAGAAATACAAGGAATGAGCAATGGTTGTTCTTGTAGTCCCTGCCTGGGGTAGGGGTTTGACACATTCCTTAGTCAGTATGCTGTCTGTTGAGAAAAAAAAAAGACAGACTCAGCTCACAAATATCAAACCTGGCAGTGCAAAGCTGTGTCTGCATGTGCAGGCTTGCACATGGGTGCTTCTGCAAGGGCAGAGACTGGCTTGTGTCAGCCGCTCTGTTTCCTACGTGGGGGGTAGGAGGAGCGGCATTTCTGCTATAAACAGTCGTATTAATAAAAGCATGTGGGGAAAAAAGTTTTATTTTGTACTTTTTGCTTTTATATTCTCCTATTTGGTCAGATTTTTCAGAGGGATGAGGTAAACCAACACAGTAGGTTTGAACATATGTAAGCATTTACAGTCCAAATTCAGAACTTCATATGAATTTTCTGTCTTTATAACATCTAAACCCTTGAGCCAAACGTCCAGAACTGAGGGAACCTTGAATTCAAAGCCAAAATTGTATGGTTGGAGCCTATCCCTAAACATCACTTCAAAAATAGCACATCGGTACAAAATTTTGAAATCCAGGGCTGCAGCACACAAGGTGCCAGAAAAGTAGTTTCTGTGTGTCGGTACAAGCAGGAGGACTCATTTTGTTGTGCTCAGCAACATCTTGACACGCTGCAGTAATCTTAGCCGCACGCTCTTAAAAGATTATTTTTGTCTCGGGTTCTTTTCTAGTCTTTGATGCAACAACCTGGTGCGGGTTACATCAAGCCTGCAGAAAATCCCCCGTTTTCTCTTCCGTTGTTTTCCAGGCAGCCGGCACCTCCTCCGCGTCCTGGCGACGGGCGCCGCAGGTGAGCGAAAAACTGGCGTATTTGGGCCGGAGATTAATTTCTGTTTAAATTAAAGGTGCTGCCGGCGAACGGGAGACACTGTAGGGCGGGGGGGGGGGGAGGAGGGGGGGAAGTGGGGTGTCAGAGTTGAGCCCATGACCTGCGCGTCGTATTTTAGGCTGTGCTGAGGGGGTTTCACCGAGGGCGTCCCGCTCCCCCCTCACGGTTCACAGCCGCCGGCGCCTCTCTGCTCCCTGAGGGGGGAAGGAGGGAGGCGGGGGCCGCTGGACAGAGGCCCCTCGCCGACAGGCCCGCGCTGTCAGAGGGAGTCCTCAGAGGCCAGCTGGGCGCCGGAGTGGCCGCACACGGCCGTTAGACAGCGCGGTGGCGGCGGGCCCGCCTCAGGCGCGGCGGGGCACAACTGCCTCCCACCGTGGAGCAGCAGGACCCGGCGGGCGCCCTCCCGCGCCTTCCCCGCGGTCACGAGTCGGCGCCCGCCTCCCCCCCGCCCGACAGGCAAGATGGCGGCGCGAGGAGGCGGTGCGGAGGGGAGAGGGGATCCCGCCTGAGACGCCCACGCGGCGGGGAGGCGAGTCGGCGAGTCGGGCTCCGCTAGGATGAGATAAGGACGCGGGGACCGAGAGCGCTTCCCCCCCACTCCCCTTCACCCTCCCGCTCCTCGGCGCCGGGGGGCAGGAGGCGCCGGCGGCCGTTCCCCCTGCCCCGGGGAGCGCGGCCCCCGCCTGAGGTGAGGGCTGCGGAGCGGCGAGGGAGGGCGCCGGGCTGTCACCGCGCTGGGGCGCCGGGGGGGGGGGGGTTCTCAGAGGAGATATCGCGGGGCGGCGCTATCGCGAGCCTGGGCCGGCGGGGAAGGGGCGTCTGCCGGCCCGCGGCTCCTCCGGCCCGCGGCGGGGCCGGCGGCGCGCTGGGCTGTCAGTACCGGGCGGGGGCAGGGGGCTCGGCGGGAGGCCGGGCGAGGGGCTGAGGTGAGCGCAGGGGCGGCGGTAACTTTCCGCTGGGCCGTGGTAGGAAGGGGAAAACTTTCTCCTTTTCCCCATCGGCCCGACGCTTCCCGCCAGCCCCCCGCCGCGGCGATGGCCGGGCCGGAGGAGCGCACCCCCGGCCCGGCTTGCGGGGCCGCGGAGGCAGGCGCTCCTGAGGGCGGAGAGCTGCCTGCTCCTTGACTGAGCTCTCCCTGCTGACCTGCCATGTTACAAAGGCAGTGCAGGAGCGTGCTGGCGGGCTTGGAGAGCTGCTCGGGGAGAAACCGGCCGAGGTGTGTGTTCCCCAAATAAACGTGCAGTTTTTCCATGCAGTGTGCGCTGCGTCAGCTGGAATTGTACAGGTAGTGTTCAGCCTTGTGCGTGCGTATTTTTATTGCGACTTTCCCTTTGGCTCCCACAGCCTGGGTTACTGTATACCTGGATTAATGCAACACACTGGACATGATGGTAAAAATTAGCCCTGACGTTTTTATCTTTGTTCCGTCATGATGTCTGCATGTAGTGTAAGCTGCGGGCCAGCGATGATAATATTTAATAACTTCCTAGCGATGGTTGTTATTCTGGAGTAATTTCAAACGGGCTGCATTTAAAAACGTGCCACCTCTGAGAATGTTGATTTGCTAAAAATGAGGTCTTAACTTGGTGCTTAGTTCTGAAGGTTTTTTTTTTTTTAATTAACTGAGTAGAAGCGTGGTGTTCTGGACAGCTTTTTACTTCATTTCACAATTTTTTTCTGGAACTGTTGCTCAACTAGAGGTTTCCGTAAGGAGTGTTGCATTACAGTACATAATCTTTCACTTTCTGAATGATTAAACACAAATACTTAGTCTTGGCAAGTACGTGTGGTGGTTTAGGAAAACTAATTGAGTTAGTCTAGCCAAGGAAGGTCAAGGGGGAGTAAATGGATTATTTCTGGTTTGTGTGTCTAGCATACAAGTCTTACTTTGTAAGAGTCTCCTATTTCTCTCTCCTTTTTAAAAAAATTCATATATTTAGAGTATTGGTGAAACTGTCTTGCTTTTAGAGTATTGAGGAGTCTGTAAGCTCATTTAAAGTGAACATTAAAGTGGAACTGCGTCTCTGGTAAATGAAGCTAAGTTTTCTAGGCGTAACTGTGCCTTGGCGTTGAAATTGTTTCATTATCAAAAATAGAGCATTTTTGTGGTTAGCTTTTTGGGGAAGGAGAAATTTCATGGAGCCTTACAGACAGAACAAAAAAGATTAAGCTTCTCTACAGCCCTAAGAGCTTGTGTGATGTACGTGTTTTACTTATTCTAGAAACATTAGGGTCCAGCTGGATGAGGTACTTTCCTCAAGTTTATGAGCAGCTTCTGCTCCTTTGGAACAGGTTTTACCCAATGGCCTCTTCTAAACAGTGAATTTACTAGAAAGTAGCACAAAAGATAAGATCAGTTTCTGCAAGCAGCAAGCCAAAAGGCACTAGGACAATGTTTTTAAAATACAGGCTTAGAAATGTTTTTCCAGTATTAAGGATGTTCATATGCGTGAGTTTTCATACTTTTTGTAGCAGTGTGGTTGTAGGTCTGCATTTCTGGTGAACGGCTTATTCTATATGCTTTACTTGGATATAACACCGGTATGGCGCTTAATGGAATTTCTGTATGTGTTAATGGCAATATTAGCAATTTTGTAGTTACATAGCCAGAGTTAATTATTAGTTAGTAAAAGCATAAATATTGACATAGCCTGGCACATACTATAGGGCTCAGGTGAGCGTAGCTGATTCAGGTCAAGCATTAGGAGCAATGTAAATAACCTGGCCCTATTTCAGATACGTGCTTGAAAGGGAAAGTAGCAAGGTAGAGAGTAGAGCCCAGCTGGTGCTCTGAAGAGAATGAGGTTGTCTCAGGAAAGTGTCTAACTAATACTGCTGTTTTGTGTTACTCTCACAAAGGAATTGTCGGCACCACTGTTCAGAAATCAGTCTGGCAATTTTTAATCTACGGGATTTTGCATTGAAGGGTTTACTCATTTCTAGGTAAATTCATGCTGTAGTGTGTGATAGCTAGAGAAAACTGTCTTGTGACTCTTCAATAGAGGAAGACGATATCTAGACCAAGCTGAATAATGATAATGCAATTTGTTAATCTTGAGGTTTTGAAACTGGAAAAAGAAATTTGCAGTGTCACTTAAATATTTAACACCCCTTTTCAATTTCCATCATACTTCCTAGCAATTGAATTTGAGTTAGTTTTGCAAGTCATAGTAGGTTGAAATGCTTTTTATAACAGTGGCTGTAGAAACAGTTGCACTCATGGTCAAACACCGTCAGGTTGTGGAAAGGGAATAGTACAATAGCTACTTAGTCAAAACCTTTCTCAATCTTAAGTATCTCCCAGAATGACGACTTGTAGAAAGTCTTCTTTCCATTCATTGTCCTTTACTCAACTTTGACCTTAGTTTTTAAATATGGTGTTGGCATGACCAAAAAGTTGGAGGCTAAAATGTTGCACAATTTATATTGGATTAAAAAAAAAAAGTCAATGTAACCTTGTTCAAACATAATGTTTGAGGTATTGGTGATTTCCAAGTATCTTGCTGTCTGGCAGAGGGTTCCAGTAGCTCAGGTTTTGATACCTCTGTAGCTGTGGATTTAAGGTATTTGTTCTGAAGTTTTCTGGAAAGAACCATAATACTTAAAAGGAGGGGGAAAGGACCAAAAAAAGACACCAAAATAATTTCTTATGTGCCTTAACAAAACATGATGCAATTTATGTGGATTGGTGTATTTCCAGTATGATTCTCTTGTTTGTTAAAGAGAAAGTATTTAAAACGGGCTTCTCTGTGATGTATTGAAATTTCAAATTTTTTTTAATGCTGACTCAACCCCCCCCCCAAAAAAAAAAACCCAACCAAACAAACCAGCCTGCCCCCCTCCTTTCACAATCCCTTCCCCAAACCAAACCCTGTAAAGATTTAGCACCTTTGAAGAAAGTTTAGGTTGAGCTTGCACTAAAAGTAAGGGTAGAGGTGTAGTTTAGAGGGCTGAGTTGTACTTGTCCCTCATCCTTCTGCTGTAGCCTCTCTGGGTGGTCTTAGGCAAGAGCACAGAAAAGGCCCTGCATCTATTCCCTTATATATCAATTCTGCATATAAATAACATTTGCTACTGCGAGCACAAATCATGATAGAAACTTTATGCTATACTAAAAGCAGCAAGTCCTCTGCAAGCTAAAGGCAGTTATGCCTTGCTTTAATTGAGGATAGCTAACAGGTAGGAGATGAATATGTATAAACAGTGAATGCATCACCACTGTTCAACTATTTAAAATCAGCTATTTCTAACAGTGGTAGTGACCAAGCAATTACTTCAAGTGAATGAGGTTCTGTGCTATGTTGCATAATAAGCCTTGGATATTTTCTGCTATCCTTCAGTTCAGGCTTAGCCTATGCCTGGTCTGGAAGCTTGGTCTATGGCTGATCTGGAAATACTCTGCTTGATGCATGTATACTTATAAAGTGTCCCCACAGACTACAGAGTCAAAATTAAAATATACAGTGAAGGCTGTGTGAGGCAGTAATGCTGAGAGGTTTGATCTATAGTAGTCATTTTAGTAGCAGTCTATGATGCAGAAATAGTCATTGGTAGTTCCCTAAAGAGCTCAGAAACAGAACTAGGAGGAAATTGTGGAGGAGAAGTGGAAACAAAAGACTTCAGGAAGTGTTGGCCCTACTCTTTTAAATGGCATATTTTACCCTTTCAAAGTGTACTTTTGTGTATTAGATACAGGGTTACTGTAGGGGCTGAAATAGAGTGAAATTGAAGTAAACAATAATGGGGGGGAGTGAAAGAAGAAGGAACTATGCTATAAAAATAGGATGCAAAGAGTAAGGAGGAGTGTTAGAAGTAAGTTAACTGATTATATCCTCACTATTTAATTTTTACTTTAAAATTTGACTTTTTAAAATTTGGGTCGAAAAAAATAGTTAATACTAATTAATCAAATTATTTCAATTTAGCCATCTGAAATAAAAGTGGACAAGTAATAAGTGTGGTGTATAAGTTGTATGTACATATAAGCAAATGAGAAAGTCCTAAGAGGAAACCCCCACTTTTTTTGTGTGCAAGGGTTATGCAAACAAAGAGAAGGGGATTGTGGGGTGGACTCTTGAGTTTTGGTTTTGTCTTGAGCTTCAGAAGAAACTTGTGGGCTTAAGGAATTATTCTCAGTTGTACAACCAAGATCAGGATCTGGTCCAGCTCTGGTAGCTTCCGTATGTAAGCAAGCTTATCTGCGTGGTATTTTGACTAAAATTACAGTGAAAGAGGCAATGCTGTCCAGATCCTGCAAGTGCGAAAGTAATCAGGCTCAGCACAATGCTGTCAGTTAAATCCCGGTACAGGAGCGGTGTTCTAACTGTGCAACTTCGTAGTTACCTTGTATACTGAACTCCTATTCAGGACAGTGAGACTTCATTATGTAGGGTGCCGGGGGCAAACCCTTCTGTGAGTGCTTTTCTCATAATATTTAGCACATAAGGTGACTCTCCCTGACTCACTATGCTCCAGCCTTTCTTTTAAGGGTGTGGTTATTTAATAATTCTGGTCCAAAAGATGAGGAAGGGGTTCTAAGATGTGTCTGTTCTATGTTACAAAGAGGTATTTTGAGCTGGCTTTGGAATCCTGAAGCAGTAGTTACCTTAGCATATCATTGCACTTCAGCTAATTTACTGTGATTATTTGGGGGATACCCTAGTGTTGCTTTATATTGCTTTGCTAGCTAACCTAGCTAGGAAACTTACAGCAATATGTGTTAGTTGATAGATATATTTGTAGCTGAACTGGTAGCAGTACATTCACACCTTCTGTGGGGTAGATTTTTGCTAACTGGATATAGAGATTTACTAGATGAGGGAGGTATTAGTCAGTGTTATCTCTCCGTTAAACCTTTCCAATGCAGTGTAGATCATCTGCAAACAGCAGTTACAGCCCTGTAGTCGCAGTCTATGCATGTCATCCACTCAGTGTCTATAATTTGCAGCATGGCTGAGTTCAGTTTTCTTACCTTAGAGGACATTTTTGCTGGCCAGAGAAAAAAAGAATGTCAAATGTTCTAAGTCACAATTAAAGTGTATTTTTAAATGTAGCAAAAAATGTTAGAAAAAATTCCCACCTGTCTTTCCCTCCACCACACCATGAATTCAGAACTTTAATTTGGGTAGAGAATGGCTTCAAAACTAAACTGAGGTTAGCATGTGTGTCCAAACATGGCTGGGTGAAAGCAGACCACTTCTGTCAGTCTTGGTTGATGCATTTTGACATTTTCAGTGACAGATTTGGGGTTTGAAGCTCAATATTGGAAGATTTGCTACCTTCATTTGCCTTTATCTACTGTGCCAAGGAAAATGGAATATTCTGTTTGGGGGACTTCTTTTAAAAAGTTGTTGTATAATAAGTAGTTGTACAAAAAAACATGGACTAGCTGCCCTGAACTGTTTTTGGATGAAGTAATATTTACATTTTATAGTGCTTACCTTGGCTTCCCTCCCCCTCCTATGCTATAAATTGTTTTCTGCATCCCTCCTACAAACACAATTGTACTTCAGAAATTGTTTCCATTCTTTGGTTGTGCTTTTTGGCCATAAATACTGTAATCTAGAAAGAAAAGTACAAGTTTTAAAACCGGCCTTGTTAAGATTTGTCTCTGTCATGAGTCTTGTGGGATACTTGAACATCACTTTCTTGACTTTTTGTAGTCAAGGTTGAATATCGTGGGATTTTGTTGTGGCACAGCTGTAATGAACACCTAAGCAGCCTGTGCTTTGTTAGACCCTCTTAGTAAATAGTTTTATTTTATTGAGACTAAAAACAGCAATGAAGAACAAACAAATGGAAGACTTGGTGAGTGATGGTGGAAAGTACAGAAGATGTAGAAAATGCCTGATCTTTCCCTCAGGGTGAGGTCTGTTCCTTCCTGCCTTCTCTCTGCCAGTTATTCTGCTTCCTCCTCTAAGCTTTGATACTCTAGATGGCTAGTTCTTGCTCACTGACTGCAGTGATCCCACTGAATCTAGATTAGCCTCTGAATTGAAGTCTAATTTTTCTTTCTTCCTAGGCGTTGCTGAACAAATCTGCTTGTCCCTCAGTTCTTGGCCTGCATTCCTGTTTTCTGCTCCCAAACTCATAGTCTTGTGTTCTGTCCCTGCGCTCTTATCCAGCACTTTTCTGTTTCCTGGGCACCTCTTAGAGATCCTTTGTTGCCAAGTTTTCTGAGCTCTCTTGATTTATCTCCTCTGCTGTTTGGATGAGAGTATGTTAACCATGAGTTGGAACAGATGATTGTGAATGGGCCTGCAAAAAACTTGATAGCAATTCCAGTCTAGTGATGTAGGGGCTGAACAATGTTGGGGTTTTTCTTGTTTTGTTTTTTTATATGCCAATATGTTTCTTAGCACTAGTACTACTATTGATGCAGCACCAAAGGGAGGTTAGTGGAAGCTAGTGACTTCTTGTTAATTACTGCATTGTCTAATATTACTGAGTGCAGATGTATGCAATAGGGTCTAAATAGTAATGCAATTGATCACTTTAGCCCTAATTGTTAGCAACTTTCCCTGTTGCTGTCATTTGTTTAACTGTAGTAGTAGGAAATGTGAAGAAAAAGTATAGGCAATGTCCTACTAAAAAATAAAAATGCTATGAGAAGCTCTGGTTGTATTGGGGTAGTAATGTAGGTCTTTTGCACCTTGTTTCTTGAACAAGTAGATCTTTTACTTGCTAGATGGAGGACAACAAACTAGTTGTAAATATGTTCTACAAGCTGGAAGTACTACAAAATAGAGCTGCAAGTATGCTGGCAGCGGTTCTGCTGTGTTCCTTGTGATGCATAAATGTGTATTTTTCTTTTTTTTTCCTTTAACTCTCCTCATTGTCTTTCCAGATAGTTGACTAGGAAAGATGGTTTTTGAAGTGTCCATGGGGAAATTCTTGATGTGTTAATTCTCCTTATTTCTTAGACTTTTTGCAGCTGTGCTTGAGGTCTGCAGGTGATCCCTAAAATTATAATTTCTGACACTCCTGGAAACTTTATATTACAGATCAGCTCACTGGACAAAAATATGTAGTGTTACTGCTGTATGCTCTCTTTAGTCTTGTATAAAAATGTTCAAAGTCAGTTACCAGAGAGTAACTGACTTTAACTGGTACTAGTCCATAGTGCTGTATGGATTAGAAAGACTTGCACCAGGGGCTGGATTCACTCTCTAGGCTGTCACCCCTGCGCTCCTTCCTGTAGGAGTAATGAAATAACAGCGCTGATTGCTTCTGCATGATCTGAAATAAGTTGTCTTGTACATTGGGGTTATAAACAGAACCTTGAACTTTGTGGTCCCCAAAATATAATTCTGATAATCTAGTGGAATTTTTTCCCGAAATTTTTCCACTTCAGGAATGGAAGCAAATCTTTTATGGTTTGCAGAAACCCTCCTGAGATGTTTCTTCCCAGCCTTGCTTATGTTACACTTTGTTTTCTGAAGTCTTCTCAGGGTAATCTAAAAGTGTTCTCCAAGTCTTGGCAAATAGAAGCCTCGTTTAGACAAAGTTTATTTTTGACTACAGCCTTGCTGATGCTAATGAGTCGTTCTGGGAGATTGAAGTCTGAGAGTGTCTCCAGTGAGATATTCTCCTCAGTCCTGTGGTGGAAAGCTGTTGCTTCAAAATGCTTAAATGTAGCACAGGCTGCCTGGCTTGTACACACCTCAGTGTAAAACACAAGCTCAAGCTGTCTGTGGTCATACCAATGTTTAAAAGTGGTCATACATATCTGAAGAAAAACAGTGATTTGTGACAGTAAATGGCAAGAAGACTGTAACACTAGCTGCAAGAATGGGGAATTGGAATAAGGTGGCTAAATGGAAGAGTATGTGTGTCTTGCTGATTGTGGAGTAAGAAGGATCTGCTTAAATTTCAGAATCTTGCAAAGAGGGACAATGTTTTGAAGTAGACTTTGAAAGGTTATTGAGCTAAAAGAGCACTTTATAGCTGGCTAACACCTATGAATAGGCCTGGAAGGTGTTTATCATCAGAAAACAGTGGAAGAGTTGAAATAATTTGAAGTGGCTGGCTCAACAGTTCTTTGATTTAGTTTGGTTTTTTAAAGCAAAATGTAAATGTTGTTTACATTCTTAAAATATCAATGCAACATAAAACTTGATATTTTGTTTCTTAAGTTTAAAATCTGGTTTCATATACTTTTTTTAATAGTTAAGTGACATGTAGGACTTGCTTGCTAAGATAAGGTTACAACAATTCACAATGTTCATTTAATGTGACTGGTGCAGTGGAGTGTGCAGTAAGTATAAGTTTCAACAAATACATACATTGTTTAATGTTTGTTTTTACTGTTTCTATAGGGAATGAAACTTTAACAAGAAGTCTATGTTAAAGCCTGGTTAACAGCAAGAGAGGCAAAGTGTAGAAGCAATGCCCTGATGAAAAGGTACGGAACACACTGAAAGAGTTTTCAAAAGGCTTGTGTTCTAACTGGAGAAAATTCCTGTGATATTTGAGGTGCTTCTGCTTTGTTCCCAGGATTGTTTACTTGCTATGAAGAAAATACTGGGGGGGGGGGAGGGGGAAGGCTTGTCTGTCACTTCTGTCAGGCAACTTTGGAAGTACAGGGATGGGGTGAAGGTTTTATCCTGGGTAACTGCAGTTATTCACATGTTCTCTAGACTGTTGAGCTCTCATGTGATTTGTGCAGTGTCATGGCTGAGAAATGGTTCTGAGTAGCTATAGCAGGACTGACTGATCCAGTTAACTTCATTTTGCTCTTGCATGACTAGCTGCCACATTTCTGTGTGCTGGCAGCATACTTCAACAGGATAATGCAGCAGTACACATGAGACTGAAATGCTAGGGACTGTTAGAACTTTACCGGCAATTTTTAAAAATTGGTCACTGATTTGTCTATTTTTCATGTGCCTTCAAAGGAAGGATGTTCTTGGAATGTGATTATATTACAAATGCTTAAAAAAAAAAAAATCACCATTTTTAATAAAGCTTTGAACTATTTTAAAAAAGATGTTGCAGAGCCCTGCAGTGGTTTTCAACCTACACTAGGACATGTTTGGTCCTTGTTTACAAACAGAACATCTCTTTGGAGTCAGGCTAACAAAGTAAAATGTCACCTGCTGTAGACAGCTAATGGACCTAATAAGAAACTCAAATTAATAAGTGATTTAATATTCTCAAAGGAAAATGCAGGAAGGAATGGGAATGAAGACAAGGAAGATTAAAAGATTACAAGGCAGTTGTTGTGTTTGTGTCTGCCAGAGGTGGACTGGTGAAACTGTTCTAATGGAGTCAGATGGTCTTACTGCTGTCTTTCACAGGTCATGTATCTCTTGCACATGCAAAAAGCATACAAGTAAACCCTTTTTGCTATCTGGGAAAGCTGGCTCCTGGAAAGAAGGTGGCACTGCTAGAGCAGTTGTTCTGGTCTGCAGCCCACTTACAAGTTACCTCTACAAAAGTCTGTGGGTAGGAGCAGGTTGTATGAATTATATTAGCATTTTTCTCCTTGGAAATGGTGTAGTGCATCTGTAGTAAACTCTGCACTTCGTGAAGCATTGTGCCTGTTGCTGCTGCACAGATGGAATATATGGCACATCCGCATTAGTTCTGGTCGTGTGGTGAGGAAAAAGCTGATGTGTACTTCCCTCTTACAGTATTTGAATGAAAAATGTGATCTGTTCAAAAAGCTTGGACACTGATTTAGTTGTTCTATCTGAAAATATGTGAGCTAGTATAAAATCATGCCTTTCAATTTTTTTTTGCTTTCTGTCTGAGAGTTTTGGATAGCTTATAGCAAATAGAAAAAACTTTGTTGGAAGCAAAATAAGTTAGCATATATGCTCTGCTTCCTGAATTGAGGGTTAGATCTAAGTCCCACCGATATCTTATCACAAAAGGGTCAGCCACGTGGAACTCCTGTAAACCTCCTGATCATCTTTCCTGTAATAGCAGATTGTTTTACACTTTGCAGCAGACTGGTCCTCTTTTAACACTAGCAATAGATCTATAGTGTTAGATCACAAAGCTAATTTTTCAGATTAATCTCTTTTGCACAGTTGCTAAAATGCCAGCACCTATGAATTACAACAGTAGTGACAGAAAATTATTAATTAGTATTTTGTAAATGTTTATGAAGAAATATGATGATATTAAAAATTTAAATTGAATAAACAATGAAACTGAGTTTAGCCTTTGTCTTTCAGCAAAGTAATCAAGCTAATAGTTTGTGGATCTGTGGCAGGATTATCCGATTGTTTCCCCTGTTCCCGTATTTTTAGAAATGACAAAAAGCCCTCTTTTCTCCCACATTTATATAGTCATGATCTGCAGAGTCTGTGTGTTTTTAATATGTTCTTACAAGTCAGTTCGCTATTTGCAAGGATATTTTGTTTCTTACTCATGTTTATGGTGCTTAATTTATAGTGGTATTAATGATATGCAGTCCATTAAAATGACTGTCATGAGACGGCTCAAAGACCATATATTGCACTTGTTTCCGGGGACTTCTGTAAGAGGTTATGTTTATGATCCCATGGCATTGTCTTCAAAGCGCAGCCTTTTGTTTCTGGATGACCAAAGTGTAGAGAAGCAATAGTAGCTGCTTCTCAGTGTGGCACTGTTAATGTTGTTGAATTTCACCTGGGACCTGCTGCTTCAAGTAACACTCTTGTGCAGTGTGACTTTGTTTCTGTTGTGGTTTTTTTTTTTCCTGGAAGTTGACTTGTAGTACTGTGTGATGTATATCATTATATATTATAACATGCTTTGGAATACCTTCATGGTAAGAGTTTCTACAGAAATTATTCAGATTTGTCAGTTTATGTGAAATTGCTTTTCACAGAATGCTTATTTGTCTCTGAATTAGCTCACATTATATACCTTCTTTCTGGGGTCTGTTAACATAAAGTTTGCATAAATCTCCTCTCACAGTAAACAGATGTTGAGAATTTGAGTATCGCAGTAGCTCTAGTAAAGTCTGAGTCGGCTTGAATAAAATACCACTGAATTGTTCTGATATCATCTGCATTTTATCCCACTTTTCGCTGCAAGCCTTTGTATCAGAAGGCAAAGATCCGAAGGGATGATGCATCATCAGCTAGGCCTTTTTTTTTTCCTCCCTTCTGTAAAAGCTGCATTAAATTATGAAAGTCTTGCTGACTTGTGTATTACTTGCTATAACCTTAGGAAGCAAATTTGTGTGATAGCAGGTGTTTGTATGTAGGGGATTCTAATTTTAACTGGCTTTAAATGAGGAAAGCTTGTCCCAGTTTTTCTTGAAAGTGCTTTTGGGAATAAATGAATGTTTGAATTTAAGACTTTTGGTATAAACTTGATATGAAATAATAGTGAGGCTTAATTTGAGATAGGTATAATTCTTCAGTATAATGTATATATTTCTGTTTGTTTGTAATGCTGTCTTGGCTAATTAAACTGGAATAGTGTGCTGCTAATACATTGAAGTTATAAGGCTTACTTGCAGTTTTAACAGTCATAATTTGTATAATTTTTGATTACTAAAATATTGTTTTCTTTTCAACTTAAAAGGCATTGTGAAGCACTCCAGAAATTGGTGTAGTTTTTGTGAAATAATGCTAATGAGAAAAGGAACAAAACTTAATATTTTTCTAACTCAGAATCTTTACGGCAAAGTTCAGTTTTGTAGTGTTTCTGCTGCTTTGCACTGAGCTTGTGGTTACGGGGCATTTTTCATATACAACAGTGCAAGACTTAGCCAGCTTTCAGTCTACCTTTTCTCTTCTCAAGTCTTTTAATGGAAAACTCTTTCACCGGAGCTCATGATGGCTTAAGTGTTTAGTTTAAATTGCTTGGTTGGTAGCTTTTACTTAGTCAGTCCTTTCTTCCTCAGTGGTTCTCGAGGAATATTTTGGGTTTTTTTATATCTATATCTTCCTCTATCTTCTGAGCAGTCTTTGACCATAGCTCTTTTCTGATCTATGTTATGAAGTATTCATTTTTTTTCTACGTTTCCTGATGCATTTTCAAATGATACTTTTAAAAAGCAACTGCTTATGCTCTGATGTGTATATATATTTTTTTTTAACTTAAGACCAAATGTTTGCCCAGTGTATTGTAGCTTTAAAAAAAATGTTACAGCTTATCTGTTGGTTTAGAGCAAGTGCTGGTTGATAAAGATAGAAAGTTTTCATGATAGTTAAAATGTAGTATATCATAGTTAAGTTTTACAGATAATTATTAATGTTACAAAATATTTAGAACTCCAGTCGTGTTAGCTAAAAGATGTTAGTGTTTGGTCTTATGTTAGAGTTTAAAGATGCTTTATGAAACTTCTTTATCTCTCCATGCATTTGTTGCTAGCCTATTCTGGATTTGCTGAAGCCAGATGTACAGTGAAATAATAGGCAGCATATGCAGTGGTTGAATTTGTGTGTCTTTGGATACATCACTCAAGGAGAAGTCTGAGTTTGTAGTTACTACTCTCATATACTGCTAGTTAAGTAACATATTCCAGATGTTTTTGAAATAACTGAATTTAGGTTAAATTAAGCTTAGTTTTGTAACTGCATTCTCTCTTCTTTCAGAAAACAAGCTGAACAGTTATTTACAAACTGTTACACTGCTATATATTGATGATTGTTTCCCAGTAATCATATGTTCTGAAGTGTCCCATACTGCTTATTAACCATATAAGAAAAAAAGAAAGGTTAGATAGTTTGGGTTTTTTTCTTGGTGTGTTCTTGAATAATGTAAATAACCTTAAAATAAAAACTGTTACTCATTTCCTTGTGACTTTAGAAGCTAGTCAAGTCAGTTACTCCAGCAAAATACAAACAACCTATGAAATAAGAGCAGGAAGATGGAATTACCTTTCTTGTACTGGTGGATGAGGTTGATAGTGGTGATCAGGCAGAGGCTGACATTCTTCCTTCTTGAGCAGGGACTGGTGCTGGAAATCTGAAGTCAGCTTGGAACAATTTGATTAAATGTACAGTATCAATTTAGGACATAATTTCCCTAATTACCGGTGAGAAATGTCCAAATTTATTTTGCTTGTTTTAACGAAGAGTTGTTGGCAAAATCCAAGAATCATGATGGTATGAAGTTTGATACTTCATTGAGTATACTCAATATAGTATCTTATTGATAATACATACTCAATATTGAGTATACTCAATACTATTGAGGCTTAATACTGGCTACCTAGAGCAAAAAATAAAGGCACCTAAAGCAAATGGAATAAAGGTGGCATGAAAACTGAAGTCTTGTACCAACCATTCAAACTGTTTTAAATTCTGTTGAGTTTCTGAATGTTAGCAAGCTCTCGAAACTCCTGTGTTGTTACAGTTTCTCTTGCAATAAAACTTTACACCCAAACAAAATTAATTCAGCAAAAAGGAGTCTTAAATAACTTGTCTGGTTTAAAAAGTCTGGAACTTGATGACAGTAAACTTCCTGAAGCTACTTTAGTGAGGTTCAAGCCCATATGGGTGAGTTAGATAAACATTTTTAGCCCATTTCTCAATGTTCCGTGAAAGAGCGGAAAGTATTTTCTTTATCTGCAAAATCAAGCTATTAAATAAGACATGGGGTTTCAGTGACTTGCAAAGGTATTCAAGAGTCTCTGACAAAGAGGAAACTGAAACTCCTGATACGTAGTGCACTGTATTGTTTGCAAGGCCATCTCTTCATCCTACAGATACTACTTTGTCCTGTGCTGAAGTTAATTTACAACATTGGTAGCAAACACTGCAAAAAAATCCACTATACAGAAAGAATTCATATGTAAAAAATTTTTTTATCAATATGTTCCAGGAAGAAAGAATGTAATTTCCCAACACAATTTGGCTGGAACAGCAAGGCTGTTGTTCCTTTTTATTACGAAAAACTTCATGTGGTCTTGAATGTTTTTGTTTCACAGTGGTCTGTAGTCCATTGAAGTTGACTTGGTTTAAATGTCTTGTATAAAAGCTGGTGTATTGCTGGCTATGGATGGGTTACATATCAAGGATCTGAGTGCCAAAACACTATAAAATAATATGATACCAACTTTTAGCCTGCAAAAATAGTCCAAGAAGATCTGGCCTTGGTATCTGATGTAAAATCCCATAGGGTGAGATGGCTGCAAACATTATAGTTGTATCTTTAGAATAATCAAGACAGCCTTTGCGTATATGTTTAATATTCAGGAAGCAAATTAATTGCAGATCATGCCTTAGAAGATCCATTGTCATGGTGAATAGCATGCAGTAATAAACTATATGCAAAATACATGAGAACTACTTTTTGGCTCAGCCATGAGCTTTAAGTAGTGAACTATCTGCAAAACTTTTGCACAGTATTTTGCTGTTACTGTTCCTGTTGGTTCAGCTACTCCAGTGTGTAAGTTAGCAAAAAGAGGCCACTTGGGTTTTCCATTCCAAGATTTAACAATTAACTCTCATGATTGTGGCTCAGAATTCCAAACTGGAAAGATAGTGATTACAAATGAAAAATGTTACATGATCTGACGCTGGATCTCTCTATTTCTTTTGTATTCTTCTATTGTGTTTTCATTTATATTATTGCAAATTTTCTGTTTTAAAAAATAAACGTTTTATTATTTCTGATACCTTATAATTTCCTTTAAAAATACTGATATATATTTCTTTCTTACCAGTTATAACGTCTTGTAATGGAAGATGGAAGACAAAGGGGCTCGTGTTGCCGACTACTTTGTTGTCGCAGGATTAACAGATACTTCAAAACCACTAGAGGAAGAAATCCACTTCAATGATGCTTGCCATAAAATCGCTAAACCAAAAGAACCTATTACAGATGTAACAGTAATTAATAAATCTCTGGGAGAGGAAGTTCCTCAGGGATATAAATGCATAGATGTTACTCCCTCAGGACTGTCTGCAGATCTCAATAATGGCAGTCTTGTAGGACCGCAAATATACCTTTGTTATCGCCGAGGAAGGGATAAGCCCCCACTTACTGATCTGGGGTGAGTGGTTTTTCTATTCTAGTAAGTGATTTTGGCAGTTTTATTTGACTAATGAGCAAATAAAGCAGGTTTATTGAAATATAATACTTTTTAAATATAAGGCAAAACTCTAAACAGGAAGATATTTGTTGTCTTGAGCATACTGTAACCCAGTATGGTAGGAAAAATGCATGCTGAGTGGATTTTAGTGTCAACTGTAATCCTTTTGCATTTTGGAGTTTTCAAAGCCATTTATAATTTTCAATGTATATGTTTTGATTGAGATAAGATGCTTAACCTATTTAATACAGATTGAAAAGAGGTGAGTTGTATGACATTCTTAGGATCAGGCAATGAATCTTTAATAGAATTGAAAATAACACTATTTTGCAGTAAACAAAACACTTAAAAGCAATTATATGTGAGGAAAACTAGTATAGTTTCATCACGAAGCTTTTCTGTTAGAATGCAATTTGAGATAAGGGGACCTGGACTTGTCAGTAAAAACGTTTTGATCAGAGATGAGACAAGAGCTGCTGTTAAAATAGTACTATTCAGTTATAATTCTTAGTATAGTATTAGTATTCAAAGTGTTTAAAAATATTATGTGCCTTCTGACTTTTGTTCATCCCATTTTAACTAGGGTTTTATATGATGGGAAAGAAAGAGTAAAGCAAGGTTGTGAAATAATTCAAACTACTCCATATGGTCGGCCTGCTAATATTAGTGGCAGTGCCTCATCACAAAGAGTGTACATCACTTACCGAAGAGCATCCGAAAACATGACACAAAACACGTTGGCTGTTACGGATATATGTATAATCATACCAAGTAAAGGAGAAACCCCTCCACATACGTTCTGCAAGGTTGACAAGAATCTTAATAATAGTATGGTAAGATTCAAAATCTGGATTTTGAGTACTTGATATTCAATGATGTAATGTTTGTGGAGTATTTGTGACAGTTCTCAGAGTACCTGGTGAAAAACTTTGATAAGCACTCTCCAAAGGTAAATCGGATCTTGGAAGAGCTGGAGGATTAAATTTCTTTTCTCCTGCTTGGAACAAAGTCTTTTTGGAAGTCTTGGAGCAAATAGTCTTTTTAGTGCTGACATAGAAATGCTGACTTCAGCAGCTTTGGATTAGTCCTTAGAACCTGTTGTGTCACCATGCGAATAACCGGAGGTTTCAGATGTGGCTGTTTCTGACACTGATTTTACTGTTGTGATGGGAATTCTGTATCTAATAGCTGCCTTCTGTTTTGTTTTTAAACTCCCCTATTACCTACAATGCTATTTTATAAATGTCATTCTCCTCAGTAGTTTCACAAACTTATTCTCTGAAGAAAGTTGCATATAAGCAATGTTGGATGCTGCTGACTGTAAGCCTGTTTAAATGCTTAATATGGTTCCAAAGTTAGGCCTGCTAAAACACACAGGTGTCACAGCACTTTGCTTTGCAGAACTTAATATTTAGGTGTCTCCTAGTTGAATCTGCAGCCCTGTACGCTTGCTTTTGTAGGGTCCTCAAAAATATAGGGTCAGCATGCTTATCGGCATGCTGACTGCATATGTGAGTAGTATTGTGTAAAAAAGATCATGGAAATTCATCTGTACCTGTTTTTAAATAAATGCCTGTAGACATTAACAAATGGATTTTTTTCAGTTCTACCAGTCCCTGTGTTGACTGGGTTATGGGAATGCTGTCTTATGGAAATTGCTGTATCTTTCTCCCATCCCTAAAAGCTTCGTGTGGCCTTTAAAGGGTGCCAGTCTTTTCTGTTCTGTGGCTTTCCATGTTCTTTATTCTCATGTCCAGAAATTGAGAACTTCAGAAATATTTAAAAACATTAACAATGCCAGAAAGAAAATTGTTTAGAAGCTGCAAGAACTATGAAGTTATGCTGCAGTGTTTCACAGACTATGAAATCACAGACTGAATAAGGAATCAGGCTTAAAGATTAGCATGATTAAAATAAAAATGCAGGCACAAAAGAAAATCAGTATTAAGTTAAAGTAATACACAAATGTAGTTAATAACAGAAACATTGCACTGTGTGTGTGTACATACATAAATGTGTGCATGTATGTATATCTGTCTATATATACATTTAAGCCAGAAGTTTAACAAAATGGAGAAAGGTTTAAATATTTATATGGATAACAATTGTACTTAAAATTCTGTAGTTGTGTTAACAAATGTTTTGGAGGAGAATTTGTAGATGTCATGCTTCAATCTCTAAATCAGTTCTGTTTTAGAGGTCAGGCTGATGCCTGCCATGGATTGGCTAGCTCAGAGCTAAACCAGTACTTTTTCTTTCAGTTATCTGTTTGTGGCCGTTGTCAGAAAGCATAGTGTAGCAGGCCCAAAATTCCTATATCTGAACGCTCTATGTTTTTGTGTGTAGATTATGGTTCTTTGTAAACAAGGAAGAGGAGGTTTTCCTCCACTCTTTTCTGTTATGTCCTTTTGTTATACTTCATCACGTAATCCAATAATTTCTTTTGTTTTACAGTGGGGCTCAGCAGTATATTTATGTTATAAAAAGTCTGTGGCAAAAACCAACACCATATCATATAAAGCTGGTATGTAACTACTATTTAGCTTTTTTTAATCTTCAATTCAGGATGTACAGGCTTGTTTGTAATGTAATACATTTTTTTTATTGAAGACTTACTTGACAAAGACACCGTCTTGGCATTATCCAAAGAGGAATCTTTCTCTGAATAATTCTTTTAAAATAATGTCCTAAAATAAGCCTTAGAATTATGTATCATGACCATTTTATTTTAAAATTTGCTTTTAATTGGAAGCTCAGTTGTGTTTTGATAGGTTCCTACAAACCTGTGTGTCTCCCACCTCTGTTTTTGTTGCTGATAACTGTCTCTTAAGGGTGTGTGTGTGTATATATGCAGAAGAAAACACTGCAAAAATTATTTGATGCATTTTCATGTTCACTTTCTTTAAGAAATGCTTTGAAGAATACTGCAGACTTCCACGCTGCCCTGAACATCAGTGGCATTGAGCTCTTTAAGTATTTTTGGATTGTGTATCATCTTTATTTTCTTGTTTTATTTATAAGACAGAATTAGATTTGCTATGGCTCTGATGAAATGTGTTGGCTTTTCTTTTTTTTTTTAAACCCCTGATTTTGTTTGAGTGCAAGTCATGAGCATGATTCAGACTTAAGCTTTAATTCACTTATATCCCTTTGAGATGCTGCTCTCTGTAAACACAGTAGTTTAGGACTAACTAAAAGGTGGACAACAAATTTGTAGATAAATAATTTTAGAAGGCTCCACATCTGGTAGTAGCTTGCACAAAATTTTGCTTCTTGGAGGGGAAAAAATACATTGCCCTTCTTGAGTACCAGTTTTTATTGCTTATTAATATTTCACTGTATATTAGAAAAGAATGTGTAGTGATTGTGTTCTCTAATGCAGAGAAATCCTAAAGCCCTTCACACAATATTCATTCTCAGTTTGGAGTCCCCTTGGTTGGCAATAAGAAAGGTTAGATTGCTGCAGCCATATGATGTAATTGAAGACCTGTATGTTAAGAGCCTCTGCTTCAGAACTTCGTGTTTCACAGCTGTGGTTAAAATTAAGTCTAAACACATTAGTCTGATAGCACATTAGATGAATCCTCAGCTGAGGTGGATCAGTATAATTAATTGGTTCAATTCTATTGATATTAAAAAAAAAATCTATCTAGTATCTAACATATCAGATTTTCCAGAAAACTTATTGGCAAGAATTAATTGCTTTCATAATTGAAAGCATCAGTCTTATTTCTCAATTATTCAGGTTACCACTTTTTTAACTAAATTTTAAATCTTTACTCATACTAGTGATGAATGTAAACTATTATAATAATAGCTGAGATGCACACAACCTGCAAACAGAAAAAGATAAATTAGTTATGAATAGTTCCTAGAATAGTGAGTAGGACTTCAGTCTGTTTTAGTCAGGTGATTTCTCCTCAGGCCTTGGGAGCATGCTGTCCCTTTCCAGCTATTTGCTATGCCTGATTATTTATAACTTTACTGGTCTTCTGAAGTTAGTGTGTGCTCATATACAATTTTTCTGGGCGTGTTTTTATGCAATGAGCTGTTAGAAATGTTTCTGCTCTTCCTTACATAACTGCCTCTTTACAAATTGCCTTTATAGGTTTAATATGCAGATATCCTGAAGAAGATTATGAATCATTCCCATTACCAGAATCTGTGCCTCTCTTTTGTCTACCTATGGGTGCAACGATTGAATGTTGGCCATCTAACAGTAAATACCCCCTCCCGGTTTTTTCTACATTTGTACTAACTGGCGCTTCTGCAGAAAAGGTATTTTGAAAGCTTAAAAAAACCAAACAAAACCATTGTTAATAATATAAGTTAAAAAATTGGGTTGTCTGTCTTTTCAGGATGATGATAATGCATATTTTCATTGACAAACTTGAATCTATTTGGGCTTAATTCAAAGACTACTTTAAAGAGTGACTTGCATTTATTTCACTGCTGGACTGTTGATCATATAAACCTGTACTCCTTTGCTTTCCAATCATGTTAGCCTTTGAAAGTACAGAGCTATAAAAATTCTGACTGCATATACATGCAAATACACTATTTTCATTGCAAGCATGGAAACAACCTTGCATGTATATACTTGTTCTACAAAGTAAATTGGATGTCAGAGGAATACTGCTTTGAGTTGCTTATAAAGGATTCCTAAAAGAAATTTAAAGGCAATTGTAGGAGCAGTTGACTGTAGTTGTACTCTGTATAATCATTATTTTTCTCTCACTTAAATCGTTTCATAAATTACTCTTTCTCATATGACATTGTGTTTTAAATAAATAATAGACAGTCTGGATTTTCACAGCCATAAGAATATTCCTGAATAGATTGCTTCAAAAGATGGTGCATCAATGTAACTTTTCAAACAGTAACATAGACTTGATTTTGCTTGCATGTTTGGGGTTTGTTAGATTGCTTTGAAGATTGAGGCAGATTTATTGACTTCAAATCAACTGTGTTGTTTGCAGGTATATGGTGCTGCTATTCAGTTTTATGAACTGTATCCTGAAGAGAATCTCACAGAGAAACAAAAATCTCAACTGGGATTAGCAGCTGCTGTTGAGGGAAAGTCAGAGACATGCAGAACAGTTCAAACAAATAAATGCATCTGTCTGCTCTCTCACTGGCCTTTCTTCGATGCTTTCAAGAAGTTTCTTACCTTTCTGTATCGTTACTCCATTTCTGGTCCGCATGTCCTACCCATTGAGAAGTAAGTAATTTCAAAAATTCGTAACAGTAATTTCAGTTGATGAGAGCTCTTTTTGTACTTCTAAGTTTCCTATAATATCCTTTTGACTTTAGTCATCAAACATTAAATATAATGGTTACACTAGATTAAGCACTTTTCTCCATTGATTAAATGTACCTTTACCTACTTCCTGAAAAACCCTAGATTTTTATTTGTGATTTAAGTGCCTGCAAAGGTTTATCTGAAAGCCTTTTTTAATTAGCTTTGCACCCTTTAGCATAGTGATTAGGAGGAGCAAGATTATAAAGCCTTTCTTGATGTTGCATACATTAAGTTAGGAGAATGAAATATGTAGTTTTGCGGGTTTTTTTCTCAGACACCTATTGTGTAATGAGAGATAATAAAGCAGATTGAATTTTTTGCGCTAGTAATCCTCCTCTAGTTGTGATAAATGAACTTAATTTCCTTCTTACATGAAGGATTTCACGTTTTAAAATGCAGAGGAAATCCTTACATCCAAGAAGTGGTTGATATCTAATTGATGTGTAATACCGTTTAACATTTCTAGGCTAATGTAACTTTCTAATGCATTAGATTTCAGATGCAGTATTTTCTTTTTTATTTTATTACACATCAGTCTTTTTTCTGATTAAACTTCAATATTAAGTTTTATGAGACTTTGACTTAGTGGATTAAGCTTTTTTGTGATTGTTTATCCACTTCGTTATTCCACTTTGTATCTACTATACTTGTTTTAAAATTCTGATAGCATAAACTTCCAATAATGAAAAGAGTTTTGTTTGGTTTTTTTAAGCTGAGAACTATTTTTGGTTTTTGAGTTTCAGGAATGAATAAAATGAGAAGTAAATATAATAAATGGTTTAATAGTTTTGATTTTACAGATTTATTTGCTTATTCTGATTTCTCTGATTTGTAAACTGACTGGTCAATTTACTGTGGATAACTTAAATATAGCTACACCGTGTTGCATGAAGTTAATATAGTATCTAGCCTAGTTTCTTCGGCTATTCTAATGATGAAGGTTGTCTGTGCCATACATGTGTATTTGAACATTTTCAGTCAGCCCTGCTTCTGCAAGCAGCAGGCATTTCCTTTGATGTTTGCTTTTTGTTCCATATTTCTGCCACCATCGTCATACACTGGTAATAAAGACAAAACCCCAAATCCGTTGTCAGCCTGATTCCTTTCCTGTTCTTATTGCCATGTGGGTGCACAGACATTGATGCTGACACAAGGGAGGTCAACCGGGGAGTGGCAAAGAGGAGGCACAAGACTGCTTTTGGTTAATGCCAGTTATATGATTATAGAACTGCAACAAAAAGTTAACCCTAGCACAAGTACACAAAATTAAAAACACAGTAAAAATGTGTTGGGTTTTTTTCTTCCATACATCTAATGGCATAATATTGAGATTATTGAGATATACATTGAGATATGAGTATGAAATATATAGCTTTGAATCAGAAACATGTAAAATGAGTCTTCTATATAAATCAACACTTATTTGTGGGTTTCTCTGAATTTCTTCAAAATTTGGTGGTTGTCTGCGCCATAATAATGGTAAAAGTTGCAGAAATCACAGTAAAGTATGTACTGTAGCATGTAGTTATGATGGATTACCTGTTTCTTCCTGAGTTTCTACTGATTGTGTGTAGTTTTTTAATGTGAAAGTGTGTATTATGTAGAACTCCTACACTTTTAGAACTTTTGTAAGTTTAATCAATTTATAAAACTGAGAACTTACTCAAATTTTAAAAACATTTTTCTGTATTTGTAGTATATAGAAAAACTTTAACACTTTTTTAATCAGAAATCTTTCATAACATTTTGTATTTGGAAGTAAAGAAAATGGATGAACTTAATGACTCTCCTTGATACTCAGCTGTGAATATTTTTTTGCAAATAACCAGTGCCAGTCTCTGAGGTATAGTGCTATTTCAAGCCAGTCTCAGAAGCAGGATTGTAAAATGGTATTGTGATGCTCAAACATCAATATTTCTACTTTACAATTTAAAAAAAAAAAATAAAAAATCTCCTTGTAATTTTTCAGTCTCACAAACCAAGCTTGTAGTCTGAAGGATAATCTGGCCTGCCATTTTGGTTGTCACTAGTAGAAAAATAGGTTTTCAAGGTCAGAATATCCCTGTAGGATTTAGGGGCTGGTTTTTTTGCTCTCTGTCTTCTGAATAAGTATGTGCCATTTTTATATAATAATTTCTCTTACTGGCAATAATTTTTGTCTTGAGGTAAAGCAGTTTAAGATCATAATTTCTACTAAATCAGTATTTTTCTTTTCTTCTAGACACATTTCCCATTTCATGCACAAAGTTCCTTTTCCATCCCCTCAGAGGCCAAGAATTCTAGTTCAGGTAAGTGTAAATGTCTTCTTAATAGCTATGTCTTAAGACAAAACAGCTGTTGAACAGGTTACTAAATGGAAAATGTAATTTTTATGTTCAAGTTTTTTTTGTTCAGGATATTTTTCCTGAATTCATACACTTAATTTTTACAAATTTCTCACTGTTGTTTCCAGTTTAGTTAAGGACTTTAATGAGATATTATAAGATACTGTTTAGTGAGCTTAGAACTCAATTTTTTTTTTTTCAGAGTACGTGGAAATTAGTGGAAAAACTACTCAAAGTTGGCATCTGGTTTGATTTTTACAATAGCTTTTGAACTGTTTTCCTCTTGCTACTGTATGAAGGCTGAGTGTTAAATAAATAAAATTAAAACCAGATGTGAAGAGTATATTAATGATTACCTGTTTTCCCAAAGGGCTTCATGCTGTCCTCTGCATAATGGATAGCTCTTACTGAAAACTTCAGGAGCCAGGCACATTCAACAGAGGGACACTTTATCAATTATGACCCTTATTCTGTCCTACCTGCAAGACCTAACATATTTTACTGTGTGTGAGTGAAATGGTATAATTGCTAGGATTAGGTTACCTGTTATTTGAAATTTCACCCATGTCACTGTTGGTAGGAAAGGAAATCCCTATCTCTAAGACTTCTTGAGTGAAGTGTTATTAAGTTGTCTTTTTTTTTTCTTTTTTTTTCCCCTCCCCCCCTCCTAAGAGACAAAATGGGTAGAGCAGTTTAATTGCTGAGAAAAGACATCTCTGTTCCGGTTGTAGTTATTCTACCAATCCTGTCATTTTGAATGAGTTATTACAAAGTGATGTTACTCTTACTTCTTGTATGAAATAAAATATGGAGAGCCCTGTGCAGTTTTCAGTCTTAACGTAGTAGCCCATATGCTAGTGAAGTCTTTCAGAGTAAATACAATCTTGGGTTATGTCTTTATAGAATGTATTGAATATTAAAGATCCTCCTTAATGTACTTGGATATTCTAAAGAAGTGACATTGGAGAATAGTTATACTGAAACTGTATCTGACACTTCTGTCACTTGTATTATTATTTTAAAGTTCTATTCAAAACCCAGTATTTTTACATCTTGGGATTTTCTTTTGTGTTCACATTCAATAAAATATTTGTGCTAGGGAACACTAAACACATTTACAGAGAACTGTAAGTGAGTTTAGAGAAAAACATTTAATCTTTTTAGTCTGAATTTTCAGGGAGCTCTGTCAAAGTATACATGGGTGTATATCCCGGAACAAAGTTTGAGGACCTAGATGTAAGTGATGTGAAATTGTCTGTTACACCTTATTTTCAAAATGCTGTATGTGTCAAGTTAGTACAACTTTAGTAGCTGATAGTACAGATGGAGAACACGCTGCTTTTAAAGTAAGCAGTGGTTGTTGAGGTCTACAAATAAGTACTTCCTTCAAGCTGCTTTCAGGGTCTTTTGAGTTGTGTTTGATACAGTCACCTGTGATTTTATTCAGTGCAGTATCTAAGATGTTTTCCCAAAAATAGAGGGGGAAATGCCTGTATTCTTGAAAATTACAAGCTTTTAGGATTCCATTTCACTGAAGAAATAGTAATTTCTCTCTGAAGCTTGTTAATGTAAAACATGGTAGTCTTTTGCTAAATAATTAGTATAGCAAATCCTTCTGAATATGCGTTGCTGTAGAATGTCTCGCAAGTGCCTATATGCTTTCTGAAAATGAGACCTGATATATTTTAGTAACTACATGTATGCCAGTCTGGATGTGTAACCCATTCTTAGATCCTTCTTAGCATCTGTTACAAGTGAGAGAGAACATGGCATGTGTCTGACTTTTAAGTTTCAAAGAAATTATAGGCACTAGTAAAACATTCAGGAATGTTCCCCATTGCCAGTTTCCAGCTGCCATTGTTGATGGGTTGTTTCTGATCTGAAATCTGCTAAACTTCATTCTCCATCTCCTACATCCCCTTATTACACAGATGTTCCTGTTCTAATGATGTATTCACAACCTGCAAACTTCAGGAGCACATCGAGTAATATGTTTCTCCCTCTGAAGAACGGGGGCAGTAAGTGCCCCTTCTGCCTAAGGGAGACATGCTCTTTGAATAGATGCTTGATTGTGTTTATCTGCTTTTGCTGAAAAACAAAAGTCATAGGACATTAGGCCGATGCTTCCTTTCTGAGGGTAGTTTATGAAGGTTACCTCAGGCTGAAAAAATGAAGTCTCTGAATTCTTTCACTGAACAAGCTAATGGTGGTGGTTGTCACAAGGTGACTTACTTGAAGACAAATCTAGCATGTAGAGTGGTGTGGCCATCCTCATTTGTCATTGAAGCTATATGTAGCATCAGCCTTCAAAAGCTCTGTTATGTGAAATATGCAAGGAACCAGTATTGCATAGACTCCTGTTAATGTCCTATGTTTTGCGTGTCTGTCCAGGCACAGTGTTGGGTGACTTAGTGCTTCAGCATTTGTATTACTAATTCATCTGGTCTTCTAACTTCTATTGTCTAGTTATCTGCGGTGGGGTCTAAAGTGAAACATACTCAAAAATGAAATGTTACTAAAAGTTGTCTGAACTTGCAGCTTAGTTGTACAAGTTACTGTGACTTACTGAATTACTATTGCTATTTGTATGTGTGCTTTTATACAATAGATAGAAAATGCATGACCACTTAGCAGAGAGGATTAAGCTAACTGGTATCTTGTTACCTTGGATTTACTATGGCTGAAAACGTCACTAGAGCTTTGATAAATTGATTGTATATCTGTATTCTTGTACTCATTTGAATCCTATTCATGCTGAATATATGAATGATTTCTCCTGATGTCATCTCACTGTAAGAAAAAAATACGAATGAATAAGATTTGTCGTGGATTGTCAACTAATGCAAGTTTGGAGCCGTTTCTACCAGCTAAGAGCCTAATTCTCATGTCTTCCAAAGAAAATGTTGCTTTACATTACGATCTGCCATCATTCCCCTTCACGCATTTTGCCCATCTCTCTTCCCCTAAATCCAAAAAGAATTCTGCCCGGCCCCTGAAAGCTACATGTGAACTATGGGTCCTCACTTCCCTTAAAATACAGAAGGCTTCATTTTTCAGCAGTTAATGTATTCAATTTTTTGAAGGATTAGCTAGGTTAAATTCCTCTTTATGAATATGCGATGTATTCAGTTCTGACCAAGAAAGGAAGATCATGCTTTGCCTGGCTTTTAGTAAAAGATACTGATGCGTAGCATTGCACACCACTTCTTACAGTGCTATACAACTGGGATATGTAAGGTTAAACTTAGTTTAAATTTTATTTTTAGGTGTTCTTTGTGTAATTTCTAATAAATATTTCCAAAGTTCAGAATAAAAAGAATGTATTTTAAAATCTTTTTTCAGCTATCTCCACATGATAACCTGATTCTTAGCCAACCTGTGTCATCACCCCTTCCACTGAGGCAAGTAGCAGTGTCTTCTGCTATTTAATTGTGAAATGTATTCTGATTTACATTGTGGAAAAGATTTGGTACTTTGAGTTGTAATTGTGCAAATTAACTTACCTTGTCTGGTGCCTTTTGTAGCTAGTGTATCTGAAATTTATTTACGTGATTAGACCTGCGCCCTGACAAGGATACATACTTAATGAACAATATCTGTGTGTTCTCAAATAATTTTAGTGGTTCTTGAGGCAGAATATAGATTGTTAGATCCCCTTTCTAGGAGTTGGTACCTGGTCTCCCAAGACAGTGTAGCTTTTGTATTGCAAGGTAATTGAAGAAGTTCTGTGACTGTCTTAACTTTTGTGTCTCAGTGCAGGAGAATGATTAAAGAAATGCATGTTGTCTCCCTGTAAATTGCTTCTCAAAAAGAAAAATCATCATGCACGTATCCTGAAAAAAGCCTAGACTGATTGAAGAGTCTCAAGGAACCATGGTTACTACTGGGAAGTAACCATTCTTCACTGAACAGTGAAGTGTACCAAGTAGTCTGCCTTGCAGTCTTCTTTAAAAGAAAGATTTGCAGATTTACGTTTATAAAATTGTACTCTAATGCCTTGTTTTCTATTTTGTTATTGAACATTTTTTTTATGGTTGTAACTCATCAGTGTGTTTATATTCTGTAACAGTGGGGGCAAGTTTTCTACACTACTTCAGAATTTAGGACCTGAAAATGCAGTAACTCTACTTGTATTTGCTGTGACGGAACATAAAATTCTCATCCATTCATTGCGACCTTCTGTCCTTACTAGTGTGACAGAGGCATTAGTCTCTGTAAGTAATGTTTTTTTAATCATACATCTGTAAGTGGAAAAAAATGTTTTTTAGATAAAATCTAAAATTAGTAGTAGTGCTGTTAGGCTTAGATGTTACTTAAAAACAAGAAAAATAAAGATCATTAGAGAGAAAAATTGATGTTGCTAATGATATCCCATGAAGACAGAAGAGAAAGAGTAACTGTTGTTGGTTCTTTGTGTGTAAATACTGTAATTAAGCGTGTTGTTTGGTCATCACAATGCACTAAATAAGAGTTCCTGATTTTCCCAAATAGCACTGTATTCTCTCTTGCAGAATTTTAAATGCATGTTATTTTCCTGCTGAAGAGCTTTTTCCTGCAAATTTGAATTTTAGAGAAATCAGTGCATCTTTTAATTAATAATCTGCATCTCGATTTTCAGTAATAATTATCTGCCATGTTAAATAATTTTGAAGTGGCAGTTAGTGAAGTGTGGTTTATACTTGCATAGACTATATTATTATATGTGTTTAACCTATGGTTTTGTCTCCGTGTATTTTCAAAGATGATATTTCCCTTCCACTGGCCTTGCCCATATATTCCTCTGTGTCCCTTGGCACTGGCAGATGTGTTAAGTGCACCGTGCCCATTCATAGTGGGAATTGATTCAAGATATTTTGATATCTATGACCCTCCACCAGACGTTAGCTGTGTTGACCTAGATACCAATACAATTTCTCAGTAAGTATTTATTAACAATTTTTCTTCTGTGTTAATTTTTTTTTTTGCTTCCTGTTTTCAAAGGCAAAAACTAGCTTTTTGGCAAAACTTTGGGGGGGGTTGTTTGTTTTAAACCTCTGAACTTTCTAATGTATAATCCTTTCTGAAATGAGCGTGCTGTTCAACACAACAGAGCGGAGGTACAAATCCTCATAGAACATTATTGCCTTTTATTCTATTACGTTAAAATCTTGTGGCACACGTTGGCACGTTTCCTGGATTAACCATATTGTGTCTCACTTCATTGTCCCTGGAGGAGAACAGTCATTTCTGTTTTTCATGATCAGCTTTCTTAGTGTTGAAGAAATTCTAGTGTCTTTTATGGGCATCTGCTTGAAAATTGTAACAATTAAATCATACTCCATATCAATATGAAGTATAGGAACTTCATGTTGAGAATTAGAGATGTGAACTTTCATGGGTGAGAGAGTCTTAATTAAGACTCAGAATCATGCCATCATTAACAAACTGAAATAGCAGTATTATATTTCTCTTTCAGAACTGTGTAGAGTACTACGTTTTTCTGTAATACTAATATCTAGTATCTAAAATACTAGTAAGGGACAGTAGTGTACTGTTAAAACCATTGGGAAGCAGTCCATATTGTTATGATATTCAAAACAAAGAACTACTTGTTTCCTTGTGATGATGTGATACAAAAACAGAAGAGGGTAAGGCTTCTAATTCAAGATTATAAAACATACAAAATTAATTAAACTTGTATTTCGGAATTAACCTTTTATTTCAGTATAATGTTTAATATACTCAGTATATACTTAGTGTAACTTCTCAAAGTCTTTGGTCAGTGTTCTTTTGTATCACCCTGTTGGTAGCAGTCTTTCAGCATTACTATACCTAACTAAACTATTTTTTTCCTAAACTTTCTTATTTGTGCACTTATTTTTGCTTCAGTAGTTGTGTGTAGATTTAGAGAAGGTTGCATATATTAAATATTTGTAAATAGAATTTTTTGCTAAGGATTTTATGCTGATACCAAGTTTGTACAGCAATTCTGCTCTGAAGTTTTTAGGAACTAGTTCAAACTAGGCTGCGGTAACCAAAAAGTAACAAAACCAAAACCGAAGTTGAGGAATATGTTTGTGCATTTCTTCTGGTATTTTTCTAATTAGCTACATATTCATTAATGGAAATAGCTTATTTCCAGTTACTTCTGTTTTCATTCTACTTCTAGCTGATTTTCTATGTATTTTCTCAAACAGATTAATTCCATTTCATCATATGGAAAAAAGTGTCAAACAAGTGCTTACAATTTTTGCAACGTTGTGACCAGTAGTGTCTCGAGGCTTGCTGGTGCCCTCTGTTGACGAAGAATGTTGTAATTTTTTTCATCATGATAATGATATAGTTAAGTCCAAATCTATACGCACTAAACACAGAGCAGTTGTCATATCAAATTGATTTCAGGTTACTATGAGCATTCTAGTCATTATCTCCATCCTAGTTTAGGTAATTACAGCTCAGAACAGAGCATGTGTGGTGGTTGCTTGTGCAATGGCACACTATTAATCCGTCTTTCATGAGTTCTAAGTGGATTGATTTCAGTGCTAAAGAGTGTGGCTGCGTAATCATCATCCTGAAATACGGGGCATTGGTTGGATGGCTGTGATCAAATCTCCATATAGTAAATCAAGTTTGACTTTGTTGGTTGATTTTCAATCCTTCTCAGTCCTGTTTTAATGGAGCAAATTGTATTTGTTCTCCCATTTCTCTGGTGGGATAGAAAAATCCTCGAATATAGTCCTATATACACACATATTCCAGTGTATACTCATACTTTTTTTTTTCCTTCCAGAACGGGAGATAAGAAGGCTATTGCTTGGAAGATCTTACCAAAGAAACCTTGTAAAAATCTGATGAACACTTTAAGTAATTTGTATCAGCAACTGGCAGAATGTGAGTGGGAAAGTACATAGTAAGATTTACATTTGGTATAGTGTGCCACATTAACAGATAAATATAGTTAATTAAACATGTTCTTAAGTCACCCATTACACTAAACATAATGTTTTCATACAGAACAGGAAAATCCGTGCTTTAAGTCCAGAGATTAGAACCCATGTAGGGGCTTTTGGGGTGGAGGAGACTTCCATATATATATATATATATATATATATATATATATATATATATATATATATATATATATATATATATATGGCAGTGCTCAATAGATAGCCCTTTGTATTGATGTTATCCTCGTACCAAAAAAAATGCAGAGCTTTTATGAGAAGGGAATAGTAAAGCAAAGAGTAGGCCAGGACCTAATAAAGACCTTTGTTTTGTCTTCAAAGCCTGCTCAAGTCTGCTCATGTCTTGACAATTGAGATAACTTTGACACTCAAGCTGCTAGTACCTTACCTAAAATTTTAAGATGGAAATAACAAATGTTTTATAAACATAGGGGTTTTTAAAATGTATAGCACAATTACTGGACATTTCTAAGAAAAAAAAAAAATGGTTGTTGATAGAATCTTCAAATATTGCAGAGCAAGGTATATTGAACCTTGATGTGAGAAAGCAGAAAAATGGATAGGGATGATGTTAGTCAAATTCTTTAAAACAAAACATTTGGAAATATAAATGTAGTCAAGGCCTGCTGATGTGCTTGGGCGTCATAGCTAATGGGCTTTGAGAAGTGGGAAGGAAGTCCGTCAGCACTCTGATGTTACCCGTTTGCTTAGAAGATGATTTCCATAGACATTGGAGGGAGCCTTAAGAAGCAATAATGCAATTGTAAAATCAAGTTGCTGTGGCAGAGACAGCAAGTGGTTAAGACTTAAATCAGAGTATGAAAAGGATGGGGTTGATCAACATTGCATGTTTGAGAAATATATACCTGGAAAGCATATTGCATGAGATCATTGTAATTGTCACCTGGATTTAAGGCACTTTTTTTTAAAGGCTGTTTACACCTTCTTGGCTATTGAGGTCACTAGAATTTAATCGTGTCTGAATTAGAATGTACAGAAACAGAATTTTATTGGTGTATGCTGCGCAAAAAAAGTGTATAGTGGATAGGTGATAAATTGTCTGTTGCTTCAAAATTTTGATATATTTTGCTGTGAGGATTTCTTTAGAGAATTTTTTAAACCTTATGTTCTCTATACTCTATAAAAAGAGTGGTACTGATCTTTAAGCAATTTAGCCTGTAATAAGAATTTAACATGATATCAATATAAGATTGGCTATAATTATATTATGTGGAAAGACAGTAATGAAACCATCCTTTCACTTTTTTGAGACATTATTAAAATGTTACCAGTCTTTGTGTGTGTGTAGCAGTGAAGTCTTAGCTAGAGTTCTGATGGCTTCAAAACGTTGATACAAGTATCTACTTTAAGAATAGGGATTTTGCTAGATCTTTTACAAAAATGCCTGCTTTCTCTCTGTATTGGTGTTTTGCATTGTGTTGTGTTTTGATGGCTCCACTTTGCATGAGTGGTGTATATAGGTACTTAATATGTATAGTCTGTTTTTTGGGAACACTTTGAAATGAAAGGGACTGTAAAAAAAAAAGGTAATACACACATCCCATCTATGTGTTTGTCTCTAAAATATGCTTCTTTAATCAGCTCTTGTATAAATTTTCACGTTTTTATAAACAGCTTTCTTTGAGTTTTTTTTTAAACTCTGTCCATACTAGTTCTCTCTGCTGTAGTAACTAATGTGCTGAAAATGTAAATGTATCTTGCTTTTGGTATTATCCAGAGATACATGAGTTGTATAAGGTCAAGCTGAATCCATTGTCGCATGTCATGACTGAATTTAATCGCATATATTTTAATCTGTTCCAAACTTAATGGAGCTCAGTAATCAGTGAATCTAGTAGGATAAAGAGAAATTTTTTTTACCAATATTGGAAAAATAAATTATGTGGAACGTTATAATGTTGGTTTTGTTCACAGTGCAACAGAGACCAAGAGAAGATGCATTAATGGAATTAGCAATGAATGACTACGATTTTAATTCTGGGAAGAAATTGCACCTGTTAGATTTGGAGATCCAGGAAGCATTCCTGTGTTTCATGGCCTCAATACTAAAAGGTTACAGGTCTTATCTCAGGCCAATAACAGAGGCACCCTCTGAAACAGCCACAGATGCAAGTTCTCTCTTTGAACTACAAGGTGAAGTCATAAACTTGTCTTATATTAATTTATCATTTTAAATTCTCTCTTATTTAAAGAATAAAAACATTTGCAGCGTTAGTGTTGTGAATGATGGTAGAAATGTAAGTGAAGAAAAAAATTGCATAGTAGTGGCAAAGATTACAGAAAGGTTATTGCTCGTTAGTAGAATGTATGCTGACTTTTGGTGAGGGCTTTTTTGGTTTAGGCATTCTTATATCCTTCTGACTTCACTTTATAGGTTTCCTCAAAAGTCGAGATCGTTCACATCAGAAGTTCTACACACTGATGACCAAAACTCAAATGTTTATTCGCTTCATTGAGGAGTGTTCTTTTGTCAGTGATAAGGATGCAAGCCTTGCATTTTTTGATGACTGCGTAGATAAAGTAAGCATGTCTTCATACACATATAGTTTTTTTTAACTTCTGCTGTTGCTTACATTATCTAATATAGTACAAGCAGAATATATATAATATATAAAAATATATATTATATATAATATATAAAATATATATAATAGAAATAAACTTGCACTTTATATATATTTTTTTTTCTTCTACTTCCTTTTTTCCTAGTCACTGGAGCCTTCTGTTTTCCTTTTTTGTTGGGCTTTGTTTCATTTTCTGCTTCAAATTCTTGAGAAAGTGTAAATAGAATATTGTGAGAACAAATCAGAAGTGCTAATTTTCACATGTATGTAAGCTTCTGAAATACTGGCCCATAGTAAGAAGTGTAATATTCTGATTGTAAAGTAGCAACTTTGAGCTTCTTTATCAGAGAATTACATTCCTTAGATAAAACTGCAAGCATTTTTATAGATTGTGTAATATTTCATGCAGCCATTTAGGAATGGGGTTGATGAGCAGCACACTAAAAGATAGAAGGCAGACTCACTATTTTTTAATCATTATAAATGGAAGGTTCCTGGACCTTTTTTTAAACAATGTGCTGGCCAGTTCTTTCTAATAGTAATTCTCTAGTTATTCTTAGAGAATCTTTAGAAGGCTTGTACTAGAAGTAAATAATTAAAATGAATCTGTATCAACTCTCCTTTCATTCATACTGCTGTCACTTGCTTCCCCCAATTCAAAACCAGCTTGCTGATGTAAATATTTTAAATATAGTGCTTGTATTGATATTCTTCTCTTGGATAAGAATATTTTCTAATGACCTTGTCATCAAATATTGATGGATATGAAATGTATGGGTTTCTTAAAGTAAGCAAGATTTATTATGGTGTGTCACATATAAGCTTTGCGTAAGCTGACATTTTTGTGGGTTCTGTTACTCTACCGTGAGGTTTGTGTTGCAGTAAAGGAATACCTTGTTATCTAGTTATCTTGCTATGCTATTTTCTCGTTTGTAATGAGAAGGAAAAGCAATTGTTAAGGATTATGTGACAAGGAGTGTGAAAGTGCGACACGATCACAACTGGTGTTTTTCTTGAAATAAGCTTAGAACTTCTGCTGGACTGGAGCTCACAGAATGTTGGATTTCCCAGTTCAAAGTGGATTTCTTTTTTAGTCTTCTGTGGAAGTGTCACTCAGATTTTTTTTAAAAATCCTAAGATATTTATAAGAAAGGTCCACATTAGTATAGTGTTGAGCACTGTGAAGAACTAATTTACTAAAAAGTACAGGTATATTAGCTTTTGAAAATTCATTGTATTTCCAAAGAGGGTCTACAAAAGTGTTTTGAGGCTGCTTGAAATTTTTTTTGCATTAGTTTTTGTTTTCAGAACAACTGAGCTGAAACCCACAATCTTATATCCCTGTTTGCTTCTATTGTAACATGAAAGAAATTTTTATGACTATTATAAGAAATTCCACACCTACTTGTCATCTTACTGGCTACCTGTAGCACTCTATTCTGGGACACTGATATTTAAGTAATGTACAGTTGTCTAGGATTTTCTGTAAAGTAGGCCACCTGCTGTTTGTTCCACAGGAATTAATACTGAAGGCTATGAAAACTGCTGTTTACAGTTTCTATTTATGGCTATTTTTGCTATGAAAGTGCAGAAGAGCTAAAAGGAGTTGTTTTGAAAACAAATCTGAAAGCAGTTAAGTTTAAGTTTGAGAGAAATATAAAAGCATGGTCTAATGGTATTTAATGCTCTTTATAGCTTTTGCTAGTCTCAATATTTTATTACTGGTAGTTCTCAAAAGTGTGCTTCACAGTTCTACAGCATGAGTTGCAGGTATTCGTGGGTTGTAAATTGATTTAATTACAAACATTTCCATAATGTTCACTCGATTATCCTATAGTTCAGTTAAAAAGCCTTCAACATGTAGCGCTTGCTTTGCTGTATGCCAGTTAGTCTTTTAAAAATGGGAGGTCTCATAGACAGGAATATACGTACCCCAGTGACTAAACACTATTGAGCAGTACTAAGTTTCCAGTGTGTGGCAGGTTAGTTCTCTGACTAATGTTAAATAGGATTTTTATTCTGAATGTGATGACTATGTAAGTGTCAAATTCTACCTGTTACATTCCATTTTATAGAATGGTTTAGGAGGGCACTGAAGTTGATGCCCTAGCTAAAGTTATCTTTCCTGGGAGTTCAAACAGTTCTTCCAAAAAAGTTGTACTTAGGTTGGTGATGCTACTGTGAGCCTGCACGTAATCTGTGGAGCTTTTGGAACTTTCACCTTTTCTAAAAGGTTTAGTAGCCACTCGTACAGATGAAACACTCATCTGTTTTAATGCTAGTTATTTTGCTAGTTGATGCCTTAGGCAGCTTTCTTTCCATTTCCAAAAAATGCTCATGACAGTGCCATGAGAATAAATTTTACAGAAAACACTTGTACTTCTCCAACTTCTATCTCTGTCAGTGAGGATTTTGTTCAGTTTTATTAAATGGGACAACTACTTCTGTGCCAGTGATAATTGTGGGGAAACTGAGGCACTGGAATTACTATGTGTTTAAGATTTGCCATGGCTTTAGAATTGCTTGTGAAACTAGGTTTTCATTGACATGAGGGAGTGCATTCCCATGTAGGATTTCTTTGAACAATGATATATTTGCCTCATCTTCTCTTTCCTGCTTCTCTTTCTTGATTTCTGGTATTTCTGATGTTAAGCTTAACAGTAACGTACAAAGTCAAAATATTGAAGTATACCAAGGACTGCTATACAAACTAGAGCTTTAGCCAAGATGCTCTACTTCGACCAGATATCAAATTTGAATGATTCCAATAAAGTGAATATTTATTTAATATATATTAATGTCTTTCACTAGGTGAACCCAGTACCTGAAAGGGTATGCATGAAAGAGTGATGTCATGGGTTGAAAGATGATACAACACTTTCTTATGGGTAGTTACAAGCCACTGGGTTGAGACAAATTTTATGTACTGTGAAATTAGATTATATTTTATAGATAACTAAGTCCTGCCTCAAATTTATAAGAATAGTTTAAGCTCAAGAGTAACCTCTTCTACATGTTATTTTATCCTAGACAGCAGCAGTAGAGATTGTAATTGATTACCCGTTGTGTCTACTGAAAGATATGGTGCAATTGTCTTGCAAGTTTTCATTTTTCCAGGAATTAAAAAATTATCTCAATTCAATACATGTGTAAGCTACTGGCTTTATTGTATTTCACTGGTGAAACTTGTAACTGTGGGGTTTTTACATCCTTAGAAGTATTTAAATTGCCAAGTAAGGTTTCATTTATTTCTACTTTTCAGGAGCCATATATTCTTGCTACTTGGCTGGTTTGATTTGCTAATACTTTCCATCTGTCTTATGCCATAAAATGTGGAATTAAGAACACCTCTTTGTATGTTTATCAAATTTTAAATATTCAGGAATTCTACTGAAACTACTTGATATGTTTCCACCTCACTGGAGGGAGAGAACTGTGGAATATGCTTCTTTTTGTACATTAATTCTCTACTGAAACTACTTGATATGTTTCCACCTCACTGGAGGGAGAGAACTGTGGAATATGCTTCTTTTTGTACATTAATTCTCTGTTGCTAAACTCTTAAGGCACGAAGAACACGCATCCTTGGGTTCCACAGGTTGCTTATTCATTTCTTTGAAATAATGTACCATTTGGCTGTAATTTGGTTGCCACTTAAGCCATTTAAATAATGGCTATAAATGTAAACTGTTGACAGTATTTGAGCTGAATGCTGTGGCTATCAATATGTGAATAAAAAGCATGTTCTGTGCGCTACAAAGTAAATAGTTTTGATAGTGCCAGCTCTCTGAGGTGGAGACACATCTCATCCCGCAAGCAGAAGCAGTGCTTATGAGGTATTGGAGGAGATGCAACTGGTGACAGAAGATCAGAGACAAAGCAATACAAATACCAGTACAAATATCAAGTAAAGGCTCTCGGGTGGAATGTAATACATGTTATATTTGCTCTGTTTGTTCCTAGGGGTTTCTGTAATGCGAACAGTAACAGTAGGAAGCTTGTAGTATTGTTAAAGGCTTGTCTGTCCTTTTTCTCAAAGGGGAACAGTTCATAGTTTCCGAAAATCTTGTTTGGGGTGGCTGAGTTTTGCTTTGGTTCTTTATTTCTGTCTCAAGCAATGGAATGAAATTCTTCCAGTAAATTTGTTGGACAGTTTTCTCCCACTTGATTCTGCAGTTTGATGCTTTGAAATTTGCCTGGAGCCTTGGAGTATGTCTCTGCTGCTGTCTTTAAAGCAGGGTCATTAATTTGGGAAGTGCAAATTTCTACTCCTCTGCAACAGCCAGGCTAGCAAAGCAAAAATTTATGGTCAAATTGCCAGTTACAAAGCTGAAAACAAAACAAAACAGGTGCAGCTGTAATTTATGCTTAATTATAGTATTATTACAAGTTGCCTCTGTTATCCATAAACTGAATTCCTATGCTAGCTATGAGAGGACAGGACCACCCAATATGTGCTGTATTTTCACACATACAACTGTTGAGTTACCTGAAAGAGGAAAAAAATCATGAAGCTACCCTTCACCTTTCAGATTACTGGTTTGTTTGTTTTTTTTTAAATGAAAAACAAAGTTACTTCTATCCCCCTTTAATTTTAGTAAAGTCACATGCTTTTATTACATCATCTCTTTGAATGCTTGTGTATTTCTGCAATCTCTGCAACCTAGCATGACCTTAATGATTATGTAAGTCACTGAAATTTCTGGATAGTGTTGTTTGCAGATTCTGTATACATCACACAATTGGATAAAATTTGTTATTGTTTTCAGTGGTTAAAATAGAGGGAAAAAAAAGCTGCTATTTTCATATTTTAAAATAAATTTCAAGTTACTGCTGCAGTTGGAAACATAGTTCCAGAAATGGTTGTATGCAGGAAGACAGTCAATTCAGAGTATATCGTTAAACATTGATTATTGTGTTGGGGTAAAGGTTACAAAAACAATGCAACACTTACTATCCTCATTATAACTTTGCAAGGCATCCTTACTTTTAAGATGCAATCCTTTGCTGATACAGACTTTGCCCTGCTTGACCATATAGCTTTAACAGCAGAAAATACAATAACACTAGTAACTACTTTTTCTTTTAACATAACTTCTCCAGGTAGATATGGACAAAACTGGAGAAACACGACTTATAGAGCTGGATGAGTCATGCAAGAGTGAGCATACAGTTTTCATAACACCACCTGAGATCCCTCATCTGCCAAATGGTGAAGAGCACCCTCTACAATACAGGTAACCTAAGGACACAGTAGGATGCTAGCCAAAATCCTAACAGCTGCCCTTGTAGAGTTTGGTTTCTAGGTTCTTGTGATAGCCATGAAGTACAGATTTTTCCTGTCCCTTTATGTTGCTCAAGTAAAAATATGCATGTAAAATGCCTGGTGTGCCAGCTCTTTTGAAGTTTTAATGATTTTGTGTGTGTGTGTACGCACAGGAGCAATAATACTTAATAAAGCTGGCTGTGTGCTCACAATACATTGTGCTGTTAACACTTTTTAACATTAAAATTGAAATTAATGGACCCAGTCCATTAATGGCCTGCTGCTACTACTGATAACAATACAAGCTGCAGATACTCTTTGGAAAGAGAGTACATTTTAAAGAATCACTGAAAACTGGTGTTACTAATTTAGTAATTATGTCAAATGAGCTTGTCTATTGGTTTCTTCATTAATTCTGAGAAACATTTTTAAATCTAATAGAATTTAATCTCTTAGTTTGATATTGTTCATATTGATTTTTATAAACCTCTGTCACGTGATGCTCACTAGGGACTAAGCCACACAGATTTTTTTTCTTAAATTGACTAGAATCAATATTAATGCATTTGACACATTAATTAAAGAAAATGCTATGAAAGCAAATGTATTTATCAATTTAAGTTGCTTACACTGAAATAACAGGTTAAGAGACTGTTTGTGCAAGCTCATGAAATCATGCAGATGGATTAGTAAACCACTTTGCTAATGGTGTCTTTAAAGGTTTACTTTTGTTTTCTATTTCCTGTGTAGCTTCTAGTGCAACTGTGTAATTGATTTCATTTGCTATAAGGTGACGTGTTTAATTTGGAACTGCCTTACAGGAGTTTAAGTGACGCGTTTCTTTTACAGCTATAATGGATTTCCAGTATTAAAACTAGATTTGTTTGAGCGACCTGAAGGATTTCTTACAGCACCAAATAACAAACTGTCCTCAAAAGCCAGTAGTCCCAACAGCCCATCACCAATGTTCAGAAGAACTAAACAGGTACTTGCAGGTATTCTTGTAGCATTGGAAAGTGACAGCTTGCTGCCTTTGTCTTGAGTTTGGCTATAAAGACTGACTGGTAGTGGCTGCAGCCTAACTATAATGGTTCTTCACTGATATGGTGACTATAGGGTAGCCATGCCAATTGTTCTTTGGATGTTTACCTGTGCTTCTTGCCTACACCGTATCGTACAGGGCCCCTGTACACAGATTGCTATTTGCTGTGCTGTCCCTATACCTTCCACGTTCTTCACGCTGTTCTCCATGAGCATAGACTGTTGGGCTTCCACATCCACTTTTTGATTGCTTTTCACTGTCTAGGGCTTTAAGAGGGGCTCTAGCTTTCAAATGCTTCTTACAAAAAATGCAGACCAAAAGTAACAGACATAAATTTAACGAAATGCAAATTTTTAGGAGGGGAATATTGCACAGCAACTATTTTTGGTATCACTCACTCTGCTTTCATTTTCTTTCCCACTTTGAGTATGTTGTTCATCTTAATGATGCAGTTTCTGTAGGTATAATGATACATGTTCAGTTTTTAACATGTAGGTTTGTGTAATGTGTATGTAAATATACACAAATAATCTTTGTGATTCTTTACAGGAAATTAAATCTGCACATAAAATTGCTAAGAAGTACTCATCCATACCACAGATGTGGTCCAGGTGTTTGTTACGTCACTGCTATGGCCTCTGGTTTATCTGCCTTCCTGCCTATGTGAAAGTGTGCCATTCAAAAGTCAGGGCTCTGAGAACTGCATATGATGTGCTACAAAAAATGCATACCAAAAAAATAGATCCACCTGATGAGGTAAAATAAGTCAACCCCAGAATTCCAGAAGTAGCCCATGGGTTTTACTGAACAGAGTACATGTTCGACTATAGAAGCACAATACTAACTTGTGTGTGTTTTCAGGTATGCTACCGAGTACTTATGCAACTGTGTGGACAGTATGGTCAGCCTGTGCTAGCAGTGAGAGTGCTTTTTGAAATGCAGAAAGCTGGTGTTGACCCTAATGCCATTACTTATGGCTACTACAATAAGGTAAGTATTTTTGAAAGAGAAGAGGGGAAAAAAAAAAAGCGTTTTTATCCGGGCAAACAGAAGCAAGCAAAATAGTGGAGCAGTTCACATGTAATTCTGTCTTTTCTAATAACTGGAAGAAATACAAGACAGAATAATTGTGTTGTCTTTGTTTTCATAGGTTTAGAAATCTACTTTATAACTGGCAATGTAACCCAATTTGAAATTTAAGTTAATGACTTCACATCTGACTGTTCCTTAAGATGACTTTCTTTGACTTTGATATTTCCAAAATAGGCCGTTTTGGAAAGTACCTGGCCTTCAAGCAATCGAGGTGGCTATTTCCTATGGATGAAAATACGAAATGTTGTTTTAGGAATAGCACAGTTTAAAAAAGCATTGAAAAAGCTACCAGCCAGCACCTCACATACAGCCATTCCTGGTAAAGTATTCACATCCTTTTCTTTCTTATTTTCATGCTGATAAGAAAATTATTTTGAAAAGCTTTCTGTTGTGAATTTGATGATAAAACAGTCTTAGAGAAGAAAAAAAAAATTCTTGCATAATTTTTAAAAAACAGCTTTTTTGTCTTTGAATCCAAAATAGTCTGCCCTTTATTTATTGTATCAGCTCTTCATGGAGACAAAATAGGAACCTGAAATCGATGTGATAATTATCCTAGTTCATGCAATAGCCAGTCTCATAACTGGCCGAAACTTCTGTCCAGCCTTGCCTTTTTTTGTTTTCCCCCTTTTTTTATGTTAGTTAAGAGGCAACTAGAACTAGTCCTTGAGTTTGTAGTACTGTTTGCAGGTTCTGTGTACCAACTGAAATGATCATATTTATTTTTATCTAGTATATAAGTACAATATTTGAGGCTGTAAGTTTTGATTTTCTTTTCTTTTCTTTCCAGTAATGATTTACGTGACGTTCAAATGGCTATATTACCATACTGGTGATTACCTGTAGTTTGTATTTTTTGTAGGTACTACTTTCCACAGTATTTATAACTTACTACTTGTAAAGCAAGACAGTACATTTTAAAGTACTAGCGATATAGTTATTTTAGTTGTAGTTGACCTTGGAAGACCTTTACAATATACATGTATAAATGTATGAAGATCACCTGAATCATCTTTCAAGGTCCCTTCCAACCGGGGCTATTCCATGATTCCAAATATGTACAAGTAACTCTTTGCCCTGACAAACAGAATAGATATGATGGCCTTATGGCTAGAGTATTTCTCCTAGACTCAGGAGACTACAGTCCTACTTCTGGCTCTGTCACTAGCCTTCTGGATGACCTTGAACAAATTTTCTTTTTCTGCCCGTTCTTCATGAAGCTGACCTTCCTGATAAACCACTTTTTTGAAACTCTTCTGTGCAAAGCACTATATAAGAGCTTAGGGATGTTGGTCACAACTCAGACTGTGTAAATTAAGGAAGTGTAATTAGTCCTTTACTAAGTAACTGTCATTTATATAATTAATGGTATTTGCTTTTGACATTGCCTGATTTTTCGAGATGCCTTTGCATGAAAGCACATAACTAGAATGCATGCTGACTCTTCAGGCAATCCCAATAACTTTTCCGTAAATTCCAGAATATTTTGTTATCTTCACAATAGCAACAAGGTTTTACCTTCTCTGTAGAGATTCAGTGCAGCATCTTTAGGGGAAAAAAGGGAAAGAAGCTGACTTTCAGCCATGTCATACCCTTTTAATCTGGGACAGGTGCTTACTGTTTTCTCATAAACTGCATGAGAGTAAAACGCCTAAAGGTGCTGGAGACTTCAGGTTGACCTGGACAAAGGATGTGGAATGTGTGTGACTTGAAGTGCTCACTTAGTATTTATAGTGAACAGAAACTTTCTTATCTGCTTTGTTAATTTGCTTTATTTCGGTGCTAATGCTTTATAACAACCTGGAAGAGGAACAGCCACATTAGTATTAAGTAAATTTGGTTCTTGAAATCAATCAATCATTTAGACTATATTAGTTAACACTTGGGGCAGTGTTTTGTCTTAAGAATGACCAGATAGTGGCTTGACTGTTTGCAGGGATTATTTTTTTGGGTGGTGTTAGTTATTTTTATTTTAATCTTATTTTGCAAATAAACTCATGGTTGCTGCTGCATTGTTTCAGTTTTTTACTTTCTAGAGTAAAACCATGAGAATTACATGCATTAACTCTGAGAAACATACTACGCTAAAATGAAACCATGTTTAGATGCCTCTTAGAGCTCTTGAAAAGATGTGACATTCTGATCAAATAAACCAGGCAACAGAATCAAAGACAAGCAGTGCTTTAGTACAGTATTTAAAAAGAAATGTTACAAATTACCCCTTTAATTTCATCCTGTAGAGCATCACTTCAATGTTTATACTGTAAAAGTAAGCCAATCATTTTTCTCACTTTTTTGTGGTAAAATGTTCACTGTTAATTGGAATGTAGTTGATAAGAGGCCTTTGAATTACTGTGGATATTCAATTTATTCTGTTTAACAATGTCACGCTATTAAATACCATTCTGTCATTGCCCTTGTTATGATAGGCGGACTTTCAGACTTTGGCAATAACACATCATTCAAAGAAGAAGCCAGTCAAGGGAAAACTTGTCTTCAAGGTATACAAGAACAAAAAGAGGACAAGAGAGAGAGTGACTCCAGTTCTCGTATGTATCTTATGAATACAGATAACTAGTTCATTGTGCATAAATAGGGATTTCAGCAAAAGCTAAGTGGGGCAGCTGACTTTTTTTTACAGTGAGTGTATGTGATAATGCCAGTTTATGCCCATGCCTTAAGTTCTTTTCTCTAAATGTAATTTTCTGGATGTCTAATGGTTTAACTTTTAAAATTACAGTTCTTTTTTCCCTCTTCTGTTTCAAATAAGTGATAATGGTAATATAAAGGCTTAATGATAATTACAGCTTAATGTTTTTGTCTTTTAAAAAAATTAAATTGCTTTATAGGCATAATCTACAGGAAAGCCTTTCCTACCAGTCTGTTTTCTTTATAAATCCTATAAGAGAACAGCTGAATTTTTGCAGGTCTGTGAGAGAGGTCTAAATTACTCAGCTCCCTGGAATTCTCAAAATGTAGCAGATAATCACAAATGAGAAGGGCTTTGGATTTGCTGTGGACCTTTTTTCTTCAGGTTTTACATCTGCTGCTCATGATTCCCTTAACTGCAGTTGAGCAGCATAGACTTTATGCAAGCGTATAGCAGATCAGATTGTGTAGTAAAAATGTATAAGTACTATAGATTCCCGTATACATTCATTGAAAATACTCTTCATAATAAATGTTCTCCTAATAATATCGTTATTTAAAATTTTCAGTGTGCTTTCCCCTACTATTTGAGTTAATTATCCCCTTGTCAAATGGAAGTGGTGTAAAAGTATGAGAAAATATGGAACCAGGAAAGTTACTTCAGTGTTTTCTTTTCACCCCTGTCTTCCTTCTAGCATTAGTATTTTTTCTTCAGTTTGCTTGAGAACTTATGTTCTTATGACTATGGGTAACACACATCTGTAAGACAGCAGGCAGGTTATTTAGGTTTAATGAAACCTTTGAGGATGCAGAAAATGTGAATTCTGCTGAAAGCCTGTATTCTTTTTAGCCGTAATTAAGACAAGTTTGTGGCTCTCTATAGAAATACTATGTCCTGAAAATGTTTTGCACTTTTGAATACAACTTGAGAATATTAAGTTGCTTGAATTCCTTTAGAGAAGTAATTGTCTGTTTTGGGTAGCCACCTGACAACAGAATTCATCTTTCATATCTAAGAGGTGAATATAAATACTGCAACATTTGCTTCATTTCTTTTGTGTAGTCATGGTGATGGGGGTAATGAGATCTGGACAAAGACAGGCTTGTAGACCCTGAGCTCTTGCAAAGGCAGGAGAAAATACTCTTATGCCTATCCTTTGCAAGTGAACAAGGGTGGTCTTAGTCTCCACAACCACCACAAATTTTGGTATGCAAGTACTGGTTACTTGGATTCTATGTACAGAAGCTTATGGAACTTCCAGTTATAAAAGTAATGTCGGGATTTAAATATCCATAGGTCAGTTGTTGCAGCTTGAAAACCTCTGCCCAAGTAGATATCAGCCTGTGCATCATGGGATATGTACAACATGCTGTCACTTAATCCTGCATAACGCATCTAATAGGTAATGGAAACTTGAGATTTAAATTAAGTTGCTTTGATTCTGAAGAACTGTCTGTCCTTTTCTATATACAGTGTCCGAAGTGGAGAGTGCAAAAGGGAGTGGTGACTGCCTACCTAAACTAAATTATCAGAACTCAAGTAATGCCAAAGCTGCTTCTAGCATAGTGCGGCTCAACGGTACAGTTGACAATACCGTAGCAGAAGCTAGCACAGGTGAGTGGAAGAGAAAATAGATTTAGATTCTTGTGCAGTTTTGTGTGTATATATATATATATATATTCCATTTCTAACAAGAGCTCTAAGTTGTGTGCCTGAGTTCTGCTGTCTACAAAACTTACAGTGTTTTCTTGGTGTATTGGCAGTGGCCAATGAAATTTGTGGGAACAGCTTTGTGGGAGTGAGTTGATGTTAAAGTCTGCATATGCTGTGTCAGGGAGATGTGTCTGAATATTCTGCATTTCCAGATTTTCCGTTTGCCTTTTTTTTTTTTGCTATACTTAACATCTGCTCACAAAATCCCAGGTCTTAGGTGGTTTTTTTTTTTTCTTATAATCTCCAGCAACTAATAAATTCCTTCAGGATGGACAAGAGGTTTCTATGCAGTACAATTAAAATAAACTTTCAGGCATTTTCACAAGTCTTTAGTAATGTCAGATCTGGTTATTATAATACTGTCAGCTGTGCTTGAAATACTGTAGTATCATACTTTAAAGTCTGCATCTTTATGCTCTGGCAAAACAATGGAGAATTTCTCTGACAATAACTCCTTTTGTTGGCTCGATTTCTAATTCATCAGGTTAGAAAGTGTTGCTTTCTTTTGCCATTTCCTAGATACTTTTGCTGTCTCTAGCTTTCAAACCTCTTAATAATGGAGTATGTCTCCAAAAGAGGAAGCTAAATACATCTGAGACTTTTCTTGATGGTGTCTCTCAAAGTACTCTTGAGTTGTATGAATTGACTCCCTTTTAAATGTTTGATCGTCTGACCCTTCTGAAAAGTTATGATTGTGGTCAACTCAACTTTTCAACCACTAGCACATACATAGTGAATTCCATCTCTGTGTTGTAAACTGTTTGAAAGATGAGACAAATTTGCATTCTTTTGTAATTTTGTTTACTTTTCTTGCATAGCAAGAAATAAAGCACCTTGTTTCGTCTGTTTTTATCAGAGAGTTCTGTAGGATTGCTGTTTACATCATCTTTTGAGGATGCCAGTGAAGCAGAAGTTACAAAAAGTAAATCTTTAAGAAAGAGACATAAAAGTGCAGTAGAACCTGACTTAAGGGCGATACCATGGGAAAGCAGGAACCGTAATCTGAGTGGAGACGGCTTAGTGGGACTCATGATAAATAGAATAAATCAGGAAGCAAACCCTGGAGAAATTGTTGAAAAACTAGGAGCTGATGCCAAAATCCTATCTAGTGCATTACAGAAAAGCATAAGGCCAAAAACTCTTAATATCAGAACTTCCTCTTTAGGATCTAAGAGAGAAAGCCTGGAGAAAGAATCTAGTGATGAAGATGCAGCTTTTGATTGCAGTTTTACAGATAAAACAGAGTCTCCGGTTATCTTTGATCTGGAAGACTTGGATGCAGAACCTGAAACATCTACAGCAGTGAAATCCTCCAGTGAAAAATCTAGAAGGCTGCAAAGAAAGAGCAGCTTTCCAGTAAAGCCAGTTGAAAAGACAGATGTTGAAACTGGATTTGATCCACTGTCCCTGCTGGTTGCCGAGACAGAACAGCAGAAAGAGGATGATGATGAGGAGGATGATAGAAGTGTTTCTACTCCATCTGCAAGGCGAGATTTAGCTGAAGAAATAGTCATGTACATGAACAACATGAGCAGCCCTTTGTCAAGTCGTGCCCCAAGCATTGAGTTGCAAAAACCCTATGATGACAAAAATGCTAATAAAAAGAGCCCAACAGTAATCCAACCTTGTAGGAGGTCCAGCCTTCCCCCGAACTCCCCAAGGCCATCCAGTCTTACCAAATCCAAGAGTTATCATGCAAAAAATGAAGAAAGGCCAAGAGACAGGCTTTGGTCCTCCCCAGCTTATTCCCCAAACAGTCCAGCAAAGGAACAACCACAAGATGCAACTAGTGCATTAACGCTTGTGTCTTCGCCGTCATTTAACTTGGATACGCTGTTAACACCTAAGTTTGATGTTCTAAAAAGCAGCATGTTTTCTGCTGGAAAAGGGGTTGCAGAGAAAGCTAGCAAGTGGTACTCAAAATTTACAATGTATGCTGCATCCTCAAAGGTAAATTTTTATAATTACTTTTTCCCCTCCCCTACAAAACCTAAGTTCCTATAAATTAAGGAAGAAGCTTTTGTAAAGGTTTAATCACAGACTCCTATGTGATGAATCACCCATTTGAATGACATGCATCATGGTAGACCTTGTGCATTAAGCTGTTTTAATCATGTTTGAATTTCCAGGACCTTAATTTTATTGTCCTGAATCAAACAAAATTTTGGTCTAATGTGGGTTCAGAGTATATTTAATGAGAAAACGTAAGTATACCATAGTGTGTAAACAAGGCAGTCTTCTCTGCCCTGCCTTCCCTTATTTACCTAAAGAAAAAATACTTAAATAAACAATAATGTTTTTAATTCTTTACAGCTTTTATGAAAAAAAGGGAAATCTGCTTGTATTGATTACCAAAGTGATTTAAGGCTGACTTTGAACCGAGGTCATTTGTTTAGAAAGTTCTTTGCTGCTACCAACTCAAACCATTTTAATTTATTGGGAATGAAAATAAATGCAGTTTGCTGTTGGTGTATTGTCTTAATGTGCTTAAAAGCAATCTGAGACTAATTAACTAAAATATCAATGATGCCTTGCCTATTCTAATGCATTCCTACGACTGCTGATAACTTCTATTGCAATGGTGGTAAAAAGTTATAGGATTAAAATGTTTATGTTTTTATTTAGGTCTTATTTGGAGAATCTCTTAAAGAATCCTCATGTAGCTATTTAACCCTGAGTGAAACTCGCTTTGTTTCACATTTGTTCGTAATACAGATCTGAGCTGAGTGACTTTTCAAGGAGGGAAGTTCATGCCTTGAATTTACTGAGACAAAGAAGGCTGCCTCTTATTTTCAGAAAAATTTTTACTTTCCTTTTTTTAGTGGAATTTGTTTTCTTCTCTCAGGATCAAAATTCAGACCGAGCAAGTGTTTCATCTCTTGGAGCTCTGGACTCAGAATCTACTTCTCTAACTGATGAAGATGTCTGCAATGATTTTGAAAGTGCTTCTCCTCAGGAGAATACCACATCAGAAATTAAGGGAATTGGCCTCAGCAGGACAAGTCTAGAAAGCTCAGCTTCCCATGATGGCTCATCAAAACAATTTGACCAGTGTGGTAAGAGACAGCTTTTGCATTGCATTCATTGATCTGAACAAAAATATTCCAGTTTTAGAAGTTGTTCTTTCATAATTCTTGGTTTGGGATCATCCTAGTCATTAGTCCTTTTTGCAGAAGAAGTATATTTTTCTTTTCCTACCTGTAAACTATTACTCATAGAATCATAGAACCATAGAATAGTTTGGGTTGGAAGGGACCTCTAAAGGTCATTTAGTCCAACCCCCTTGCCGTGGGCAGGGACATCTTCAACTAGATCAGGCTGCTCAGAGCCCCCTCCAACCTGACCTTGACTGTTTCCAGGGATGGGGCATCCACCACCTCTCTGGGCAACCTGTGCCAGTGTTTCACCACCCCCAATGTAAAAAATTTCTTCCTTAGGTCTAGTCTAAATCTACCCCTCTTTAGTTTAAAGCCATTCCCCCTTGTCCTGTCGCAACAGGCCCTGCTAGAAAGTTTGCCGCCATCTTTTTTTTTATAAGCCCACTTTAAGTACTGATAGGCTGCAATAAGGTCTCCCCGAAGCCTTCTCCTCTCCAGGCTGAACAACCCCCAACTCTCTCAGCCTTTCTTTGTAGGAGAAGTGTTCCATCCCCGTGATCATTTTCCTGGCCCTCTTCTGGACCTGCTCCAACAGGTCCGTGTCTTTCTTATGCTGAGGGCTCCAGAGCTGGACACAGTACTCCAGGTGGGGTCTCACCAGAGCAGAGTAGAGGGGCAGAATCATCTCCTTCAACCTGCTGGCCACGCTGCTTTGGACGCAGCCCAGGATACGACTGGCCTTCTGGGCTGCGAGCGCACATTGCTGGCTCATGTCCAGCTTTTCATCCACCAGAACCCCCAAGTCCTCCTTGGCAGGGCTGCTCTCAATCCCTTCATCCCCCAGCCTGTATTGATACCAGGGATTGCCCCAACCCAGGTGCAGGACCTTGCACCTGGCCTTGTGAAACCTCATGAGGTTCACACAGACCCGCTTCTCAAGCTTGTCCAGGTCCCTCTGGCATGTCAACCGCACCGCTCAGCTTGGTGTCACCTGCAAACTTGCTGAGGGTGCACTCGATCCCACTGTCAATGTCATTGATGAAGATATTAAACAGTACCGGCCCCAATACGGGCCCCTGCAGGATGCCACTCATCACCAGTCTCCATCTGGACATTGAGCCGTTGACCACTACCCTCTGGATGCGACCGTCTAACCAAATTCTTCACCCACCGGACAGTCCACCCATCAAATCCATACCTCTCCAGTTTAGAGAGAAGGATGTTGTGGGGGACCGTGTCAAAGACCTTACAGAGGTCCAGACAGATGACATCTGTAGCCCTATCCATGTCCACTGATGTAGTCACTCCATCATAGAAGGCCACTAGGTTGGTCAGGCAGGACTTGTCCTTGGTGAAGCCGTGCTGGCTGTCTCAAATCACCTCCCTTTCCTCCATGTGCCTTAGCATAGCTTCCGGGAGGATCTGTTCCATGATCTTCCCAGGCACAGAGGTGAGACTGACTGACTCATACAGATATGTCCATACCTATGGATATTTTTATTGTAGAACCTTGTTCTGGGTGTTCTTCCTTGTGGAGTAACTTGCACAGTAACATCCTATCCCTGAATAAGTTTCTGGATGCTACAGCTATGCAAATAAGAGACCCTTTAGGTCCTTCAGTATTCATGTAATCATCTTATTTGTAAGCTGTACAGCTCCAGAAAACATCTATAAAAACTTTCAAAAGGTAACTTTATGAGTCTGCTTTTGTTTTCTAAAAGTAGTAAAAAACCTTTTTGGAAAATTGTTATCATTTTCTATAAGGCACTGTTGAAGCTGATTATCAGACTGACTTTGTAGTATTATTTTTTTTTTTCCCTAATCTGTGCTGGATAATTGGTAATGACTGTTATATTAATTCCTGTACTACTGTCATTATAGAGTACAGTGTGTTAAGCAGGATCAGGATGAAAGAAGATCTGTCTACTTAGATCCCTCCGCTTAGCACCTAGAAGAGTATGTCCAGATTTGGGTCCCTAGTTTGTGGGATGTGGAGGAACTGGAGAGGGGCGATGGAGGCTGCCATCACAGCCAGGGGACTGGGGCATCCTGAGGCTGAGGGGAGCCTGGCTCGTTTAGTGTGGCAAAGAGAAGGGTCAGGGATACCTGCAGTCACAAGCAGCACCTCTTATCCTTCCCTAGTTTTTGTCCAGACAGAAAGTGTAGGTATGAATTACTTAATCTGTAAAATTTGTTTCCAAGCTACCAACTGTTGTAAAAGAAGTAAACTGAACATATGGAAATTCTATGTTGGTAGATGTTATTTTTGCTGTTGTTGGTGCTGGGCAGATGGCAGCCTCACACTCCAGCTTCACGTTTCTTTCTGTCTATCTGATTTGTTGCATCTTCCATCACACATTTTATAACTGCTGTATTGTTTGACCAGAAAAAGTCTACTAAAAATGCATATTCTGAATAACTAATACTTTGGGTTTCTTCTGTTAATAGGTTCTCTTTCAAAGTTCCCTTTACCTGACAAATCAGAGTTGATATCTTCTTGCAGTACAAGTAGTACCAGTGTGTTTCAAAACTACGCTATGGAGGTACAGGATGAGTTATTGATTTTAATTGATACACTAAAAGCATGTGTCTTTAAATATAAATGCTATCTGAATCTCTGTTGAAGTTCAAAGCTTAAAACTAATGCACTGAAAGATAGATAAATATTTCTGTGAGACAGAGTAGGTTTCATTTCAAATCCTGCTCTAGAAATGTCTTTATTGCAGTCACATCTTTTGGTCCTTAAAGCTGCAGTTCTCAAGAGTTTGAGAATTGGATGCCATTGAATTCAGGCATCTAAATCCCTTGCGCAGCTAAATTTCTTTAACGTGAAAATACCATGTCTTAAATAGCACTATACATTTAAAAATACAGAGTAGGTAACTAGCTATTTCTTGTTGTAGCTTCTAGTAAGATCATTTTGCTTTTCACTGTCACACTGGGTTTGGGTGGCTCTTTTTTTTTTTCTTTCTTGTTTATTTGTTTCAGTAGATTCGGATTAATGACTGGTCGTTTTCATCTCTTTTTTTTTTCCCCCCCTCATTTCTATTATACTGGCAGTCAGTACAGAAAAGTGTTTAAATTCTAAGAATAATTTATGTAGCCGCATAAATATTCCTGTACTATTATGTTTGCAAACAGATTACAAATGACATGTTATTGTTAATAAAAATATTATTCAATAACTGGCTGGTTTTACTCTGGGAAGCCATAAAAGGATCACCTAACCCACTTAGCTAAAGTATATTTATTTCACGAGCATAGTTCCAGATCCCAGTCTACTTGCTACAGTAGAACAAAGATCTGCATTTAATAAATTTTGTCAGACAATGCTCATTCCAGTCATTTACCATATCAGGGTCTGCTAATGCAGTTTGGATTTAAGATTTAATAGTTTTTCTGAAATACGTAAGTTTAAACCCATATGTTCCAACCTAAAGCCTGGGAACAGATATGTGGCTGAACTTGTATGCAAGTGGTGAGTAGTGTTCATCTAAGGGCAAAGATTTTGGCTATAGTTTTAACTGCTTTGTAAAAGAAGAGTAGTTTTGAGAATGTGTTATAGTGGAGTTCTGTTATCTGCTGTTTGCAGGTCCTCATCTCAAGCTGTTCGCGATGTCGAACTTGTGACTGTTTGGTTCATGATGAAGAAATCATGGCAGGTTGGACAGCAGATGATTCAAATCTCAATACCACGTGTCCGTTCTGTGGCAATTTATTTCTGCCTTTTTTAAGCATAGAAATTAGAGATCTTCGGCGACCTGGACGGTAATAACATTATTTGAATTTTCCTCAATTTTGAGTGCTCATAATTGTGGTTTTTGTTTTGTTTTAGATAATACTAAGCTTTTGCTTTCCCTGCAGTTATTTTCTGAAGTCCAGCCCTTCAACAGAAAACATGCAGTTCCCATCACTTTTTTCAAATCAGAGCGGGAAGTCCTGTAACACTGCAGCTACTGTTGGACTTGCTACATCTCTAATGTCTGTTCAAGAGGATATAAATTCAAATAGGTAAACCTGCATTTTCTGCATAGAAATTACTCAAGTTCCCTGTGGATATGCATGTATTCCTTATCAACAGAAATAAATTTAATAAGATACTCTCTGAAGAGGAGAAATTGATTTGAGAGGATATCTCTGTGCTGCCTCTCCCTTACCTCCGAGTTGGCCACATCATGCTTTTTCAGCATGGTGTTTACCATTTCATCCCTAATATAAAAATTCATGGAGGCGTCTAATTCTGCAAATTCTGCAAATTTTATGAACTCTTTTGAGGATGTTTGTGTTCATTATCGGTGCAAGGGGGGAATAAAACTTGCACTGTAACGTGAATGAGTGTGGTGGCTGACAAGGTAGAATTTGGGGTGTCAGGTTGATTATTTCTGGTTTATTTCTGTCTGTGTACATGTTTGAGCACTCAGAGTAAAACAAGAAGCTGAGATTCTTAACCTTTTTTTTTTCCCCCCCCTCTCCCCGCCCCCCAGCAAATCTAAGCAGCATGACAATATTTGTGCCAGAAGTATCCAGATCCCCTCAGGAAGAAGACAAAATACCTCTGGGTCAGAATGTACAAGTCACCCTGTGGCAAGGAGTATCAGTACTTTTGGTCCATTGGAAGAAGATGAGAAAGAAAACCAGATGATCAGCCATATCATTCCTACTGGTAGCCTGCCTGCTACTTTGCAAGGACCAACAGTGTGTAGTTTTTCTACCTTAAATGTCATTTTTTTTAAGTGTGCAATAGATTAGAGAAATGTGAAACAGCATTATTAGAAGAACAGAATTAACCATCCCAAATTACAGGAACTACTAGGTTTTATTATTTAAACTAATATTAGCTGTAGCTTTTAGATGTTGATGTGTCTCACAGGGAACAAAAGCATTCATAAGACTTTGTAAAGATAGTTACATTCCAACTAATGGCATCTTTTCTTTTTTACCATAGGATTCCTTGGGCCTAGAATGGTGCTTACCTAGCCCTGATCCTATAACGGTTCCTTATCTCAGTCCTCTAGTGGTATGGAAAGAGCTTGAGAGCTTACTTGAAAATGAAGGGGATCATGCAATAACAGTGGCAGACTTTGTAGATCATCATCCTATTGTGTTCTGGAATTTGGTGTGGTATTTCAGACGCTTGGACTTGCCCAGCAACTTACCAGGATTAATACTTTCTTCTGAGCACTGTAATAAGAACTCCAAGGTATGGAATCAGATAGGAAATATTGACATATGAGAAATGCTTGTTTTCCCATATAGGAAATCATTAGATAATTCAGTAACTCTTAGAAATGTGTCTTACAATATGCTGGGCCCAGTTCTGAATTGGTAAAGAATGTATCAACTGAAGGAAAACATGCATAACTCTGGAACTTGGGCTCAGCAGTACTTGTGTGGGGTGTTTAGCTCTTACTAGTCACACTGTAATTTGTGATCCTCAGTTACAAAGATGATAAGTTTCTAGTTGGTTTTATTGCAGTTTGATGACTATTTAAGCAGTAGAAGGAGGAGGAAGTTATGATTTTAGGACTGTAGGAAGATATGCAAAATACTCATTCGCTATGTCACTGACATCCTGTTCAGATTTAGCTTTCTCTGGTTTCACAGCAGTTTAATATTAAAGCTTTTTACCATGAGGTCTATAGATGTGAAGATATACTGTAAATACAGAAGTCCTCTGTCATGACTTTGTAATAAAATATCTTTATGTATGCATTCTCCTGTTCAGATTCCACGAAACTGTATGTCAGAGGACAGTAAATATGTTCTTATTCAGATGCTATGGGACAATATGAAATTGCATCAGGATCCAAGGCAGCCTCTGTATATTTTGTGGAATGCTCAGAGTAAGCTTTGTTTCTTGTGTTTTTGGTGTTTTTTTTTAAAGAACAAAACATAGCCTTCAGTTGTTCAAAATGAAAATTGAAAAAAGATGTCTTTGTGGATAGTTACAAAAGATACATAACTGATTTTTGATCATACTACTTTTTGTCTTGCAGGTCAAAATCGCACTCTTTTGTTTGAGAGTGAGTGTTAAGTTTGGTGTTGCTATTCTAAGTTTGTGTGACTTGTTTTGGGAGAGAGGGAGGGTGGCTGTATGCTTAGCAGTGAACTGCTTGAACAACTTTAGTTTTCCAGCATATCCGTTTCAAATCATTGACCAGTATCCTCCAGTGGCTTTTTCTTCATTGGGAAGGGAGGAATAAGAAGGAATATGTTTCAGTGATACACTGAACTTATATTGACAGTTCATCCACATAGCTTGTTTTCTTTTTTTTAGAACTTGCTTACTAAGAATTCTGTTGCCAGTGTTGGATCATATGCCTGAAAATAGCTCATGACCCATTACAGCTGTTGAGTTTTCTCCTGTGCGCTTTCTGTGTTTCTTACGTTGATATTATTTTGACTTGATGTTTATTGTTCTTTGTTCACTACACATATGTCAATGTTTTCATGGTTTGTGTAGCCTCCCACCTTTTTTTAACAACTTTCTACTTGCTACACCAAGAATATATTTATTCTTACAGCATTTCTCATGTTTTTCAGCCCAGAAGTACCCAATGGTCCATTTATTGCAAAAAGACGATGACTCTTTTAATCAGGAGCTCTTGAGAAGTATGGTGAAAAGCATTAAGATGAATGATGTGTATGGACCAATGAGTCAAATATTGGAGAGATTGAACAAATGGCCACATATTAAAAGACAGCGGTAAGAATATGAACGTGCCTAACTGGAGCAAAGTTGGACAACAGTAAGGCTATTGTAACATGAATTATAATTCCATAGTGTGCGTTTTGAAGAAAAAAGCACTTTTTCAGCAGTGTTCTCAAATTTATCACTGTGTGGTAATATTCTTCTTTTTTGTGATAACTTTCACAAATGTAAGTTAGAAAAAAATTGGAGAAACTATTTTTCACTTTTTCCTCTCCCCTTCACAGCCACCTCTCTTTTTCTTCTTACCTCTGAATGATGGGCAATCAAGTAGGGCGTGTGTATATATGTGTGTATATTGTTATTAAATGTTATTTAGATATTAGTGGTTTTTTAAAAATAAAAACCCCTTCACTTGTTCTTAGGGTGCATGGGTGGATTTTTTTTGTTTGTTTTTAAGTTTCCACTAGAGAACAGAAGAGCTAAGAAGAGAGGTTAAGTCTCATATTTAGGAAGTTTTTTTCCATTAGCAGTGGAATTAGTGAAAATTCTTTCCTATGAATTTATATTTCTTGCCTGGTTTTACTGATTTTTATTTGTAATAGGATATATAGCGGTCTCTTCAACAGCTGGAGCATTGACAAGGTGTTTATTTGCTTGTCTGCCTGCTTTTTCAAGATAATGTAGAAATGCAGAACAGCAAGCTCCTTACCTGTTTGTCAAATTTGGTGGAATTTGGTTGAGTGCCTTAAGTGCATGCTTCAGTCTGCATGCACTTGGTGCAACTTCCAGCACATCAGTGCACACCTTAAGGACCTACCATGAGTGATGTCCATATGCGGGGAGTCCAGGGCATTCTCCAGAGGTCAGAAATGACAACATTTTGGAGGTGGCAATCAGGAATTATGTTCAAAATGCCACTTTTAAAAAAATAAGTTATCTTTAAGTGCTTCAATCTATTTTTAATATAGATTGTTTTGTGGTACATTATTGCAGTATATAAATTGACCTTTTTACAATTTCAGGAGCCTTTACAGAGAAATACTATTTCTTTCACTTGTTGCCCTAGGAAGAGATAACATTGATATAGGTAAGTTTCATAAATTATTCAGATAAACATAGATGATGAATGTATGCAAACTAGTTTTTCAGCTTCCAAAAAACTGTAGATTAGATGTGTGTCATTCAGTGGTAAGTGCTGAATAAAAAGGACTTTACAGTTCTTTTCTGCTGACGAGCATACTAGCTGTCATTGTATTTGGGTTGTGGTTTTGAGCATGGTATATAGAAGTTGTTTTTCTATTTCTGCAGATGCTTTTGACAGAGAGTACAAAATGGCCTATGATCGTCTCACAGCTAATCAAGTGAAGAATACTCATAACTGTGATAGACCACCAAGTACTGGAGTGATGGAGTGCAGAAAGATTTTTGGAGAACCATATCTTTAAATATACGTAGATAAAGGGGTGATATCTATGATGTATACCTGTGTAAAATAACCACTTCAGTCACAAGGAACACCTCAGTCTTCAGTGTTTAAGAACGTATGTACGAATGTACTATGGCAGAAGGCCTTGGAAAAATTAGGCCTATCTACAGTTGTGGGAATGGACAGAGTGAAAAATGGGTCAAATATTATTTCCCTGTCCTTTGTCCTTTCTGCAAATCAATGTGTAGAAAGGAAGATTTTAAACAAAATCAGGTCTTTAACTTGGGACAACATATTACAGTTCCCTTCTTAAAAAAATTAAACAGCAGGTGGACAGAAACAATGCACTGAAAGTAATGCGAGTGAAGTAAATTCTTCAAAATCTATTGTTTACATAGAATATTCATGATATTATGAAGAGCATACAAAGTTGTATTATACCTATTTTAAATTGTTTATAGTAAGTTGATATTTTTTTAATTTTTTTAAATTACTGGAGTGAATTTTAAATGGACTTGCTGCGTAAGCAATACAGTGCTTATTTTTTTTGCAGTACACTGCTATTTATAGTAACTTGTCCAGTTACTTTTTGAAAAGTGATTTGTTTTTAATGCAGAATAGAAAATGTCAACCTTCACCTAGACAGTAGTCTAGATAGAGGATTTCTCTCATGCACCCATGGAAAACATGTTACCACAGCAGTCAGAAGGAAGGTATGGTAAACTTCTGTAAAACTCTACTAATGAACACACTGATGTCTCTGTGAAACACTTCTATAGAAATCCCCTTCTCTTCCTCTCCTGTTCCCTTCACTCCCCACTCCCTAGTAAAATCCTACAGATTATGTTATGGAATCAGTCCATCTCCGCTGTTGGCATTTATTAATGTGACCTCATTACAGATGTAATACAAAGCAAATGATGAGCCTGCAAGAAGTTCTTCATAAACATGCAGTGTTCAGAGTCTTGGTGGATGTGTTTGAAACACGCTAAATATGACACATACATAATGCTAATCCAAAGCTTTTAACTAAAGTACATACAGCAAACTTGCTACAGGGAATATATAGGGATTGTAACTTACTGGGGCATATTGTGCATAGTTAAATGTACTTGGAGTGTTTGGTCTCTATTTCACAGGCAAAACAACTTTTTTTTTTTCTGTGAAGAAAAACACTATGTCGGTCCTTGTGGTGGAGTCATGGCTTTTGACTCATGTTTTCTTGTTCTAGAGATTTAAAAAAATGTTCTGTGCTCTCAGTCACATAGCAACTCCTCACCAAAAGGTAGGCTACAGAGAAGAATACCAGAAGTCTTGTACGGAGGTGGGAAAACAGACATTGAATTGTATAAAACACCCTAAACAAATTAAACTATGCTTTAACAAATAGCTTTATTTTAAGTAATCTTAATGGTTTTCCAATTCTAATTTCTTTTAGTTGTTGCTGTTATAATACTTCTAAATATTCAGCTGTTACATTAGATTTTTATATTTCAGTCTGCCAACCAGCAGGTATTTTTTTAAAAAACTCTTTAGTTTGCAAGTGTAATAATACAGTGATATTTAGTTAGGCAGAAAGGAGATAAACTTTAAAGATCACATTTACTTTATTAAATGAAATAGAGTGAGCCTCTTAGAGGCTTAAATGAGAAGTAATGCTGCTGTGAAGCTCTATGTAACCTCCTCCCAGACCTCTGTAAAGTAGTAAGAAGATGCTGCCCTAAGGAGAAAGTTAAGACGTGTAGATGTGGTGCTTAGGGACATGGTTTAGTGGTGGAGTTGGCAGTGCTAGGTTAACGGTTGGACTCGATCTTAAAGGTCTTTTCCAACCTAAACGATTCTATGATTCTATGATTTAAAATTTGTAGAGCTGCAGGTATATGCTGATGATAATTGCAAGATGCAGTCTTGTTGGATACAGCTTTCATTGGGTAATACCTCGTCTCTAATTTGCTGCTAATTATGTAGCTGACCTTTTTGAAAGTATCCCCCCAACCTGAGGTGGAGCTAGCAATGCTACACTTACCAACATTTTTCACATTTAATTTATTTTAACAATTTGTGATGCTCTTCTTTTGTACTGCCACGCTTGTAAAGTATTCCTCATGCATGAAATATAGCTACTTTTTTCACGCAGGTAGATGGTAAACAGTGTATCAGTGTAGGGTGGATACATATCCCCTTCATTCTTCTGAACTGTTGTGAAAAACACCAGGTTATTTTTTAACATATTCATTATAAGTACCTATTAGTGTGCATGTATGCTCTGCTCTGTACAGTAGGTACACTGTGTTTACCAAGTGAAAGTTGTGTACAGTAGTTGCTGTGTATATAAACTCAAACATGTTTGTGCTGTGTATAAGGTAATGTCCCTAGCTCTTCACAGTTCTGTTTCCCATGTCATTTACCGCTTGGGGCAGCCATTGTTCTACAGGACCTTCAAGCCATGAAGGAGGGCAAGTGCTTTTTCCAGAGCTGCCGTGGTGTGTTAGAGGTACTGAGCTATGAAGCACGCTTCACGCTTCCTATTTTAGTCTGGCAGAAGTGACTGAGCCTGGTCTCTAACCACCTCTCACTTACTAGGACATTAACTGTCTGTTGGCACAGGAATAGATGCAACACTTGTAATACATGGCCCACTTTCATCATCCTAGTCCCAGCTTAGTTGTAAGTTCTTCCAACTATCTTCAGACTTACAAAGCCAACAAGTTTGCCGCTTCATTCAAATATCAACAGCCCTGCCAGTATTATCAGAAGAGTGTATATACTGTACTGTGAAAAGGACTGTATATGCATCCTTCAGACAAACAATCTTACTGTGTTCTTGCATCCTCAGAGTGGCACTCCTGAGCATTGCTGATGTTTGGGCGTGCTTTTAAATTACTATATCATGTAGTAGTTCATCAAGTGAAATCATTATACTTAATGAATTGTTTTATAAAGTCTGTTGCAAGTCAGTCCACTGTAGAAATACTATAATAAAATATAGTTGAAATAGTGATACACTTTAAGTGGGAAATTTTCCTCATTCAAGTCATAATGTTCAAAATGTAGGTCCTGAGGTGGATCATTTTTAAGCATCATACAATTCAATGTTGAAACAGTTCTCAAATCTCACTGTCCTTTATTAGAAAAGCAATTTGAGTATATTTTCCAATACTGCAAAGATGGACAAATAAAATGAGACATATTTTCAATTTAAAATTTTGTATGAACTGAATTTTCTTCTTTTGTGTACTTAAATAATGCTTATGTCAAAAACCTGAAACAAAGGTTTTACATTTGCAGTGCAATATATATTTTGCTTTACTTATGGTTCCACTGGAATAATTATTGGAGATTAAATACTGAAATGTGAATAGAAATTGTGCTGTTTCTCTGACACTGCTAACTGTTTCCCATTTTGAGAAGGTTTGCTGTTGGTACAGTTACAGCCTGATGAATTAGACTTCCACTGGGGAATTAAATGATTTGTACCCCAAGAAAGAGAAAATTCCTGCATGTAAAATCTTTGTGTAAAAAATGGGAGATGCAAATAGTTATAATAGAGAGGGGTATTTCTGGATATTATCTCACTGGGATTTAAAAATGGTACTTTGTTAGTCTGCAAGCAGCACTTTTTAAATGAATGGTTGTAGATTTGTAAATATGTAATGTTTAAATTTTATTTACCAAAAACCAGTATGTTGGATGTTTTGCTTTGGTTTGTAGTTCCTTTAACATATGCAAGTCAGTGTTCACAATGTTAAGTTTTTTTTCTGTCTCATCCAAAAAAGAAGTTTTACGGTGAGTCAATAAAAAGCTTAAAATCTTTCTGGTTATTTTCATTAACGCTTTATTAGATGGATTAGAATGACAGAAATGTCTGCAACTCTTAACTACATTGTCTGCTCACATGAGGCATTGCATTGTTAACAATAAACCTTTCAGGTTTGTTGATAGTTGATGTCAGTGGCATTTTTTCATAGTGGTTATGTAGAAGACAGTGCTAACAACAAGAATTAGTGCTGGATACAATATGTAAATTTCAGAGATTAGTGTCAGGATGAAAACAAAACTCAAGCAGTTCAACTTCTTGTGATTCTTGGTTTTAGCTTTTGTTAGTGGTAATGTGGTATTCTAACCCCAGATCCGTTTAGTCTTGTTACAGTAGGATGTAAATCCATATGACATCACACTTGTATTGGTGGCACTTACCGTAAATTTTAGGGATTGTATTGCAAGATCAGATACAGATTTAAAAGGAGCCATATGGATACCTGTCAGGATTGCTGTGCAACTCTCAAATCCCATGTTGTTCTGCATGCAGAAATAACTCTTACTGCTTTGCTTTTTCCATGAAAACCTTAGTATTACATTTCCCACAGTCTTAAGAGGGCCAGCAAAAAGCATTTCATGAAGTTCATCGCATGTTCTGTGTACACTTTCTTGGAGGTGTGTGTAGAGTACCAGTTGTAGATGCTTTATAGTGGCATTCATGAAAGGATGAAAACTACCTGCATTAGGGAAGTCATGGCAAACTAGCTGCAGCACAAACCTCGGGAACCACTGTGCTCATTGCTTTTATGCAACTTGAAGGGAGTTAACTTCTGAGATGCAGAATGTGTGTCCACACAATGATTCTAAGCAGAGTAGTTCTGTAAGGGTAAGCAGTAAATGTCTGGTTCTGTTACTGGTTACTGAAGTAAAGTTCATTGATTTCAGTGAGTTTGAGCAGTTGACTAAGTAATTTAGAGTGCGTTCCTGAAAATATTTCTATAATGAGTAAATATTCTGTGCTGAAAATCAGTTCCGTTAACTTGAGGGGATCCGCCATACGGAAAACTTCATGCGTCTATATCATATCAGCCTTTCCACAAATGCCTAAATATGTATGTTATTTGATATCGGTCACTTCATTATCTGATCTTTTGTGGTCATAAAGAAAAACAGTAGAGGCTGACATACCACTTGAGATTTTTTTTTTATATTTTAAAGATATTTTATTCCCAGTAAGTTTATTATAATTCTGGTTGCTTTTTTCAGTAGAACAATTGCTACCTTAAACCCCTTTTGATTTTCATGTATGCTTACATACATCTTGAACTGTCCAAATGTCATACAGATACTGGGCAGGATATTATCTTGTCTTCTAACATCACACTGATGATCAAAAACACAAAGTAAAGAGCAAACATAGTGAGCCCCAGCAGTTTGTTCATTTTCCATTTACATAGAGCGATTGAGATAATCACAAATAGGAGCATGAGAAAAAGGAGAACAATTGCACAAAACAAACCATTGCTACTGACTGCAACTGGACTGAGCTCATTGAAGACAGAGTAAAGGAACCAAGGAACCGGCAAACTGCAAGTAAAGGAAAAGCAATTGAAATAAATGTTTTAAAGCAGTTGATTTTCTGCATCATAACTAAGCAATTTTTCCAAACTCGCAGGAAAAAAATGCATGATTGCATTCAGTATAACCCAGCATAAATCTAAAATTGATGTTGTTCGTGTCAAAAATTGCATTTGGATAATACTTGCACTATCATAATGCAAGCCAAGAATCTAAAAGGGTTTTTAAAATAGTACCTATGAATTAAGTGTCTCAGCATGCTATAATAAAGAAGTAAGTCCTGATGCTTTATTGATGAAAGATAAACACAGATACTGAGCCTTGATTGCATAGGATCTGAATGTCTGAGTGACTGGATAACTATCCTGTCTTTGATGTTAGCCAAAGATTTGCTGCATTTTTGCCTTGAAAAATCAGTAATTTTCTGTTGATTCAGAATTAGGTGAAGATGGTAGTGCTTCTGTTTTGAGTTACATACCATTATTTTCAGCTGCAGAACAATGAGCTGAACTATGCAACTTAATGTTCACTCTGCTGCACTAAGTTAGAAAAATCTGTCTTTCCTGACTACGTTAGGGTTTAAAAAAAAAAAAACACAAAAAACCAAAAAAAACCAAAAAACACAAAACAAAAAAACCCAAAAACTGGTTGTCCAGCTGCCCTTCATTTAATTACAGCTAAAATGAAATTAATTAAGACCCTGTTTGGAATAAAACCAGCTTGCTTTGTATTTCAGAAGAAATGCATCTTTTAGCATTGAACTAGTACTCACCCAACAGTGATATCGAAGATGTTGCTGCCTACAGAACTGGAGACAGCCATGTCACCTAAGCCTTTCCGTGCAACAATGACACTGGTGATAAGGTCAGGGATTGATGTTCCTGCTGCCAGTATGGTTAACCCCATAATTTCCTCTGATATCCCAATTGTTTCACCAACCTAATAAACGCAAAGAAAGTTGGGCAGGGCTGTTAGTTTTGGAACGTGGCATTTAATTGCTCTGTGCAGTCTTAGGTTTTGTGCCATATTTGAGTTAAAATATTCTGAATCCTCTTGAACACGGTAGTAGTTTTCTGCTTTATAGGATAAAAAGTTAAGTTTCATAGTCTATGTTGATCTCAGATTTGCTCTATAGTGCAGAGCATCCGATCGCAGTGTTGCCAAGACTAAGGAAGGCAAAGTCAGGTACAGCGCAACTCTTCTGTCCTAAGTTCACCTCTTCTGGATGCCTTCTACCTTTCTCTCTCCAAATACAACATCAGCTATGTATGATCCGAGAGCTTTGGGAAATGACAGTCTTCTGGATTTATGGCTTAATCAACTATACTGTGAATGTGCAATATATCACTAAATACAAACTGTGGGTCTGATTCTACAAGACGCAAAGTATTGTTTCCCAGAATACCAGGTGAACATTAAGGCAATGGGAGTTGAGATCATTTAGCGGCTTCCAGAATCAAAACCTGTATTTCCCTACAATTTTAATTAGGCAAGGGATAATTATGTTCTGCACAGAAGCATTTCTCAATGAAAAGGCAGTATTAAGATAAATCTTGACAGCACTTTTCCTTTCACTGATGCACAAATTCCCTTGGAAGCTCTCGAAAAAGAATGAGTCTTTGTCAAATCGAAAAGAATGAAATTGAAAATTCCCTTTTGGCTTCTAATAAAAAAGTTTCTACTGTTTTGACGGATGACCGCAGCTGTAATTCATCAGATAAAAAGTCACAGTGACACTGTTCCCTCTCTCTCTATCTACTTGTTCTGAAATGGTCTTGTTTGCAGAGATAAAATAAACCCCTCACCTGGTGAGCCCACCACACCATGAGGTAAGAGAATACAGCAATCCAGACGATGGATCCGAAAAACGTGATGACAAAGAATTTTCTGGAGTCCTGTTAAAACCAAGTTTGAAAAGAAAAACATGGAGAAGTTTCAGGAAAGTTAACAATCCCCAATGAAAATTATTTACCTGAAACACTTTACTGCAATCAATTGCTTTAACATGGACCCTCATCTCTCTAATTGTATTTGGTTTTTGTCAGCTTCATTAGATGACCAATAGTTGCTAGTCTTCTGTAGTTTATTAAATTAAGTCTCTGGAACTATGCTATGCTGCAGCTGGGGCTCCTGTCCCACTCCCTGCAGCATTAATAGCACTTTAAGTACGCAAAGTCTCTAGACGTGGAAAAACAGAACTGGGGACTCTTGCCGAGAGGAAATCTATAGTTCAGTTAATGAATCCAGTAGCAGAAGGAAGATAGATTCTTACTGGGTTTCTAACATCAGGCATAGTGCTCCAGAGAGGAAAGACAATGGGAAAGAGGAAAAGGTAAATTGCTTGTTTTTTCCTAGTTTCTGGCCATTCAAGAGATAATGGCTCATCGTTTTCATCATCATCTGTGCTGTCATCATCACTGTCTTCCTCACTCTCAGAGCTGCTGTCTTTGGAGGTATCGCTGTCTGAAGAGGGCTGTAGATCAGAAAAAAGAAAAATAGCCAATATGTTTTCACACTAACAAGGAGCTGCACAGCATTTATTCACCAGGGCCTCGCCTTGGCAGAGGTCAAATTTGTAACATGGCTGAATGCAGACACAGCCCATGTCTTGCTATTGTGGGACAAAATCCAGCCGTACCCTATCTCAGTGCCTGTGTATTATGTTAATTAACTTGTACGTATTAACTAGAATCAACTTTTAGATGGGGTTTTGACACAAATTAAACATTTACTGTCTCTGAAAACCTTTCCTCGTCAGAACAGCCAAATTACATCAATTGAAAGGAGGGATTAGGGAAACAAAGCAGAAACATGTACTGATGAACACAGGACAGGCAGATACTCATATCTTCCCTTATGTTGGAGTAGCCCTCTGACCTCAGAAGAGTCATCTGAAGAGAAAATACTATACAGTATCAGTTGGTGTCATATTTTGGACCTGATTCATGTTTGTAAGCCGAAATGTTTCAGCTAACGCCTTAATATATCTTATCACTACACACACAGTCTATTTATTGTTGCCAGTTACGGGAAATGGGTTGGGTCTTACCCCAAAAGTTCTAGAGAGGGAAGAAGGAAAGTACATGTGAAGTTTGGTCTGGACTGAGTGCTTATTGCCTATGATGCTTATTTAAATACCTGTCCATCTTGCGGTGCATCTGCCTTCTGTTTGTCTTTGCTGGGTTCAGAATCACTGGCAGGAGTTACCTGAACAGTGCTTGGTGCCTTCTTTTCCTCTTCTGCTAAAAGTGATAAGAGGGAATACCGGTTTCAGACATGTTAGCGTCAGGTAGTCGCCTTCCCCTTGATCAGCAGGAAGGTTTGAGCTTCCTGCAGAAACGTGTAGCATTTCATGTTAAATGCATTCTGATTGCTTAGGTTTTCTGTTTGTTCTCTCTGTCTTCTGTGGATTGTGATTAGTAAAAGCCGGGCAGAATCTGGCCCACCTGGCATAGAATGATACCTTGATGCTCCTATGACCTTCTATCTGAAACTGCTGTAAGAGGCACATGCGTAACAACAGGGAAATGCTAATTATCTGACCTACAACTGATGAGTGTTTCTTGGTTTCAGTCTGGATTCTGAAGATCTTATTAAAGCCATCCTTAAAAGCCAGAAAGGATGTAAAGCTTTGCTTCCCCTTTTTTTCTAGTAGAGCGTGGCATTCTCCAGGGAACTGATATTCTTTGAGGCTTCTGAGAAATGACTGTTAGGTGCTGCCAGACTTTAATCCCTAATCATTTGGTAGGTATTCAAATGTAAATAGGAAAGTGCTGACACATACAAGGAAATAACTGCAATGTCCTCTGTGCTGTTCCTGTGTTAACCTGCATAGCCAAGAACACCACACAAACCTCTATACAGAATACTGTAGACATATGGGTAACACAGAGCAGAGGTGAGAGGGAGTGCCTGACTCTCTGCTTGGTCACAGCAAGGGCCCTTTTCAGACTGCTGCAATTTAGGTTAAGGGATCCCTTCCATATAGTCAAGCCTGTCAAGTCAGTAGGATCGCGTTATCCCATGAATTGTACCAGGATGGGGCATTATAGGGTATCTTATCCTGAACTGGGTAAGCTGATCCAGTACAGCACAACTGCACTAGGGAGCAAGTCTGGAGGGAAGATTTTCAGAAATATGTGTTTTCAGTGAGTGTCATTTGGGATTTCTAAAACCAGGCCTTAAGAGAGTTCACCTGGGATACTTTCAGCCCAAAGTGGGAGACAGAGCGATAACACTTTTGGAATCTGCACAGCTCTACCTATGCACCAACAAAGTTTGTGGAACATGTCATGGGCTGAACGTTCATAGTTCAGTGAAGTCAATGCTGTGTTGATAACTCGCACTGAGAATTTACTTGTTTGTTAAACAGTATTTTCCTCAAGTTTGGTGTCATTCACATAGGTGAGGCCCAGTGTGAGGTACTCTGGTGACTGCTGTACTGCAGCAGGGTGCTTGTGGAGGTGGGACCTTCTACACAAAAGTGTGCTTGTTTTTCAAAATCTCCAGCCTCGCTGCCAGCACAGACCCGTGTTGTAGCACAGGCCAGCTGCTGCCTCTGAATCAGCTCAGAAAGCCTGTGTATCAGTAGTGATATAGAAAAAGCAAAAACTATTAAAAAGGAGGATGTACAGACCCTTAGAATTGTTATAGACAAAGTCAGTGCAGCTTTTCTCTGTGGAGGAACCTTGCGTGCTCTTCTGCTCTTGCAAGTGTGCCAAATTTCCAAGCTAAAATGAAGGTACTTTGTTTTAACGAACACCTCATTTGCAGGGTCTACCAAAGATCAGCAGCATAGCAGCACCCAACTGCTGTCTGTAATGGTCTGATTTCCCCTCTTCCACCCTTCCGGTTGCAATTTACACTACATCCTTGTAGCACTTTCTGTTTGGATGCTATGTCCTAGACTCCTGTGGGGATGGCGCTTATTGCCTACTGTTAGCAGGCATCGATTGATTTCTGCTGCATTATTATTGCAGCCATCTGTGACCAGTAATAACAGAAAATTTGTGTTAGACCATAGTGTTTCTTTGCCAGCCCTTGGGTGTTGAGTGCTGGGAAGGTGAGGGATTGCAGTGCAAAACAAGGCAAACAGCACTGATTCTTCTTGCACTCACCTTCTGGTTTTGATCCTTGTCTAGCCAGAGTCTCTACTTTGGCCTTGGCTATGTTGCTCAGGATGTCAATCCTGTCTTTAAATTTTGCTGTGGATGAGAAGGATGCATTCATCAGCAGCTGTCAGCTATGCAAAGCCCCCATTTACCTGCCTCCCCCCAACACACGCACGCTCTCTTGCCCCTTTCCTCTTGCATGGGTTGCAGTCAACACTGACGTGTGAGTTGTCTTTCTGGCTGTGGCCCTAGGTTTTGGCTGCTGCTAGTTGATCATAGCTGTTATATTTAAATGCTTAGTACTACGACAATTATGCCAACGTTTGACATGTAACCAATACTTTCATATTTAAAAGAGAATCTAGAGGGAAGAGAAATCCTTTCCAGTTCAGTAATACAGGGGATATCTGTACTTCATAGGAAGCAAATGCAGAAAGAACAGAGGACTGCTGATTTTTTTCAGGCTAGGTTATGTCCAAGCTAAAAATTACATCTTCCTTCTGCCATGTGGCTGTTGAAGAGGCTTTACTGTGCTGCTTGCAGCCTGGCGACCTGATGGTAAGGAAAAATAAAAACCTTTTATGTTCCAGTTATCTGGAATATGATTGATTTCTCTAAGTGTACACGAGTGTCTCCTCTGCTGGAGTTGATCTAAATTCCTGGTATCCAGGTTCAACAGGGTCCAGGCTACCCAAGAGATCATCTTCACCAGTGCAGTGCCCAGTACTATATTTCTGGGACTGCTGAGGACTTCTTCCACTGTAAACGGTGCTCTGCTCAGCTGAGCTGCTTTATTATTGTTTTACAGTGAACTGTGAAACTGTGTGTGTGTCTCCACCATTAGGTGTTGTGCTCAAATACCTTAACTCCTACTCTCATTGAAAGTGAGCAAGTCATTGGCTCAAAGAAAAGCCTCGTTTTGCTCTAGTCTATATTCTCTGTTGAGCTGCCTACCCAATGACTAAGCTGAGGGTTACAGGGTTTGCACAGGGACAGTAGCCACAAGAAGGCGGCCATGCTATGCTTGGCTTGTGTGCAGGGCTGTAAATTAATTTCCTCTGAAAGTTTTATCACGCTGATTTAATCTACTGTACTGTTGACTGTGCAACCAGAACATGCTGTTGTCATTTGCCTCAAGGGCAGGGCTCTGCCGCTTTATTCATCACTGTGATACTGAGTTAATAGAAATAGCAGGTTAGAGGCCCTCAGCCATGCAGGCAGATCTTCTGTTCTGAGCCGAACCTCATGAAAATCAGTAGACTCTGGTATATGTCAAATAACTGGGACTGGCTCAGACATTAAGGCTTCTGGGGACGAGTCCTGTTCTGGTGTGATTCCTGTTACCGTCTGACAGAAGCATTTTTCACCAACTGGGATTTCCACTGAACACTGGAATGGCTGGACAGAGATGAAACAATGAGCTCTTCTCCTTTGAAAGGCTGGCTGGGACTAAAAAGCCTGACTCTTCCATGCTCCTTGTCGATATTGAAGCCTACCGGAGGGGATGTGAAGAGCTTTGCTTCATTCCCCCTCTGCTGAAGCTAAGCACAAGCATACCCATCGGTGCAAGGCAACGAAGAGGTGACTTTTTGCTCCCAGTCTCCTCTAACCACTGGGCAATGCATCTTTCTGTTCAGCTTTTCCCAGAAGCTGTTGCAAAAGCTTCTGTCAGCAGGGTCAGGACGTTCAGGCTCAGCCTGAAAGAGATTATATAAATTCAAGATCCTGGCTCCCTGCCCTCACCTAGGCTGCGGGCTGAGTGCCGACCTGAGCGGAGCCTGTGAGCATCTCTGTGTCAGGATAAACAGATTAGGTCCAGGCCACTATCCAGTTCTCATGAGATCAGCCTTATTTAAAAAGGTGTTAATTCCTCTGACACACATGACATCCACATGCAGGATGGACTGAGACTGGAGGAAGAGCTGGCTATAAGCTGGCCAGATCTGCAGGTCAGCATGGGGAGGAAGGAGATCTGTCAGCTCAGTCCTTGCTAGTGCTGGGGATTAGCTGAGCAGGGCAGCGTGCTGGCTGTTTCAGCAGCCAGGGGCAGGGCACTGCCAGTGCTCCGCAGCCCTGTGGGCTCAGTCCTCACTGAGGACTGCAGTCCCCTGGGGCATTCGCTGCTGGTAACTCTGCCCCCTGGTCTGAGCGCCCATCACACGGGACATGCCCGTGTCCAGGGGCCCTGAGATGCTCTTCAGGAAGATTCCTATCCTGTGGATTGACAACATCCAGGCTGGACTTAAGGTGGCAACTGAGCTTCTACCTTGAGTTTGGCTCTTATTTTTAATTAATTATTTGGCTCTAATATTTAATCTAACAGGACTAACTTACAACATGAACAACAGGAAGGACTTTTTTCTCTAAAATTTGGCAAAACCTGGAGGATTTGGGGATGCTGCTGTCTAAAAGTAGACATAAAAAACATCTCATGACTCCCTTTACCCCTTCATATCATGATTCTCTTAAAACAAGTGATTGAATGCTAATGAAGCAAGGAGAAACTGTAGCTGCCTTCAGTCTTCTAGCTCAACTCTAGCCTGCAACACTGCCTGCTGCTCTATTCTGGTCTAATTTCCAAAGTCATTAGCTTGTTAACTGGGGCATACTGAGGGTAGACAGCTCTGATAACCTTGCTGCTGGAGCAAGCCTTTTTCTTCATTCAAAAGTGAAAGTGGGCTTCTGTCTTCTTCCCTGTATGACTAGAATTTAAAGGATAATCTGATGGTAAGACTGGAAGTTCAGAAATGAGAGGGTTCCTCAGTTTTTCCAAAATCCTTGTTCCCTTTAATTCTCCAACAGTTCCCTCTGGTGTCTAGCCGGAAGGTCTTGAAAAGATCTCATGCTCTGCTTTACACACTTTCAGAGAAAGTGGGGAAAAGACCAAAGCTGCTAGAAATTCCTCATTTAAAAGAAAAAGGCACTTTGAAAATAAAAGCTTCTATCAAAAATACAATTCAGGATGCAATGTAAATGTTAGAACTTCTGAAGTAAAACACCTAGTATCCTGTAGACAGAGAAATCCCTTCCTAATACAAAAAGAAAAAATAAACATTCTAAACTTGGTTAAGTTTCTGTTAAATGAGAAATTTTGTTTCACACAAGAAGTGTTGCATTAGGAACAGTGAAACAAAGTTTGTGTTTCAGACTTCTGCTTTATTTCTAAGGCCTCTGCCTCTGGAATTCGGTTTTGGAGGCCCAGTGCCGGCAGTTTTTCTACATTTTGGACCCTTGCTGCCCTGAAACTACTTCTGTGCTGCCCAAATAAAATGCAGCTGCAGCAGAAAGAAGGAAACCCTACAGAGATCCTAATTTCAGTAGGTTAAGTTAGGAACTGCTGAGCAATAGTTGGCAACCTTTTTCTTTTGTAGCGTGTTCTTTACCACAGCCTCTAAGTGCTGATGCTACAGGCATTGGCAAGAAGGAACAAGGACCCTTGAGGAAAGATAAATTGCTTTGGGATCATCTTTTATGTTGCAACCTAATTACAGAAATGTGTCCGGTACAGACAGTGCTGCACACACTGTGAAGAGAAAGACTTTGTTGGTGATCAGTGGGAACTAGGCACCCAGCTGTCCTGAGGGTGCCAAAGGGCTGCAGTACTATTAACACAAAGGCTGAGCTCGCAGTCCTGATATACCTTTCGGGTTCAAATCCTTTTTCAGTGTCATCCTGGGGAAGTCACTTCATCTTTTTGGCCAAGATCTTTAAGGCACTTAGGTTTCCCAGTCTGTTCATAAACGATTCCTTTTCTCCAGACTCCCTTTTCTTTAGGTATGAATTTACCAGGGTAAGGAGTGTCTTCTACTAGATACACAGGACCTAGGACACTGGCTCCTTGATTTTGAGTGCTGTGCTGTTGTAATATCAGTAACTTTCTTTATCATTATCTTTTCTAAGGAGCTGACTGTTCCAGCAGTGTTGAGTGAAACAGGCATGTACCTGGGGCAGAGGTTTTGCCCTTAACTCAGTGGCATTATTACAGTAAAGGGTCTAAGAAATAACAACCTTCTGGAGAGACTGTAACCCATCCTCGCATCGTCCCTGTTGTATTAGACTTGCTTAAGTACCTATGGTCACACTCCCATCTAGTGGCTGCCGCATACAGAGACAGTAACTCAAATTCTGCCTAGCTGAAATGAGAGGGCAAGTTTTCTTTCAGAGAATATCCAGACCACTCCCCCCCGAGTCTCATTTATTCAATATTCACAAGTCGTGGTAATAAAGCCTCTTCAGCAAGGCCAGTGTCTTACAACTGTATTGAAGCCCTGCAGCAGTGTATTTTGGGCTGAGCTAGCTGGGACAGCACTGGAGCACTCTCCTTGGCCTGGGCTGGCATCCTCAGGCCCCCACAATTCCTGCTGAGGTCCCAGGGTTTCACCAGGACACCAGCCTGGACTATCAAGCCAAATGTGTGCTGGCCTGGGGTGGGCAGATGCTGCACAAAGGCATTTAAAGGTGCAGGAAGGATGAGAAGGAGCTGGAGGGTCTCTGAGGGGCAGCAGTCCCTCAGGTATGGCACTTTCTGATGCTAAAGGCAATGGCATGTCTTCTTGTAAGTTTTTGTTTTTGTCCTTGTGCTGTTGACACCACCTTTTGGGGGGGGTCAGGAGGCAAGGGCAGTAGAGCAAACCCTGATGAGTCTGGCTCTTGTTAGGCTACCATTAGTAACATGATGGGTGCCTTCACTAAAATCTATCAAAGCGGACACTTATCTGACTTGCTGTCCTTATCAAGCCTCCTTTGTCCCCTCGATCAGTTCATGCAGCTGGGATTTTGATCTGGAGAGTCCTTTTTGTAACCTCTGTGATAGACACGAGAGGTGTTGATCTGCTTAGCTTCAATCTCTCTTTGAATGGACAACAGATAATCTCTTTAGAACAAGTAGGGCAGTGGAGGGGCAGGGCATGTGTTGAGCTAGGAAAGAAAATCTAAAAAAACCTGTCTTCTTTTAACATGCTTCACCATTTCTTGGAAAGTGAACCTCCACACTGTGTTTGGATTAAAGTTGACACAAAGCAGCACGTTAAAAGTTTGTGTGCAAAGATCCTGGGTCTCTCTGGAGATGTGGCTTCTCTGCACACTGGGCAGTTTAAAAGAAGGTGTTTTAGTCCTGAGCTGATCAGCCCTTGGCCATGGGGAGTTGGCCCATTGCCTGCAAAGTGCTGTGGGTACAGTTTACCATGGCAGTGATGATGATACTGCAGTGTTGCAGGTGGGCTTTTAGATGTGCTCAGTGTCAGTCTAAATCACATACAGATTGGCTTAACCATCATAATTGGAACCTGCTGTGTGTTTTAGATCTCAGCTGGCATTTTAACCACTGTCAAAACAATAATTCTTCAAGGGTTTTAACTTCTTTTTCCTCTTCTTCAGGTTTATGCCTTGTGAGGGGCTTTGTGCACAGCTAGGGTGGTGTGTAGGTAATGAGCTCTCCCTGTGTTCATTTTCCCATTATAAATGAGACTGACAGGTTGAGCAGCTCTTTCTCAAAAATGTAGTCAGCATTGAATGCTGCTGTTCCAAGGCTGTGGTGAGGTCTGAGCTAAGAAGAGGAAGGAAGATGTGACATGCTATGAGATGGAGGAAGCCTGTAACTCATTTGCTGCTCCTGCTCTCACAGGGTCAGCAGAAGATGGGGGACCGCAGTGAGTGCCACTGCAGAGACCCCAGCAACAGCAGCTGCTCCACATGCCCTCATCCTCCCTCAAGCAGCAGCTGCCACCACAGCAGTAACCAGTTTGGCACAGACAAAGTAGATATGGCAGGGCCAAGATGTGAGGTGTTTGTCCTTGCTAGCCATGCAATTAGACAGGGTTCATCCCACCGTTGCAGAGCTCCCCCCCAACATTACCTGTGATACTCAGAGCTGCATTTCAAGGATGATCCCCAACACCCTGACATACAAAAGCTGTATTCCCAGTTAAACTGCTCTGCGCTCAGGGCTGCAAACCCAAATCCCTCAGATGTGGAGCATTCACTCACCTTCTGTCAGGGGGTCCAGGGTGTGGATCATGAGTTGGAAGATGGTGCTGCGCATTTGAGAGTTGTGTAGGGAGGCTGAGCTGCTGCCTCGCTGTAAGGCTGATGCAGGCTATGGAAAGGTACAATGCAGCAGTCAATAGCAGTTTCCTCCTCAAAACATCTCCACCGTTGGTTCGCCTCTGCCCTGAGGATGCATTTATATGGAGGCTGATCTCCCCAACCCAAGGAGCAGCCTCAGCATGGATTTTAAACAGCCTCTGCATTCAAGTTCACAGGATGGCTGTCAGTATCAACTGTTCACAGCAAGAGACATGCTCTTCAGATAGCAAGCCAACCTGTCCTTAGATAAATACAACAGGCTCACACGGACTCAGCATCAATACAATGTTATTATAAATTATAATAATCGAAGCATGCAGTGCTTTTAGTTATAAACTTGTTAATAACTGTGTAGATTTATATGCTGCTAAAAGATAATGTTACAGTCATGCCAAGTGTCCTGACTTAACTCAAAAGCTCTGGTGTTCTGTTCCTATAGTCAACACCAGAGTCCTAATGAGCTTTTGACTGAACATTAATTAGTACAGGTAGGTTAAGTGCGCAGAGGGACAAGTAGCATCCATACGAGGAAGCTAAGACCTGTTATTTTACGTACATATGCAGCCACTACATCAGATAGGCCTCTCCGTGCAATGGCTGGCCAGCCACGGGGAAGACAAAGGGTCAGCAATTTAACCAGGAGCAGAGGAATAAGCTCTTCAGTGTTAGCTACGGGGAAGGACAGACCCTACCAGCCTCTGCTCTGGGAGCTCAGGAGGACAATTGGCCATGAAACCAGGTAAGAAAAGTAATGCTCCGAATTTCTCTACGCCCATTTAAAGCATAGAATGAATAGCACTCTGCTAGTCAAATCCACTTGGGAAGCCTGAGCTGTCTCTTAATTTTTATAAAAAGTTCTTTGAGGACACAACTCAGCCAGGTGTCCTCTTAAGTAAGCTGTGGATATTGTGCCAAGCATGGCTGGTTCTTTGCACAAAGTAGGATTTGATCCAGGTTTCTTGACGCAGAAGTTGACACCTTTATTCATGACCTGACGTGGGGAGGGGTTCAAAATACAATAACTTCAGATCCCTGAAAAGTTGCTTAGACCTACCTGCAGCTTCCTCCCATCTGCTGGATTCTTTGTTCCATCATCTGCAACTGCCCCACTGCTTTTCTGCATGGAAGCAAGAACAAAAATGATTGAAAACCACTACCGCTTCCCCTGCTTTTTCAGGATATAATGATAGCTCTTCAGGCTGCTGTCTGTGAGAAAGTGGGACAGCTAATAGAAATGACTATTCACGGATGCTACTGAAAGAGCTGAAACCATGTGCTCTCCTTAAAACCATGTGGCCTCCAAGAGAAACAGGATTCTACCTACAGGTCCTCAGTGATGATGTAGGTACCTGGAGGTGGACTCAAATGGCCTCTACTGTCTGATTCCTATAGATATAGGCAGCCCCAGACTTCATCCCCAAACATCTGTATCCTGACTCATTTTCCAGCAGAGGCAGAGTGAAGGTGCAAAGGGGTATTTTTTTCCAATAATCAGCATTACTTTCCATATAGGTAATTTATTTTTCCCAAGGGTTAGGTCCAGCAGCTCTCTGTCATGCTACTGTGTGCTAGTGAGAGTTCTCTGTAAACTTAAAGTGCAGGGGTTTTTTTTCCTTCAGTCTGAATGGTTGGATTCAATTTGTGATGATTGGTGATGTCCACAGTGATGTATGTGTGTAGCTGCAGTATCTTGCACGTGTATCCCACTGGAATGCAACACATGAGCTTTCAGGACTCCCAGCCTCGAGCCCTGGCTGAAAGACAGACCAGGAGGAGAAAAGAAAAGCACTTTCTTGATTCTGCACCACTTCAATTATCCTCACCTGTCTTCCTTTCTTTCCTTAAATTATGTGGAGTGCTGAGACCGGAAGGGGCAAAGCATGCTTGAGTGCCAGTGACACACGTCTGACTAGTAAAGCATGTGAATGCCAGAGGACAATTTGAAATCTAATGGTCTCTGCTTGACAGTCAGCAGTAGCAGAGGTCAAGAGGACAAAGAGGCAGCTGGGGGAGGGACAAAGGAGGAAGAAGTGGGCAGGCACACTCAAGAAGACAAAGCCCCAGGTGTTCTGGAGACCATGTCCGGGCCAGATCTGCTAGTCTGAAAGGGTAATTGGCTCTGGGGTCACCCTCAGGTACTGTCTTTGTGTAAGCAGTCAACTCTTCTTTCAAAAGACAATGAGTGAAGGGCACTGGTCTCAAATCTGGAGCGTGTAGACAAGCCACAAACCTCTCTGCCTGAGCACCAGCGGCATACAGAATTGTCTCTGAGCACACACAGCTGTGGTCAGTGCATGGAAATGGGATCTGGGCATTTCGATCTTGTTGCCAAATGCTGATCGGGAGAGGTGGCAATGGTTGCTAAAGGCTGCCAGATCCCCTTCTGTGCTGCAGTTTGGGTAACAAGTGATACCACCAGCATCCCAGCAACACACTCAGCTTCAGAATGGAAAAGGAGAATTTCCTCCAACATCTCTCATCTGCAAAAGGTTTGGACAGCACCTCTTACCAGAAGCCTTTTTTCGTCTATTTAACACAGAATTGTCCGATCATGTTCTCAGACTAACAATGTGTTCCTGCAAGTGGTTTTTTTGAAACTCCTTTGCAACAACTGAGTGAGGAAAATGCCACGCATGTCTTTGAAAGTAGATAATTGACCGCAACAGATATCTTTAGTAATTGCAAGGGTAAAACTCCCTTTTAGTGGTGTTCTCTAATTTCTTAGAATCTCTACTATCTAGATTGCATTTTCCTCATTCTATAACCGTAATTATTGATCAGTACCTGTATTCTGAGGTTTTGTTTGAATATGCACTTTGTGAAGGAGATGCAGTTTTTCTTTGTGGTTTACACTAGAACGAATTATTTCCAAGTTGCCCTCTGAACAATAAGGACACCAACCTTCCGTATATGCTGTGCTGATGCTGCCTGCACAGCATTTAGCTTCTTGTTCAGCTCCTGCTTCACCCATTGTTCTAGGTACACGTTCTGTTTCATAGTGAATACATATGTGGCATAGGCAGTCAGTAAAAGGAGGCTTTCCCACCAATCAATGACACTGTCTAGGAAAAACAGGATGAGCATCAGTAAGTCTACAATGTAGAATGAGACGTCTCTAAATAAGGGCCACCATGTCAGGTGGAGTATCTCCCTTGAGAAGAGGGCACAGGTGCCAATGACAAAGAGGATATTAAACACTGCTGAGCCCACAATGGTACCGATGCCCACATTGCTGTGTGAGATGAAGACACCTATGAGGGAGGTGAAGAGTTCTGGTGCTGATCCACCTGCTGCCATGAAGGTGGCTCCAGCCACATCTTCAGAGATCTGCAACTTCTCTGTGATCACTCCCAAAGCAGGGACAAAATACTCATCACACACTATGGCCAAGGCCACGAATACATATATCATGCCAAAGATGTGAAGTACAACCCACCCTTGCCTGCGTTCTTCCACACTGAATAGGTCCTGGGGATATTCTCCTTTGGACTCGTGTGGTGCCTTTTCATCTGGGTAGCTTTCACTGACATTTTCTCGCTGTGGTGTTGTATCCACTAATGTAGTGATGGGCACAGTTGGCTCAGGATCCACATATACACAGTGCCTTATTTTGGGTGCTGCTGTGACATTGCCTGTTACGGCAGTCTTGTTGCTGGAGAGGTCCCTGGAGGTCACTTTGCCAGGGTCCGTGGTTTGGGGTGCTGTGTGTGGTGCTGGAAGGGCAGAGGGGCTGAACTGGAGCTGGTAGAGAGAGAGGACCAACACTATGGCAAGCAAGAAAAAGATTCGGTTCCGTTGTAGCCGTCTTCTCCGTGGTAAATGCATTTCCTAAAGGTTCAAAAATCAGAGCCGTGTCCAGAAGCCACTGAAGACTTCTCTTGATCAGCAATTTGCATTTATATCCACCATTGGAGTTTCTAGCTGATCTTAGGCATCAGGAGTGAAACTGCATGACACGAAGTGTAGAATTCTGCAAAAGAAAATCTGGTGTAAAAAATAAAGTACTGCAACTTGCCACCATTTGGGTAGCATTACTTCACTGGCTGCTTTTCTGTTTTTCAATAAAAAGAAATGGACTTAAATGAGTAAAGGCAGATCTAGATTCAGGTTTCAGGCTTTTTTTTTTATGACTGTAGGCTATGTTGATTAATAATCAAAGGTTTGGCTTAATAGAGAGGAGTTGGCCGAGATAGTGCAATCTGAGCTGTATTCTGATTCCACCTAATGCCCACATCCAGGAGCTATTAAGGCTTGTGTTTTCACTTGAGTCCAGCTGTTACTCTGTAACATAAACAGTTGGGTCACTCTTCTGCAGGAGGAGAGGATAGGGCTTCTGTTAAGGAACCTACTTTAAATTGTTAGAAAAGATGACACTCTGAAGACAAGATCATGCTGTTAAAGCCTCCCTCCTACCAGACCAGTTATTCACCTAAGTAACATCAACAGGAGGATGAAAACTACTTGATAGTTCCCAACTCTGCTGCTCCGTGGCTCTCCAGCCTTGCACTCCCACAGAATACAAACCAAGCAATGGTGAGCTTTTTTCTTTCGGTTTGAGAAAAGCATGAGAAGACTTGGTTCTAGTAAAACTGAGGGTGCTGAGCATCCATTTGTTTCTATGACTACATCTTTCAAGCCTTTCTGTACAAATCAGAACTGGCAAAGTGGAATTGCAATCATACCTTTTATTAGGGGATAATTAGCATATCTTGCATAATTATTTGCACGGCATTTAGAAAGGGAGAGAAATTGTAAATGCCAGAGTGACAGAGCCTGCAGCTGTGACAGTATGGAGACAGTGATTTGGGGCTGGACAGAATGTACCCTTCAGCACTGCTTGAATGTTTTACCTTAGAATATCACTCTTCATTAATTATTTTTTTTCCCCCAGACTGGGAATGTTACGTTATTCTTGAGCTGGATGTGAATCACAGTTCTGCAAGCCATTCTCAGATAAGCTCTTCATGCAAGTTAGCACACACTTACCCTCTTGCACAACACCCAGTGAAGTAATCAGCCTAAATGTCTTGCAAGACAGGCATTATTATCTTCTTTTAAATAGCTGGGAGGATCACTAAGGCAACAGTAATAGAGGGTCATGGGAGTACACCTAGATAAATAGATGATATAAGCTTTGCTTTTCATATGTAAAAAGAACAAAAGCATGCATATGGCAGAACTGCATAATATGTATAACAAATTGCACACTATTAGAAAATAACCCTTCCTAACAAAGATAAGAGAGTAAAAAGAATGACACACAGAGCAGAAGACGTATGCACACATGCCTATTTAAACACTGTTTTTACTTCTCCTCTCCAAAATGAGCTGCTTAAAAGACCTTTTGCAAGCAGAAACATATCCAAAGCTAGGATCAATTGTAAGAGCTCTCCAGCCTTTCACAATACCTGACCATCAGCCTCTTTGTTTCTCTAGTCTTGTAAGTTTAGCAGTTCTCTTACAGGTCAGCTCCTGATCAACTCCTTTCTCACTGGTTGGACTGTCTCAGTCATAAGAGATCTGAAGCAATCAAATGAACCTCCACAGCTTACCTTCCAAAGGTGCTGTCCAAGAGGAAGAGGAGTACCAAGGGTTGAGCGTAGTGCTGGAAGCTTCTTGGATACTTAGCAGCCAGATGGGAGATGCTGTTGCAGAGAGAGAGGGGCAGATGAAAATGATCCCATTTTCACGATGCCTCTGCTGGCGGAGTTCTAATACAAGAGAGGGTCAGGTGTGAAGGACATATTACTGGAGGAATAGCCAATCCAGTTTAATACCTGCAGTCCCTAAGAAGATTAAATAGTATTGTATAGATTTGGGTCTATCTCTGAAGCCAATATCTTTGTCTGCTACTACAGGTTATTCTCAGTATAAGGGCAGGCGATTATCTCCATTACAAACTACCAGATGAAAGTGCCAACCATGAGACACGTATTGTTCTCACGGCAGCTATGGAAGAGAGCAGCGGGGGTAAATCACACCGGTCCCCTGCATGGACCAGTGGTCACTTAAACAAGACAACTCACACGTAGCTTCATTTTGAGGCATCTCGTACGGCTGACCAGACAAGCAGCTCTGCTGGCCTTTGCCACAATATGAGTCTACTTCGCAATGCCAGAGGGAGGTTTAAAACCCGCTGTCCCCTGGACAAATCCCTCAGCTCCTGCACCACGATCACCGAGGCAGAGGGACGCTGCAGGGCCCAGCCCCTCGCTGGCAGAGCCACCCGAGGATGGTGTCAGTAACTCTTTCGTACCAAGCGGCACTGATACGGTGCAGCTCCACAAAGGAAGAAACAACAACATTCCCGGCCAAAGATATAATGCTCATGAAAATCCAATCAGCAGATTTGTTACAGGGGAATTCGAAAGTGATGATTTGATAATTTTAAAGCAAACTGTTGTCTGAATAGACAGTTTTGCAGGGGTACATCCGAGCTTTGCAACGGAGTTTATTGAACCCCCTATCCTTACTCCCACGTTTACAGAGCTGGGAGAAGGAGGCCCACTAGCCCGTTGGGACGCTTACGCATAAACTCTTCTCTGTGCATAGCAGTCTATTTCATGGTGGCAGTACTTTTCCACAATACGGGCACCTAACTGAACTGCTTTCCCTAACGTATGCAGTATTACAGACTTCTCCTGCTTTTACTGCTGAAAACACCCTTTTTCCCGGCCGCCCCCGCGGGGCGGCCTGCTGTGGGAAAGGCTGGCCGGGGCCGTGGGGAGCGGCGCCCGGCAGCCGCGGCCCGGCCCCTTCCCGCCTCGGCCGCCGCGTTCCGGGGGGGACGCTTTCTGCGACGGACCCATGGCGGCACGGCGGGCTGGGGGTGAGCGGCACCGTTTCCCTTCCCCCTCTCGCCTCGCTCGCCTTTCAGCCCCCGAAACACCCCGGGCCGTCCCCGGGGGAAGGCTCCGGGGAGAGGGCCCGCTGAGGGGGAAGGCTTGGGAGGGAGGGCTGGCTGCCTGCTGGGGGTTCCCGGGCCTCTCCTCGGCCCTCGGGGTGCCCCTGCTGCTCCCTTTCCCTCCTCGAGACTCAGCCCTGGCCGCGCTCACCGTTTCCAGGCCTTTACAGCGGTTGGATGTGCTGTGTGTGGTTCAGGAGCAGATCTGTTGACTTAATCTGTGCTAAATCCCACGTTTTGGGGGGGAAAAGGGTAATTGTCACTTCCCCTGCTGCACAGTGGGGTCAGTTGAGAGGGCGAGACGCGTTGCCTCATAAGTGCAGCTTCAATAATCGTGTGGCCTTTTTCTTCCCCCTCCATGCAGGGGATCACTGTTCTCCGCGACGGTAGCAGAGAGGAGCAGCTCATCATGCCGACGGTGGTGGTGATGGACGTGTCGCTCTCCATGACACGGCCGGTGTCGGTGGAGGGCTCCGAGGAGTACCAGCGGAAACACTTGGCTGTTCATGGCCTGACCATGCTGTTTGAGCACATGGCGACCAACTACAAGCTGGAGTTCACAGCCTTGGTGGTGTTTTCATCACTTTGGGAGCTGATGGTGCCCTTTACGAGAGATTACAACACGCTGCAGGTAGGCTGCATGAAACACAAAAGCAGTAAGCTGTCAGCATTTAAAAATAAACCAAAACCCCACGCATGTTTCCAAATCATGGTGAAATTGTGTGATTTCATATCGTCCTGTGCACAACGTCTTGAATTGAGCATTTTATCTGTATTTTAAGGATAAGTGAAGTCAATGCATTTGAAACGTTTTTCTACTTCACAAATTGTACCTTTGCAGGTGACCTCTGGAGTGCGGTTATTTAAGTTAAAAGTGGGGATGAAGGAAAGGGCTGCCTGATGAAGCTCTTAAAAATGCCAGTGGTTCTGTGAGGTTCACACTTTTGTCTGTAGTTGTTGATTTGCTCTTGATAAATGATGCAGCAGACAGGACCATTAGAAAGATTCTGAGTCAAGTGATTTGGTATAGAGAAGATGCTTTTAAGAGTGTGTACCAGTTGAAGCAGGGCAAGAATGAGAATGAAGTGATTTTAGGCCTCGCAGATGCAGTGGGAAGTTGGGAGAAAATGGAAGGGATAAAGTCCAAGAAAGAAATTTCATATGAATGCAGTAAGGCACTGAAAGTCTCTGAATCCAGTAAAAATTGTACATATGTATCCGGTTATCATGCCTAGTATCGAGACAAAATGGTATGTCACTGTCACAGGGCACCACGTTTTAGGTTTGTCAGTTGTGAAACATACAGATTTTAAAAGATATTGTCTGTTACGTTTGCATTTTAGCAGATGAATGCCAGTGCATTCTGTTTGCTTTACTTCCCCCTGCCACTAAGAGTTCATCTGAGGAATTTCTGAAAGCCACGAATCCAGCCAAACTCCTCTAGCATGTTAGTTTTACAGCTGCACCCTTGTTATGATGCTGTGTTAAGTGTGAAGTTTTTATTTTAAGGAGAAAAGCTGGTTTATGGTTATAGAAACAGGATGCAGATAGGAGTTTTGGATTCTGTTACTCTCTCTGCCAAAGAGTTTTTGTGAGACAAGCTCCTTGTGGCGTACTTTCTGAATCCCTAAGAAGTTAAAGTTGCTCTGACAGCTGGGAGGATTTTCTAAGCTAAATGTTTCATGTTAGGCATTGCTTCAAATTTTGACTTTACTGTTTCTTTGAGACATGCAAAGGATTTTTTTTCTCCCAAAGAGCTGTGTTTGTAAAATTACTGTTTCTTCAAAGTCCGCTTTCATTGTTGTCTCATGATATCGTTTGCTATTTCTTGTATCTTTCTTTTTTTTTTTTAACTTTGCAGGTTGTATAAAAGAACATAGCACTTCACCTTGTGTTACAACGCAAAGCAAACATACCGACTTACCACAGAACTGTGAATAACTTTTCTGTGTTTCCTGGTAGTGATATTTCACCCAGCAATGACAGTGGTGTTTGTCTTTACAGGAAGCCCTAAGTAACATGGATGATTATGACAAAACCTGTCTAGAGTCAGCGCTGCTGGGGGTTTGTAATATTGTCCAGCAGGAATGGGGTGCAGCAATTCCTTGCCAGGTACGACTGATTTCACTGTTCTTAGGATCCAACGTATACTTAGTACTCCCTCTAAGTTGCAGATGGAAACGTAAATGTAATTTGGAAACTTTGAATACTCTCAGGCACGCTGGTGCTACAGGAAGACAAAGAGTTAGTATTTTGGATATATTTGGAATATGAACAGAAGGTGATCTTTATTAAAATATTCAGCAGCAAAAAACTAGACTGCTTCCTGTCCAGCGTATTATTGTAGTGGAGTGGATTATAAAATCCGGCCCAAGAGTACTATTTTGGAGGCTTGGCATTTGATCTGGATGCAATCTCTGTGCCAGGAGCCTCACTCAGTTTGGAAAGGATATCGTCACACATACAGTAACCTTTCTCCTCCAGTACCTGATGGTTTCCAGGGCTTGTAACAGTTCCAGGTCTCAAGCAACAGCATGGGACTACTGCTGAGTGTGTGTTGATCTGTCTTCTTTCCCTAATGAGTCATTTGGCATGCATCTGCTCACACACTCCATTCAGCCCTTGCAGCTCTCAGCCTTCTGAATTTCCTGCCTCTTATGGCAAAGTCTGCTTTTAGCCCTCAGTTTTCTGAGACACTTAAGAGCCTGTTGCTCTTCGTGTTAGGATTTAAGTTCAGTAATTTTGCAGCTCAGCGAGCTAGGAAGATGTCTCAAGCAATATTCCTTAAGGAGAAAAAGGATAGAGGTTTATTGTCTAGGCAATGTTTCATAGTCTAGCAAGGATAAAAGGCACCTTGGAAAAGCAGACATTCAAAGCAAAGAACCAGAAGGATGTAAAAACCAAGCATAGATTAGACCTCAGCAACTTGGTCTCTCGTTTGTGTCATGGCTCATTTTACTGGAACTGCAGGTGCTGGGCTGATGAAAGGCAGTGGGGAAGGTACTGTGCGGAATCTTGTAATAGTGAAAAACATTACAGGTGAGCAACAGTTCAGATGGTAACTGAAGCGACTGCAAAAGGGAGAGATTGAGCATGAAGAGAGAATACAAATCTGGACGTAGCAGTTACATATTGAGTTTCAATTGGATTTAATTTTCCTTACCTCTCAGCCAAAAATAATGCCTGCTCTTGCTGTGCAGTGTTGAAAGAGCAGCTGTTTTACTACTCTGGAAATGACTGGGTCTCAGCTGAGTGAAAATAGTTCCATTGTTCAGCATAACCTGTTAGTGCAGCTTTCTACAAGGAGTGACTTTGGACGTGCGACTGAATGGAAAAATACGTATTTTTGCTTTAATAGTTCTGCTGCAAAATGTGAGCATACTGCAGCTGTATTTGTTTGCAAAGGGTTAGGGTAATTAATACCACCTTTTGTGTGGCTTCTGTGGCTTGTTGCGGAAGTTGGGTTGCCCTCCAGATTCTGCAGAAGAAATGGTCATAGTTGGCCTTTATCTTCCGTCTGAAAATAAATAAATAAATAAAACCCGAAGTTCTTGAGTCCAGCAGCAGCAGGCTGCATTTTTGGCTGTATAGTCACTGTTTTTCTAGTGTACACTTAAAAATGGCCATGTTTATGCACAGTATGGTGTGTTTCTGGCTATGAAATTGACATTTTAGTGCAGTTGCCTAATTACAAAAAAATGTGTATTTACCATGCACGTAGTTTAAATTGCAATGGTTAAACCTTCAATTTCTCATTTATGTACCTGTTTCTGGAAATTTTACTCGCAATTCTTTCCCCAGCTCAGTGGAGGAAATCCCCGTGTGAGCCGGGATTTTCAGTGTAGAAGTGCGTGCTGCTAGGAAGGCTACTGAATTGTGTTGGTGTATAGTTGCCCTCTGCAGACAGAGGTGTGTCTTTACTTGGAAATGCTAATCTATCCTCTTTCATTCAAGGTTGTTCTTGTCACTGATGGCTGCTTGGGGATCGGCAGAGGCTCCCTACGGCACTCACTAGCTACTCACAACCAGCGAAGTGAAAGCAACCGGTTTCCGTTGCCTTTCCCATTCCCATCCAAGTTGTATGTCATGTGCATGGCAAATCTCGAAGAGGTGATGCCTTTAACACATACCACCTTCTTTATTACATTGGATAATTACTGTTCTTCTCTGAACTAATGATCGGGTCAGCACAAAACATACTTTGATGTTCTTGTGCTTAGTTTTAAAGTTTAGTTGACGTTCTGGTGCTTAGCGTTAGTTACTCGGTGAAATTTAACTGTAGTATCTTTTTTAAAGTTTATTACTGCACTATTATTATCTACTACTATTGCATTATTATCATAATCTTTACAAATCATGTCAGTTTCTCCTTGGGGGATATTATGCAATTTTTATTTCTCTGTTGATATTACTACCTTTACTGCATTAATGACATTGAATGGGTTTTGGGTCTTTTCTTAATCTACAGTTAAATTCTTGAATTAATTACTTCTATTGCAAAGATGGTCAACACTTAAAACAGCAATAGCTTTATGTAGAAATGTGAGTGAGTAAATTTCTAAAGTCTCTAAGCCAGTGTTCAAGCCAACTTCCCTTAGTTTTGAAGGAAAGGTGACTGTTTTCTTTCTCTTCAGGTACCTTTGAAAATCTCAGTATCAGCTTTAAAAATCTTCACAGTAGTTAGAATTCTGTTGAATAAAAAATGTTTAAAAAGAAGCCTATATAGACTGAAGTTCCTTAGATTAGGTTTTATTAATAGCATTGCTTTTGACCTGACACCTATATTCTTCTGTCTATCACAGAAGGATTTTCTACTTAGGCATGCAATAGATATTTCAGCTTCAAGGTCTTTATCAAGGATGATCCTCTTGATTAAGCTGATGGATTGAAGCATTGTTTAAACATCAGAATAACTGGGAAAATGTTTGAAATAAATCTTCTATTACTGATAAGTTTAGGTGCTTTCACAAGCATTCTCTAAGAACTTCTCAAAAAGAATTCTATCTGCCTTCCCTCCTAAAAATTATATGATCCTGAAGGTGCTGGAAACTTAGCATTACCAATAAAATGTTATACTAGTTAAGGCATTCCTGTGCTCCTGAAGACTGAGAGCTTCTGGGATTTTTGGTTGCTTGAACCTGCTTTCAAAGCAGAATCTAACATGATGAAGCAATGTCTTGGGAGTTGGACTCGATGATCCTTATGGGTCCCTTCCAACTCGAGATATTCTATGATTATTTCATCTGGTGTAATATAAATGCAACATAAGGAGTACATTTCCTGGGAGACCAAGAGTGTTGGTTTATTCAGAAAGGAGTGAGATAACAAAAAATCATGATAGCATCCAGTCAGATACTTTTTGCTGTGTTGTGTATATTTTCTGAAAACATACTGGTTAATAAAAAGAGAGTAAAAAGAAAACTTAATAAAAACATTTCACTTTATTTCTTTACAGCTTCAAAGCACGGATTCCTTAGACTGCCTGGAACGGCTCATAGATTTAAACAATGGGGAAGGGCAAATTTTCACCATTGATGGACCCCTTTGCCTGAAGAATGTACAGTCGATGTTTGGGTTAGTAGACTTGTAGATAATATGCCTTTGTGAAGGTTTCCAGTTAGTATCTGTAAAGGAAAACAAATATAATAAGAAGTCTGATGATATGAGGTGTTCTAATTAACCTTTTTTTCTTTTAGTTTATGATCTTGTTAACTGTATTTTCATCTTGACCTTCACTGGTTAAGGTCAATATTTATTTTAATCATTATGTAACCAAATCATAGCATCTGTTTATGATTAGCAGATAGAAGATACTAATTTCCACAATTATTGTTAGTTTGCCATCAGTGTGATAATATGCTGCTTTGTTTCGTAATTTAGCAATGCTAGAACTATTGAATTAACTCTAGTTAAAAAAAAAGTTTTGGGAGCTAAGTTAGTGTGCTTTAGACAAACTATTTTCATTTGCTATGTATTATGTTTTCCTTAATAATAACTGATCGTGTTCTAGAAAGCTAATAGACCTGGCTTATACACCATTCCATGCTGTTCTCAAGTGTGGCCACTTAACATCTGATGTGCAAGTATTTCCCAGACCAGAACCTTTCATTATAGATGAGGAAATAGACCCCATTCCTAAAGCAATTAATACAGGTAACAAATCTTCGATTGCTTTTTTACTTAAATCCATTTGATTTCTACCTTTTCACTACCACCTCTTATCCTGTATAGTTACTCTCTCATCCACTTTCTCTCTACAAGGATCAATTGCTGACTGTAATTTTTTTGGTATATGTGGCACCGGGGGACAAGAACATCATCCTGTTTCAGCCATGTGTACCTGATGAAAGGGCTGGAGTAGAGTAGAGGCACTTTCAAAGCTCAGGGTGCCAATTTCTAGGGGCAAAGACTGATGAAGACAGCCACAGGCTGCTTTCCATGAATACCCTCATAAGCTTCATGGAGGATAGGAGAGGCGTGTTGAAGAAGGGGCTGCATTTTGTGTTAGAGTTGCCTTTATCAGAAAGGCTCTGTATTATCAGGTGAGACAAACTAGCATCTTTCTGGAGGTTTCTTCAAGGAATCCACTAGGAGTGGAGTCGAGAAGAATTGGTGAGGCAGCGCAAGTAAAGTTTGAGATTTATGAAATCTTTGTCTGTCATCCTGGCACTTCTTACCAATACCAAGTTCTTTTTAAAAACAGCTGTGCAAAGCAAACCTTTCTCAGCCCTCCCATTAGTGGACACTTCACCCATGAACAGCAGGTAGTCTGTAGATAGCCCATGCCTGTGACTTGCCAATGGCTAGGTACGCTTCTTGGAGAGAATACACTGAACTTCACTGCTCTGCTTTAAGAATTAAGTTTGAACTGTAGCATCAAAATTGCTCTCAGGTCCTCAGCAGTGCACTTGGCCACATATGTTTTGTTGTTCTTTCCAGTCAGGCAGTAGAGTGCTGTGGCTCTTGAGCTAAAGGTTGGCAACCTCAGTGACACCCCAATGTGGCTAACTCTGCAAGGGAGCTGATGGGAGTTCCTGCTGGCTTTGTGCTATTTGGGAAGTGCAAAGAGAATGACTTGGTTAGATCGTATGCCCAGGTGTCCTTTCGGATAATTTCTTTTTTGTGAGTTTCTAGCTCTACGGGCAATTTCATTCCCTTGATCTGTCCTGTAGACTTCTTTTTTTCTGTGTTCATCAATAAAATGTGCATGTGAATAAGGACACAATAGCGGTAAAATTTTGCAAAGAAGTGAACTGCAACCCAGAAATTACTGCCACCAAGACTGCCTTGATTTCTTTGGGTTTTTTATAATTTGCAAGAGAAAAAACATTTCTCATTTGGGGTGTGATCGCTTCTTATTTGTAGTTGCATACTGTTTAAATAGGAATGAGTGTGTCTGTACCAAAATAGCAAAAGCAAAGAAAAAGAGCATGCAGTGTGTCTTGATGAGGGAGGCTTTGTGTTGCATTCAGTCTTAGAGTTCCTCCTGTCATTCCAAAGATGGGAATTTGGCATGAAGGAAATTTTGTTCTGTGTGCATTAAAATGCAGCGTATGGTGTGCTCAGCCCCTGAATTCCTCCATGGCTTTAATCAACTGTTCATTGTTCAGCTATGAGAAAAATGGATTGAATTGCCTTTGGGCCAGGTCCTTTGCTTGGGCTGTCAAGGAGAAGACTGTGCTTTCCAGTTCCAGCTGCAGTACAGGTTGGAAATGCATTGAATTTCTAATTGTGCCATACACATATGGACATGTGTGCATAGCTAGAGCACAACATGTGTCACCATGCTTCGGGTAGGGAAGAGTTTACAAAGCAGGTACTCTCTACACCTCTGCCAGTGTAGAGCTGGTCAAAGGCTAGGCCTAAGCCACACACCAAAACCTTCACGTGGCTAAAAGACATGAACCTGATACAACATTTCTCGCAGCCAAGAAGTGGGGAGGAAATCGGACAAGGCTGAGCATGAAGGACATGGCTGCCTCAGTCTTTTACCAGCAAATGCCCACAAGTCTGTATGAGGTAGAGCTGCATTTAAACTTCCAGTGGGCATATAAAACTCAAGAACCACAACTCAGTCTTCCCAGTCCTAGGAACATGCCCCATTGGGGCTAACCCTGCCAGAGAGTTGAATGGGAATTCCTGCAGGTTCTGTGATGCCAGCTGGAAGCTAGTAGATTTGGTTTAGTCTAGCTACACCCTTATACTTAAAGAAAACCTTTGTTTTCTCTCCTTTTGAATTTAAAATGCCAGTAGGTTGGGTACAGTGTAAAAAACACGTGCACAATTCTGTATTTGTCTCGCAGCACAGTTCATGGGACAACAGTATGTGTGTGATGGAAATTATGTTCTCATCTTAAAGTGTTACAGTATTATGTATGAATGTTTGTATCTTACTGACATCTAGAAACCCCAATGAAGGTTGGGGCTCTGTTGTGCTACCTCTAGTCACTGCTTCAGAAAACTTAGTGGTGTAACAAGTTGTAATGTTAAATTGACTCTGAATACATTTCAGCTATTTCCAAATCTGACTTAAACCTGTTGTCTCCCCACAGATCTGGAAATTGTTGGTTTTGTGGATATAGCTGACATTTCTAGCCCTCCTGTCCTGTCCAGACACTTGGTACTGCCCATTGCACTTAACAGAGGTGAGCAAGTTTTGTTTCTTTTAGCAAAAATTGCCTTAAACTTCCTTTGTAATGTCTGTGGTGGTTTAGACTAGAAGCACAGGTTTTATGCTCTATCAAAATGCCAGATGTCTCTAAAGACATGTTTGTGTGGTTTCATTAAAATTAAAACCTTGAACATAAGCTCTTTCTTTTTTTGACTACTGTGTTGTTTAGAAAGTTAATAGAGGGAACAGTGTCCTCATAGCATCATTATTAATAGAACATGCTAAACTTAAGGGTAAAAATATTTATGGGCCATGAAGTATGTGGTGCAAGATGAATATTTAATGCCTGCATCTAATTGGTTCTTGGAATGATTTGTTGTTGTGAAAAATCTGATCTTAATCACAACTAGATTGCTCAGTTGTACTTGAGCATTAATTGCTGCTCATTGGGGCCAAGTATATATGTATCTATACAAATGACTGGTGTAGGCTTTGAGGACGTGTGCATCAGCCTGTGATAAGAAGGACTTCCCCTTTCCTTTTGTCATGGCCTTGGAGTGGAGCAAAGAGAAAGTGGGATTTCTCTTGGTAAAGAGGAATGAAAGCTCCAGATATGCTTTCATCTCTCTATTAACACTCTTATCCTGCTAGGCCTTTCACCTTAGAAGATATTAACAGTTAAATCACAGCTGTATTCCAGCTGCTAAAACATAGTAAGTTTCTCATAATGACCACAAATTGCATAGGAGAGGAGGACTTGAAATTCAGGATGCTTTTGGTTCAGCAGCAGACGTGTATTTGTTGCCAGACTCTTGGTGCCGTTTCATTTCACTTCTAGTTTCTTCAAAGCTGAGGTTTTATTTGCAGTTTTTTGGTAACTGTTTTGTGAGTAGGATGCAGTGGAATATTTATATAACATTATAGTGCCACTTTGTCCAAACAGCTCATTTAGCAGCTGTTCGTTCTACAGAAGTATTAATTAACTCTTACATGGCAGAAAATACAGGGTGGTGTAATGGAAATTGAACTAGTGTGTTTGAGTTTATTCTTATGTTGTCTCTTTGTTTGCTTTTATTCTTCCCCAGAAGGTGATGAGGTGGGCCCTGGGATCACAGATGACACCGAAGATGAGAATTCAGCTAATCAGATTGCCGGGAAAATCCCCAACTTCTGTGTTTTACTACACGGCAGCCTGAAAGTGGAAGGCATGGTGGCTGTCGTCCAGTTGGGGTATGGAGCTGGATGTCTGCCTGAAAAATCTCTTACTTTGCTCATTTATGCTTTATTTGTAAATTATGCTTATTTATATCTGTATTCTGTACAGAACTCTGCACTGCTAGACAAAGCTGTGGATTTTTAATTGTGGATATGTTTCTGCCAGTATAAATTGCAAACAGTGAGCCTCTACACAGTGGGAGGGAGGCAAATTCTAGGCAAAGAGGGGCAAAAGATTTTCAGCCTTTGGAATTTGCTCTTTTCAATAGGCCAGAGTGGTATGGAATGCTCTATTCACAAGCTGATAGCAAGAAGAAATCAAACCTCATGATGTCGCTCTTTGAACCTGGTCCTGAGCCCCTTCCATGGCTGGGGAAGATGGCACAGCTTGGACCCATTTCAGGTACTCGTCACACTCATTTGAATAACTCTTAGACATTCAGTGTTGCATGAATGACCGTGCCAAATCTTAGTTAAGTCTGTTTATTTTCTTTTTTCTCCCAGATGCGAAAGAAAATCCTTACGGAGAGGATGACAATAGGAGCCCTTTCCCCTTGCAACCCAAGAACAAGCGCAGTTATGCACAGAATGTTACCGTATGGATTAAACCAAGTGGCCTCCAGGTAGTGATACAGGTTTTGGACTTGATGCTTTACCTTGATCACCAGTAGCCATCTTACCAGCAAAGTGGAGTCTGTGTGTGTCTTGTCTGTTTAATGTAATTGCTTTATTGCTTTTCTTTCATTTTTATAAACGCTGCCTCTTAAAATGTCATAATTAAAATGCAATCAGAAAGCGTAGCTTTCTGTGTAATGAAAGCTGTGTCTCCAGTGTAACATCTGGCTTAGTTTATTGGATTTAGTATAATTACTGTTTATGTTGCAGCCTTTGTGAGCTGCAGTCTTGTCCATGGTCAGGATAATTTAACAATAAATAGTTGAGGGTTTTTTCTGCAGCTTCCCCAGCAGTTGCCAAGATTTTTTTTTTCTTTTCTGCAGACAGATGTACAGAAGATCTTGAGAAATGCAAGGAAACTCCCTGAAAAAACTCAAACCTTCTATAAAGTGAGTAACGTTTCAGGCCAGCCCAAATTTGATCCACAGTGATAGCGGTGCATTTGACAGAGGAACAATACTGTCTGTGTCTGTGGTATGTTCTGTGCCGGTTTGTAGGGCTCTGCAAAAATATACATGGTTCTGTAAAGGAGACATCCTGGGTCTATTTTACAGACTAGTTAAGGTGAGACAAGGGGGTCTGGTTTTCCTGCCACCACGTTCTCTGGCAGGGTGGTATAGATGTGTCATGTTTGCAGGTGCCCCTCATGATCCCTGCTACTTCAGTGGTGAACTTCTTTGCAGATTTTATGCTGTTGTCCAGGCAGAAATAGAGGGATGAGAGACGAATAGGAACACAGATGTCATTCTGAGTCTGAAAACATCTCCTACATTTTTTCTACAACTGAAGCAGAGAAAGACAAAATTCCAGGCACATTTGGCCACATCGTAATAATCCATAATCTAGAGTGTAGCTGGAGGTAATTGTTGTTCCCCTTGTAAGCTTAGTGCTGAAGCAGTTTGTTATTGTAGCCCCCAGAGACTTCAAGAATGAATACCCTGCCTAAATGCACATAAGCACTTGTCAGTTTATAGTGAAGGAAAATCAATATATATACATTTTGCTGGACACTGTGGTTAAAGGCAGCAGTCAGTGAAGGCTAAGTTGGAGGCTGCTCCCAGCTGGGACACAGACAAAACAGGCAGGTACAATAACTGAATGCACAAAAGGGAAAAGGGAGAAGTGAAGATTTATAGGAGGGATCAAGGGAAAACCGACTGTTTAGTTGTGCCACTATCAATCATCTTCAGCCCTGAAGCATTTTTTATCTCGTGAGCAACTGGGCAGTTTCCAGCAGCTGTACTGATCACTCAGGTTATTTTCCTCTAAGTGAATAAGCTTGCCTTTAAAAAAAAAAAGTAAGAAAACCATGTTTTATGTAAAAAGGCTTACAGTGGCTTTAAAAGGAGTTTTCCTTCTTTGCAGGAACTTAATCGTTTACGAAAGGCAGCTCTAGCCTTTGGCTTTTTGGACCTCTTGAAAGGTGTGGCAGACATGCTGGAGCGGGAATGCACCCTGCTTCCTGACACGGCTCATCCTGATGCAGCGTTTCAGCTCACACATGCTGCTCAGCAGCTTAAAGTGGCAAGTACTGGTGCATCGGAATATGCTGCCTATGATCATAACATTGCTCCGCTGCAGACAGACTTTTCCAGTAGCAGCACTGAAAGAATGTGAAGTCTCCATTTAGGGAACTTCTATAGATTAAGACTCAAGTGGTTCAAATTTTCTTGTCCCGTTTACTTTCTAGGGCCTGTTTAATTACTGTTTGGAGAACTTCCTATGAAAATGCGGTCCCTTACCCGCATCAGTGCTCTCTAAATAAATGTAGCTAGTTTGTGGAGGCTTTAGTCAGACCTGGAAACTATGGAAAGTGTCCCAAAGTCAATTACTGTGTTGGATGATGGGTGGAAGTTATTCAGTACATGCGAGGAGAGAAAGAAAATGCCATCATAGGCAGCAGACTGCTCATGGCTTTTGGTCTCCCCAAAATGCGGTTACTACATAACTGAACTCACTGGTAAAAGTATCTTAAAAGGCAGCTACTATACTTTATACACTGACTTGATTAGTCCAAAGAAAACATGTGAGAATCGCTGTGCAAGATCAGATACACAGCTAATTTCAGGGTGTTGTCACTAATTTTATGCCCAACTTGAAAGCCAGTCTGTACTGCCGTAATGAGTTATCACTTGCATTGCCGTGCTTATGCTTGTGAAAGTAACTTAATCTTGTGAGACGTTTTTTATTTGTGTAATATTAATAAAGAGTAATTCTTCATGAAAATTTAAGTCAGATTTGTTCCATTTTCATAGCAACTAGGCTGTGTGGCCTAAAACATTGACCTGGTAAAGGCTCGGCTCCCAGCTGTTTATCACAAGAGTTAAATTATACAACTGCTCACATTCAGGGAAAGAACAAACAAGTGAACTAAAGCAAAATTTGGTTGTAAATCTTTATTATAGAAACACATTCTTTCTGAAGGATTAAAATTCAGTAGTGTAAGATCCATGACAGCTTGCACTAGGTACCACAATTTCACTGAGAAATACCATGTATTAATACATATGGATTTCATAACAGAAGTTTAAATGCCCAGTGGAGAAATTAAAGTATGAAAGTGATCCTTGCTGTTCCATTACTCAGCTAATTCAATCCTTTGACATACTTCAAACAGGTACAGTGTGTGCTATAGTGAAATACTATGTAAATAATGCTCAACTCTTCTGAGTAAAGTAAGCTGCACTCTCCTTTGAGTGCGAGCCTCAAGTATCCCTAAAGAGAAGTTGCATCATTCCTTTTGTTGACAGAACACGTTTGTGAAATGCAGCATGGAGCTTGTACCAATTCTTTGTTAAAATCTCCATATAACACTATTTCCCTTCCTTTACAGTAACAATCACTGGGTCCGTATCACAAACATTAAGCTGTTTGTTACCTTTAATAGAGAAAATAAATTTTCTGGAGGATATTGTTTTACAGTAGAAAAAGATAAACAGTAACATGGCACTAAGCTAATCTCAACTTCAGTGCCTGTTCTGGATTGCTGGCATTGCTTTGTATTGCCCTGGGGGTGGTGGCAGTTATTGTGAAGCAACCTGTTCATAACCACAATACGGTGTAGAGCAAACTTTTCGTACATTTTCTAAACTGGATTAAGGAGGCCAGAGGGATCTGGAATTAAATACCGGAGGCTAGGTGTGAAGAAGGGCATGTTGATATAAAGTCAACTGAAACAAAGGTTTCTAGGTGAGAGAGTAGATGACCTGGAATGTGGGAGGAGCTTCTCTTTTTTTGTTGTTGCTGCTGTTTAAAGCAAGCACAGAGGAAAGGGCCCCTTCAAACCCTGCGTGGGATCTCCCTTACTGAGATTTGATACATGCTATCAAAATAATACACGGTTATTTTGACCCACTACTCCATCCCATCAGGGACCAGCCAACAAAGCACATACATACACCAAATTCTCAGTTGCACCCCTAAGTTTAAGTAGAAAAGCAATCTTTACTGCCTTTCTGAAGGCTATAAATACAGGAACTACCGCCCTGCCAGGAATGATCAGAGGAGCCCGGTCTCCCACGACAGTTCCACGTTTTCCTTTGCATGGGTGGGATGGAGTTCCGTTCAGGTTCACATGCTAGGAGAAAGCTGGTACCTATGTTTCCTTACTTTGTTATGTTTCAGTGCTTGCATTACCAACCAGGAAAGCATTTCTGACCATGTCACAGAATGACTGGATAAGGATGCGTTGCTACAGGAATGCTAGGATCCACACAGCGCTCCTATTCTGTTAAGGCTAAACTAGAAACAGACTAAGTTGGTAGCATTTAAATCGACATTAGCTACTTCCAGTTTTAATTCCGCAGCATCAGGACGCTGCAGAAGAAAAGGGGGGTATGTGCTGAGCAAGTTTACCCCAACCGTTAATAAACACCCAAACACCATTCACAGCAGTCTCAGACTGTGCTCCTCCTGCCATCCAGATCCACCCTAGGAACAGCATGTGCCAGCTAATAGTATATCCCGACATCAGAAGCCCTATCTGCATGCAATATTGAAAGAGCAAATACCCAATTAAAAGATAAACACTATTTCTATGTAGTGCTGCTCCACTGTTTATAAGCATATTATATGCAGATAATAGGATTTCTTTCTAATATGGTAGTTGACAGGACACAAGCTTAAATGTTACTGTTCAATGGTAAATGCCATGCATACATGATTGAAAGGGAACAAAATACAGTATACGGGAATGTTACCTGAATTCACTATGAAATCATGAAATCTAGCGTGATCATTTAATTTTACAAAATTCTTTACATTACAGTGGGTAAAACTGTAAGAATTAGAGGCTTATCTTGTCATTGAGATAAGTTAGGTAAGAAAGCACTGCAGTCCTCCTTTACTTCATCTTTCTCTTCTTTGGTCCGAGGTGCTGTTTCCTTTGCTTGTAGAGGTGACAGAAGTTTATATATACCCCTGAAAAAGAATGAAGTGTTTAGGTAGGACATTATTGCATCTTTTTAATGCTAGATGGCTGTACCAAATTTAAAAAAAAACAACAAAAAACAAACAAACCAACCACCACACAAAAAAAGCGATGGTTTAAGGGTGTGTGTAGCATTGAAAGGTAATGCAAGTTTTTTTCTTGCTGGGTGAGGCAGGAGTGGCTGCACAGGCTGTTTGGTACCGGGCTGCTCAGAAGGTTGGTTTGTCACTTTTAAAAAGTTACAACACCGGCTGTGCAGAGCTGGGGAAGGATCAAACAGGTATTTCAGAGTGAAACTTGATTAAAGGTATTCTTTAAGCAATGTCTGTGAAAGGGAAGAAATCTAGTGAAAGTTTAGGTTAAAATTCTAGGTTAGATTCTACTGAGTTGTGGATACCCAAATGGACTGGGTGTGCATACTATGTTATGTTAACATAACATAAACAGTTACATTATGTTTAAAAATGTAACACCAGAAACCAAATATGTATCAAGCACCACTCTTCTTCAAATATACTACTATTTAAAGAGCCTTCTATATTGTTTCCCGGAAAAACATGACTTCATGTTGCACTAGTGATTATAATGCAGTTTAGTTAAACATTGCTTTAATTTGAAATTATGTTTAGATTTCCACTAAATCATTCCAAAACTCAAAATACCATGTAAAAGGTGAAACTAAGTATACTGAGGTTATAAATACATGTAAAAATTACTCTTTTAACCCAAGTGATCCGTAGATAATGCCGCTAACTTGTTACCAAGGTCTCCTTCTTGGGGGGCTAACCAGTGCTAACTGCAGATGTGTTCCCCTCCATCAGTGACAAATTTACATAAACAAGCAGCAAGGATAATGCTTAACCTCAAGCAATTTTGTGTTGCCATGATCCCCAAGATGCAGGAATTCAATTTTCTTTGAAAAATATACTCATTCAGAGGAAACTGGCCTTTTTATTTCAATAGTGAGAAATACAATTAAATATCTTACCTAAAAACAAGGCTATAAGGTATATTTGAAGCAAAAATGAAAACTGGATTGTGACGTTCAGTGGATTTGGCAATCCCAGACTAAATTTCCCTGTTTCACTGAAGATTGGAATGGATTGAATGATACAGACAGCTGAAAGCAGAAGGCCACCATCATTATCAAACACAGATAAAATACACAATTTCCCAGCCCACTCCAACTTTTTCAGGATACTCCCTTCTTATCTGCTAGCTCTTGTTAATTATACCAATTTTAAAGCTGTTTTTTTTAAAACATGCAGTATGATGGAAAGCAGCTAGCTGAGGCAGTATAGCAGTTCAGCTATGAAAGTCTAAGCGCAGTGAACTTGCCTGGTGAGACACTGTTCTCACACACAACTGTAGCCTGCAGGGCCCATGCCAGCAGCATTTACCATGCAGGAAAACCCACAGCAATGAAACAGGCGTAGTCTTTCCTCTGTTTGAAGTTGGGCAATGCTCAAGCCTACTCCTGGCTCATAGAAACAGGTTCTGACAGGTATGATCACAACACATTTCTTACAACTAGAAGCTAGGCGGTGATATGCTGCTTAAATAAATAAAAATTAAAATTAATCCAGACCTGTTAAGACAGAAGAGGTCACTGTAAGGCCCCTCCGCCCACAGGGGCTACAGCAAGAACACTAGGTGCCTGCTTCTTCCACGGACCAGTCACTCTCAAAGCAGAAAGGGAGCAGAGCCCTATCTGGGAAGCACCATGCCTGTCTCAGAACAGGCTACGCTGCTTTCAGAGGAAGAATCGGCCCCTGCCTGTCCTGTGCAATGATTTACAAGATAACGTCAAGATCTGTGAGCTGGTGTGAACCCAAGCTAGGCTGACCAAGTCAGGTCTAGCAGACAAAAGCAAATACACTGCTTTGGATCAGCGGAGGCAAGCGAGCATTGTCGTCTTGTGCTGCTTCCATGGACTGCAGCACACGCTTGGTCACTTTGTCAGGTAACCTTTTGTTGCCTTTACTTTCCTCTCCAGTGCCCAAAAGGAAGACTTCTTTTCACATCAAATTGAAAAAAATATTTGATTCAGTAAGAAAGACAAAAATGCTTACATTTGGTTCAGCTCAAAGCAAATGGCAGTTCATCTGTTGTTCTATTACATGATTTTTTCAGTCCAGCAGCCAAACCAAAAATTGAGTTATTTGCCCAGCCTTGACTCCATTGTTTATTAAAATGTCTTTTTCGGACATACCTTCTGCCAAGCCTCCTAAAGGGTAGAGAGGGATCCAGGCAGTGTAACGGAGCCAGGTTAGTGGTTTCCATTCAATACCGATACATGAAAGCATGTAATATGGATACCTAAAGCCAATTCAGCGTGAGAAGAAACAGACACTGTTTAAAATGGAAGCTGCTGCTAGAATTAGTCTTGCATATATCTGCTCTATAGAATAGTCAACGTAATTCCCAAATGACACAAGAATATTCAAAAATCGTTCCTCTAGATCATGATGGACACACCCTTATTTGGCAGTTTACAGAACTAATGCTATTATTCTGACCATATAGATGAATGTAACTGCCTGGCTTGCCTGATAAACCTTTCCAAATACTTCTTTTGAAAGAGAAAAAGGGCATAGTGCACTCACTTAACAATGGAAATTCAAAACAACAGAACCCTCAAGAAAAAAAGCAACAGGTTTCCCTAGGTTCAGGGTAGTATTATTTTCAGACTCCAGCCTTGTCCCAGCTTTTGGCAGATGGAGCAACCTAGGAAGGCTGTGATAGTCCGTGTCTAAAGGAGATTTTACCCTCTGGGGCCAATGCACTAGAGCCACTCTTCCAAAAGGTACAAGGATCAAAACCTTCTCTAAAGAGTTCTTGGGAACAACCACGTTGTTCTGTACACATCTGCTAGAGGAAAAATCCCACAAACCTGAACAGCTCAATGATACTCCAGAAATAAAATATGAAGAACACCACAGGTTTGCTCTGCATTTCCTCTAAGCTTCCAAGGACAACAAACAAAACAAAGTTTCTTCCAAATATCTGTTTAAGAAAAACAAATTAAGGAACAGTCACACTCTTCATCAAAAGAAAGAGCAAGTCCTTGCTGTCAAACACACGCAGGATATCTACTCTTCACGCCCGAAACATATGCTGAGCACATAACTAACCGTGCAGCTGAGCTGTGACCTGCTTCTCACGAGCATGCATTTTGCTCTGTATTTAGGTGCAATCCAAGGGACCTAGTCTTAAATCATCTATCCTCATTTTTATGCACAACAACCACAACCAGGATAAAAAAGGCCCTGGCACCAAATCAAAATCATGTACTTTTCATCAGCCTCTTCCTGCTTTTGTTGTCCTGAAGTATCTTACGTAGGTGATGGAAGAAAACAGCCTGCCACAGCTAAGGCTGGGAAGCACGAGTTCCTGCCTCTTGAATAATATATTCTCTAGTCCAGTGCCAGTGAGGTTGTATCACATATTTTAGGAGAGTCTCAATGCTTGCATAAAATAGAGATTTACTTTAAACATGGGGGGAGCAAGGAGAAGAATTTTAATATATTACCTGCGCTACAGTAGGTCTCAGCGGTGATCTGACTAGTCCTATTAGTGAATTCATGATCTCCATTAATGCCAGGGTCTGACAGAAATACATCATGTCAGCAATAGTGTGAAAAGTATCATAGAAGGAATCTGTAAGACACAGGAAACCATTTTAGAGAACAAATGAATTTCTAGTTCAGGAAGCTGGCGCAGCAGCATAGCTTTTGATAACAGGATTCTAGTTGTATTTCAAAAACCGTTATGCGTAATTATGTAACTTCTTTATAGGCCTTATCTTGAAGTCGCAGCAGTTAGGCCAGAAACACTGCTCAAGTGCTCCGTTTCACACACAGAAGGATCAAGAGCTATTTCAGTAAATACTTTACAAAAAAAGCGATAGCGCTGTACCTCAACAGTGTAAAGCGTTCTCACTTCAAAACCAAAATATTCTGCCCGTCTCATTTTCAAAAATACTAGTATTGCAGTGAGCGAGACATTTTGCTCCAACTGATTTCTTCAGAAGTAATCTTGGCAGAGTACAAGTATCATTCATCGGAATATGCAGTTGTGATTTACCAGAGGTCAGTATTTTCCTATCCTTGACACTGTGATGGCTTTTGAGAGGCTTTTGTTGCATGCTTTGGTGATGCTTTTACAGTTTTGTTTCCTAAATGTGTCTTCCTTTAGTTTTAACTATTTAGAAAGTATTAAAAACAACACTAAAAAAACAAAACAAAGACCCCGATGTAAATAAAATATTATTACTTGCCTGTTCCTAAGATGAACAGTCGTACTGTCATGTTCACAAAAATCCAAGAGAATCCCAAAAACTGTACAAGATTATACATGATTAAGTATCCCTTCTTCAGGTGTTTGAAAGCTAAAATCAATAATGAACACATCAGGTGATCAGAGTACAATGGTAACACTTCTGCAAAGAGTACAGCTGCAAACCAGGCTTTGTGTGGGAATAAAGCTTACAAGAAAAAGGGAAGCTATTGATTGCAGTGAAAGGGTTGCTGTGTGCACTGTGGGTTCTGCCTGCTTTTACCGCCATCTGCTAGAACTCAATTCTTGCTAGTCAGGTTTTTTAAATTCCTTGGAAACTGCAGTCCATTTTTATTAAATTTCTAAATAACTCACAATACAAAGATCCCCCTCCAAGATGCACCAAGCCAGTCAAAATTGCTCCGTAAGAGTTGAGGTTCGCGTATAAGAGTGACAGAAGCTTTCTAAACCCCACCTTACACACTAAAAACGTACGGTTACTTACGGTCTTTTGGGACTCTGGATTCTATTTTCATTTTGTTAATCTTTTCTTCTTCCTTAAGATGAAGGATAAGGTTTTAAAGACTGATACTGTAATTAGCAAGTGATTTATTAACTATACTGCTGCAAAGCTAGTGGGTTTAAAACTCAGCTAAGCAGCCAGTTGCTAGAGCGCTTAAATTTTCACCTGCATAAAACAGCACATTCATCATCCAGAAATTATGATATAGTAAAAGCTAGAGGGTGTTAACTAGTTATCCTGCCCTCACTATGTATTTTATTCTAGTAATTAGATGCTTTTGCTGAAAAAGCCTACTGTTTTCTGTGTTAATTCTCACTTATTACTGTTTCTTAGAGCTCTTCCTTAAAACTTTCATGATCCACCATTGACCTGAAGGGAACTGAGAACATCCAGCCCAGGCTCGCTGCCTGCCCTTCACTAGTGCTTTCTGGCTCCCGGCACTGCAGCGGCCCTTTCTCCTCTACGCTAAGCTCAGTGGCTGTGGAGGAGAACAGGGCAGCATTTGTTGTAAAACAGATTTGCAGAAATGTCGTCTGTTCAAGTCTTTTCCAAGACGGTCTTTCACCTCCCTGCTGCAGTAAGCTGCTCGAGCTTACCAGATGGTGGGAATGCACCGTCAGGGCCAGCCCAGTGGCTCAGGAAGGCCTTAGAAACCCTGCTTTCCAGACAAGCAATGCCCGGGACTGGCATCTCTGGGCTCCGTATGGCACATTTATATGATCTTCATATGGATCGGGACACAGGGCTGCAAAGGCGTCGTGCAAGGGGTGCAAGCCTTTGGCTGCAGGCCCTGGCCAGTGCTGAGCTAGTGCAACAGCCACCAGTTCAGATTCAAGCTGCTGCTCTTTCTAGCCAGAAATGTGCCTATTTCTGAACTCCTGCTCACAATTTAACTCTTTAACCAATTCTACATGGGATCTGTGTGAAACAGCAGTAACAATCAGCATGCCAGACAACTTCATTTAAGAACACAAGTTCTTAACAGCTATCCTTGCTTTGTAGCTGGCAGCACACACTACATGTGCCCACAGGACTGACCTTCTCCTTCAGCTCCATTTCAGCATCCGATTCATCTAACCAGCGGTCGAAGTCAGGAGCTAGGAAGAGTGGGCGCTTCTCTTGCTTGGTGAGTCTCTCCCACCAGTTACTCTCTTTTTTCTGCACAGTGATGTTCAGCTGCCTTTGAGTCACCCTGCATACAGGCTGAGGGCAGGCACAGAAGCATACATCAGCAAAAGTCCTAAGAAACAAGCTCTGAGACTGGGTTGATACCCAAGCTTTCCCTGTCAAGGAGGCAGGGATGACATGGACTGCTGCAGCACAAGCATCTCTCTGCCGCCCAAGGCATGGAAGCAAAGGGCAGCCCAGTTGAAGACGGCAACTGTGACGACTGTAGGACTTGATAAGCGGCTTGAAAGCCTGCCTGTACCACACAGCACCATTGAATCCCACTACAAAGAGCTAGCACAGACCCTGGTGCTAGCCTTCCTAGGCAGAACCCATGATCTTGGCTTTAGACCTTCCCGCATTTAGTACTGTGAACCATCCACTTCCTCTAACCAGTGGTAAAAACAACACTACCATCAGCCACAGGTCCCTGTCCAAAATAGGGGACCCCATGTGACATCTGCTACAGTGAGAAGAAGAGCTAATAGCCTTAGGAAACACCTGGAGACAATGGTTAGCTGATGGCCCTAACAGTGTGGTCATTACCACCCCATGAGCCCTCTCCACCACGACCACACTCTGCATAATGGCACCCCAGAACCCCTCCATCCTTACAGCCCACAGCATTGTCACCTTGGGTACCCACCCTTACTGGCATCATCGCACCCCTCCACACCTCGAGCCTACACCAGGGTGCTCTGCATGGGACTGCCTCTCAAACCAGCTGAAACTGATGCAGAAGAGCCATGAACTGCGTTCTTAACTGAGCACGTCACACCAGCACTGCTCTCTCAAGGCTGTCTGGATGCTCCTAAGACATCCGAAGGCTGTAGCTGTAATTTACAGCTACCAATGCCTGATCCTTGCCTGTCAAAGGCTCCATCTCTCGCTGGTGGCCAGCCTGGCACCAGCAAGCGGCACTCATGGTGCACATCAAAGCTAAAAGAGAAAACCCTGGACTGCAATACTTCCCAGTCCCGACCACCTGTAGTTACACAGATTTCACTGCATCGATCCTCTTGCAGGCTCGCAGCCCCTTCCACGGTGACTCAGAGCGACTAGACTTTTGGAAGGAGGCTGCTCTGCAGAGGCAAGGGCTTGCCTTCCAGGCCTGGCTCCCAGCACAGCCTGCGTCTGCCAGCACAGGGGACAAGCATGGGCAGTGGTGGGCACCTCTCCCCACACTGTGGACCAGGCAGCTGCTGCTTTACAGGACAGATGACAAACTGGTGACCAGATCCTGGAATCAAGAGATGTTCATTGTCTGCCACTGAATACCTGGTAGGAGCCACACAATAAACCCGCCTGCTGACAGCAGCGTAGAGCTGGGGATGCCTTTCCCCAGGAAAGTTTCGGTTCAACATCAATTTCAGGATGACCAGACCCTAGAAATTTACCCTCCGGCCCCTTGCTGTGTTGCACAAAGGGAACGGTCTCCTCCCTTGTTGAAGCAGCAGAGGTGAATGGTGGCTCCCAGTCTGACTGCAGCTATCCCCAACAGGCAGCCAGGAATAAGCAGCACAAATCCTGCACTGGGAGCAGAGCCCCGAGTTTTCCTGTGCCTCTAACAGCTTTGAGAAGTAAAGACAGACTTTACAGCCACCTGTGAGTAATGCAAAGGTGCTGCTCTTCCAGCCAAGCTCTCCTATCTGACTACGACAGCAATTAAGAAAAGATTTTGCAAGAGGAGCCACAGTGTATCTGTACTGGCAACCTAAGAAATCTGCATAAGCCAGAAGCATGTTTTCATGACTTTATTTTGTCAGGCTGCAAAAGAAGCCAGGAAACATCACACTGACACTTTGCAGCACAGCATTCCCCTGCTCTCCAGTCAAGGTTGCATCAGACAACACGTTGCCAGATTCTCCCATTATTTTGCTGCTTTAAATCCTTAAAAAAATTTACAACTACTGTTTAACAACCGATACATGTAAGGCCCTGTTTCTATTAGAGCTGACCCATGCAAGCACTATCTCCAGTGAGGTGATTTGCGTTAAGGCAGGATGGTGGCTGAGCACCGGGACAGAGGACTGCCACAGGCAGCTTTTAGTTTGCAGCAGTTACAGAGTCACCAGGAAAATCTAAACAGCATATTACGGACTTTACACACAGCCATTTTCCTTTCAAGTTTTTAAAAAATTACTTTTTCTTTGCAAGAGTTAGAAAAGTAAAAATACCTACTTTAGGTTCAACCGGTTCTAGGAACTCAATCTGAAATTCGTAGATGTTGTCTCCTTTAGCACCATGACCCTGAGCTAAAAGACAAGAATTAACAGTCAGCATGAAGGTCCTAGCCAGTTCCACACACCCCACCGGCAAAGGACGCTTCATACATAGAAATATTCAGCGGTTATTTACAGTGCTTCCCCTGCCTTGCTGGGAGGCAAGAGGGAACCACATGATAACAGGGAAGACACAAACAGCCCAAAATGTTGCTCAGAGGTGTGGTCGCTGGAGTCTGCAGCTAAAGCTGCTGCAACTCTGCGTCACGCTGGAAGAGGGTCCTTGCTCGCAGGAAGGCAGCGTGCAAGCTTCCCAAAAAGAGGGGCCCAAAAGGCTGCTCACAGCTAGCTTGATTCAGACTGGAAATCCTCTGCGCTGGACAGCCTTTGGGGGATCCAGCCTCCACACCAACGAACGAGCACCCAGGGAGGCCGGTCTCTGGTGGGTCTGCAGGAGCATGATGTGGGGAGTCCCCTCCCAATGGCAGGAGGGTGTGTTCAGCTCTCATTTCCCGCATACGCAGGTCTTGTCCCTGGAAGGGCTCCGAAAACCTGCAACTGAGTTTAATTTCCACCCTTCCACACCGTAAACTGATCCTGAAGTGATCATGATGCGCAACACCCCCCTATCAAATGGCCCTGGCTGTGGCTCACTGGGGAGGCAGCATTTCCTAGACAATGCATCTTAAAGAAAACCACCAAATAAATGAGAAAACCCAAATAAAAACAGCTACAGCATATCCTCAGTGCTACCCGGACAAGCCAACCAGCACGAGCTCCACAGTGCTGCAAGGTGCAGCTGCCCAGCTGGAACAAAACCATCTTTTAGGAAGAGATCTGCTTTACCTGTCAAATCGAGCGCTAGTTCCCGATGCAGAGGTTTGATAACAGTTCCTCTCACAGGTCTTTGTGAAAGGAAAAATTGCTGCGAGTTATCTCTGGGGTTCAGTTGAGACAGGATAGCAAAGACATATGGAAATTTCACTGATATTTAAATATGGGGACGTTGGGTTTTTTTCTTACTAGATAAGATACAACCTGCTACCGTTGCTAGTGCCGGAACACAGCGGTTTGTAGCTGGCTGTGTGTCATGATGCATCCATACACGCCCGGCACCCAGCACAGGGCTCGGCCGCTGCCACCAAGGGCAGCGATGGGGACCGGGCACCCCGCGGCTGCGGGCACCCCGCTCTCTCCTCCCGGGACGCCGCACAGCCGGGCGGGCCAGGCTGAGCGAGCAGGCGCCTGGCGCAGGCGTGGCTTTGCAGGAGAGCCCCCGAGGGACGGAGCCCCTACCTTTGAAACGCAGCACGTTGTCGGCGATGGTGATGTCCGGGTTCTGCAGAAGGAGAAGCGGCGTTAGGCGGCAGCTCGCGCACCCACGCCGAGCACCGGCTCCCCCAAACCCCCGCGCACGGCCCGCCCTCCCTGCGGTGCAAGACCCCGCCGCTGCCGTTAAGCCTCCCGGCACCCCTCCCGGCCCGCCTGCAAACCCGCCGGCACGGAGCGAGGCCGCCTGGGCGCCCTCCCCGTGCCCGCGGGACAGCCCCCGCCGGGGTCCGCGGGCGGGTCTCCCCCCCCCGTGGGGGGCGGGGCCGCCCCCCCCCTGGTACCTGCACGTCGCTCAGCTCCACGCGCAGGTAGAGCTCGCGGTGTCGCTGCGCCCAGTGCACGTGCGGCCGCAGGCTGGGGCCCGCCATGGCGCGCGCCGCGCCGCTCCCGAGGCGGCAGGGGGCTCCCGCGCGCCTGCGCACAGCGCCCACCGCCCTCGCGGGGGTGGGCGGTTCCTACTGCGCCTGCGCACGGCGGGGAAGGGGGCGGTAATGGCCGCCGCCGAGCGGGTGTCTCTCCTGCGCTCCCCCCTCCCCGGGGCGGCCTGGGCCCCGCTGCGTCCCGGAGCTCCTCCTGTGGCCCCAGGTGTCGTCCGGTGCACCCCCACTCTCCCCTTCGGCCCCTCGGGGCCTTGTGTGTCCCCCCCAGTCCACGTGCGGCCTCACGTCGCCGTGCCAGGTGGCCGCACGCCCCAGAGGTGCCGCCTGTGTTGGCCGCGATGGCAGTGACCTCGGTGAGAGAACACGTCAGGTATTTTAACACAACTGTGACGCCTTTCGGGCACCGCTGGGTTTCAGGTCCCCTTGGCAGCTTTCTACCGCGTGGGATGTCCAGTCCCTCAAGTGTGCCTCGCCGCCGCTCTTGGCCCACAGGGAGTTTGCCTTGGTGTTGGCCCCCGTCCTCCTCCCTCTGCGCCACAGGTCTTCACTGAGGGGTGGCCTCCTGCGAGGGCACGGAGAGCTTCTCGAGCCATCTTAGCCGTAACCGAGGGGGGCTGAGAAAAATATAGAAAATACCGTGCCTTCTGTAGCCTGCCCCGTGACCGTGTGCCCCAACCTTTTAAAATTCTTACATGGTAATTATTATGTGCCCCAAGTCCTTGCTGCTAATAAGGCTAAAAAAGGGCAGCATTGATTTTGGTGATACTTTCAAAAAGGCCACCCCTCGCTCCCTTAGCAGCTCGCGCAAGGGCACTTCGCCTATGGCTTTCCACATTGCGCTGGCGAAGTTCATCCTCCCCTCCGCACCAGCTCAGCGCGACCTGTCCCTCCCAGCTTCAGGGCACTTTCACATGCTCCTGCAGAGGGTTTTCTGTGCAAATCTCCGTGTTGCGTCGGTAAGAGACACTGGCTCCGTGCCTCAGCCTGCCTCTGAGCAGAGGATTTCCAACCTCTGCCAGCCCCTGGGGCTGCAAAGCTGCTGCGGAGGGACAGGCCAGCTGTAGCAATAGTTGCTGGGCTGCTTTATTTTGGAACGCAAACCCCAGGTGCCCTTTAGGGGCCAACAAGCCCTGGGGCAGCGTGTGGGAGACAGCGCTGAGCAGCTGGTGTGGGAAAAACAGTCCTCAGGTCCGTGTGTGACCTGGGGCTTCTACTTGTGCACGCGTTTAGGAGGGGGCACCTGCAGCAAAATTATTTTTTCTGGTTTACAGCGGATCAAAAAAGACTTTGCTTTACAAAAAGTGGCTTTGCTTTGCAAAAGGAAGTTCAAGTGTATAGAAATGTTTGGCTGGGGGCTCACTGCACTGGAGCCTGTGGGTGCCCTGGGCTGAACACGCGTTATTAGTAGCTGGGAAATTTTTTTGCTGTGGGAAGTGTGTCAGTGTGGAACTGCTAGCTTTTTTGGGGGAAAAAAAGCCGATTTTTGAAACTGAAGGATCCCCCTGCATGGGGGCTTGCGTGACCTGACCCCCGTGAATGGGGTTGTGTGTGTGTGTGTGTGTGTGTGTCCTGGGTCCCCGCGCAAGGGGTAAAGTGTGTGTCCCGGGTCCCCGTGCACGGGGGGAGTGTTGCGTGTCCCGCTCCTTGGCTCCCCGCAGCCCGGTCCTCCCGGCCGGCAGGCGGCGCCCTCTTCCGTACCCCGCGGTGCTCGGCGCGGCTGGGGCGAGTGCGGCGGCGGCGCCGCTTCCTCCCCGCCTGCAGGGGTCGCCACCCCGCCTAGCGCGGCCCGGCGACCCCTCCTGGCGGAAGCGGAAGCGGCCCGGTGGGGCGGCTCGGCAGCATCGCCGCCGCGGAGCGCCGTGAGTACCGGGGTGGGTGAGTACCCTCGTGGGGCCCGGGGTTCCCGCGGGAGGTGGCCTCCCGGGAGCGGGGCCGCCGCCTCTGTCCTGGGGGGAGCTGCTGGTACCCCGTGGGGTGGGGGGGGGGGAGGAAGAGGGGGGGGAGGAGGAGGAGGAGGAGGGGGTTCGCCCCGGGGCGGCTTGGCTTTCCGCCCGCGGCCAGGCCTGCCCGCTGCCCCCGGCGGTGGAGGGCCCCTCCTGGAGACCCCCCTCTTGCTCCGACCTCGGCAGCAAGGGCAGGCCCGTGGCCGTTCACCCCACTCAGGCCCGACCTGCCCCTCCGGCGCACCCTGCGGATACGAGACGTTCTACGGTGTTGTGGTGCTGGAGGGTCCCCTGAGCTGGTGCGAAGGATGGGGCAGTCTCTCTTTGTTGGTTGCAGGAAGGTGGAAATAAAATGCTTCACGTGGCAGGAGGTGGCTGCAGTAGAGATCCCGCAGTGATCTCCTGGGAGGCAGATCCTCTCATTACCCCGGACTAACATCACCTTGCTGGGTGGCAGTTCTCACTCTTGTTTTCTCATTGAAGTCTGTCACTCTTTGTTTTCTATCTCTTTTCTTGGGAGGGGAGCATGAGAAGTAGGTTAGGTTAAGACATACCAGCATCTGGGTGTAGGTGGGGAAGGGAGATTTTTCTTTGTTGATACTCTGCAAATTAGATGGGAGTTTTCTGATTCAGGATTGAAGTCTTACTGTCAGTTTCTAATACTGTCTGAGCAGAGCAGCATTCTGCGTATGCGTTTGGACTCTGCTTCCAGTTTTACAGGGCTGTTTAACTTGTGCTGTATTTTTCTGTTGTAAATAGCTCAGACAAAAGAAAGACCTGTGTTTGTCTTGTCAAAGGTGGAACTAAACTTTTAATCCAGACTTGCCCTGCTTTGCTTTTAGCAGTTTGTGATAAAATGGGTTTGGTCCAAGGTGTAGGTCATCTCTTTTTCACTCATCTGTGACAGATATCTCAGCAGCTGTGGAGAGCCGCAGGGGAGCCAGTCCATCCGGGAGCTTTGCCTCGGGCGGCTGTGCTGCCCAAGGCCATGCCTTGAGATTCAGTGATCTTTTAACGCCTGTTTGTGCAATAGGAATGCTTTATTTAGGCCGTATTAATGTTTTTGTTAGGCTCAGGCCACCAAGCTCTGCCCTAGCAGTGTGCAGAACAGTTGTGCAGCTTTTCCATTCTATATATAGAAACAACCTCTCCTTTTGAGGATTGACAATCCTTAAGCCGTGGTCTCTCCAGTAATGAACTGTATGGCGGGAGTTTATGGCTTGGATCCTTTTGGAGCTGCCGTCAGATCTGGGATTTACAGTGGAAAGACTCGATTTCCTCTTGCCAGACATCTGGGCTGTTTATTCCAGCTCAGATCTACTTCGTAAAGCACAGCTGACTGCAGGAAGAGATATCTGCTAAATTAACAACCTGTTCGGGAGGATAAGACTTATGCTGCAGATAAATGTATTTGGAAACTGCTTTTTTCACTGTGTCCCCTTTCTTCTGGTATCGCCTCACACTTCTGGAAGAGTCTTATCCATACAGTATTTGTAATTATATCCCTGAGATGATATAATAGTGATGATCGTTGCTAGACCCTTCCGAGCTTTGTTTGAAAGGAGATGCAAACAAACCCAATAAATTATAGGAGAATAATGGGAAATAAGGGCATGCAGTTGCCTAGGCCCATTGTGTATGGCCCAGCAGTTCCAAATCAACTGCTAATGTTGTTTCTTTTAAGCAGTTGGCTGTCCCAGATCTTGCTACAGTCCTAATCATTCCCTGTTCTGATATCAGTGTAGCGAGGTGATATTTGTGCAGTTCACAGGGAGGAAGAAGCACATAGGAGCTTAACGAGGAAGAATTTATCCACTTCATGAACTGAAATGAGTAGTTGGGGGGGGGGGGGCAGTGGCAAAGGCAAACAAAAATAAATCTGTGTGGCTCTATGAAGTTCTGAAAGGCTGAGTGACGGCAGCCTGTTTTCCACAGCAAAAATCTCTTTCCTAGTCTTCATTCTGCTATGGTTTTTTTTCCCACGTGGAATGGTGGTTTTCCTACAGCACTTTTGCTGTGGTGTGTTTTGGAAGTCTGCAGTGAATGTTTGCTGGGCTGCTAGAAGGCAATGCTGAACCTCTGCTATTCTGTTCTTCCAGAAACATGCAACATGGCAGCAGCCATGGAAACTGAACAGCCGGGCCTTGAAATCTTTGAAACTGTGGGCCGTGAGGAGCAGGTCCAGAGAGAGGAGCAGCCAAAACTGGAACCTTTCTATGTAGAGAGACATTCCTGGAGCCAGCTTCGGAAACTGCTCACAGATACGCGGAAGTATCATGGGTACATGATGGCAAAAGCCCCTCACGACTTCACATTTGTGAAGAAAAATGATCCTGAAGGACCTCATTCCGATAGGATCTACTATCTGGGTAAGCTTGCTGGACAGCCTGTGTCTTGACTAAACAGTCACTGCAGAGGCTGTTTGGGTTTGACTGTTCTTGAGAGCTGTATGTTTCTGGCAGTTAAATCAGAATGGATTTCAGGCCAGATTGGCTGGTCAAATGTCATGATCATGATTGTAATGACTTATTAAAACTTGTGATGTAATCTCCCACAGCAATGGTGTGGTTGGAGGTGACCCATTAGGCCTGTTGGAGCTGGAAAAGAACTGTGAAGTGTCCCTTGGGGCAAGTTCCCTAGCTGGGAGGACAGGTTAAGTTTGTTCGGTCCATTTTCTCTCACTCCAAGTACAATATCGCCTCTCCAAAAGCGTGTCAATTTGATCTCCTTTCTCTTAATTACAACTAGTGGGTAGAACCTTTTTCTCTTTCAAAGTTTCCTCCAAAACAGAGATTATAAATGGAATTTGGAAAGTCCTTTGTGCCTCAGCTGATGATGGAGTAGGTTTTCCAGGGATTCTGGAGGGAATAAATAGCAGTGTAGGGAGGGGGCAGCTTAAAGAGTAAATGTTTTTCTCAGCAATTTTGGTCTTGATAATGAAGAACTTAATGTAATTTATTGTTCTTGGCCTCAGTGCCTCACTTCTGCATTGTTTCACTAATTAGTGTTCACTTGATATATCTGCATTTCTAAATTGCAGCTGTGCTTGAAGTGATTTGGCACTGTAAATGATACTGTGAGCAACCTTCTGGGTGGCTTTTTGGAGCAGGCCTTGTGGTAGAGGAATGCTTTTGTCAAAAGCTGTGCTAGCTGAACATAAGTCCATGAAAAACTGGGTTGAGGAGAAGCAATGGCCAGAGCAAAAGCCTAGGAGCCGGAACCGTGTTCTAGCCCCATTGCTTGCTGCTCGGGCTAGTTGCTTAAGCTCTGATTTGTGATTCCCAGAGTCTTTGCGTGTGCTATGCAGTGACATAGTCGGAAAGCTGTTCATCTGTCTCTTTTTCCCCTTTTCAGAGGATGGGGGTCATAATCCTTGAATGATGCTGAGTTCAAGCACGTTGAGGGTGGCTTAAGGCTGACCCCAGCTGAGATAAGCTCTGGTTTCCTATGTGCCATTTCCTGAGCTATAGGTCAGACTTGGCCTTCCCCGGGGCACATCTGGCTCCCTCTGGGCTGATCCCCATGTGCCTTGGCAGGAGCTTTCAGAAATCTGAATAGCACTGAGGGAAAGGAGTAGGAAAGGGACATTCAAACCTTCCTAAAGATGCATTATCTTTGAAACACAAGTGGCATCATGCTGTATTCCAACCAGGGGAATCGGCAGAAAGGCCCTCCTTGATTTTAAAAGCTTATAAAATAAAAGGGCCCCCAGCCTTCAGGAAGATGCAGATATGCTTCAGGCAGCATGGGGTAAACCTGGGTGTATTTCCTTGTTCTCTGCCTTCTCCGTGACTTGCATTTCTGTGAAGCAGGGAATTCCCAGAGCAAGGCTGCAGTGCGGAGACTGTCAGTACTTTCTCTGGTAGGAAGGGCCTGTGAAACTGTTCCTTGGTAACCTTTGAGAGTGTTTGGATTATTAACAGAAAGCTAATACACCTTTTTTTTTTTTTTTCTTCTCACTTTCACAATAGCAATGTCTGGGGAGAACAGAGAGAACACACTCTTCTACTCTGAAATTCCCAAAACCATAAACAAAGCTGCCGTCCTGTTGCTTTCCTGGAAGCCTCTTTTGGATCTTTTTCCGGTAGGTCCTGATTGCTTTCTTGCTTCTTGGAAGCGTAGCAAGTACACAGGCTTTGGGGTTGCACCTATAAGCCATCATTAAAATTTGGAGTTTATTGTCTTAAACATTTTAAGTTCTCCTTGTACTTGGCTAACTCTGCAGCCATCTCAAAAACAAGCACAGCTTTCTCATCAGTGTTTGGATTTACAGCCTTTGTGTCATAAAAACTGTATGTGCTGGATGATTCCTCCTTTGCTGGCAGAGATTGCAAGTGCTAATTTGCATCATATTCTCTGCTATGAGATCCTGGGGATTGCTGAAGGAACCTGTAGTCTCCAATAATCACTGTCTTCCACGGGGAAGTGATGAGTCTCCCTGAGGATCAGTCAGTGGCTCCGTGACTCATGCTGGAGCAGAGGATTCCTTTCCCACTCACTGGGACGTGTGTCCCCTTTTCACCTCTGCGCACAGCAAGCCCGCACCAGTCCCACCCCATGCACCATGGCAGGCTGGAGGAGGTGGGACAAACCCCATGTGGAATTAGGTGTGTTCTTTCCCATGTTGTTTCCTGAGGCTGTCAGCCAAACATAAAATTCATGCTGTGCTCTCCTCCCACCAGACCAGTCACCATGTATCTTTGTGAAAGTTAGCAAAGACACTCCTGCTCATTCTAGAAATAACAGATGTTCAGTCTGATCTTTCTTATACAAGTGTATATTGGAAATAATGCCAGCCTTGCTATGGGAGAAGCGGCTATCAGGTTTACACTTGTGTAGGATCCGATCATGGCCTGCATCTACAAGTCCTGATGGCAGAGGCACAAGCAGGAGCGGGCTTCTAGCCGCCAGCAGGATTCTGGAGGAGGAGGGTGTCTGCACAGCCCTCTGCTCCTGGAAGCTTGGCATGCAGAGGCGCTCTGACAGTATAGTAAGGTATGCAGAGCAGAGGTGTTGACTGTGCTTCTCTGCCCGTATTCAGGCCATCCTGGACTACGGGATGTACTCTCGTGAAGAGGAGTTGCTACGGGAGAGGAAGCGAATTGGCACCATTGGGATTGCCTCTTATGATTACCACCGAGAAAGCGGCACCTTTCTGTTTCAGGCTGGGAGTGGAATTTATCACGTAAAAGATGGAGGCCCTCATGGATTCACTGTGAGTTTACTCATCTCTCCTGTTTTCTGCAGTACTACTTTCCTCTGGCTAGAAGCTCCTTTGGCTTGGAGCAAAAGCAGAGCGTAGCCTTGACAACCCTTGAAATGCAGAGAAGTCCTCCATAGGCATGCATTTCCATGGCTGTAGAAACTCAGATGGAGAATTACAAGAAATGGTAGAAACCAGGGCAGCAAGGCAGGACACCAGATTTTGTTGATTTTTCATAAGTAGCAATGCCAATAAAAAGCAACACAAAAGCTGCGATGCTCCGTGCTCTTTCATGTAGTCAGAAGTCACAGCAGAGGCAGCTTTTGTTCCCAAGCTGTCGTTTAGAGGTCACTGTTCAGCAGTCAGTGCTGTATGTGTTACAAGATTTGGCTGTATAACTTGCAGAACAAGCAGCCTTTACTCTGCTGGTGCTGAAGCTGGACTTCAAAGCTGAAATAATTTCTTATTATTATAACAAATGCCTGATGTCTGTCTAACCCCGTTGTCAGGGGGAATTTACTGTACCCTGAGTTGCTTTTGGAGGACAAGATTGTATGTTCTGCCAGCCTCTTTTTAGGGTGCTGTTTTTAAGAGTATGCCAGGCTTCTCTAGGCAAGCTGCCTTCTGATTTGTGGCTAATCCTCAGCACTGGTGAAAGAGGCCCTGGTGGGATCTGTGCAACCATGGTAGAAGCACAACTTTCCCTATAAAATACCTGCGTAGTATTTTTCTGTGTTTAAAATAGATAGATTCCTCTGTTGTAAACCTGTGTATTTGAAGTCAGTGTCCACACTACTGTAGTCTTAGAGACCTTCTGATAATCCAGTTTAGTTTCTGTAAGTGTCCATGTGTTATCATTGTTTACTGTGCCTTTTCTTTTTTTTCCTTTCAAACAGCAACAGCCTTTAAGACCCATTCTGGTAGAGACCAGTTGCCCGAATATCCGTATGGATCCCAAGCTTTGTCCAGCTGATCCAAATTGGATTGCATTTATCCATAGCAATGACATATGGATATCTAATATAGAAACCAGAGAAGAAAGGAGGCTAACATTTGTGCACAATGGTAATGCATCCTGAATTAAAATCTCTGTACCTCCTCTGCACTTGTTCTTGCTAGACTGAATTAAGCAATGGCACTAGGGGTTCTTCTGAAATCTGGGGGAATGGATGCTGTTTATTCCACCTTGTTTGTCACGTTTTATGTGTTTTTTCTAGTGCAAATATTGTGGGGTGATTCTTTTCCCTGCACTGTGGAATCTGGCAAAGTGAGTTATTTGTTGAATACACATGGAAGGGCTCTTCTCCTGAAACACAGCACATTCCTTTTTACTGGAACAGCCTTTTTTGTGTGGAGGAGCTGTGGGTGGAATAGAGCTGGAGGAAAGTTTCTGTCAGTGAAATCAGGCTGCAGGGCTTTTAGAAGCAATATAGAGAGTTTCTGAATAGGACTGTGGCTTTTGCTGGCCCCTCATACTCAGTCACTTAGGTCCTCACTTCTTACCCTCTCCAACTCTGTTTTAGACATGTATCCTGGAGGAAGGAAAATGGGAAATTGTCGATAAAACACTTTTTAAAAATCGATTGCATTTTGTAATCATACTTTGTATTTAAACTATATCATTTAAATTTTAGTTAAATTAAAATTTCTGACACTTTATAATAATGCTTTAGCTTATTTAAATGTTAAATATTAAAATATTATGTAAGTACATTAAAAATAAACTGTAGCAATGACTCCTTCTCAGATGATAATTATTTATGGAGCGCTGCTAAGTTACCTCCAGGGTAACAGCAAAAATATTGAAGCCCTATGGATATGTCATCATGTTGAGATGTTATGTAAGTCTGTTACTTTTGGTTTGTACAGTGAATGAAATGCTGATGCTTTCATTTTTCTGAATGTTGATATTTTCAGTTTCAGTTGTTCAGAAAGGTTTGTGGTTTTTTTTTTTCTTTGATTTTTCTTAAAAGTTGTGGTTCCAATTCACTGAGCTCAGGTAGAGAGAACATTTTCTTTCTTCGACTAGTACATAGAAAATTGAGAGACTAATTGGGTAGAGTAGGAAGGGAGGATGGCTTTCCTTTCCTAAAAGAAGCTGCCGTGTCAGAGAGGATTAGATCCTCCCTAAATAAATCAACAGAGCAGGATGGAAGCAGAAAACAAATCTGCTGAGAAGTCAGATTTATTATTGTGTAATTGCTCCTGGGGGGTGAACTTGGGCCACGTTTGGGATAATGCAGAACTGGTTTGATTCTGCAATACAACATGAACACTTTTGTGTCGTCTTTTAGAACTGGCCAATGTTGAGGAGGATCCAAAATCTGCTGGTGTGGCTACTTTCGTGCTACAGGAGGAGTTTGACAGATACACTGGCTACTGGTGGAGCCCAAAGGCACAGCCAAGTAAGTGTGGTGGATCCAGTGTGTCTGACAGGCCCAAGTAGTGGCCCCCCTGCTGTGCTGTCCAGTGCAGAGGTTTTTTTTTTCTGTTACTTGTCTTTATGCAAGATAGGAACGTTACACTCGTAGCTCCTTTTGAACTGTCTGCAACAGTGGACATGTTACGGTGGCCTTGTGAGCACATGTTACTGGGGGAAGAGACTTTCATTCTCACAACAGTGGTAGGAGTTGTAAGAGTCTCAGAATGTTTTGCTTAATGAAACATGAATTGCAGACTTGGTTGGATTTTTCTTCGTTCTTCCAACCTGCTTGTGCTCCTGAGAGAATATTGATGGCTGCAATAACTGATAATGAGAGCTGTTCTGACCCAGGAAATGTTAATTCGTTTACAGCACTGAATGGGGGTAAAGTTCTTCAAATTCTTTATGAAGAAAATGATGAGTCAGAGGTGGAAATTATTCATGTCACATCGCCCATGCTGGAGACAAGAAGAACAGATTCCTTCCGGTACCCCAAAACTGGTGAGACCCTGATACCTTACATCTCTATTTCTGGGAGACGCATATTTTATTCCCTGTGCCTGACAGCAGTGACTCTCCTAGCCTAGAGCACGGGGTTGTTGGAGCGGTGTTGAGTAGTCTTTGAGTTGGTGTCCAGGTGGTGGAAATGTGTTTGGGGAAAATGCTGCTGGGGAGGTTAGATTAGTCACTGGTGACTGTGCTGATATTCCAGCCATGTGCTTACTAAAAGCTCTGAGTCTGGGTGTTTTCAGGAGTTGGCAGAAACCCTATCTGATTGTCACTATTTTGGAGCTGCTGTCTCAGATCCTGGCAGATCTGAGTTGTTAGGGGTTGATTCTCATTACAGCCCTGTGTCTCTGAGGGAATAGCTGCAGAATTATGGCCCTTTGATTTTTTGGGAGGATTTCTGTTTAGCTGCTGGCAGTGCCCTGGTAGTTAAGTTCTGAAGGGCTCTGGTCTCCGTGGTTGCTCTTGGACTTTGAACAACAAACTCAGCGTGCATACAGCCTACCAGGAAAGCTCCCTGTTGTCATATTTTCAAACAGTAAATGAGCTGGAGGCTTCAGCAGTAAAGGGGTGAGGGCAGGCTTGAAGCATATTAAGTGGAGTGCCATTGGAAGCAGGGAAGTGGGACTTACGCAGGCCTGCTGGGGGCTGATTCACTGGCATGTGTCGGGTGTATGAGGCAAATTTGAACAGTCTGATCCTTGTTCTTCTGAGATTTCCCTGCTGTTACAGCAGGGCGTGTTGCTTGCAGATAACAGTGGTTCACTCTCCTTTCTCACTCCTGAAATCTTAGTTTTTTGGAGAAATATCTTCTGTTTGGCTGACCTTCCTAAGCTGTGGAATTCATTCAGATATTGCAGATTCCCTGATCCACTGGGAAAAGTTTTCTGCTTATGATCCTGATTTACTATTTGTTTCAAGGAGGAAGAAAGGCTCAGTGTTAGCCTGGGAAGCAAGACACGACTCCTCGTGGTTTTTCAGTGCTTGTGTACACGCAGATTTCTGAGGGTATTTTGTCATAGCTTTTTTCAGTGCTAAGTTTCAGCAGTATAGGAAAATGAGCCAACCAAAGCCCAAATCCCTTTAAAAAAACAAACAAACAAACTAGGTTTTAATGTCTGGGCCTTAGTTTCCAGTCTGAGCTGCAGGGGCACTAGCCCTTTTCTGTGGGTTGTTATAAGGGCAAAGCTTGAGGTAGTGGAGAAAATTCTTCCCAGGGAGAAGGTAAGTACTTAAATAGGCCAGCACTGTGGCCCAAGACAAGTCGTTTCACCTCAGTGCATTAGTTTTTGTGTATAAACCAGGTTGATGAAGTGGGAGTACTTCACAGCAGCATTGAGAATATTCAGAGTACATGGAATTTGCCACGTGTGGCTTCTGGATCAACTGGCAGCGGCTTTATTCTTTATAGTCCATCTTTTCTTGCTGTGGAGCAGGCCCCAGCATTTAGCACTGCAGGTGCTGTACGGCAGGATGAGTTGCTGCTTTGTGTAAAGAGTTAACTTTAGATTTTCAGTGTTCAACACAAATATGTAGCTTTATTATCTTAACTGCATGAGTCATGGCAATAGGTTTTTAAGCGTTTAATTTTCACAGTTTAATTTTTACAGATGCTTTTTAGCACTGGATCACTTTCTATGTACCACCTTGAGAATAACAGCCAAACAGTAAACCAAAGCTTGTTTTGCTATCCTGATCGCTCCTGAGCATTTACTTCCAACTAATATGTGCATCCTTTGACTGTGGGAGAGAAGACTGACTGTGTCAGTAGCATGGCTCTTGATGAGATCTGTTTGCAGGATTACGTCCACTGAATCTGCCTCATGTTTGCAGTTTCTTTTTTCCCTGCCTGCTTCTGTGCTCTCTCACACATGCAAGCAGGCTATTTGATCAAAGAGCATTCTGCTGTTTGCCTTTCCCAGTTCTGCATGAATAACACCACAATAATCCACAGTTCAAGTCTGCCCTCTTGGAAGCAAACAATTGGTGCCCGACTGCTAACATCTGTTTTTATAGGTACAGCAAATCCAAAGGTCACTTTCAAGATATCTGAAGTGACAATCAATGCGGAAGGCAGAGTAAGTTCTATGTTCTGCTTGTTTTCCAAATAAATATAATTTCTGTGATTCTTTTCTGGTAAAATTCATTTTCCAGCTCAGTACACATAAACGTCCTTGGTTGTGATAGCTTAATGGCTTCTCTGGAGGCAGTGCACTTGGCTCGTTCCTATGCAGATACTTGGTGTCTGTGTGTGCAGCAGTGTTTCTCAAGGCTGTTCTTTACTTCCCTACTACTGGTTTATGAACTCAGCTGCAGAGCAGAATATTTTAGGTGTGGATGGTTAGACCTTCTTATGTGACAGATCTCTTGATTGGCTGCAGATATTGGGAAAATTTGATTGCAAAGAGAATATATCACCTTACAAAAGCATGAAGATATGGAAACAGATGAACTTTGCTTTCGCCCCAGGATTTTTTAACAGATGCAGAAATTTCCATAGCCCAGTCCAAGATCTTCGGACAGTTGGGAAATTAATCTTACCAAACAGATACAGTAGCAGCCACACATTATTGGGATTCTCTCTACTCTTGAGCTACTTCAGCCATCAACAGTCACCTGCTGGGATAGCGATGCTGACGTCAGCCAGCAAAGGCAGGGAAAGCCATCAGGACCCTTTGGGTACTGCTGTGACTTGTTCCCAGTCCCAGCAGGGAGAGACTGCAGAACTGCATATCATAAATTAGAACCACGTTGATAACTGGATGTCATACAGGATGTTCAACATCTACCGATGAAAACACCTTACAAAATAGCTCGGTACAAATCACTTCCCCTTTACAGGGGAAACTGAGTGTTCAAGTGACTTGTCCGAGATGAACAATGGATTTGCGAGCAGCATCCAGATTTCTCAAGTCCCAGCCCTGTCTGTGCTGGTAGTATGCAGCTCTCCTACTATGCTGGTGTCTGGCTACAGAAGGGGTTGAATCCCCTGTGTTGCAAAGGCTGAGCATTCTAAATTGCATGAGCTGCACAGAAGAAGTCTTCTGTGTCCAGACTCTCATCGTGCATGAAAATTGGTTGGGGGGGTTCATCTCAGTGTCACTGAATTGCTGCTTTGTCAACAGATTGCAGATGTTGTGGATAAAGAGCTAGTTCAGCCGTTCGAGATCCTCTTTGAAGGAGTAGAGTACATTGCTAGAGCTGGGTGGACGCCAGAAGGAAAATAGTGCGTATGTTAATCCTATCTCTGCTTAGAGGGTTTGGGGCGATACAGTTAGAAGCAGAATGTAGTGGTCTCTGTCTTCTTCAAGCTTCAGCCTGCTTTCATTTTTACATTGCTACGAACTTGTTTGTGCAAAGGGGATGATTTTTCCAAAAACCAAAACAGAGTCGTCCTTGTCTCTTTCTCTGGTACCTGGCCCTACTGCTTTGGTATTGGGCACTCGCAGCCTTTGATGTATGTGTCCTCTCAGCATCCCTGTGAGAGAGAGAGTGCAGTGCTATTATCCCCATTTTACAGATGGGGAACTGAAGCCCAGAGAGGCTAAGTGACTTGCCATGGTCACACAGGAAGTCTGTGGCTGAGGAGAGAAATGAGCCCAGGTCCCCCAGGCCCTAGGCTAGCGCCCTAACCACTGGACCATCCTTGCTGACCAGACTTACTGATCAGAAAACCTGCTGTAAGTGCTACTTACATTTGCATGTCATTTTTAACCCTGTAGATGATGTAGTACAGTGTTTCTAACTCACCAGGAGTTTCTCCAGAATTGCACTTCTCCAGTTCTTGAATCTAAAGATGGCTTTCACCTTTTTAATTTATTTCTTTCTGCCCCCCAAATGTGGAAGAAATGCAGGGACACATTTGCTCCATTACCTTGCTTTTTGCAGAATTATTGTTAGAGCTACATGTAAAGTCATCAGAAGTATGGCAGGGTCTGCTGCCAGTCCATTTAGGTGCCAGTATTATTCTCTTGTCAGGTATAGATTTAAAGCATTAGTATTTTCACAAGTATCCTGAAATTTAAATTGAAATTTTTCTGTTTCATTATTCCCTCTGATTTTTCTCTTCTCTTTCTCCCCTAAAGCACAGTTCAAATCTGGGAGAACAGAATTAATTAAACTTTTGAACCGGCAGTGCTTACGCAATATTGAAATGAAGTGAAATAAGTTCTTGTGTTGTGGAAGAGATTTGTTTATGTGGGTGACATTTTACATGTGGCTTTGTGCTTAATCTGAAATTGAACATTCTTGATTCCCTCAAAATGCCTAGTGCTAATGAGTGTCTGTCAAGATTTTCAGACCTGTCTAATACTCATGGTTGCATGTTATTTTCTCTAATATCTGTCTCCTCAACAGCATCTGGTCCATTTTACTGGATCGCTCCCAAACTCGACTTCAGATAGTCTTGATCCCTCCTGCATTATTCATCCCCACAGAAGATGATGCAATGGAAAGACAGAAACTTATCGATGCTGTACCAGATTCTGTTACACCTTTCATTATTTATGAAGAAACAACAGACATCTGGATAAATGTAAGAATATGAATTTCAGCCTTCTCTGACAGCTTGTTGTTCAAGACCCTATTTGTAGCACTTGAGCAACGTTGGTGCTACTGTGCTGCCTAGGAGAATTTTCCCATTGTACAAGTTCTGTGCATACTCTGTGCTTCCTGCTGTAAAGAGTTCACAGTATGTAGAGAACAGAGAGATTTGGGATGTGAAAGCAGAGCTGCTTTGCTTGAGGCTGCACAGTGGTCAGACAGAGCTAGGAGCAGAGCCCAGGGCTCTGGCATTTCAGAGCAGCCCCTTGCCTGCAGTGTTACCCACTGACACCCTCCGGCTTCTTGGTGCCAGTTGTTCACCAACAGCAGTGCCAACAGGTAAAGTATTCTTCAGCCAACAAAGATCTATCTAGCTGATATTGGGTGAACAAGTCCCGAGAGTCTGCTAACAGTCACTAAAACCCCTCCTTAACTACATATGGTCTGGTGAAATAGATTTGTGTGTAATGTTCTCGGAGGTGTGCCCTAGGGCCTGTGCTGTGAGACCGGACACCGGTGTGCTCAGGCTAATGCTGTAAAAATGAGTGCTGTTCACACTTCTGCAGAAAAAGATCGATGTCTCTAAAATAACATCCCATTGGAGGTGTGCCAGGGTGCAGGAAGGCCTGGGAACATCAATCACTGACAGGTAGTTGGATCTTTCAGCAGAGAGCATTTGCACAAAGCCTTCCAGTGAATGATCTCTATACAGTGGGTGGTCTCTATGATACCATGTTTTCTCCTTAGTAATAGTGTGCGTGGTTTCAGGATGGTGCAGTGACTTGTCCTTTCTCCATTATTTTCACTGGCTGGAGTGGTTTTTGACTGGCAGCTTGTACTCTATAGATAAATGCTCCCCAGTCCCTCAAAAGATTGTCCCTTGAAGCAAGAGTTGGCATCTTCATGAGTGGGAAGATGATGTCAGCTCATCTTTCTTTAAATAACCCTTCACTTGTGGGCTTCCAGACAGCACTGGACAGAGGAGGCCACTGAACTCTGGCTTCTCTGGGTGGCTCTCATATGCTGTCTGCAGAGCTGGACCCACTCTGTGTCTAAGCTAGAAAGGCAGGTGCAGAAAAATTTACTTAATTACTTTGGTGGCCAGAAGTTAGAGTTAGACTAGCAAAAAGCCTGGAGCTGTGCAGCATATGAGGCCCCTGCCTGCAGACACCCCCTGACTCATAAGCATAACTGGTTCTCCCAGTAACGGACAGTGCTGCACCCTGCTAGTGTGAACTGCGTTGTCTGTGTTGAGCAGTAAGAGGAACTTATTATGTGTGACTTCAGTGCCAAAGTGCTGCTGATAACAATAAACCCCTGTTCTGTCTCCACAGATCCATGATATCTTCTATGTTTTCCCTCAAACCCATGAAGATGAGATAGAGTTCATTTTTGCCTCCGAGTGTAAAACAGGATTCCGGCACCTATACAAAGTCATCTCGGTTTTGAAGGAGAGCAAGTATAAACGGTCGTGTGGAGGCCTTCCTGCTCCAAGTAAGTGAAATTATTCTTTTGCTTTAATTGGGCATGTGCTGCTGACTAGTGAGGAAATAAGTGTCCTTCCAGGTGGCAGGAATTATTGTCTTATTGGAAACTCCTGCTGTTGTCCAGGAAAGCACTTCACTGTACAGTCATTCCTCTTGAAATTGTACAGGGGTTATTCTGTATTCAGCATGCCTTAGTTTTAACCCTGATTCTTCCCCGTGGACTAGAGGGAAAAGTTTCAAAAAATCAGATGGGAAACAAGCTCCCTGTGATACTGTGAAACGCACTTAGTTGGCTTTTCCTTGTCGATGTTGGGACTGTTTGTGCGCTGAATTTGCCAGAGGTTAATCATTATAGCAATAACATAGCTACCTCTGATGTGCAGGGTCCAATGTATCTAATAGATGCACGCTGGTTCAGGACTTGATTTTGCAAGTAAAACCAGCATAGTCCCTGTCAGCCTTTTTACAAGCAGATTGGTAGCAGAGAGGCTGACAAAGAGCACAGTTTGAACACACTGTAAAAAGGTCCATAGAGGGCCTCCCTGTCTGAGTGGGCCCACATGTTAGTCCCTTTAAAATGAACATATGTGCTTGGCAGCAAAACCTATGATGACAACTATTCAGAGAATTCCTCTCTGCTCTTAAAAACAATCATGGTATTACTGTATAGACAGAGATGTTAGTAGGAGAAAATTACTGGCAGCTGTTGCAAATGGAAATGGAGGAAGAGTTATTTCAAGCAAAAAAAATTCAAGGACCGCGTGCTTCTGAGCTGCAGTCAAAGTTTGGTCTTGCTCAGATGCATGATATAGCTGTGTGCAAAGCTCCCGGAGTGGCTTTTCCACAGCATGTATTCTTTAATTTACAGTTTCATGCTGTGATACTTAATTTACTTGCTGAGTGTTGAAGGCACTTACTGAGCTCTGCATGCACAAAAAATACACCTAATTTTACTAGAGGTCCTAGTTTCATGCAACTGTTGGGGTTTTTTTTCCCCAGATAGCATTATATCCTGGGTTGATTAGATTTCTCTGAATGCATCTGACTTCTTTTTCTCGCTAAATCTCCCTCATTCTAAGGGAAATGAAACCATCTTATAAAAGCAGAGTTGTTCCCCACCCTGTTGCAAAGTTCCACATTTTTTCACACCTGAGATTCCCTTTGCACACCCATTTTTCAGTATAAAACTTCTATTTCTGTGCAAGTGACAAAATACTTAAAAAAAGCAAGCAAGCTGTCCAGGCCTCGGGTTGAATCCTGTGAATCCTTTAACATACATTTCACAGAATGTTAAATAGTACTAGCCCTAACATTTGTCTGGGGAGCTGGCAGAAGTGTGGGTCTTCTGCAAAGGCAGGTTGCTCTTGGGTTTAGTCTAGTAAAAAAGCTTGGAAGGAAGAAGTGTTATTGTGACCCTGTGTTTCGTAAAATGTAAAAGCGTAAAATCTCTGTTTGTGTGTTGGTTATTTGTAGGTGACTTCAAGTGTCCCATCAAAGAGGAGATAGCGATTACCAGTGGAGAATGGGAAGTGCTTGGCAGACATGGATCCAATGTAAGTCTCCACTCTTGCTGCATGGATATCCTGCAAGCAGCACACACTGCAAGGAGGTGGTCTCTGGGGCCTCACAAATCAGTACATGTCACATTAGTGAGGCTCTGCTCCCTGAGAAGAGTGGACCTTGCCCCTCCCTGGTATTGAGTTTGAGCATATGTATCATGTGGGTGTTTTTGGTCTACAGTGTGCTTTCATTCTCTACCTCTGATACGCTATTCTGGACCAGAGGTTGTGTTTTTGGAAGTGTGGGAAAGCAACACAGGCAACATTAGTTGGCTTTCTTTTCCTGCATGTTCCTGTGTGGATCCTTGTCAACAAGGAGTTTTCCCCACTAAGTTAGAATCATAGAATAGAATCATAGAATCATTGAGGTTGGAAAAGACCTCTAAGATCATCGAGTCCAACCGTCAACCCAACACCACCATGTCCACTAAACCATGTCCCTAAGTGCCTCATCTACTCGTCTTTTAAATACCTCCAGGGGTGGGGACTCAACCACTTCCCTGGGCAGCCTGTTCCAATGTTTAACCACTCTTTCAGTAAAGAAATTTTTCCTTACATCCAATCTAAACCTCCCCTGGCGCAACCTGAGGCCATTTCCCCTTGTCCTATCGCTAGTTACTTGGGAGAAGAGACCGACACCCACCTCACTACAACCTCCTTTCAGGTAATTGTAGAGAGCGATGAGGTCTCCCCTGAGCCTCCTTTTCTCCAGGCTAAACAACCCCAGTTCCCTCAGCCGTTCCTCATAAGACTTGTTCTCCAGACCCCTCACCAGCCTCGTTGCCCTTCTCTGGACACGCTCCAGCACCTCAACATCCTTCTTGTAGTGAGGGGCCCAAAACTGAACACAGTATTCGAGGTGCAGCCTTACCAGTGCCGAGTACAGGGGCACAATCACTTCCCTCCTCCTGCTGGCCACACTATTTCTGATACAGGCCAGGATGCTGTTGGCCTTCTTGGCCGCCTGGGCACACCGCCGGCTCATATTCAGCCGGCTGTCGACCAACACTTCAAGGCTTAAAGAGGAGGAGAAGGGAGCAAAAATACCGCAAGGCAGCAGCGAGGAAATTCCACATATTCCATGAGCAGCAAGATGTCATGATGGTGTCCAACTGCTGTCCTGGAATCAAGAGATACTCGTTGGAGGGATCAGCATAAATCTATTAGCCCTGTCTCTTCTTAGGCAGAATACAGTGTTTACGTTCCATATAGCCTGTGAGCTTGCACAAGGAGGGAGGGAATGCTCCCCAAGCTGCTGCTCTTCTATCTGAGCTGGATGAATTCTTTGATCATTTGAATCAAACAGCAGTTCAAGGAGAACTCTTTGGCTAGTTTGGACTTTGTAAAGGTCTTTGAAATCCTTCCTAAATAGTAATTAGAAATGGGGTTAGGGAAGGAGGTGTGCAAATTGACCTGCATTTGAATCTGTTCTGCTGTCTGCTCAAAAAGAAGGGACAACTGGGGAATATTTAACGTGGCAGTGGTTTACAGTCAGCTGCTGCCTTGATTTCCTTCTGGGGTGGTTTATATCATATGTGATTTGGGAAAGGGTCTGAAGAGTGGGGAGATGACAAAGAATGGGAGACAGAGTTATTTGAGGGACGGGATGCCATCCGGAGGGACCTGGACAAGCTCAAGAAGTGGGCCCATGTGAACCTCATGGGGTTCAACAACAAGGCCAAGTGCAAGGTCCTGCACCTGGGTTGGGGCAACCCCCGGTATCAACACAGGCTGGGGGATGAAGGGATTGAGAGCAGCCCTGCCGAGAAGAACGTGGGGGTTCTGGTGGATGAAAAGCTGGATGTGAGCTGACAATGTGCGCTCGCAGCCCAGAAGGCCAATTGCATCCTCGGCCGCATCAGAAGAAGCGTGGCCAGCAGGTCGAGGGAGGTGATTCTACCCCTCTACTCTGCTCTGGTGAGACCCCACCTGGAGTACTGCGTCCAGCTCTGGAGCCCTCAGCATAAGAAAGACATGGACCTGTTGGAGCGGGTCCAGAAGAGGGCCAGGAAAATGATCACGGGGATGGAACACTTCTCCTACGAAGAAAGGCTGAGAGAGTTGGGGTTGTTCAGCCTGGAGAGGAGAAGGCTTCGGGGAGACCTTATTGCAGCCTATCAGTACTTAAAGGGGGCTTATAAGAAAGATGGCAGCAAACTTTTTAGCAGGGCCTGTTGCAATAGGACAAGGGGGAATGGTTTTAAACTGAAAGAGGGTAGATTTAGACTAGATAAGATGGAAGAAATTTTTTACGCTGAGGGTGGTGAAGCACTGGCACAGGTTGCCCAGAGAGGTGGTGGATGCCCCATCCCTGGAAACATTCAAGGTCAGGTTGGAGGGGGCTCTGAGCAGCCTGATCTAGTTGAAGATGTCCCTGCTTATTGCATGGGGGTTGGACTAGATAACCTTTAAAGGTCCCTTCCAACCCAAACTATTCTATGATTCTATTTAACACGGCAAACAGTAGGGGAGACTGGGAAAAGTAAAGGACCTGCATGAGAGAGCTGAGCAACAAGGTGTGAAGTGCAAACCGTAACTGACAGAGTTGTGGACAGTAAGAATAATCATTTGGCTTATTCCTTACAGATTGTTGGGCTATAACTCAGCTTTATGGAAGTGGGGCGGGGAGGAGACTTGGAGGCAGTAGAACTGGGTATTGTTTTGGCAAGAAACAATATTGAGGGATGTTTTGGTTTTGGTTTTGACAGATCTATGTTGATGAAGCCAAAAAAGTGGTGTATTTTCAAGGCACAAAAGACTCACCTTTAGAGCATCACTTGTACGTTGTTAACTACGAGAATCCTGGAGAAGTAAAGCGGCTGACAGAACGTGGTTACTCTCACGCCTGCTGTGTCAGCCAGGTACCTGTTTGCCTGTGAGGCCCTGTATAGACAGGGCTGGCTGGGTGTGCTGTGGCTTATTGGCAGTCTTGTCCTTCATCAATCAGCAGACAAGGCTGTATTTGAATATAACAAAAATAGATTTTACACTCTGTTGTGTGCTCCTGTATGTTGTACAGTGAGTGCATAAACCCACCCTGGAAACCAGATTTGACCTCCCAGTTCAGCTGCTCTTCAGCTCACCTCAGGCAAAAGGAGCCAGGATGAATTGTTTGAAACTGTTTGAGCTTGGCTCTTTTTGCCTGAAGTAGGCTATAGAGCAATTGCCAGAGATGAGCCTGTGGCAGCGTTGGGTGGGGTTCCAGGCATCTGGCACAGTAGCCCGTTCAGCTGGGAATGCTTTACCCAGAAGAGGATTTGTGACAAGGTCCTCATGCCACTGTTGGTTTTGCAGGTGTATTTTTGGCTTTGGAATGTTAATATCTGAGTCTTGCTAGGGACTGTAGCTTCTCAGAATCTATCTGCTATCAAAAGAGCCCAGACTTCCTGATTTAATTTGGTCCATAAACATCTTCTGAAAGATCTAGATGCAGAAAAAAGTGATCACTTTTGCTTGTGCCTCCGCACTGAGGAGTTCAAGATAATGTTCTTTTTCTCCCTAGGATTGTGACATGTTCATCAGCAAGTACAGTAATCAGAAGAACCCACACTGTGTGTCACTTTACCGTCTGACAGGACCTGAAGATGATGCAGCTCATAGGACAAAGGAATTCTGGGCTACCATTTTAGATTCAGCAGGTAACAGCATGGATAAGGAACAGGAAGAGGACAACCAGGATCACAGAATGAAAGATATCCCAGAATATGCTTGCTTGAGATTTGCTGTTCTGGGTGACTAGACTTGTCTCTGAAACTCATGCTTGTGTGAGGAGTTCTTGGAAGTACCTGAGTGACATTTTCACCTCAGCAACGAATGGGTATAAACTGGCCATGAAGGAATTTAGAGTGGAAATTACTAAGTTTCTGCCGCTAGAGCCAGTAGAAACTGTAGAAAGCCAGTTTTAGCATCGGGGGAGGGGTTTAAGTGCAGTCATTTACTCTGTGCTATATGCCTGCTAATGAGCATATATAATGCTCTGGGCCTCTGGGGGAGGGTCATACACTCTGTAAATAGTTGTGTGCTGCTTCCTACTCACGTCTTCGTGAGACAGCTCTTGGGCTTTTATTTTTCCATTTTGTTTCTATTCCCTTTCATCTTTCCTTCCCCAAGGCATACTCTATATCCTATGCTTTCCATGTATTAATGCAGTGAGTCCGAAGTGGGGTTAGGAAGGGATGGGATACCTGTAATGGCTGTGTCAGGGGAGAAGAGTTACTACTGTTCAGAGGAGAGCAGGGATGGGAATGTGATAGGACTGAGAAGGCTCCCCTAGGGCCGGGGCATTCCCAGTCTCTGCCTGGTGCCAGTCACATCCACTGGAAAGTGTGGGAGAGCTCCATTGGGATTGGGGCAGGGCTGGAGCAGAGCTGCGTTATTCATCCATTAATGAATGAATCCAGTTAAACCAGACTCTCTGTTCCCTCCTGTGGCAGGCCCTCTTCCTGATTATGTTCCCCCAGAAGTGTTCTCCTTCGAGAGCTCCACAGGGTTTACGCTCTATGGGATGATGTACAAACCTCACAATCTGCAACCTGGAAAGAAGTACCCCACTGTGCTCTTCATCTATGGAGGGCCACAGGTGAGTGTGGCATGTTGGTGTGGCCAGCAGTGGGGCGGGCTGGCCTGGATCACTCCACTGTTGTCCTGTATGAACAGTTCCTGCTCCGTGCTGAGGATAGCGTGCAGTTTTTTGCCTGCTTGGTGACTAGCTGCTTGGCCAAAGGTGCTGTAAGTGGTCATGATTTCCAGATCATACATCGAGGCACTGCCACTTGTCTGAGAACAGGTATGGAGTAGCAGAGCTGGAACTGGGATAAAGGGGAGTGCAGGCAGTCCCAGTTCTATCTCCCCCTCCTCCGTAGGGGCTCCTGTTCTTTGTTTCCACTTCCCCCATGTGTATGTGAGGGGAGCTCTGTTAGCACTGACCATTGAGCACTGTGTGTGCTTAGGAGAGCTTGCTCCCCAGTCCTCCTTTTCCCACTGATGAAGAGGAGAAGGTGAGCCCCTTAGCCCTGCTTTGGTTCCCCCAACTCTACTGTGCCCTGCTATGGTCCAAGGCAGCTGGAGTGAGACTTGGTGAAGGGAAAGATTTTCTCCTGGGGAAGAACAGAGGGAGTGGAGAGCAGAGCTGCAGGCTCAGGCTTGGGTTGTGCTGTCAGCAGCTGCCCCTCTTGCTCTATGCCCATTGGTGCTGCAGTGGAGCTCAGTTCACCTCTTCATATCTGTGACACAGAATGGCTTGTTACTGAGGGAAGAGAGTTTATTTCACAGCAGACCACAAGCAGGGAGAGTGAATCCTGCAGCAGGGAGTAGGGATCTTGAAAACTTTACATTATAAAAATGTATAAAACATTTAAAGGAAGGTAAATATAAATAAAATCTGAAATTGGATTAAGGGGTGACCTCTGGATTCCATTACATATGTGGTTGTGTTACTGCTCTTCTTCTATTCCAGGTACAGCTAGTGAACAATCGGTTTAAAGGAATCAAGTATTTCCGTTTGAACACTTTGGCATCTTTAGGCTACGTCGTTGTTGTCATTGACAACAGGGGGTCCTGCCACCGAGGGCTGAAGTTTGAAGGAGCCTTTAAATACAAAATGGTAAGTGGAGCTCTGAGTCTGGCTCTTCATTTTCAGCCAGAGGCAGGTTTGAGTCCCAGTGTTATCTGAGCTGAAGCACTGATTTGGCACAGATGCCCAGCATTGCCTGTGCGATGCTGCCTAGGTTTGGGGAGGGGAACTGTGTATAGTTGAGCACTGTGGATTTGAGGGAGGAAAGGTGCTCAATGTGGGAAAGATTTTATGTCAGGGTTTGAGGTTGCGAACCAACGCCAGCTTGGCAGGCATAACGCGAGGTGGTTCATAAGGGGGTGTCTGACTTCCACCAGATATGCTTTGGTGCTCACATGAAGCAGGATAGTTTCATTACAGCGTGGGTTACTATTTAGGGCAGTTCCTGTGTCAGGCTGGAGAGGGTGAGTGTGTTTGGCTGTGTGTACAGGCAGGGAGGGCCTGTGCCAGGCTCTGCTGGCTTTGTAGTGTAGCTCGCTGTGTGTTGGGAATGGCATTTTCATGCACAGAGCTAGAATGCAGCCTTGCTTTTGTAACAGCAAAAAGCGAAAACACTGAAAGATCTTAATTGTCCCCAAGCAAGGAGACAAATGAAGAAAAGGATAGTTAAAGAGGTGGGTTAGCATGTATTTATTGTCTTACGGGGGAAAGGGGTCATCTTCTGTAACAAGCCTAGCACAGTGGAGTACTGGTGTGGGGTTGGGTGCTGCACAGACAGAAGCAGCAAAGGTCTAAAGGTGGTTACCTTTGGAAATCCTGAGAATGTAACTTTTGCTGGAACTAATAAAACTTACCTCTTTCTCTCCCCTCCCAGGGACAAATAGAAATTGATGACCAGGTGGAAGGGCTGCAGTATTTAGCATCGCAGTATGACTTCATTGATCTGGATCGTGTTGGCATTCATGGCTGGTCCTATGGAGGCTACCTCTCTCTTATGGCTTTAATGCAGAGGTCAGATATCTTCAGGGTATGTTCATACATCGAGTACTTATTCTGGTGGTGCAGACAGAATTTTTCCCTTAATTGTGTAACCTCCCACGGGTGTTCACAGCACAGGCTTTTGAGCTTGCTCTAGACAAGTGAGGACACAGCGCTCTGGCTGTTTTCTTCAAGACTCTTCTATTTGGGTGACTTCAGAGAGAAGTTGCTTTTCTAGCAAACATTTCTTCCACAGTATTTCTAATTAGGCTTCCAGGCTTTGATTATTTTTTTGATACTTCACAGATGACAGATCTGAAAATCTATTCACTCTTTAAGGCTAGTGCCTGCTAACAAGCCACAGTACCTTTTAAAACCAGCAGTCAGCAGGTGTTGCAAGAGCAGTTATAAGTTATTGTGTGACCTTGGGTTGTCTCTTCAGTTCTCTCCACTTGTGTTTCTGTGTGAAGCATGGGGATGAGATGCTCTTCCTCCGTAAGCCTATTGTCACTGTTAGGCTTTGGGAGGTGTCTGGTACTGGTATTCAAATTGAGTCTGTACTGGTACAGCTATGGGACTCAGCTTTCCAGAGACAGTGATACCAGTACAGCCCCAATACTGACAGAGATGCCTCAAATCAGAAAATTGCATTTGTGGAATTAAGTGCTGCACTTTCCTACCTCTCCACAGAAATTTGCAGCTTTTCTCCCCAGGAGAGTGTGGTGGTCTTATTTGAGTGTAACCACCCCAAGGAGCGTGGTGTGACCGCACCATCACTGTGCTTGCTTCCCCCAGCTCCAAATGAGCCAGACATAATCTTGACCTGATGTGAAGGTGTGGTGTTGTCCATGACGCTTCCTGCATTAATGCAAGCAGGGTGCTTTTGGGCAGAACATGCTTGCCATCCAAGAAGCCTGGCATGTAAGAGGAGTGTGGGGCTGTTCAGGTAGGCCAATTTTACTGGAATATCTGAGAGTCTGTTCTCATGAGCTGGGGTGAGGAGGAACAACTGGTCACCCTGTTCAGCTGAGCACAGAAGGATATTCCCTCTCTGGAACTGTGTAAGAGAGCTTTAAACTGTTGGACTGTTGAGCTTGCAATAACTTAACTGTGCTGGTATAGCTATACCAATCTAAGGTCACCTATGCTGAAGGTACCTTATATAGTCTCAGCTGCTGCTCACTTTGTGTCAGCCGAGCTCTTTGTCCTGTGAACCAACTAAGAGAAATGATCCTGCTGAAAAACGACACCTCCTTCTTTTCCTCCTCCCCTCTTTCCTGCCCTGGGAGAATAGTTTCTTTGCAGACTGATCTATTCCCAGATCACATTGCCCATGCTGCTTTGTAGCAGCATGTTCTGAAGCAGCCAGGAGGGCAACCTGGGGACAGGGAGAGGTACTGAAAAGAGGTGGTTCTGATTACGTGACTTTAGACAGCTATAGTAAATGGCCAGACTGCTGTTGGGCAAGTCTCAGAGGTAGAGATGTGGTAAGAGCTGGATATTGCTCTTGGGATGTGTTTTGTTCTTTGTGGCTGCTCTTGCTTTGTCTAAGTCCAACCTGAGTATTCCTGGGAGGTTTAATAATTACTTGTCTCAAGTCCTTAAGGATTGTTAGATTTTTACTTTTATTAAAATACCTGCCTTGCAAAGGGTTGTTTTTTTTTCTCGTCGGTCTTTTTTTTCACAAACCTCTCTGCAAGCTGGTGGTAGCTATGCAAGGTAGTTTGCTGCGTCCTAGGGAGCTGTCGATCCCAGTTTCTGTTAGACATTTGAATGAACAAAGGTTTTGCAACCCGAAAGCAGAGCACTCTGCGTTTTGGACAAAATCCACTTCCCTCAGCAGGCCTTGGAGGTGATATGTTTAGTGTTGCTTCTGATTTGTCTGTAGGATCTTCCTTGTTTTCAGCAGCTGCCTGTTTTTCAGCACATGTAGGTCATAGCTGAGCTGTGCTAATATGTATGAACTGTGGGAGGGAGAGTGAGGATTGCTTTTCTTTTTCCACTGCAGGCTGTGGATTGTAAACTTATCAGGGTGTTTTGGGCAATTATAGTTGCACTGGGATAGAGTTGTGGGAGGGAGGGACATCCCCAGATCAGGGGGTCAGGTGTTGTCATTCCCCTCCTGATGCTGAGAGCCCTGTTGAACTTGCAGGTTGCCGTTGCTGGAGCACCTGTCACGCTGTGGATTTTCTATGACACTGGTTACACAGAGCGTTACATGGGCCACCCGGATCACAACGAGCAGGGGTATTACCTAGGTTCGGTGGCCATGCAAGCTGAGAAGTTTCCTTCTGAGTAAGTTTGGTTCTGGCTCTTGCCTTCTACTTTTCCTACCAGGAAAGTTCAAGCCCTGTGGACACATTTTTATCTCCATCTTCTTGGCAATTGAATTCTGGAATCACAAATGCTAGTATTAAATAATAATTAAAAAAAAAAAAAAGACCAAAACCCAACACTAATAAACTTAATAGACTTGAATGAACATTTGCATAATTACAGGCCATTCCATGTAATCCCTTTTATCCTAGCTGTAATTAAAGACTGTCTTTTATGTCTAAAGAAATGACAAACATATCTTCAATTATATGATTAGCACTTTAGAGCCGCATTAAGCTAGACAAAAATTACTTGATCAGAATGCTTTCTGCATGCTCTAAGGCTGTATCAGCACAGCGCTGTCTGCAGAGCAAGCTGAGACCATGGGCTTTCTTGCCAAAGAGCTGAAAATCAGCAGATTCTGAGCAAGTGTTAAGCCATTGTATTGTCCAAGCTAGGAAGTACTTCTGAGAATAAAGAAGATATACAGATGAAAGGCCTGACCATGATGTGCATATGCAGGAAGAACATTTAGAGGGGGAAAGAATAGGTTTGGGACACATCTCCATCCAGAGTAATTTACTATAGTGAAATCACTGTCTTCAATGCAAATATTTTTTTTCTGTTGAGTATTTTTGAAGGGATGTTTGTGGACTGTGAAATGACTGGCAGGTTCTGGGATGCTGTCTAGAAATGTTTGTCTCTTGCTTTTCTCAGACCAAACCGTTTGCTGCTGCTGCACGGATTCTTGGATGAGAATGTTCACTTTGCACACACTAGTATTTTGCTCAGCTTTTTAGTGAGAGCTGGGAAACCATATGACTTACAGGTAAGGCCAGAACCGGGATGTAAAGGTAATGTGTCTTGTCTTTGACTGAGGAGTCCATTATTGGAACTTGTAACATGGCTGTGCTGGGCAGCTGGGAATTCTAGGGTAAAACTGTAGTATTTGAGCCTAAAATTTTTTTAAAAGGAAGATTTTATGAGTAAACAAAAAAAAAAATAGGCAAATGAGCAGTTAAGAGTGGTTAAAGCTGCTCCCAAGGAGAACTGCAGTTTGGAGGCAGTACAGCAGTGTTTGTGCGGTGTGGAACAGGGTTCTGCATTTAATTAAACCCTGCTGGTTCTGTGCAGATGTAGCCCAGGTATCCCACATGATGCTGCAGAACTGGGAGCATGCTGATTGACGTGATGGCTCTGGACACCATCTGCCTCTGTTTCAGCCAGGCTGATCACCTCCAGCACAGCACTAGCTGGATTAGAGGGTGCAGTGGGTTGTCTCTGGGTTCAGGCAATGGAGGATGGGGTGTATTAGCTCAAGTGCAGAGTTAATGCAGGGAGATTACATAAACATTTTGAATGTGGCTCTGGGGACCGGTTTAAATGTTGGTGCCCGCAACTCTTGTGGATACTTACAACTTTATTTTACATTTTAGATCTACCCTCAGGAGAGACACAGTATAAGGGTACCCGAGTCGGGAGAGCACTATGAACTCCATCTACTATATTACCTGCAAGAGAATCTGGGCTCTCGTATTGCTGCCCTGAAGGCAATGTAATTGACCTCTGCAGAACTCTGCTCCGCTGGCTGCTTTTCTGAACAAGGAGATGTAGGAAACTAGAGAAAATAGGATGGAACATTGCATTTTGGTGCCTGCCACATGTACACACACGTACACACACACAGAGACACTTTTTTAAAAGTAAATTTGGTGCCATACAGGAAATTAAAGTATGGTGACCTAATAACTTCAAAGCTTAGGATGTAAATAAAATCAAATGTCTGTGGTATAATGCAGTACCATGGGTGTTCTCTTGCGGGAGGAGTTGAAACTGAAAATAACGTACTTCTACAGCACCAGATCTTCACTTTTTAAAAGCATTATGACATAATTGATGTATTTTTACAGTGTGTTCCTTGGTATCTTATTAAATAATACTGGATGATTTACTCACTACACAGCAAGAGTTTACCTGAATGGTTACAACTTGTATTACATTTTAAATGCTATCATATAGCTTTTATGCTTCATGAAAGGGATGTGTCTCACTTCTTAGAAGCTGGTCACAAGTTAGACACATCACCTATCTAGATGTTAATTGTTTTTTAAGAAGAAAGACTTTTAAGCTGCCTCCTAAAGAATTTAAATTTGGGATTCAGTTCAGTTGATGCCAGGTTCTTTTCAATGATTTCTTCTCTCCCCAGGATAAATCATACTCTTTTTTTTCTTTCAGCAGCTTGAGATCCTATCCTGATTGTACTTGGTTTCAGTGGGGAAGTGAAATGATATGTTACTGTGATATGGGCATAATAATCTTTTATTCTGAGATGCAAACTAACTTAAGTCAAAGAGCTGAAACTTCATAAATTTTAAAACAAGCTTAAAAGTGCAGCCCATTTCTCATTGACATTCTTCCCTGATGTTCGTTCTGGAGCTGGTTTTGCAATACTGTTTTTGCCGTCACATCAGCATGATATAGGTATATGCGTCCTGTTACAATTTTAAAATTCAATACTCTAATTCAAAGGTCTGCAGAGGATTTAGTGAGGAGAGACCTTACGAACACTACATGTGAGGCAATATTGAATTTCATGCTTTATTTGAGGGACTATTTTCCAGGCTTGTACTCTGTTCAGTCCTCCATTCCTGGGTCCTTTCTAGCACTCCTGCGTAGCATGGTTATGATGCTGTGTTTGAGAAACCCCTTTCTGTAGAGCTTAAGGTAACCCCGCTAAGCCTAAAGGATATGCAATCCCAGTTGTGTTTTTGCTAGTGAGGTTTTAACTAAGCAGCAGGCTTGGCTAAAAAGCATCATGAGTGTGTGAGGTCACTTTTAACTTGCAACAGGTCGTTTAAGATAGAAATCCATAGCAAAATGATTCTCTTTAATCCAGGAAATTCTCCCCTTGGGGCTTGTCTCTGAAACTCCTATAAGTTTTAATGGTTTTCTTAGAAACCTAAGAACTTCCTTTTCTTTCTGTTTTGGTGCTAGAGAGAAACAGAGCATGATTTTCTTTTCATCTTCTAAAAATCTGGAATCACTCTCAGTGTTTACGCTCTTAGTGCTCCACATGTTGTAACCTTGTATTTTCCTCGCTTTTGTACCGTTCAGCTTGATCCTGAAACTCTGGGATTTAACACAATCTGGCTGTATTGTATCAAACCGCATCGTTTCTCAGTTAGGCTGCTGGGCATATGCACCAAAGCTATCGGAGCTGGTGCAGTTACACGGTTGTAAAATCTGTGTGTGAGAATGGGATCTGTGTTTTGGGTTGCACAAAAGATAGCCAAAGCAAACAGGCATGCAGTAAATGCAAATTTCCTCCGAGGGGGGGATGTTTGGTTTGGGCTGTTTTCTGGTTTTCAGATCACAGCGATTATAAGTGGATCAGTTAAAGTACCATTAGGAGGTCAATAACAGGCTTACGGTTTTATTTTGGGAAGGGCGTGGCAGGGAAGGAACCCAGCTCCTATAATGTCTTCTCTTAGTAGTTCATTGTTGTGACTGAAGCGAACGCAGCATCCCTATGGAGTGTGCTATAGTCAGTATTGAGACGGGTAAGTGTGCTGATACATTTGAACTAGAACGACACGGCAGTGAGTAGAGACAAGTATAAGCTGTTACTATGGAATTCCATTGTGTTCCTTATGTGTTTATGTTGTATTATATATACATATATCTATATCTGTTCATATATACAGATATGTATAAAATTACACGTGGATAGTATCACCTTTTCCAAGGTTGTTTATATTTTGTTCAATATTAAATTAACTTGCTTTTTGGGGTGTTTTAGTTCTTTTTCTATAGGTGATTACCCTTGAATGTAAATGTATATGATTTTTAAGACGAAATTGATCCTTTTGTTTAAAAAACATTAAAAAAATGGCCTTCATCAAACAGTGCTTTTTTGGGAACTGAAGAGCTATATGTTATGCAAGTAAACCAGGCCAGGTTTTGACTTAGCACAGGATGTGATTATAAGTGCTGACATACAACTTTTTAATAATGCATCTTTCCATTGTTTTAAATATATATATCAAAAAGCTATTAAATTACAACGTTCTTTAAGTACTCTATTTTGCAACATAAATTATGTATTTCTTTCTTTCCTACAAATTTTTTTCTTTTTACAGTAGTTAAGCACTTTAAGACCCCATGCTTTCTTATCCTGCGGAAATGCTGGGAGGATTTATCATCAGAGTTTTGTAGTTCTTGCAAAAGACGCCTGCTTGTAGGTGAAGGTGTGAGAGATGCCTTATATGAGGTCTGATCCAGCCCTACGCAGTCAATGACTAAATTCCCAGTGACGTGGGAAGAAGGGAAAAGCCCGTTGCAATTGCAACTGCAGAGGTAGGAAGGTGTTCGTGCTGAGGACCGTTGCATCAGTACTTTGGTGGGGAGTAGTAGCCCTGCACCTCGTATGGTGAAGTGTTGGTCCAGCACTGGACCAGAGCTGGCATGGAGTGGTGGTTTTGCCCTGCTCTGTGCCACTGGAGTTGCCTGCTCCAGGATGAGGTCGTACCTTGCAGTCCAGGAGATGGTACTGTCACTCAAGAAGAGATTTCCAGCCTGTTTGATATTTGGGATTATACTTTGTCACTTCCTGCGTGTTAAAAAAAGTCTTGGTTAATGTGAGTTTTAAGCAGAACTAATGAGATCCTGGGGGAGCACATGCAAGGGAGGTTGTCTGTGGAGCAAAACCGTGTGAGGAGAAACCGTCCCTGTTGCTCCCAAAACAGACGTTAGTATGTCCCTTTGGGGGATCTTCTGCCTTCAGCAGAGGTCTGCTCTGTGCCCAGCAGGACACCTGCTCTGAGCAGGAGCAGGATTGAGCCTTTGTTGCATGGTGGACATTAGTTGCACAGGTGTCTTTGAGATGAATGTTTTAATTTCATATATTTTAAAAAATATATATGAAATATATATGAAATATGGGGATCTGAGCGATGAGATACTGAAGTTGAGTGTTGATGCCAGCAGTTTCTTCTCGTTTGCAGCAGTTGAGGTTGGTTGTGCTTGTTTCTGGTGGAAGCACGCTCTTTTGCCCTGTTTTAAGGCAGCTTCCAGTATTTCCTCTTGAGTGTGCAATGTGCAAAGCTGTTGGGTTTCACCCTTTGCATTGGAGTTGCACCTCCTACCCCACCCCTTTGTTTTCAATTATCTCTTTTTATTCAGAACAAAGTAGAATTAGTAACTACCCAGAACTGCTTAATTTTTATAAACTCAGTTAACTTGTTTGTTAATGAAATAATGAGTTCAAAGCATAAAGTAAAGCTTTGAAAATCGACTAACTTCACTATATTAGAATGGAAAATGCATTCCCTACTTACTAGTGGCATTTGGGAATAGGCTATGGAAATACTTTCTGAGCGGGATGGTGTAGTAATGCTTTAACCCTGGAGCGCTGTATGTCTGAGCCTGTGTGGCGAATTACAGAGAATTCACAAACCCTGAGCCCGGGGGTCCCAACCCTTACTCCCTACCAGGAGAAGCGGGTTGTGTTTCTGCTGTGTGTGTCTGTGTGTAAGGCAGGCTGTTTTGCTGCTGGCGTGACGCTCAACTTTTGATGAGGCAATAATAGAGTATAAATAAATGAAATAATCAGCCAGGTTAGGACACTGCCTTGAATTGCCTGTTTACTTGAGTACCAGAACCCTGTAAAGACTTTTTGTGTGCCCCTCACAGTTCTCTGGGCCGCTCCTTTGGAAGGGGAAGAGAGATCTTCATGTGGTTTTTACTTGGCTGTTCTGCACAGTAGAAGTTCAGGTGTTTAATTTTAGAACATGAAGTGCCTGCTGTTTGCGTTAACAAAATTGCATGTCTCACTCCAGTGGGTTTATTGGTCTCCCTCCTTCCCCCACCTTTCTAGCTACATGGCTTTTAATCATGTAAAGTGGAGACATTAGTTTTGCTGCGTTTTATTACAAAACCTTTGTTGCAATAAAGATGCTGCTAAATAAATTGAATTAAATGGTTTTTTTCCCCCTTATTTTCAACTGTCTTCTTGATTTAGTAGAGTTTGTTTGTAATTAAATCTCTTCTCTCATTGCACTGTGGAAAGCAGCAATGATGGAAAATGTGTGCGTGCGTTTTATGTACATGTTGGGTGTTTAGTAAAAGCATCTGCGATTTTTCCTGCCCCTTGTGGTTAGGTAGATTGATACAAACAGAAAGATCAGGCATTTGCTTGGCATAACTACGTTCCCCCTCCTAAATGTTTCCATGTGAATGCTGTTAGCGGCCCTTGGCAGCCACCAGCTGGAGCTGTTGCACTGGGTACGGCACAACCGCAGCTTTGCTGGCCAAGATGGGCCAAGCGCCACGGGGGAGGAGGTGGCCCTGGCGCCAAGGCGGAAGGACAGAGGCACCTGCGTGTAGCCAACGGGCTCTGCCAAGAGAAGAGATGCCTCTTCATACAGTCACCTCACATTTGGCCTCAGGTATGTCTTTGTGAGCAGTATGGGCTTTGCAGTCACCCTGGTTCCGCTTAGTGCTGCCCCAAAAGGGCTGGTGCGGGGCTCAGGGCAGTCACGATTCATGTTTTTACTCATTCAGTCCTGATTTTTCACCCATGGGGAAGCACCCCCTGTTTTGGTGGCTTTCAGAAATAAGCTGGTAACTAACGGTGTGTTGGTCCGTTGCATTGTGTCTCGCTCTGGGGTTTGTGTAGGCCCTACCATAACACGCCAAAGCTTCCCCATGAGCCTTCAGCAGCCCTTGAGCAATGCAAGCCAGGACACGAGTGTCATACCAACTGGCCGTGGGCTTTTGGGTTGTGGCTGGTGGTGGGACCTGCTGGTGCCTTTGAGCTAGATGTGTAGCTGTGTCTTCCTCACCAAAGAGCAGGGAGGGAGGTTTCTCCACATGCTGTTGTGCCTGGAGGCACATTTTATCACGGCAAAGCATTTCTGTCCTCTTCCAGGTGCCCTAAGGCCTCGCGATATCTTGCAATTTGTGGTAGGATACGCAGGGAGAGCTACAACCGCCTTGCAGCCGCCCCTTCCACGGTCATCGGAGATGGAGGAATCAAGGCAGGCTTTCAGCAGTATCATTTAATATAAACTCTGGCAGTTCTTTGTGCTAGTTAGAAACACCAATGGGTCTTAATCCTGGAAATGTTAATATTGTAAACTCATTTTCTGTCTGTGCTGTCCTGCTGATTTATAAAACGTTCCTGCTCTGCAAGAACGGAGAGCCTGGCTCACACTGGCACAGCCCTCTTGGGCTGGGCTGGAGATGGGACAAGCCTGAAGCTGTGTGGTCTCACCCGCAGCCTGTGCTGACCAGGAGCAGTTTCAGGAGCGAGCAGCTGTCCCGCGGAGGGGACGGCTCCTGCTCTGGCGCGGGCGCTGCGGGTAGGGGCACGTTCCTCAGGTTGCGCTTGAATTAGCAGCTCGCCGCGTTTCCGCGTCATGCTGGCAAACGAGTGTTTGTGCTGTCCCTCTAATTCTAAATTACTTTGGAAAACAAGTTGTGGTCTTTTAAGTAACCATTTATCAACCTGTGTTCACAGAAGGGGAGGAAACCAATTCCATGAGCCATTAGGTACTCCCGCTCTCCGCCTTAACACAGATGCCCATTTTTTAAGCTCTGGAGACTGGCATGGGCTTTGCATCAGGCGAGGCACCTGAAGCCTTCTGCTACTGCCAAGTATCCTAATTTGGGTGGCAATTATTTTCCAATTATGATTCTGCCAAGCGTGGGAGGCCGATCCCCATGTTGGATGCTCTGTGTGGGCAGTGCTGGATCCGCACGGAGGAATCCAGCGGAGGAAGGACGTGCAGACTGGCAGAGGCCGGTGAGATGGGGGAGAGGTGACCCAGCCGGGAGGGACAAGCTGATCCAGGCCACTGCAGCTTTGCCTGTCTCGAGACAGTCGTTGTTTCCTGTTCCCATCCCTGTAAGCTGAAGGGCAGTAATAAATCTCATTAATCCCCCCAGAAAATGTAATTCCCTGCCCAACCCACCCTGAGTATTTGGGCAGAGCTGCCTCTGACCTTCCATCACCCTCCCCCCAGTGGGGTCTGGGTTTGGGTGCCTTGCTGATGGGTAATGGAGGTGACTGGAGCGGGGCAGAGCTGCTGCAGGGACCCGGCCCTTTTCCCTGCCCTCCCCATCGCTTCTCTCCAGGCACATGAGGGACGTGAAACTGAGCGTTCCCGGAGTCCAAAACACTCCAATCAAGAGAAACATGAGCTGCAGCACCCGGCCCCCTTTGCAAGGTGCAGTGGCCTCAGTACCACAACACATGGTGATTGTTTTCTTCTGATGAGCTAAGAGATAGTGCTCAGACTCCAGCTTTATATAAAAGACTAAATTCCTGCGAGAAACCCGCTGCCAGGGCCTGAGCGCATTTAACCACTCTCGGGGTATTTCAGCAGGTGGGTTGAACAGCTTCCACTGAGCTCTGCGTCTCCCTGTCTCTGTAGCTGCCCCTTGCACAGGAGCAAGCAGCCATTAAAACCCTCACGCTTTGATTTTAAAACACAAGAAAGGCCCCGGTTACACCAAAAAGCAGTCGTGGTCTTCGGGGAAGGTGCGTGGCTTGGTGTGCTTTGAATGAATTTTGCAGGGGGGACACAAAAGCCACTGTTGTGCCCCACCCTGTACCAAAGGAGCCACCAACAGCGCTGGGCTGTTTCTGTGTTCTCAAGCCTACAGGAAGACGTTTGGCATTGCTGGGAGCTCTTCTGCGTTTGCAAAAGGAGTTCAGCAGGAAAAGAGCAAAAATCCCTTTGGATGTACCAGCCCAGGAGGTTTTAACTTAAATTCCAGACTTTTCTGGCTGTGAGCTCTGCTTGTCCTGTCTCTGTCACCCTAAATACAGACATAAATTACATTGGTGCCCCACCACCGCCTGGGTGCTTTGGTGTGGGAACTGCTGTGAGGCTGCTGCAGGGCAGCGGGGTCTGGCCAGGCACGATGGGTGCTTGTACCCGCTTCACCTGCCTGTAGCTCTAATGTCGCGCTGGCATCGTCGATGGGGAGTTGTCCACATGCTCCGGGTAGAAAGACCCATCCTAGCTTTCATGGGCATCATTTTCAGGGCACTTGGCTTGCCTGCGGCCCCCAAAATGCTCCAAGGTGCCAGGAAGGGCCTGTGCGTGTGTGCAGGGGGTGTAGCAGGGAAGGGCTTGTCCTGGCGTATGCTCGCACTCTGGCTTACAGCAGCAGCAGCCCTGCTGTGAACAGCGAGCTCAAGGATGCTGGGAGAGCCCTTCCCTCGTGTCGTGGTTTCACTTCTTTTCCTCTGGAATTCTAGGAATCTTTTAAAAAATGTTCCTATTCCCTTGGAATAGGGAAATCTGTTTCCCATCACCCTGGCTGGGTCAGTGCCTGGGGGGGCTGTTGGGGTGCGGGATCCTGCCCTCCCCTGTGCACCTCCATCTGCCGGCATCGATGGTGGCTGCGGGCAGGGGAGCGGCGAGGCCCCCGCTCAGACCCGGTCCCAGCCCCACCTCGGCCGCTAGACAAGGAACCGTGGGAGCAAACGGCTGCGGCATTGCAAGTCGCCCTTCGGCCACGAGCGCCCTGCCAACTCGTCAGGCTTTTCGGCGCCGGTTTCTCCCCATCCCTCGCGAGATGTCAGCCGTGTCACCTTACGAGGCTGCTCACTCGTCTGTTTGAGAGGAATAACTGTGCGGTTCCCATGGAGACTCATCCCTCCCGCCGCATCGGTGCAGCCGGAGCACTTCACAGCCTTTTCAGGCTGCAACAAAACATGTTTTCTGCCACGTTTTAAAAGGGGGTTTTATTTGCAATTCAGCGAGCTGGTGGGCATGTGTGCTTTCTGTTGCTCGCTGCTGGAGGGAGCTAGAAAATACCCCAGGTGTCAGGGAAAGTGCTCACCTCTGCTCTGCACCGTGCTGGCCTCAGGCACAGCGGAGTTTTCCCTACGCTGCTCTTGAACTTCACGTGGTCACGGCACAGCAGCAACCCTGAAATCCTGTACCAGCAGCCGCGGCTGTGCTGCTTTTGTGGCTGGTCCATGAAGCAATGCTCAAAATTGGTCCTCAGTGCAAGAGGGCACCTTCACTCGCTCTGGCTGGTGCAAGCTGAATCCTCCTGCATAAGAGCACAGAGTCCTGGTTTGGGGTTCGCGATGTTAAGATATTTGCTCTGGAAAAGCTGCTCTCTGCCGGGTGACTGCTTTCGGCATCACACCCTGCGTGGTCTGGCCCGAGCCTTGTTCCTGCATGAGGTTCACAGTCTGCAATCCTTAGTGCTTGCACCTGCGGAGGTTTCTGAGACCCGAGAGAAAGGAGTGAAGATTTAGCAAAGTCCTTTCAGGGCTGAAGTCATGGTTTATTTTTAATGTTTGGGGTCATAGTGCTAGTCTTGGACAGGGTAAAGGGAAAATCTTTCCTGGAAGAACTTATGGCCTGGGCAAAATAAACACTCTCTTCACTTTATGGGATTAACAATGAAGCTGCAAACGGTGGCTGAGATTGAAGGGCTGCCTTTTCCTCCCCGGTGTCAAGTCTTTTCTCAAGATGATCATTCCTGATGATGGGGGCTTATAAAAAAGATGGCGGCAAACTTTTTAGCAGGGTCTGTGGCGACAGGACAAGGGGGAATGGCTTTAAACTAAAGGGGGGTAGATTTAGACTAGATATAAGGAAGAAATTTTTGACACTGAGGGTGGTGAAACACTGGCCCAGGTTGCCCAGAGAGGTGGTGGATGCCCCATCCCTGGAGACATTCAAGGTCAGGTTGGACGGGGCTCTGAGCAACCTGATCTAGTTGAAGATGTCCCTGCCCACGGCAGGGGGGTTGGACGAGATGGCCTTTAGAGGTCCCTTCCAACCCAAACTATTCTATGATTCTCCAGGCTGCCGCTGCCAACAGACCTGTGAAGAAACCGGTGCTGTTTAACTCGGGCTCCCCGGAACAGGCATGAGCCATCGTGCGTTGGCCCCACAAGCTTTCCCCACTCGCTCCCCACGTGGCACCACTGGGCTGGCCCCAGCCGGGCTGTGCATTTCCCAGGGAATTCCCAATTTCAGGATTTTCTCTCTTAAAAGCAAACAGCAAAGGACTGCTCCAGCAAGCAAAATCCTGGCAAGAGGAAAACTTAAGATGTTGCGCTTTGAATTAAGCCTTTTTCAGTGGTGTTTGACAGCGTTTTAGTTGAAAATTTAAAGCTTGTTTGAAACAGAAAGTCAAACTTGCGGGAGTGGAGCGGAAACAGAGTGGTTTGAGCTTCTGGATGCTTTCTCCAGGTTGTCTTCCAGGCAAAATTTTGTCTAAATAGACACGTTGTACAACTTGACCCAGGTTACAGTTTAACTCCCACATGCAGACTCGGTGTCTTCTGCTGCGGGGCAGCCAGCTCTCCAGGCGGCCGCCTCCATGCAGCTGCATCCCGGGAGGTGCCAGGCTCAGGTCCCCGCTCACCGCAGCAGTGCTGGATCAGCCTCCCGGGAAGGACGGCGTGGAACTGCTGGATAACCTCCCAACCACATCACCATCTTCCTGGTGCTTCCTCCCAGCTCAACACCACTCCTGGCAATCGCAGAGTTTCTGGTATCTCTCATCTTCCCAGGGTTTCTCATTTGGAGGTGGCTTTCTCCAAGGGTCGCATTTCTTCAAACAAAGGTATTTTTTCCAGGGATGCTTTCAGAAGGGCAGGATAGCAATACTGCACATCAGCTCGGTGCTGTGTGTCTGCAGCAGGACGGGGAGCGGGCAGCATCCCCCCCAGTGCTATGCTGGGGCTCTCGTCCCACAGGAGCCTCGTGCATGTGATTCCTCCCCCCCCCCCAAGCAAACCCCACAACCCTCCAGGGACAAATCCTGCCCCATGCAAGGTGCCGCTGGGGCTAGTCTGCACATTTGGGATCTGGTAGGAGGCGGTGGGCTCCGAGCTGCCTGACGCATCCTCGGTGAGGGAAAGGCCAAAAAACCCCCTTGAACCAGCATTTTGTGTTGGACTTGGCTCTCAACGCTTTGCTCAGCAGTGTCCATGCTTTCACCAAAGGCCGTTTTATTGCCGTGTCCGTGAGAAGCCCTTCCAGGAGCTGCAAGGAGCCGTTTATTAACTTCAAGCTGCTTTTTGCTGAAAAACATAACTTAAAAATCAAACAAAAGCCTGCAGAAATGTGAGACCCGAGGAAGGTGCCCAGCTGGGGCAGGATGCGAAGCGCTGGCCTGGGAGGGAGATTTCATGCAGCAAACAAAGAACAGCTATGGCTTGGGATTTAAAAGGTGGACTTTGCAGGGCATCGTCTTAAGCATGTGCCCCATCTCTCTGTGGGGAGGGAATCTGGGTTATTTTGGGGCAGTTCGGCAGCAGCAGGGCTTGGCTGAGGGGCTGTGGAGAACCCCAGGTGAGATGTCAGAGACATCACCCTGTAGCCCTTAATGCCACCGTGTTGTCCGTGGCAGAGGATGAGGTGATTTCCAGGGCAGGTGTTGAGCTCGAGGAAATTTTTCCCACATTTGTGGCCGGGTGGGTGTGTTGTGAAGTGAGTGTTTGGCAGCACCTCATCTGCAGCTCAGCAAAAACTCCATTTGCTCTGTCCCTGCCGTCCTCCCGGCCCCAGGACAGCCAAAACTCCTTTTTCCTCCAGACTTGCAAAACCCCTTTCAGCCTGGGGTTTTTTTTCCTAGCTTCTTTTCCCATCAACAAAGCTATGAGTGCCGCAGAGCTCGTCTAATAAGGAAAACCAACAGCAAGCAAATGACCAAAAAGTGTCGAGTTAGGAACGTGCGGGAGGCAAGGGCGGTGATGCGGGGCTGGGGCTCGGGGCTGAGGCAGCATCCCACTCCCTGGGCACTTGGTGCCACGCTGCTTTGCACTCTGCATCGGGTCTTCACACCGGAAAAAAAGCCCTTTTGCTTTTCTAACGAGGATGATTTTGGCGATTTGCTTGCATCGTCCCCCCCTTCCTTTTTCCTTTTCTATTCTACTTTAAATTTCGTTAGAAATAGATGAGTAAATACCGTGTACATTTGTGTGGGAGCAGTGGTGGCTTGCAGTTTTATGATTTTCCCCCCAGCTGTGATTCATTGCTTTTTACATTTTTTAATCTATTCCCCCGCACCCCCTTCCTGCTTCTCCCTTTCTCCTGTGCAGCCCAGCAGCTGTCGTTATCGGTAAAATGACTTGACATTATTTTGCTGTACTTTGTTTCTATTCATTGATTTGTTGAATGAAAACTATTTATCTGGGACTGACACACGGGATTGGAGCCTTTCAAGAAGAGGCAGCTCTCGGTATGATTTTGCTCCAAAACAAGCAGAGCGAGAGCTCCACATTAAAACAGCCCAGCTGAAATCCCCGGCCTCTCTGTGCCGTGATCACGCAGAAGCAGTGGCTACAAAACCTACAGAGGTATTTTATGGGAAAAGGCTCTTTCCTTTCCCCGCCTGGCCCCATGGGCAGCCCTGCTGGGTTCTTGCTGGAGGCAAATTTGGGGTTTCTGTAGGGGTGGGAATGCCGGGAGGTGTGGGTGGGGAGGCAGGTGCTGGGCAGCAGGTATCTGGGTGCAGATGAGCTGTTCCCCTCTGCACGGTGAGCACAGCGGTGCCAGAGCAGTGTCTGGGCGTGCTCCTTTACCTCCCCTCTTCTCCATCCCCTGTGAGCACATCCCCACTTCAGTGTAGGGCATCCGGCAAAAATGACCCTCTGGATCCCTCCTGGGACCCAATAAGCCTGGAGGGAGGGTTGCACATCTCTAAAAATAGGTGCCTGCCTCGTCCCCAGTGAGAAACGATGGGCATCTGCAGGGAGCACATCCCTGCCAGCCTGGTTGCTGGGTTTTGTGCATTAATATTGAGGATAACACTGGGTGTTGAGGTTGCAACATCCATGAGGTTGCAACGTCCGCGGTCGAGGCTGCAGTAGGTCTCGGGGCGTTGATGCTCATCCCCAGGAGGACCGGTGAGACGTGCTGGGTAAGAGGCGCTTTGTACTGCTGTATGGACAGAAGTAGGGCTGGAAAATACGTCTGGTTTTTACATTGCTCATACTCAGGTCTCCAGGTTTGGGGTTTTTTTAAACTAAAATCACAGTAGCCACTGGCCACTGTGATTTTCGTTTAAAAAAACCCAAACCTGGCCACTGTTACCTAAAATGACAGAAGCTGGTTCCCTGCCAGCGCTGCTCAGAAAAATCCCACATCTTTCGCTCCATCAATACCATCCATGCAGCTTGAAGGACAGGTTTTGCCTGGGGAATACGCTCTTGTTTGAGGGATTCAGAATCCCTTTTTCCCACAGAGCCCTGGGTCCTTTCTTCCCGGCACAATCAGCCCTCTAGCCGCTTTTCTTGCCCTTTCTTCCCCCGCTTTCCCACATTCTGTTCACACCTTCATGAATATTCAGAGGCCATTGGCCATATGAAGCTATTGAGAGCTCTTGTTAACACTCCTCCTAATGACATGCACCTTCAATAGAAAACAAAAACACAGATAAGAGCTTGTTAGCGGAGACCCTTGTTCCCCACCTAACAAGGTTTCCATTGACTCGGACACTTGTGGTGACACATTGCTTGCTCTCACTGTTGCCTCTTTTGATTTGCGACTGGCTTTTACGGAGGGTTTTTTCTTTTTTTTTTCCCACCCCCCTTTTTTTTTTATTGTGCAGTTTTAAGCTAATTAAGAAAAAGGTCAGGTCTCCTCGAACAATGAGTTATGGTGCTACAATGAGCCCAGGGAGCAGCGCACGACGCAGCCCCAAATTGGTGGGCGATGGGCTCTCCCGCCGCATGCCGCAGCGCGTGGGAAAGTTGTGCCGCGAGTGGCATTGCTCTGCCCGCGCCGAGCAGAAAGAGCCGTAGTTGGGTCAAGAGGTGATTAAAGCCCGACAAGAGGCTCTGAAAAGGGGCTGAGACCACCCGCCGCGGTTCCCAAGGGCTCTCCGGGTCCCAGCCTGGCTGGACATCCCCAGCGGCCAAAGCGCTGTCCCCAAGGCCATACTATGGGGTGACTCTTCCAAAACACGACCAGGCTTCTACACTAGCATTGCCATGCTCCTGAGATGCTCCCAGTGATGTTGCTCCTGATTTATGGCTGTATAGAGAGAGCAGAGCCCCGTGGCCACGTCCCCAATGGCACCGTCTGCTGCGGGGCTTTTCCCCAGGACAGAAATCCCATCCGGCTTCGGCGACTCTTTTTTTCCATCCTCCAATTGTGCTTCACCTTCCTCCAGCCGTCACCGTTATCTGCCAGGCTTTCATTAGGCTGGGCCCACCCATTCGATACCACAAGATGCCTCACTTGTTGTTGGTTTTTTTTGGCCACACCTCATTATTTCTGCTATTATTAGGCTCTCGCGGCATTGTTTGTCATCTTGTCAAGGCCCCTGAGTTTCTATGGATACTGCTCCCCTAAGTGGCCACGCTATCAATTAAGACAGCTTCGTGTCTGAACTCTTCCAGAGGACTTTGCAAAGATCCGGAGATAATTTCCCTGCAATGCTCTGTTTGTTACCGAGCTGCCTTTTCAGCAACGGCTGCTCGGTCAGAGCTCAGGGTGTTTGGGTTTTCTAAGCATTACCAGTCTCAAAGGCAGGATCACCTGCTTGGCAAATAGAATTAGATAGAGGGTGATAGGGGTTATAAACCACCAGATTTTTTTTATATATATATATATATATATAAAAAACCCATATATACATATATATATGGCAGGCTGTAATATATAAGCAATAATGAGATAACCATTGTAGTGATAGAAGTAAAAAGCACCAGCAAAAAAAACCTGCCATGGAATAAAAGGACATTGGCTTTATTGTGCTCCTTTGTGACTCTCTGGGAGGAGGGAAATCCTCTTTTTTTCCTTCTTAATGCACAGCTTGAGGACAGACACTCGTGCAAAGCCAAGAGGCTGCTGAGTATTTCTTCTGAAAATGAGACTGCTTGAAAATTTCCAAATACAGCAATTAAAATTGTTTTCCTTATTGAAAGCAGCATAAGCAAGCAAAATGAAAGGCATCTCATTTTCAAGGGGAAAAGCAGGCAGAGGAAGATCGTGCTGGATTTATTGGGACTTTACTGGGAACGGGCTGAGCACAAGGAGCAGCTTTGCCCATCGCCGGGCAGTTTCTCACTCTCCTCTCGATGTTTCTTCCACACCCAATATGTTTCCACGGACAAATTTGCTTCACCTACTCAATTTCTTTTGTGGCCGATTTGGTATCTAACAGTCCTGCGAGAGCCGGCGTTGCCTCCATGCCTGTGCCAGCTCATTTTTGCCCTCCCTGCAGGGGTGAGCAGGAAGGGGGCACATTGCTGGAGAGATGCGAACTGCTGCCCAGAGCGCACCCTGTCCTGCTCCCCAGCTCTTAGATAGCCACGTAATTTTTCTATGCCCTTCTGCAACTGTAAATTGTTGATATTTAATGATTTCTCAGAAATATCAGGAGGCTTACAGCCTTTCAGCTGGACAGCGAGCCTGAGCACTGTTTGCATTTGCTCTCCGGTGAGAATTAGTATCTGGGGGCAGGAGACAGCAGAGAAAAAGGCTTTGATTTGGATTTGAGTTTTGGCTGATGATTACAATTCTTTAAATGCTCTAAACCAGTTTATCTATCCCTAGGTGGATGTGTGCTGCCAGCAGTGCTATAATATCCATTGAGGGCCACCCAGAGGTACAAGGAATAAACTCATACGTTATTAGCTAATACAGGAAAGTGATTCAGTATGGGTCTCAGAAGCTGGAGTAGATAAATAGGATGATAAATGTTGGCATTAGCAGACGTGACTGACTCCTCTGTCTCTGTGATTTGGTAGTGCCCAGTAATTAAATAGTTGGAGTCTAATGTATTTTAAACTAGAGCCGCAGCCTGTAAATCACTGAGATTATGCTCTTCCCTGCTGTGCGCTCTCTGGGTCGGGAGGAATTTCCACTCCCGTGCCGCAGCTGTCCACGGGCTCTGGCTGGGTATTGATTCAGTCGGGACTGGGAAAGGCAGCACCGGCCCCGCTGCTGGTCCTGGGCAATAAAGCCATTCCCAGAGCCTTTCCGTCCCAGCAGGGCATCGTCTCCAGCCCCGGAAGGGTCCCAGCCCCATGTCCTTTCTATCTTGGGTTGTCTCATCTGTTCTGGCTGGAGCAGCTTCATGCCCACACGCACATGCAAACACACCTGAGATCACTGCAGACCCTAAAAACCAGGGTGCAAAACACCCCAGGGGGGCAATTTGCTCCCAAAACCCGTGCTGTGTCATTGTGAGAGCATCAGCCCCTTGGGCTATCTTTGCTTTCAGACATGATCTTCATGATTATTGTTTTTGATGATCCAATTTCATCATTGTATTTACATTGAGGTTTAGTTTGCTTTGCAGCCAGACTACTACCTTGCACTAAATAAAAATGTTTTGTCTTTCTTTTTTAATATAAGTCCAAGAAGGAAACCCAGCTATTTCCAGTGCGGCCTGGAGCTGCACTGAATGAAAAGTTACTTTTTATCTTTATACAAAACTAGTTTTCATTTCTAATCCTTTTATTGGCCAGACCTGATTCTTCTGCCAGAGGTTGGTTGTATTATGCAGTTTCTCCATTAACATTTAGCAAAGGACAGATTTAAACATTTCCGTGCCATTCAGCCATTTTACACCTTTTAACACTGTTCCTGGATTAGCTCAGGCTTTCATTTGAAAATTTCTCGGCGATAACTCGCCACACGTTCAGCAGACATCGCTTTACAAGAGACCTGCTATAATGACCCTGCCCACATGCAGCAGTGTTGCCTGCAACCACAGCTGTGATAAAACCTATCCCTGCTCTTCCTGGATATAATTAGTTTTAATAAAATCTATTTGTGCCTCAAATTCTTTCCTCTTCCAGCTCACGCATTTTTAAATAAAACAAGTAATTCTGCTGTATTGTTACAAAATGGTGGCCACACAGCGGCCACGAGGAACTTTCCTCCAACGGGAAGGATGAAGGATAAGGATGGATTCTCCTTCTGTTTTAGCTAAAAGCAATGTTTCTTCTACTCTTTTTATTAGTATAAGCTGGTGATCTCCAACCCACGGCCTGAAGTAACAACTAATATTGCTTGCAGCAAGATTAGCAGTAGGTTAACAACTGGTGAGCAGGAATTATTGGAGAGGGGTTTGTGTTTTGGAAAGTGTAAGGTATAACCCTCCCTGCTGGGATTTGCATGGAGTTTGCTCATCTGTAAATCATCCCATGGCTTGTTTTTTCCATACGCTGTTGCTGTTTTGCCTTCCAGCTTATTTTTAGCCTGCCTGTTCCAGGTACTGCTCTGATACATGACCCGCACAAACCCGAGGGACTTCACCCTGCAAACGGTTGTGCCTTGGCTGCCCTTGGCCAGCGGGAAGCCGAAGGACACACGGACCTTCAGACTCGCCCGGCTCCATGGTGGGCTGCAGTAGAATTAAAGATCAACCCTCTTTCCCAAGTCCCACGGTAGCCTCCTGCTTTCCACGCCGTCGTGCTGCTCTGTGCCCCATCCTTTGAATGGAGGCTGCTCCGGCGCCGCGTGGGTGGGATACACCGCAGGTTGCCCATGGACCAAAGGGATGAAGTTTTACAAGCTGTTGCTGAGGGTTTAAACAAAAGAAGATGTGAGCTCATAGCTTCCTCTGGAGACACGCTGTTGGAACAGAGAGGCTCTTTTGGTACGAGCAGGGGACTGCTAAAAAGATTTTGGTAAGTGGTGGTGTAGACCTGGCAGAGCTGTCAAATGGTAGTTGCACAAAGAAACCATGGGGAAGCTTTTCCCATGATGAAACATCTCTGGAAGGAATGAATTCCCAGCCCTGGATGACCTACAGTCCTAAGCTTTGAAGAGGAATGAAAATGCCCAGATCCTGTCCCCCTTGGAGCTGGAAGTTTAGGTTTCCTATTGTCTGGTCCCCTCCTAACCGAGTCCCCCCTCCTTCAGCTAACAGTGCCTTTGGTTGCTAAATGCTTTTCTTTTTTAGCATAAATATAAATGACTCTAAGTGGTGTGTGGAAAGCAGTCGAAGCCACCTGATCTGATATAAAAGGGATCAGGATGTTTTAGCCGAATGAGCTGGTAAATGGAAAATGCAGCTGGATGTAGATGAATGCAAAATGATAATTGGAGCAGTGAACAGAAAGAAGGTGTATAATAGCAGGGGCACAACGAAAAGTGTAACAGCCAGAGAGGGGAGGCAGGGGTTACTGCAAAAAAATCCTTTAAATGATCCACCTAACGCTGGCAGGAGTGGAATAACGTACCCCCAGCCCCTGATGTACATCAGCAAAGGCAGCAGTGGGGTTTGCAGAGGTTTCCTGTGTAAGCAGCCAGCCCGCGGCTTTGCAGCAGGAATAGTAAATGTGGTCGTGTCCGATAAACTGCTCCTTACAGCACCTTTGCTCTGGCACCTCCTCTATAATAGCAAAGATGGGTCATTTCTCCAAGTGTGTTACAAACGTCGCTGAGTTAATTCATTGGCTTTTGTGTGTGTGGAGTGGCAAACAGGAAAGCAAAGGGGTTCAGGTTTGCCTGCAGCCATCTTTTATGGTCCAATCAGCCAATTTTCTGTGTAACTATAATAAATCACGGTGACAGACACACAGGATGGCGTTGTCTTTATGTAATTATTCCATAAATCGCCCCATTTTCTCCCCTAGAAAGCCCTCCCAGTTCCTTCCCTTTTCTTTGCTGGAGAAGGTTGTTATCCTGAACACAATAAGACAAACGCGTTTTAAGAACTTATTTTGTAAACAAAGGGTAAAGAGATGGAGCCTGCTCCTTTTTCCAACCCGCGGCTCTCGCGCGGCTGTTTGCTCCAAGGGAGGATTTGCAAAGCAAGGGAAACAATCTTACAGCTCAGGAAATCGAGCGTGAACTCCAGGACTGAAGCAAAAGCATCTCACTGAAAAGCCAGTCAACACAGAGCCGAGCTGCCAAGGGTGATGAAGGGGAGAGCAGCCGGCGGGCTGGGGGGACGGGTAGCGGCAGGGGCGAGCCCGGCTCTCCCTCCTCTAGCTCTGCATTTCATTTCACCTGGGCTGTGGATTAGAGGTGTCTCCTGTACTCTGCGTAATCAGCTTCATCGTGGCATTTGGCTTCTCTGCAGAAAACACTTTTGTTTTTCTCCCCCACCCCCCTCACCCCCCAGTAAATTTTGAACACCCCCCCGCGGTGACAAAGGGTAGCTTTTGCATCTTTAAGTTATCCCTGTGCAAGCGACATTTTAGGGCACTTTGGCTTTCCAGCTGCTGCAGATGGCACCCATCACTCAGCCCGACAAAGTCACCCTGCTGAGCAGCAGAGAGGCGCCTTCCACACCAGCCCAGCTCCTTCCTGCAAACGGCACGCTTTGCTGCAGATTTGCTTCTGAGAAGCTTTTAATTCTCTTCCCATTCCTTTTCCATTCCCATCCCCTGGCTAACTACTGTTTCAGACTGCTTAACAGCAAGCACACAGACCAGGGCAGGTTCTGCCTGCAAGAAGCCAGATAAACTATTCTCCTGTGGGCACTTGCAGTTATAAAACCCACACAATTTGTGTACAGCAAGACTTTGGGGACCTCTTGGCTTGGCTAGTGTTTTGATAACTGAGCTTGTGTGGTTGCTCCCTCCCCCTGCCCTGTAAAAGATACTTTTTAAAAATACAGCAAGTGGGAAGAAAAAAAAAAAGAAAAGACCTTTTCCCAACAAGGATATAAAACTTCCATCAAAGCGGCCATGTCACTAGAGACCCAAAGCTAATAACTAGATCTTACATCTGTATAATAAACTCATTTATTAGGTTTTTATTTTAAGACTTGGTGGTATTAATTAGATTGATATGGCCCATAAATCACTTGATTTGGCTGAGCCCTCAGATACTTGTAATTTAAATTAATACAAGTGCAGCTTAATTAATCTGATTAAACCCTGGGACAAGCAATGTACTGTCTGCAGCATCCAGGAGTACATTACAGGGAAAAGGAGTATTTTAAGGTAACACAGTTTCTTCATCAGAGGTTCAGATCGGCTCAGCTGGTGAATCAAGGTACAACAGTAGAGCTGCAGAAGATACAACCCAAAAACCAGTACAACGTGCAAGGTGAGAAGCTAGGCTGCAAAGCCAGGTGTCTCTCAAGTATAGAGACTGGCTGCTTGCTGGGGCTCAGTGCAAAAGGCAGGTGTGGTACAGCCGCTCTCCGGCTCTGCCCTGAGACCTGGCAGCCAGGCAAAGCTCATCACAGCTTCAGGGCCAGGCGAGGAGCTGAACTTCACGAACTCACAGCAACTGCTCTGGTTTTGGGGAGTCCTGATCTTCTTTCGTCCTTTGGCACCAACAAATGAATTCCCCAGAAGGTGAGTTTAAGCCATTAGCGAGCATAAGCCACAGCCTGATCTCCTTTGCGGTCACTACCTTGATTTTTTTCTGCCTTGTTCCCCAGGGCGCTGGAAACGAGCAGACCAGGACGAGCAAACAGAGCAGCCTGATGCGGAGGTAAGTTGACGTGCCCCATCCGAGACATACCCGTTCTGCAATTCCCTTCCCAGCAAGAGTATTTCTCCTCTGGCGATGTTTCTGGATACTGGATCGTGGTAGTGGGGATTTTATTGTGGCTTGCCTGTACAAAGGGCTGAATGCACCCTCCTGTGGGATATACATTGCAGGGTGTTCTTGCAGGAATGCACCCATCTGCTTCCCGGTGTTCAGGGTTACTAAACCTTTACCAGGCAAATAACACCAGATACTCGACCCATGTTTCCATCTATTTTTTTCCAGAATGCTCTGGGCTGACAGCTCTCAAGATTGATGTTCCCTGTCTGCACAGCCCAGACAGCTGCCGTGCAGCCTTCTCCCTACGCTCCTGCTAATTTGCCTTAATCCCGAGTTTAAGCGAGCTCCCCAATGGCTAAGAGTGGAATTCAGCCCCCGTGGTCCACCCCAGCCTTGGTTTCTCTGTTGCCCACAAGCGTCCACATGGGACTGTGGCACAAGTCTGATATCTACACCAGTTTCCCAGAAGCTGGATGAAAACCCCTTCCGAGGAGACCACAGCACGTTTAGCAGCGGAGCACCAGCCCAGGGCTTGTGCAGCCGCAGGTTGTTTCCGTTACAGTACGGACACCATAAAATATGTTTTCTTTAAAAGCAGGAGATAATGCTATTATAGCAGTTGGATTAATCTAATATTCTCCTTCATCTTCAAAAGGGAATTGCCTAAATAGCCAGAGAGAGATACATTTTAGGAGTCCTTCTCAAGGGCTATCAATCAAACTTTCCAAGAAAGGCATCGATGCCCTTTTTGCTCACAAGAGGGAAATCAGATTCCCCACGGCTTTGCTTTCAGCCTGCTGTAGCCTTGCGGTGTAATAGCTGCATCGCAAATGGTCTTGACAACCTTTTCTTCTACCGGTCCGGTGAAAAAACCCACGTGGAGGAAACCTGTAAGAGAAGAGGGAAAACAGCCCAATTAGAGGCAATGATCTCTTAGTGCTCTGCCCTCTCTCCCCCCTGGATGAAGCAGATGTAAAACAATAGCTTTATTTGTGAAAATTTTAATTGGGTAGTTCAAAGGAAGCAGCAGAGGCTCTTTTGATCTCTTGGTGTGTTTGAATGCCATGTTGCAACCGTGCCTGCTGGCCACGGCAGTGACCTCTTGTGATAATTAGTGTTTATCTGAAATCGAATTAGCTCACAATTGGGAGAAAGCAGAGTGAAAATCAGAGGATAATCATAGATTTGTGTGATTCTCAATTAGAGGTAAAAGCAGGTCTTTGGCTGCTGAAGTTGACATTAAAATAACTCTGAGAACATTACATTTTTGCTTTCTTTTTCTAATACTCTTTGTCAGATGGTACTATTTCTCTCACTAATACCCTGTGCTGCCTTCATCTTTGCTGAGTCTGCTGGTTCGTGATGCTCATTGGAACTTAAACCATAAACCAACACTGAACAATGATGCATTATTTATAGCAGACCGAATGCTGTAAGGTTGACAATAGTGCAAAGCTTCTCTTTCTTGTGGTCAGTAATCCATAAATAAATACATCATCTATTTAGGTTTGCAGAACTGTCTGATGGATGGGAATAGCCTGCATTATACAATGAGGGCGCTGAGGACGCTGTGAAAGCCAGCATCTGCTTTGGGTGCAAACTGGCCGTTTCTGAGTAACAGCATTAAAACTCTTTAGGTAGATGGGGGGTGCGAGAGCTGCCCAGCCACCTTCCTGATGCCCATCTGTGGGGCTCTCTGGAAGGTAAGGGGCAACAGGGGTTCTCGATGCAGGAACAGAAATGTATGAAAGCATCAGGCGCTCTCTCTGTGAAATATTAGTAAAACACAGAATTTTATAGCTAAAACTATCTCAAGAGGCAGGTATATGGTCCCAGTTTCTGAGTAGAGAATAGCCAGAGACATAGCAGTCAAAAATCTGTCCACCATGAACATCTGCAGACCTTCAGCCTGTTGGACTGGAATCAAATCCCATTCTCAGATCAGCTCCAGATCCCAAAGTTTCCAAAGTGCAGGAATGGTTTTATTCAAACCTTGCCTTTTGCTCCTAAGCTAGCTTCAACTGACACCAAGCTAAAAGGTGGACCTTGCTGCTTGCACACGCAGTGTGCTCATCCGTGTGGAGCAAGGCACTCCGAAAATAACCTGGTGGCATTTACGCCATGTCCTTGGGCGTGCACCGCTATATTTTCTGGGGTTAGCCACAAGAGGGTGGCATGATGATGTGCAGCAGGCAGCTTCCCTGTTTTGGCTGTTTCGCTTCTAGCATGGCATTTTATAGCCAGCTCTGTAGATCTAATAAAACTTCGGAACAGATCCTTGTTTTTGGCACATGAACACATTTCCCACTACAAAGGAGGCTGACGGGTATTTCTGAAGGCAGCCCCGACTGTGCAGTATTCCTTGATGTTACATGTGTTCTTTATGCCTAAAACCAGCCTTAGTTAGTAGGTACCGTAGCGGCGTATAAAATTTAGACTATTTAGGGATCAAAACTTTTATTGGTACTTGGTAACTGCTGTAGGGAGAAGTCCACAGATGTTGTTTATGAGCAAATATTATTTTTCATAGTCATGCAGGTTTACAAGACAGTGATGTTCTTATGTAACTGCTTTATAACACACCGGGATGTTTCTAGTGGGTCTTTATTTGATGATAGCTGATGGTGAACAAGCCGGTTAACAAATAACACACAAAAAAGACTCACGTGACAGCAAGGGAGACTAACTTAAGTGAAACAGATTAATCTAAAATCTACTCAGCCTGGATTGTCTCACCATGTTTTTCTAAATCAAACCTTCAGTAACACAACCCAAGTCACTCGTCTCGAATAATGAATCAGCCGATGCGTCTCTGTGTAAGGCAAGTTAGCATTTGATTTTGCAAAGCCTCACTTGGGTGACAAGTCCCAGTAAGAGCAAGGAACAGGGGACAGGGGACGTCCAGGTAGCAATACAAATTGAAGAGACAAAAAAACCCCAAACCACTCCAAGTTTTATGTGCAAAGCTCTATAAATGCTAGAATTTTTTTACCTTACATTAATATGATAGCTTTCCATGTATAGACAGACAGATGATGTTGATACTGTTGATACCTTAGCCTCACTGCTGTTTCATAGCCTGGCACTCATCTAAATCAAAATTCCCCCATCCTGGATCTGTGCAGGTTTCTGCAGGGTGCGAGAGTCTCTGCTCACTTGCGGCTCTGGCTGTAGAGCCAGGGCCCTTGTTTGCAGAAATCCCTTTTGCCGTGAACGTATTTTAAATACAGGCTTCCGAATCTCATTACTTGCTGTCTTTTCCTCTTCCATTCGTTTTTCTCCTAAGAATGCACCTGCCAATATCTGCCCCTGAGCCCCATTTTAAGTAGCATTTTCCATAGTTAATGTCACACTCTTGCTCCCTATCTATCTTTGGCAACTGCCAACCGCCTGCAGCAGGACCAGAGGAAGAGGGAAAGCCCTCCCTGGGTATAACAATAACACAACACCCATTCCTGGAAGAATGATGAAATAGGCTGTATAATAAATATTTATAAGAGCAAGCGTAATGAAATGAATGTGTAGTATACTGAGGCTCCCTTAGGGTTTGGTCATCGCGTGTTTTTTTTCTTCTTTTCTTTCTTCTCTGTGATACAGAATTGTCCTGATGTCCCTGGGTTGTCGAGCAAATTGCTTATTGTGTTGCTCACTTACACAATGCATGTTATTATGTGCAACCAGCTGCTCCTGTTTGGCATTGCTCGCACATACAGAACAGGAGGCTACCGTCACTTTTCTCGTCTGGATGTCAACGTTGCCTCTAGCGCCGAAGTTGCTGCCAGACCAGAAGAAGTCTGGCAACGAAGCGAGTCCTGGTGGTAAAGGTCCCTGAGAGACTCGTTTTCTGGGAAGACCGAGGTTGCAGTTTTGCAATGAGGTTGAGCTGATCCAGCTTTGTGCTGCCGTTGAAAGCTTCCTCATGCCTCTGTCTGTCTATTCCCATTGCTTTCCTTGTGCTGGCACTAAACTCTCGGGTGATTGCACGGAGAGCTGGAGCAGGGGACTGATTTTGTTATTATTGTTGTTGCCAATTAAGTTTTCAGCACCATCATCCTTTCCTCTGTCCAGCTCTGGGCTCGTTCAAGCACTAATGCCGTCACAAAGGAAAGAACAGCCAACTCTTCCGGTAATTAGAGCAGCTTAAATCTATCATAAAATGTCAACCTCAGTGTGCAGACCTGTCTGGAGTCAGAGATGGTCAGAAACCAGAGCAAGGCTGTATTTGAGACTGGGAGGTTTAATCCTGCTTGGGAGAGAAAGAACGTAAGCATGGTCCCAAACACGTCTCAGGCACTGAGCCCTGCGAGATGGGGGCTGAGTAGCTGTGGGCAGCACTTCATATCTGCCAAACTGGAGGGCACTAACCTCCGGGGGGATGCTTTCACTTGAGAAGGAAAGCGCTTTTGAACAATTGCATCTACAAAGGCTTCAATGTGCCCTATCTTAGAGCTATAGGGTTTGGCAGCATGGGGATTTGTGTCTGAGCTGCTGTTCCTGATGAGTGGTCAGAGGGAGAACACTCAGTTTGCAAAGAAAGTGCCTAATCCAAATTTAAACAGTCCTCTTTAGTGTGAAGTGGATTAAGCTAAAAGAATGTAAAGCAACCTTCGCCTGGAATAAGAACGTCTTCATTGTGATTTTTAAAATAGCTTTGAATTGCTATCTCCCTTAACTTTGAATTAACTTCCATTAACTTCCACTTTCATTTGCTTTAACTGCTCTGATCCCGGACCACAACTTCTTGATGCTCTGACCCCCCAACCCACGGGAGGCAGCCAGAGAGCATTTTCAGTGGTAGGATTCAGACTGAACCTAGAACTGGGGTAATACTGTGCTGCAGTATTAAAAAAACATGCAACGTGTTGTGAATCATCTTGTTCCTCAGTGCTTCCTCTGTGAAATGGCTTTTCCCTATTCTTAGGGTTTCTTTTTTTTTGGGGGGTGTCTTTTTTGGGAGCATGCATTGTTCTTTACCTGCATCTGTTTAGTATCTTGCACAGCTGGATCCTGGTAGTCTGAATCCTACAGCTGCCAGCTGGAAGTGGACAGGGGCTGCCTAGCGTGGGTTTGGATTCAGAGCCTGGAGAAATTCTGTTTCAGAAATCTCTGTAACTCATGCTGCTGTGCTTCAAGGCCTCTTGCATCTATACCAACCTTTCAAAAGCATGGATCTCCCCTTGGCTACAGGCTGGCTGCATGGGAAAAGCTTCTGCTGAGCTAGATAAATTTATAGCAGCTTTTGCTGGATTTCCCCAATGATCTCTTCATTGCTGGGATCTTATACAAACCAAGAGGTGTATGATATACTGTACGTATACCTGACTCACCAAAGATTTTTTTTTTAGAGCACAGAAATAATGTCTCCCAAAGCAGGAACAAAAGGCTGAACTACAACACCTGCCACTTGCTGCTGCTACTCTTTGCCATTCACACTTTCTCAGCTCAAAGTATCAGAGGTTTGCAGCTATTGAAAGGTAGAAAGAAACTCCTCGCCGACAGGGACGGGAACACTGGGGAGTCTGCAGGACATAAGTTGGGGCTTTTGCTTGCCATAAGTTTTGGGGCAGAAACACCATTATCTGGGGAAGGAATGTCCCTTCTGTTGGCACAGGCCTACTGTCACTTTGTTCTTTATGGACCTGCAGCCAGGGAGTTAGCCGATTCTTCCTGAATCTACAAAATGGCTCTTTCTCCAGGCTTTCCTTCCTCTGTAAGCGCTGCTAGAAGTCGGTTCACGCAACACAGGGTGTCCGTGCGGGCGGCTGAAGCAGCTAATGCCTACCTGGGAGGTGTGACACCAGGAACGCCTCCCTGCAGCCACAGGACCAGCTCCTGTGAATGCATGCGTCAGCCAGTGTTGGCTTAAGTTGTGAAGGAGTCGCCCTGCGGAAACGTTGGTTGTCGTGAGCTCAATTTGTCTGTGCTGATGCGGGCGAGAGCGGTGGATGGTGGGGACTTGGTGTTACTCTCGCAGAGTACGCGTGTTGTCAGTGTGAAAGGAGCTGGTGCTCTGGGTTATGTTACTGGTGATTTCACAGATCAGGGGCTGTTTGCCAAGTCTTTTTTTTTTTTTTTTCTTTTCCCCAGGGATAGATATTCAGGGAATATATGTGTTGCAAGCTTGGGTTTGTCAAAATGCTGGTTTAATTCCTGTTCCTACTGACATGCAGGAAGACAGAGAGGTGCCACGGAGGAATCAAGTAACACTGTCATGCCAGGCAGGGAGCAAAGACAAGAATTAGACCTGGGTCTTTTGATTTCTAGGCTAGTGCCTGCTTCTAACTCTGACCTGTCAGCAGGGAGCTGGGTCAATGCCTTAACACAGGCAGGTGTCGTTAGGCAGTGTGCAGTATTTTGCAGACCACTAGCAGTTTTCATTATTTATATTATGCCAGACTTGCCTGACTTTTAGGTAAAGGTTTTCTTGCTTAAAGGGAGGGAGAAATGTCCAGGATTTGAGGAAAAAAGGGCAGGGGTGTGTCTAAAAGCAAACCACTGGCAGACACAATGAGGAGACATTCCTCTACAGCCTCGTTAAAGCAATTTGACAGCACCTTTAAAACCACCTCACACAGAAAGGAGCACGTGGGAAAGGCCCAGAGAGAAAGGAGGGTTTGTGGAGGTTGTTAATCTTTAGCCCCATGCTGGAGTAGCGCAGAAGGGAGTGTGGCTGTTACTGTCACCTTTTCCTTCTGCAGGGAGGTAAGTGTATGGATGGTGGAGGAATAGGGTCAGTGGATTTGCTGTGGCCTTATTACCCCCTCCTTCCCTGTGAGGTGTGCAGCAAGTGCCCACCTAGCTGGGAAGGCCCCAATACTCGGCAGAGCCTCCCTGCATGTCTCTGTCCGGAGCAGGGGGCTGCTGGATCCCAGGGCTTGTTTGCACTGATAGTGCCAAGTACTTACAGTTGCATAAGTCATACACACAGGAAACCTGTTTCCCACCGTGCAGCCTTTCTGGTTTCATTTAAGCTTTTATAGTTCATTATACAAGCTAATAAATAGGTGGGTCTGGATTAAAAAAGCTTCTTTTTTCATATTCTGCATAGCTGGAGCCCTCTCTGCATTCCACACTGCTGCGATAAAACATCCTGGTGCACTGGGCAGCCTCTTCTCCTTTCGGAGCCCAAGGCAGACTCCCTCTGTGTACATCACTCTGGATGTGGCTGTCCTTCTGCTTGGCACCAGCCGCTGCTGCCAAAAGAAGGGCTTGGTGTCATTTGCCCTTAGGACTAAACTTGCACCTGCAGCTTTACGCACAGATGTGCAGCATGACTTTGTGTCTGGGACCCAGCCAAGCTGGGGATGCTGTGGCCTCGGTCTCCATCTTTCAGCACCCTTCAGCTCCCTGCCTCATTTCCACTGCTTGGCTTGGCTGGCAGATGGGTCCTGCCTCTCTCCACAGCAATGGGGTGCGGACAGGCCGCGCCGGGTATTTTATTTGCTTTATTTTCAAAGACAGCTGAGAAGCATAGGCTAGACTTTGGTGCCTGAAAAGCCCAAGGAACGATATACACCTGAAGGAGTTGTGCTTTGAAATGGGCCCTAGCAGGACTGCAAACCAATGGCAATATGGTCACTGGTGTGTGTTTGCCTCTGCAGCCCAGCCAGGCTGTATGGGGCGGCAGCCTCACCTTCTCCCCACAGACACAGGCCTGCACCCTCTGACAGCGGCCCTCGGGCAGCCGCCGGCCCTTGGCTGGCTGTGGCGGTGTGAGCTGCTGGGTGCCTTGCGCCTGTCCGTCTGTCAGCGGAAAGCGGCGGGCGGCCAAGGGTGGACGCCGCGGAAGGCTCCCGCAGCCCTGACGGGACAGAGGGGCTGGCAGAGGTGTCACCTCCGGAGCACCGTGAGGGGGAAGACGACTGCTGGCGGCAGCGCGGTGTCCTCCACACTCACCTGCGGCAAACAGGAAAAAAAAAAACCCTGAAGAGAAGGGGAAAAAAAAATTAAAAAGCACATAAAATGTTTATAAGCCCCCGTTTGCCAGCCTGGGGAGCTGCCGGCCCGGCGGAGGAGCGCCGCACCTGCCGCGGCAGCCCGGCCCCGCTTCCCCTCCTCAGGAAACGGGGCTGCTCCCCCCGCCGCGGGCTGGCAGCAACCTGTTGGCCCCGCCGCTGTCGAGGAGGGCGGGAGGAGCCCCCTCGGCTCGGCGGCGAACCCGCTGACAAAGGCGGAGCAGCGGCAGGCCAGGGCCGCCCCCACCCCCCGCCCCCGGCAGCGGGGCCCGGCGGCGCCGGCGGGCAGCGCGGGGCTGGGGCTGGGGCTGGGGCGCTCGCACAAGATGGCGGTGGGGCGGCGGGAGAGCGCGCTCCCCTCTTAGATGCGGCCGCGGCGGCCCCTGCTCCCGGCGCCCAGCGGGGCTTACATGGCGCTGGAGGACCTGCTTTGTCTCTGCTTCTCTGCCCTCGCCGTCCTGGCCGTGCAAGGTGGGTGAGGAAGGAGGGGGTGGGTCGGTCGGTGCCGCCGAGCCCACGGACGGTCGCGGTCGCGCGTGGGGCCGCGGCGCCAACTGCCCCTATACCGCGTCCCGCTCGGCCACGGGTAGCGGCCGGCTCCCCGCGGGGATGCGCTCCCCGGCCGGGACCCTCTCCCCCGCCGTTTCTCGCCCCCCCGTAGCAGCCCTTTCCCCCCTGCCCTTAGTAGCCATTCCCCCTCCAGTCGCCGTCTCCCCCCCTCAGTGGCCGCTTCCCCCATCCCCCGTGGCCATTTTTCACACACACCTCCTCCATCCCCTTCTCTCCTCCGGCTGCTTTTCATCCCCCTGAGTCGGGCGACGGCCACACTGGTGGCCTCAGCCCGTGTCTGGACGGTGTCTCCTTTGGGGTCACCTTTTAGGGGTGACACAGGGCGTCCCCTGCAGGGAGTCCCCCTCAGAGTGCCGGGCTGGGGCGGGGGGGAGTGGGCCAGCAGCAGCGACCCCCGGGCATCCACCTTGCCAGCGGCAAGTTTCCCCTGGAGGGACGGCTGCTGAGGCAGGCTGGCCTGGGGACGAAGTGCTTGTCTGGCGAGGGGCTGGCCTGGAGCAGGCCCAGGTGTCTGGCAGGGCCATAGTGGGGACCCTCGCGCCTCTCCCGCCGGCGCAGGACACGTGGGTGGGCAGATGTCCCGTTGGTCAAGGAAGCAACCCAGGAGTAGCCATGCTCCTCGTGCCCACGTTTTGCAACGGTTATGCAAACGGCTCCGTGCACAGGCACACGTACGCCTGTCATGCTTGCCGACTTTCTGCGTTTGCCATCAAAGTTTGCATCGAGGGTCATTGCAGCTGCGGACCTTGGGGTGTGTGGTTCGTTCCCTGTGCGTGCGCAGACCCGCAGAAGCTTTTGTCTGCATCCCCAAGAAGGGGTTGGAAAGGTGTAGGCTGGTGGAGCTGCACCGAAAAATGTGAACCGTGTATGTGCCCTGGAGTTGCTCTCGTTTAAAAGAGCCTCCTAAATGGGGGATTGTGGTGGAGGAGCCATCCCTATGTCATTGTACATTTTTATTCCTTTTGTGATGCATTCAGGTTTGGCAGAACATAACAACAGCACAAAGGATGTTTAGTCTTTATGGCTTCAAAAATAGCCTTTTGGGGGAGAGTACAGTGTGGTGGACAGCTGCAGGGTTGTTTTCCTTTTCTTCCTTTTTTTTCAGAACATTGTGAGCTCCTGTAAGGAGTAGGTTATCATTTGATATAGGTGCAGCATTACGGTGGCTGTGTGTAGAAATGAATAACGGTCCATGTAAATGACCCATTGTCATCAGTGCATGTGGGTTTTCTAGATGGATGGCAGTCTGTGACCCCACCAGCAGACGAACGGGTAAGCTGGGGTGGGTGGGAGCTGTGTCTCGTGTGTGTTTGAGCAAACAGCTAAGTGGATCCTGAGGCTTGTAATGGAGAACAGTGATTTAAAAAAAAAAAAAAGAAAAAAGGGGGGTGGTGGAGTGGATGTTGTTTTTCAAACCCATTTCAACAAGAAAACTTCAAATGCTTTGTGGGAATTTGCAGTTATGGCTTCTCTGCTTTTTTTGCAAGCAATTAGGCAACTAGTGAAAATTGTTTCTGTTTGTTTTCTAACAATGGGCCATGTATTGTGTAGAGGTAGTGTGTATGTCCACACAGTCTGTGGACATGCCGCTCGGTACATGCTGATTTGCTTTCCAACAGGTGGGTTTGATTCTGAAAAGCAAAACATGGACTTGTTTCAGTCTGAAATTCATTTGGCAGAGGGTTGAAATGGTTTTGGGAAAGTCTGCATTTGATCCCGAAGCCCACGTGCTTTGATCCAAAGTTCAAGCCTCACCGGGTATGAAATACTTAGGAGAGAAGTAGACTGGAAAACCTTCCCCCCTCTGTGGATTTGATGGAAGCCGTGTCAGTTTACACTAGCTGGGGATGTGATCCAGTGTTTTGAAAGCCTTCTGCCTGTCCTACTTTGAGACTGTTTTCCCTGCAGTAGCAGGAAAGGGTTTAAGGAAAAAAAAGCAAAAAACAACCCCTCTTCAGTTGACTCTGGCAAGGGGGTTGTGCTGGTTGCTTTCCTTGGGGCTCTCTACAGGGGACGTGTTGGTGGGAAGTGGGCTGAGCTTTCCATCCAAACGATCAGCTGAAATCCATCTGGGTTTATGTCATTTGGATTTGTGGTGAAGTCCTCTTGCTGCAGAACAGATTTCCTTTTTTGACATCACCTAACTTTAGTTCTGATTTGTTTTATCCTTCCTGTCGCATTCATTTTGGCAGCGTAACCCTGCAGCCTGCTGCGTGCAGTTAGTGCTTTTGCCTGGGGAAGTCAGTGTTGCCATTGTTTGGGGATCGTGCATCTCTGCTGCAGCGGTCGCCTGCGCTTCGCAGGACGTCACCTGCATGCAGATCTGCTTGCCCTGTTGACTGTGGTGTTGCAGTGTCACCTGTCTGCGGGCTGGGTTGCAAGGAGGCAGGATGGGCAGTGGAGGGAAGGGGTGTTTCTTACACTCCCCAAGAAATGGAGGGTACTGACAGTGCCAAACACTTGTGCACACCATGTTAGCGAGGTTTTGCCTGTATCATGTTTCCAGGGGCAGGTTTCTTGCGTGGGAGCTTGCTGCTGTTGTGCTGTGGCTGTCATGACAGCCAGTCTCCAAGCCCTGACGGCAGAGGCTGCTCGAAAGTGGGGAAGGTTTCTGCTGGTGTTTCCCTGTTTCTCTTCTGGTGTGTGAGGCTGAAGGAGAAGCCTCTCAGGCTTGGTTCTGTTTTTGTTTTCCCTGTTTTCCCTAGCTTTTTCTTTCTCTTTTTCTTTTTTTGTGTCCTCTCCTTTCACTACCTTGAAGTCCAAAGTGAAGCAGAACCTGCTAATTTTCTGATGTCTCCCCCATTTCTGCAGCAAACTTTCTCCTGGCAGCTGTAGAAAGTTTGATCTGCTGCAGGGGGCCCCACATGGGGTGGGTGTATCGCTGATGGTACGCGAGCCGCTTCAGAGTGGCGCAAGTAATAATTGAAAAAGAAAATGTTTGGCAATCTGCCTTTCCCTGGGGAAGAAGGGAGGTGATTCTCCCTGCGTGCATGCTTGCAGCCTGATTTGGAGCTGGAGGCAGCTTCTGTGGTATGGCACAGGTCTCTGTGCATCGGGGGCACCAGAGCCACCTGCATTTGGGAACTGCTCGGGTGGGCTGCGTGTTGCCATGGCGTATGGGACATCTCGCCTGAGTGCCCGCTGTGATCCTGGGCCAGTTGCTTAATCTGCTCTGGTGTCCTCAGGGCCCGTCTTTAGGCCGAAATAGAGATGCTGCACACTTCTCTCTGTCAAAGGTGTTGAGAGGATAAAATCTGTCGACGAGTTTTCAGCACATCTATGATCTTTGTCACTACGGTGTACAACTATCCTGAGGGCAGGGTGCTGCGTTGTCCCATGTTGGCTCACGAATTTGTGATTCCTGATACCATATTACTTGCCAGGTGATTTGAACTCTGCCTCTCTTGGAGCTGCTTTCCCAAAGGCTGACTCTTCTCCCAGGGAAAAATTCAGGTGCTTGTGAACCAGTCCGGGCATTCGCAGCGTAAGAGATGCTGCTTGCACAATTTACATGCTCCTCTCCTGTTTAAATGGCTGCCTGGCCATTAAGCCTAGTCATGGTTATATAATTAAGATAGGAATTAATATTTAATTTGATTGTAATTTGTTGCTGGAATCCATCCCAAACTGTATCTCTGCACGAGGTGAGTGGGTACCTTAGAGAAAACTGAGGCAAGTGTTACACGTAGGGGATTTTCTGCTTGGACACTGAGAATTATAGGCCTGCCTTGGGTGATGGCAGAAACCCTAACCTTTACAAGCCCGGAGCGATCATAGTCATTTTGTTATCTGTAGGAAGCAAATGTTTGCTTTATAGTCAGCTGTAATACTAGAGGGGATATGGTAAATCCTTGTTATCAGTATTTGCCAAGTGCATGTTGGGCCAAAATCAACTCTGGTGCAATTTCTTTTGGAGAAGAACTGGACCCACTCATCTACAGTATTTTTAGCCTGGTTTTCTAAGGAAAAGAGACTTATGTAGTCATGCTGTCTAGTTGTCTGTCCATCTCCCTTTCCTTTTCCAAATAATTTTTGGACCTGCTGGTCAGTCATAGCTAGTGTCGATATGGAGAATTCAGAGTTTTTGAAATTAAGTGATCAAGTAGAGGAGAGAGATGCAGTTTCTGCACGGACTGAAAGAGAGGCACTGGAAGACCCACCTGGCGGGGAACCTGAAGCGCCTCAACTGCAGGAAGAGCTTTGAACAGAGCTTGCACCTCGTTCAGGTAGGACAGGGTAATCCAGTCACAAGACACAAAGCTGCGGGAAATCACAGTCTCAAGTTCTTGTATCCACTTGTTTATTTTATTTCTGAAGTCTTTTATGCTTTAAAACATGCTGTTGTTTTATGGTTATGTCAGCATTCACATCACAGGGCTTGGTAGCTGTTTTGCTTTCCTCTCTTACTGGGAAAGCATTTTCCAAACACAGGACTTGGAGCTGCTGTGACATTGGCTCTTTCTGTTGTCTTTGTGTTGGTCACTTGCTGTGTCTGCCTCAGTTTCCCCATTTGTTCCAGCTGGGCAGAAGATGCTGTTGCATACTGTAAACATATGAAGAACACCGTCACTCTAAGTACCCTTCTTGCATTTATTAAAATCCCATGAGTAAGTGACCTCCAAATGCTGCTTATGCTTTTCAGACTTAATGGCTTCTTGGTGAGAGGATCCACAGTTTTGTTAAAACTGCATCTGTTATCTTCATAAAAAGCGGAGTTGAGCTGTGTTTTCACGAGCCTTTCTAGAGATGCTAAACCCCACACCAGACATGGGGGGAAGGACCGAAGAGCTCCTTCTAGTTTGACTTTCACTGGTATGCTGAAGTCATCTTTGAAACACCATTGAATTTTCCTAATTCTGAAGAGTAACAGAGCCTTCACAGGGAGGGGAAGAGCTGGTCACTGTTTACTTCTAGGGAGGTAGATACCTGCTAGAGTTGCAGCTGGTGAGAAGAGAAATTCCCTGGGAGAACCCAAACACTTGTCATCAGCCATGTTTGAGTGTATCTAATGCTTTTCTGTTTGCAGATGTCAAGACACTTTGCTTGTGAGTATGTAGGTCGTGGTGCTTCTCCCTTGAATGCATTTTTGTTCATGTCACTCATGCCCTTTGGTGTCTCCGAGTCGGATCCTCTCGTGCTCTTAATCCATGGGATCCTGCTGTTGTGATATGGGCCTGCTTTATCTGAGAAGTCCAGCAGATGCAGTGTGTTATCTCCATGGGTAATAAACATACTCTGTGGTGGTTATGATTAGCAATTACTGTACTCCACTGAAACTTTCATATCAGATGTTCTGAAATTATTTAAATGTTCTGAAATTATTTAAAAATAAGTATCTGCATTTTAAACACAATTGCCTGTTACTGCCATATTAAATTCAGCTGAGCTATTGAATAACCTGGTTTATTCTATGCTTTCTTGTTTTTTAATGTTGTAACTTTTTTCAAGATCTCTCGTGGATCTTGCAGACAGGTCTTTAATATTAAAGGCATGTTAATGAAGTGTGAGCATCTCCAGAGGTTGCTCTCAGCCCAAATTGGTGGGAGAATTAAAATGTAGTGTGTGAAGCTGTTGTATTTGTGTTCAGTCTTCTGTGGCCCTTTCCCTTATTCTGACTGACTTCCCTGCTCTCATTTCCTGCTTGGGTCTTTGAACCACATTCCCTTTGGAGTTGGGATGGCTTAGCACCTTGTTAAATGTAAGAATTTGGGAAATTAAACAGTTAAAACGGAACTCCAGGGAAAGGTGCTGGGACAGCAGAACTTGGAGCAGAGGTGGAGCAAACCTGGGATGCAGAAGCGATGCCAGGCTGGCAGCAAGTTGGGGGGATGTGATAAGGTCCTGCTTTATATTTCACTGTCTGTGCTGGGAAATATGCATCCTTGATAGTTTCTAAATGGACTGTCGATAGATGATAAAGTTAATTGGTGTGACCAAAAAGGTCATTACTTAATGGGATGGATTTCCCATGCTGTGTTGTGTGAATACACTGAGGGTTTTGGCAAAACCTGGCTGTTCATGCACTCAGGGCTTTGATAAATCTTCTTTTTCAAAAGCATCAGCAGTGCTTACAGGTTTTAAAATTACCTGAAGTTTTGCACTTAATGCAAGACTGTCCTCTCTGTGTCTCTCGGCTGGCTAGTTTGATCTGATTTGCAGAATGGGTGCGTGTATTCCGAGACAAAAGTGGAATTGTGTCTGATAGTAAAAGAAAACTAGTCAAGTGTTCACTGATTTTTTTTGTTTTGTTTTGTTTTGCTTGTTTGTTATTGCAACTGACAAGGCTTTTATGTTCCTTTGGAAATCTTTGTCCCTTTTTTGTCTCTTTTTTTGGTGATGGTCTAGTGAAAAACTCCAATGTGCTACTTGGAGTGCTGATGTGAGGTGCTGCTACTTTTCTGGAAATATCATTGCTGCTTTAAAAGGATGACATGTGTGGTCCTCTTAATCATGTTGACCCAGAGGGACTGGGCTAGTTGCAGCCCGTTTCTATGCCCTACCAGCCCTGCTCACTTGTTTGACTCCTGGCAAAGCCTTGAGAGAGCTCGTAAGAAGGAGACACGGAGCTTTTCATGACCAAAAAAGACAAGGGTCAGGGAGGGCAGAGAATTAGCAGATGTTCAGGCTGATGTTCAGGGGGTTTAGCCTGTGGTGCTGGGATGGGACCTGTCACTGTATGGGAGTTAAGGCTTGTGTACGAGATGCTGGGGCTTGTTTGAGGTTATCTTCAGCAGTGGGGTAAGAAGTGTGGCATGGGGTGGAGGATCTGGGGCTGCCAGCTTTACTCCATTATTTCCTGCTTGACAGGTATTTTCCCCCGCCGTAGAGGCTCAAGCAGCCCTGCTGTTAGAGAATTCAGGTTGTCTAGGAGGGCGATCATATGCTCCATAGGTTTGTGTGTGTTTGCGAAAGCACTATGCATTGTTGTGTAGCAAGGCATCTTGGCAAAATACGCATAGAAGATAAAAGGGGAAAAAGAAACCCAACATCTGATTCAATACCAGCTCCTTTGCTGGGTTGGCAAAAATTGTTTAGATCCTCCTTCCCAAGAATGATTTTGTAAACATAATACTGCCTATTAGCCATGTAAATTACTGTCATTGGTGGCAATTGTTGTGATGGAAAGATAAGTGTCTTGAAACTCTGGTTTGATTTACCCCTCCTGCCCCCCCAGGCTTGCTAACCAGTTGTTTATGTCAGCGCTGATTATGGCTTTTGTCAGAGAAATCAAAATATTGATCAAAATTATTTAGCTCTGTTTTTCCTGGGTCAGAGTAAATGCACTTTTTCTTTCTTTTCTTTTGCACTCTTTTCTCTGTACTGAAAACAAAGCAAACCTTTGCTTGAGGAGATGAGCTGTACGTTCCCGAAGCCAAATGTCATCCCCTTGAAGAGGGTCCTTAGGAGCAGACTTCGTATCTGGAGGCTTTCCGCAAGAGTCTGTCAGTTGAAAATCTGGCTAGCAGCATTACCACAAGTACTATTGTGGGATTTTCTTTACGTGAAAAGGGGGGAGAGAAGGAAGCTTCTTCCAGCTGCTGGCAGAGAATAGCTTCCCATTTTCTTAATGCTTGTGGCTGCTGCCAGGATTTTCTGTTTAGCAGCAGAGGGAGTTAAGTGTGGGGTGAAAGGCTTCGGTAACACTTCAGCATCCGGGCACGAGGCTGAGCCGTCAAATATTTCTTCTTGCTCTTTGTTTTTTATACCAGTCAAGGCGCTTGGGTAATTTTGTAGGTTTAAGGCTAGCGAGGTTGTGCTGCCTTCATGTGCACTGCAGGAAGCTGAGGACGTTTCTTGTTTCAGGTTTAATGGTTGTGCTTGAACAAGAGCATCTCTTAGAGCAACACCCACTTCTGACTTAAAAATGTCTTGTGGGTGCTTGTCCGTTACAGCCCCTCAGTGAGCTGGTTTGATGTCCTTGCTCAGTAATGTGCACCTTCATTCAGTCTGAATTTACCTAGCTGTGGTTTATAGGTGTATATGAAGACAGGTACTGGTATGAAAAGCCTACCTGTGAGTATGTGTATGCTGATCAAATTTCCTGGTAACCTGCTCTTTACTAAGCTGAATACATGTAGGTCCTTGAGTCTTTCACCTGTTTTCCATCCCTTAATCTCAGCCTTCTGTAGCTAACACTAGTGTAAGTAAAAGCCCTGCTTTTCTCAGGAGTTAGGTGTTTGCTCAGCAGAGGAAATTTCTTAGCTACTTTGATTCAGAGCCTGACTTTTTGGATCTGGACCCTGTGAGTCTCTGGGGGCACCTGTTCCCCCGCAGCTCAGCGCAGAGCCGCTGTTCAGCTTGGACAGTCGGTGCTGGATGTGGCTTTCCAGATGTGATGGGATCGGAGCCAAGCAGAGGGAAAAGTAAAGAAACCTTCAGCTCCGAGAGTGCCTCTTTGGTGAGTAGCTGAGCTGTTGCTGAGGCAGATTTTGGGTGTTGCAGTGGGATGCTCACATGCAGGAAACCAGAGGAAGAATCGGGACAGGGCACGTATGTGCAGCTTTCATATAGCTTTTGAAGAGAAAGGCTGCCATCTAAGCTGAAATCACACCCTGCAGTTACACTTGCATAGAAAAATACTCTCTTAGTCTTACAGCAGTTTTCACCAAATAACGTCGCAGCCATGTCCTCCCTCAGCACTTCAAGTACAGTTGGAGCGTATGGAGCTTTGCCCTCTCCGACACATAAAGATGCCTTTACCCTTTTCCATGTCGCCTATACAATGCAGTTTTTATATTCTTGTGTAAATGTCTCCAGCCTCTTCCCAGCTGTGTCCATGAAGCAGCAGTGAGCTTTCAGAAGTAGGAAACCAACAGTAGGACTTTCTGGGCTTTAGGGTGGAGATGTTTGATTCCCTGCTGCAAGACACTTAAGAGTGGCTTCAGGCAACCCTTTGTCTGCATCATGGTTTTTAATTTGTAAAATGAGGTATTAAAATTCCTGTCTCAGAGGCTGAGCACGAATGCTTTCGGGGTGGAGGTGTACAGATGCTGTGGGGCAGTGTGCTGCAGGTGTGTGTTTCAGATGTAGAGGTTTGTAGAGATGGGAAATAGGTGCTGTACAAAATGCATCTGTTCATGTGGCTGTGCAGGCGTGGTTGTGCCTACCTGTCTGTGGTGCGTCAACACTGGATGTGTGCGGGTGCAGTGTGAATACAGAGATGTGTACATGCTATGTGCAGGCCTGCAAATGAAAATTCCTGATTACTTGTTTATGTATTTAAAGTTTGTGGGTTTAAAAAAATGCTGCCCTCATAGGGAATATTTTCTTCTCACCAGAAACTTGTTAGACTGGAAATTTCACAGTACTAATTTTTATGGCATTTCCTAAGCTGAACTAATTGGGTATTTTGGAAGGGGGAAGACAAGGGTGTGGATGTGCGTTTTTATGTAGATTTCATTAAAAATGTGACTTGGATTATCCTGCTAGTTATCTGAGCGATGTGAAAGTCTCTGCTGGAAAATGCAAGTGATTATAGGCTGGTGACTAACAAATAATCCTTGGCTGATATGGGGTGAGCTCAATTAATGTTAATCCCTGCTCAGCAGTAGTAAAAGTTGGATGAAGTCAAGGAGACTTTTGCAAGGCTGTTACTGACCTGAACATGAGAGTGATCACACAGCGTTCCCTAAAATGAAACCGGTTCTTTGGAAGAGGCATCATTCTCATCATTTCCTTTTTACACTAGAGAAGGAGCTATTCACAGTGGCCCAAAATTGCCTGCTTATGAAGATGAGTTTTTCTCTTGTGCTGATATTATGTGCTGAGGCACACAGGACCTCATTAAAAGAGGAGCAGCAGTAATTATTCTAGATTAATGGAAATAAATCTGGTTTTAGTAATAAATGAGGTTGTGTTCCTTGGTCCAGAGCAGCCACCATCTATAGTGCTCATCTAGCAGTCTGATGCACAGAGGCAAAACCTCTCCTCACCATGGAGAAAAACAGGTGATTTGGGCGTTTTTGCTGAAATCTTAGTATAAGTCTGGGTGTTGTTTTTAGATGTGTTTTGGTGAAAAAAGCAGAAGCCCAGAGACAGCAGGGAGAAGCATCAAAGCAGAATCCCAGAGACAGCAGGGAGAAGCATCACATCCGAACCTGGACCCCGTTGATACAGGAGGGCCCCACAGTGGTGTGACGGTCCCCACAGGCATTTTGCTGCTTGGATACTGTAGCATTGAAAGCATGTCCTTCACCATTTGGAAGCAGACCCGGTCCTTTTACTGCTTTGTCCTCAAACTGTCAGGTTTCAGCTGGCTGCAGCTTTGGAAAAAGGAAAGATTTATGTGCTCTGAGGAGACACTTGCACTGACAGTGGGTAAATGCACTGTAGATGTTGGAAAGTTAAACAGCCAAGTAGGTGTGAGGGATTTTGGAACATAGGCTATGAAATATATTTTCCTCCTGTTGTTATGACAGAAGCAAATTTAAATTTGGAAATGGGAGGGAAAATTCTCACCCATTCTAACCCTTGGTCCTAACCATCTTCAAAAGGTGGTACTGCTCCTTGTTTTCCTCCACCTTCAAGTGCATCCCAGTAGCCATGGATATGGGCGTTATCTTGCTATTTCTGCTAACACGATCCCTGAGCTGTAAGAGCTCACTTTGCATTTTCAAAGATAACTGCGTTTCCAGATCACAATCAAATACTGTCTTTTAAAACTAGATTAGGTGAGAAGTTATGCCAGGAGGATGCAAAGTCCTGAGATGGTCAAGTCCTTGGTAAGATCATTGCGTTGTTTAGCTGTGGGCATTCCTCTGACTTAACCGTTTAGCATCTCCCGTTTTATTATTTTCAGTGTCTCCTTCTAAAAGCTACCCTCTTATCTGCTATTGTCCAAGTAAGGCTGGTTGGCTAGCTGTATTGATAATGTACCTTTGTGGGTTAAGCGATAACAAAAAGGAGCAGAGTGTGGCCAGATAAAGCCAGGGGTAGCCCACAGCCGTGGAGGGAGCTGGTGTTAGACACTGCAGCCTGTAGCCAGGCAGTGAAGCACAGATGGGTTTTGTGACTTCCCGGAGGCCATGCAGTGGATGGTGACAAAGCTGCGCCTGGACAGAGTCTGGTGCTTTGTCTGGACTGCCCACGCTGTCTGTTGTCTGCAAAATTAACTCCTGGCCTAAGCTCCCCTCACCTTTCTCTTGTGTTCCCATGCTGCGTGGGTGGTGTGTGCGCTCTGCGGTCCTTGTGTCCTCCCAGAGAAGTGAAACCTCTCTTGGGGTGATGCAGGCTTGCAGTGACAGTCGTCTGCAGTGAGCTATTAAAACATACTTTCCCATTAGTTTTCTTTGTTGCTGTTCTGAATTGTCTTCTCTTCCCCTGTGTGCTGGCTCATTATTTCTCATTAATTCATGTTTTGTGCAATTACCTGGGAAATGCAGGAGAGTTGGCAGGAGTTTGATGAGCCTGACTTCTCTTCTTGGGGGTAGGTGACTTTGTAACAATATGGCATAGGAGAGTTGGTTATTGTCTTCTTGGAGTGGCAAGCTGCACACCCAGGCCTCGCTGCTGGGGCTTTACGGGACAGATTGGCTATTTCAAAGAGAGCTGGAAAGCACAGGGGGCAGAGGGAGAGGCTATATGTGCAGATTTCTTGGGTACCTGGTAGGACTGAAACCAGAGACATTCTTGACGTTTTGTATCTGCTCTGTATTATGGCACTTTACACCCTGTCCTGAAGAGACACTTCAGACTTGAACCCCAGCCTATCAAGAAAATGTGAGCAAACAAGGGAGGCTCTTTTCTTAACTTTAAAAAACAGAAACGTACAATAAATAGTTCTAAATACAAGCCAGGGGATTTTGTTTGTTGTGAAATCTTTCAGCTCAGTCTGAGGAGTGCCTGTGTCTTGGGATGTGTGTCAGAGCAGTGTCATCCCTGCAGAAGGGTTCTTTGCCCTTTCTCTTTGCAGGCAGCATTTCAGGCAAGAACAGAGATGTGATCTGGTCCCTTTTTGCGAGGAGAAAGCCAGCACACAGCAAGATAAAAGGGCTGTCACTGATTAAAACATCACAGTTTCTCTGCTTGTTGCTTGTGTTTTACTGACAAATATGTCGTGCCACTGGTTTCCCCATACGAATGCTCCTCTTTTTTAAGGGTTCTATTAATAGGTGGACTTCCCAGCTGCTAGGAAGGACCTCTTGATGGAAGCTGGACTAAGCTGTTTGATGGATGGTTTCACAGTTAGAGTTCAGGCTGTTGGTGGAGAAGGGGCTTTACCTGCCCTCCTCCTTCCTTTTTTATTTTCAGGTGAACTGCAGAATCTCATTACCAACAGCAGTGTCAGGGCTTTGAAGATTTCTGGCCTAATTATCTTTTTCGCGCTGTGAGTAGCAGTGAAATCCACATGCTGTCAGGGAGGCTTAGCTATTGTGCCAGCTGTACAGGGGTGGGAGGAAAAGGCCTCATGAAAGGGCTTGTGTGGAGGGTTTGTTTCTGATGGTGCAGGCTGGCTTGGGCTGCATGCACGTTCCCCAGCTGTACAGGTGCTGCAGGATTCCCTGCAGGACCTGGATGGGGTGAATGAGGTGCAGGTGAGAAGCTACCATGCTCTGGACTCCATCCGTGGCTGTGCAAATGCCTTTTTTGGGTAATGCTCATGAAGGTCCAGCTTGCAAGGCTGAGTTCTTTCTTCATCAGGACTGTAAAAGCAGATTAACAGTATGTAGAATCTGCCATTTGGCTAAACATCATCTGCTGTCCTTGGGGAAGGTTCAGGCCCATTTTCTGTGTATGTGACTTCCTAATAGCTTCCTCGGCAGGAAGTTTTAAGTACCTTCACATAATTACCAAGTCTTACGTATGGAGGGTTTTAGCAAACTGGATTTTTCCCTCTTTTCTAGTCAGCTCACTTCTAACAGGAGAGAGATGCAGAGCAAGACTGTAATCTTGAGAGAGGCAGAGGCAGAAGGAGCTGTGTTGGGGGCAATGGTCTGTGAAGCACACCGAGGGCTTGCAAACTCTCTTAGCATAGCCAGAGGCCATCTCTGGAAGTAACAACTGGACAGGGCACAGCTGACGGCTTGTGACAGGAGATGGCCAACGATACCCAGGAGGGGAAGAGGAGGTGTTTGCCGAGGCTGCATGAAGCAGTTTCACAAACTAACTTAAGGAGCAAAACCAAGATGGATGTCCCCAAAAGAACGCAGCTGCAGCCCTCTTTTTGGGAGCTGAGGCAGGATCCTGGAGCCACAGAGGTGGGCAGCTCCATCCTCACTTCGGATGTAGACATGTCTCTTCTGTGTCAAGGTAGGCCAGAGTGAGGTGGCAGTGGGGACTGAGCTGTGTCTTGCCTGGGGGCTTTTCCTCTGACTTGGGTAGGAAATGCTGGGTGCTTCACAGGGGTCTTCCGTGAGCATGGATGCCTAGCGGCTTCTGTGGAGATGCATCCCATTATCCCTCTCTCTATGGAGAGGCTGTTTGGTTGTTGCATAGTTTTGCATGCTATGACATATAATTACAAAAATGGTGGGTCAAATGTAGCAAGTTTCAGTGGTGTGTTTGCGATGGCTGTGATAGAGCCATGTGTTTGCACATCATTTCCGAGACTGATAGAGACATATCTCTATATTTATGCTCGGATACAAGGAATCTTCTGCTATTTGAGTGAAACAGGTCAAAATATTATTAATTCTAGCTATTCCCATCCTGAAGCTTTAGCAAAATGTTGCCCCATCTCTTGTGTAGGCAAGGAGCTTCTGAGGCAGATGTGGTCTAAGTAACACTAAACTGCATATAGCGAGAAGGCAAGGAAAAGGAGTGCAGGAATATTTGATGCCTTCATCATCAGTTGAAGGCAACAGGAATGAGAAAGATCTTTGATGATTAAGATCTTTGATCTTTAAGATGATGAAAAATTCAGGAAGACTGGAATGTACTCCATCCTGGCACAGTTCCTTGGGTCTTTTTTGGGTCAGTATCTCTGTGCTGCCCTTTCCTTATGGGAACAGGCGAGACCACAGCCAAAAAGCATCGAGGGTAATAGCTTGTTTTTCAGATGCTACAGGTGACTGGTCACTGAGGAGTCTGTAAGAGCTGTTTTCTCTGGCCTTCTATCTTAGCTGTTTTTGTATGTGTTGAGAGTCATCTTCCAAGTTTATGTGCAATTGTGGCTGGGTGGAAGGCAATTGATGGGGTCCTGTGGCAAGCTGGCCTGGCACAAAAGCTTGGCAAAATGCTGGTTCCCCTTTGCATGGCTTGAGGGGTCTGAGTGAACCTTCCCAGTACTGCTTTGTGGGTGAAGCCAACCAGTCTCTACAAGGCTAATACTTACTCCTAATAATGCTCCCTGTGACTTGCATGTCCAGAACACTGATTGCTGAGTAAAATGAGCATGCAAAGTCAAGGAATCCTTGCACATCTTGAGTATTGCTTTCCCTTTCTGTGGTTCCAGATAGCAGCTGGGAGAAAGTTGGTTTGGAAAACAAAGCTGTTAGGAACCGTTTGTTTAGACACAAGGCAAAATGAAAGTGGAAAACATAATCTGTCTGTTCCCCTCAGCCTCCCACCTTCTTTTTGTTTAAAATGTCCACATGCCATTTACTTTCAATAAACAAAAGATGTTTCTTATAAGCTGGTGTTTACTAGTAGGGAAATGTGATTTATTAGAGAACAGAAATCCCTGCTCGTGCCTGTGTTTTCAAACTGGAGCAAGAGTTCATAATTTTATAGACCTTTCAAGAATAGATTTCCTAAAGCAAACAGTGAGGAACTGTTAAATTATAGCCATGTAAAACAACAGCGTAATAGTGTGATTGCTCAGTACTAATGACTTTATTATTCTGTACCAAATAGGAGTGGTTTGGGCTGGTGGGAGATAACATGCCTTTCCTGAGATAGCTTTGGAGCTGATTCAGAGGAGAAGCCAATTTTAGATTCTTGGGCAGCTTCCTTTCCTCGTAATGAGGGAGATAAGGACTGTATGGGTGTTCTCCTACTCCAGCTTTCTTCCAGGATCATGCAGGGCGGAGCAGCTTCCAGAAAAGCAATGTACAATTTCTTTCTACAGTCTGAGAGCCACTGAAGTCTCATGCTGCCCCTCTAAGTTAGACAGGGTCTCAGCTTCCCCAGCATTTGCTTGGGGCATCTCTGTGGCCTGTTTGCCCTTTAGAGGGAATAGGAGAGAGATGCAGTTCCCCTCCAGAATCATGGGTGGTGGAGGCTGCGTTGATGCCTCTCCTTAGCCCTGTCTGAGCTCACGAGCCCTGCAGGACTCCCAGACAGTCAGAGCGCAGCGTTCAAGCCAGGGGCTTTGGGACTGAGCTGCTGTGGGGGCCACTGAATTCTTGAAATCCCTGGGCATGAGCAGAAATTACCTCGGAGTGCCTGGCACTGACATCTCTGGATCCTGTTGAGACCCAGGTTTGTACCCTATCTGCCCGTTTCTTTCCACAGCTGCTTACATGGAGCTTAAGCAAGCTGAGGTACCAGATGTCTGGTCTTGCCTCTGTCTTCCATGTGTTTGTCACCTCCAGGTGTTGGTGGCTCAGTGTTCTGCTGACCTGGCTGTGAACGAAGCTCTGAAAATAGCAGCCGTTTGAGGAAGGTCTGTGCTCCCTTGTGCAGCTCTGCCAGCCGTTACCTCCTTAGTTGTGCCAGGCAGTTTGTCGCTGCAGGTAGTGAGAAGCACAAGAGTATGGGTGGTCTCAGCTTGAGCTCCTGCTTCCTCCAGTCTTGCAGTTAGCATGTGTCAGAGGATGGCTGCCTGGAGCCTGGGTGGGATCTCTAACAGATGCATGCATGGTGCCCTGGCCTTCCTCCAGCTTGAAGTCATTGCAGTGACCTCTGCCGAGACATGTATGTTGAAAGGGACTGATCTCCTGTGTTTCTTGGTTTCTTTCTCCTTCATATTTTGCATCATATATTGGACTCATTTCTGGCTGCCTTACACATATGCATGCCGGAAAACCTTGTACCAGCTTAGTTGGGCTCTTGGAAGAAATTGTCTTTGCAAAGAGAGCTGTGGCTTGTAATGAAATAGCTTGGCAGTGACATGGTTTCAGTGCTGCAGTATGTCTGTGCTGGCTTTCAGGTTATTCCTGGGCTAAAAATATGGCCTGTTAAGACTTCTGGAACAGGGTGTAACCATATTTTAAAGATACTTTATTCCTTATGTGTTATTGCTAAGTGATTTAACTGATACTGCATTTGGAGACCTACTTTGTAAGATCACTTTATCTGAAGTGGAAGTTGAGAAAAGAATCAAGTGTGTGTGTGTTTCTGATGGTGAGGATGTTGTGCTGCCTTGGAGGGCTGGGAGCTGGAGGCAGGACTCAGGAGCCGCACTGGTGTCTGGTGCTGACTGATCGGGGCTGCTGGACCAGCTATTTCCATTTCTGATCTTCCCTGCCCCCACATGACAAGAGATTCAGAATTGCATTGAAAAGATTAGCATTAGGAGTTTTACCACCTACTTCGTTTGAAACCAGATGTGCTTGAGATGTGTTGAACAAATGGACAGTGGCCTTTCTTCTCCCTGGGGACAGCTTTTACATGGATGGGAAGCTACAGATGGGGTCCAAGGCAGAAATGCAAATAGGCAGGGCTGTGATATGAAGCATTTGGCAGCATCGCAGGCTTAAAAGCTCCGTCCGCACGGCTGCTTGATCCTGCTTTCTCGGTTGTGCTGACACAGCTGGTTGTGGGCTGCACTGTGAACTGTGCGAGTGGAGCTTTGGCCTCAAAACTGTGGGATTAGGGCCTGTGCTGCTGGCACTGTGAAGCTGGCCAAGCCCAATCCATTCCAGTGCTGCTTGTAGGAAGCCCTCAGAGGTGTACTCGTGTCAAAATGACTGCTGTGATTACAGCTTTGCAGAGAAGCGTAGTAGTGAGCGTGAACAGCTAATTAGTTTTTATAACCCTCTTCTGTTTGCTTTTGAAGACACGAGTCCTTTGCTTGCTTGCCTGGCTCCCGTTCGGTGTTGTGACAATGTCAGGGCGAGTGTGTGAAGCTCATGTTACACGGGGAGAGTCCAGACAGGGTTGGTTTCAGCACAGGTCTCGTGTGTGTGCTCCAGCACTTTCCTGACAGGAAGAAATCGGTGTCAGAACAGGTTTGGCCCCGAGACTGTGAACAAAACAGTTTTGAGGGGCAGATCTCCCACAGTAATGAGTTCAGTGGTGGGTTGACTGGTTTTTTTGTAGGTGAAAAGGTCAGATCTGTTGTCTGGGTTATGTAGAAAGGTTTTGTTCTGGAACAGCCTGCACCTGATCAGCTCCCGTCTCTGCTGAGCTGCCAGGCACTGGTCTAAACAGTGTTTTTCCTACATTTTCTTCATTTGTGAGTGTTGGAGAGGTCACTTTTTCCTACGTTTTCCTCATCAGTGAGTGCCAGAGAGTTTACTTTTTAGGTGAGTATGTTCATTTAAGGCTGGGGAGTTTTGAGTTCAGATCAGTAATTTGGACAAGTTTAAAACGCCCCTGGTTTTGAGCCTGCTCAACTTGGAGTTTGGTTTTAATCACGAGTTTTAACAAATTGAGTCTATTGAAAACATTCTCAGTGAAACACTGTCTTTTTTTTTTTTTCTCAGAAGCCATTAGCTGTCTTCAAGAAACAATATTTTAATTGAAGCCATGATAAAAGCAGGGCGGCAGTGGTTGTTATAAAAATTAATTTATTAAACAGCCTTGTTTTTAATGCAAAAAAACTGTAAAGAAAAAAAGCTATCTGCTTTAAAACTGTCAAAATAAAACCTACAACTTTGAAGTCTTAAAATACTTTGGGAAATGCTGAATATTTTTGACTAGGTTATATGGAACAGCTGAATTGACTTAACTGGAACAAAATTAGAGGAACAAAGAGATTTTGTTTCCAGAGCATATTCTTTGCCCTTTGACAGTGCTGTCTAGCTCACACTCCCCAGAGCAGGTCACTGTCAGCTTCCCCGCTTTGGTTAGACTTTCCACATAACCAGTCTGCTGGGACAACAGTAATATGCTTACAAAAGAGCAAAAATTGCAGGAAGAGTCAGGGGCAAGAGCAGAACTTGAACCTCCTGTAACTGTTGTGTTGTTTTTTTGAAGGAGTCTGAGTCTCTCATTGATGGTTCCTCTTCCCCAGTGCCACATAGAATCATAGAATCATAGAATCATTGAGGTTGGAAAAGACCTCTAAGATCATCGAGTCCAACCGTCAACCCAACACCACCAGGCCCACTAAACCATGTCCCTAAGCGCCTCATCTACACGTCTTTTAAATACCTCCAGGGATGGGGACTCCACCACTTCCCTGGGCAGCCTGTTCCAATGTTTCACCACTCTTTCAGTAAAGAAATTTTTCCTTACATCCAATCTAAACCTCCCCTGCCGCAACTTGAGGCCATTTCCTCTCGTCCTATCGCTTGTTACTTCGGAGAAAAGACCAACACCCACCTCGCTACAACCTCCTTTCAGGTAGTTGTAGAGAGCGATGAGGTCTCCCCTCAGCCTCCTTTTCTCCAGGCTGAACAGTCCCAGTTCCCTCAGCCGCTCCTCATAAGACTTGTGCTCCAGACCCCTCACCAGCCTCGTTGCCCTTCTCTGGACACGCTCCAGCACCTCAACGTCCTTCTTGTAGTGAGGGGCCCAAAACTGAACACAGTATTCGAGGTGCGGCCTCACCAGGGCCGAGTACAGGGGCACAATCACTTCCCTACTCCTACTGGCCACACTATTTCTGATACAGGCCAGGATGCCATTGGCCTTCTTGGCCGCCTGGGCACACTGCCGGCTCATGTTCAGCCGGCTGTCGACCAACACCCCCAGGTCCTTTTCCGCCAGGCAGCTTTCCAGCCACTCTTCCCCAAGCCTGTAGCGCTGCATGGGGTTGTTGTGGCCGAAGTGCAGGACCCGGCACTTGGCCTTGTTGAACCTCATACAGTTGGCCTCGGCCCATCCATCCAGCCTGTCCAGGTCCCTCTGCAGAGCCTTCCTACCCTCCAGCAGATCAACACTCCCACCCAACTTGGTGTCATCTGCAAACTTACTGAGGGTGCACTCAATCCCCTCATCCAGATCATCAATAAAGATATTAAACAAGACCGGCCCCAGTACTGAGCCCTGGGGAACACCGCTCGTGACCGGCCGCCAACTGGATGTAACTCCATTCACCACAACTCTCTGGGCCCGGCCGTCCAGCCAGTTTTTGACCCAGCGCAGAGTCCACCTGTCTAAGCCGTGAGCCGCCAGCTTCTCTAGGAGAATGCTGTGGGAGACAGTGTCAAAGGCCTTGCTGAAGTCCAGGTAGACCACATCCACAGCCTTTCCCTCATCCACTAGGCGGGTCACCTGGTCATAGAAGGAGATCAGGTTGGTCAGGCAGGACCTGCCTCTCATGAACCCGTGCTGGCTGGGCCGGATCCCCTGGTTGTCCCGCTCATGCCTTGTGAGCGCCCTCAAGATGAGCCGCTCCATAATCTTCCCCGGCACCGAGGTCAGGCTGACAGGCCTGTAGTTCCCCGGATCCTCCTTCCGGCCCTTCTTGTGGATGGGCGTCACATTGGCAAGCCTCCAGTCTTCCGGGACCTCCCCCGTTAACCAGGACTGCTGATAAATGATGGAGAGCGGCTTGGCGAGCACCTCCGCCAGCTCCCTCAGCACTCTCGGGTGGATCCCATCCGGCCCCATAGACTTGTGAGTGTCCAGGTGGCATAGCAGGTCATTGACTGCTTCCTCCTGGATTACGGGGGGTTCATCCTGCTCGCCGTCCCCGTCTTCCAGCTCGGGGGGCCGAGTACCCTGAGGATAACTGGTCTGCCTGTTAAAGACTGAGGCAAAGAAGGCATTGAGTACCTCAGCCTTTTCCTCATCCTCAGTGACAATGTTCCCCCTTGCATCCAATAAAGGATGGAGATTCTCCTTGGCTCTCTTCTTGTCATTAATATATTTGTAAAAACTTTTTTTGTTGTCTTTAACGACAGCGGCCAGATTGCGTTCTAGCTGGGCTTTTGCCTTTCTCATTTCCTCTCTGCATGACCTAACGAGATCCCTGTACTCTTCTTGAGTCGCCTGCCCCTTCTTCCACAAGCGGTAAACTCTCCTTTTTTTCCTGAGTCCCAGCAAGAGCTCCCCGTTCAGCCAGGCCGGTCGTCTTCCCCGCCCATTCTTCTTACGGCGTACAGGGACAGCCTGCTCCTGCGCCTTTAAGACTTCCTTCTTGAAGATCGTCCAGCCTTCCTGGACCCCTTTGCCCTTCAGGACCGTCTCCCACGGGACTCTCTCAACCAGCGTCCTGAACAGGCCAAAGTCCGCCCTCCGGAAGTCCATGGTTGTGGTTTTGCTGCCCCCCCTCCTTACTTCACCAAGAAGCGAGAATTCTATCATTTCATGGTCGCTAAGCCCAAGACGGCCTCCGACCACCACATCTCCCACCAGTCCTTCTCTGTTAGTAAACAGCAGGTCGAGCGAGGCACCTCCCCTGGTAGGCTCACTCACCAGCTGTGTCAGGAAGTTGTCTTCCACACACTCCAGGAACCTCCTAGACTGCTTCCTCTCTGTTAGTGCCGAGTTTGAGGATGCTACAAGCTAGCAGGGCTTTTTCCTGGCTGGTGATTGATTGGACCTTCTCAACAAGTCTCAAAGTAAGAGACTTGCCTTCCATGAAGATGCTCTGAAAGTCTCCCAATGAACACTTTCCATGTACGCAGCAGCTTTCATCAGCAAAATGGTGAGATGGTTTCTGTGCCCATGGGGTATCCTTAGCATGGTGGCTGGCACACCATCTCTGGGAGGTGCTCATGTGCTCTGTTCTTCTGTAGCCGTTATTAGGGGCTATTTGCATGAAAACAGTCTCTCTGTAAAGTCTGTCTTCTGTTGGGGAAGGATAGGCAGCAGGAGGAGATGAGCAGTTGAGAAACAAGAAACTCTTGTTTCCATGCAAGTATCCTGTAAAGAACAAAAGAACTATCACCACCAGTGATAGTCTTATCTGGGGGCGTCCTTTCTTAAAGCACTCTAACTCCAGGCTTTTCAGATCACTACCCTGCGTGAGATAAAGCTCTTGGTTGTGCGTATTATGTTTGCCTATATAGTTGCTAGCCTACTAGGCCAAATCCTGCCATTCGTTATTACAGAAGCATGCTCAGAGGTGGGATCTGCAAGCAGAAAGGCTCCGGAGTAGTTTTCCATGAAGCAGCGTCAGGTCCATGTGAATGTAATTTTTACACTGTTGTGCGTGGTGGGTCTCATGGGTGAGTCACAGATGCTGCTTTTGTTTTGAACTTCTCTGGGGCTAAATCCTCTGTCTGTGGGAATTTTGCTGCTGCCTTCACTAGAATTAGGGCTTTTGGGGTCTGCTGTTGAAATGACGCGGGTTACCTCTCCTTCCCAAGTCCCAACTTGTATAGGAGGTAGGATGCAAAATAACACAAAAATTGCCTCATCTGCCCCCATGGTGTACTCACTGTGGCTGGCTCTGAGGATCCTGGGGGCATATTTCACTGTCTTAAGGACTGCCCTGTGATTTCTTTCCCAGTCCATTGGAGGGAGGTTATTTCTCTTTCCTTGGCACCTGAGGAAGGTGTCAGAGGATGGGAAGCCCTGCATCCCAGCTAAGACCACTAGCAAAACAGTGTTGTGAACAGCAGCCTCACTGGAGTCGCCTTGAGCTTGCAGCCCTGCCAAGCTTGAAGGTCTTTGAGAGGAGGTGGGACTGGAGATAGGGACAGCCCTGTGATGTACTTGAATTGATATGGCAATGGCAAAGAACTCTTGGGAACTGATTGGCATTCACTGCAGCAGACAGCTGGGGTGGTTTGAGACTTAGCTGCTCAGAGCTGCCTGTCCCTGAGGTAGAGGGTACTAGCTTGATAACACAGCTAGCCGGAGCAAGTGCATGTCTCCCTCTTCCATCACTGCCCCGAGCAAGGCACAAACCTCTGTTCATCAGCCTTTGTGTCCTTTTGACCTACAGGTATTGAGTTAGTTGCAAGCCAGTGCACTGCCTGAGCAGATGCACACTGAATTTAGTAGCTTGCTTAGAAATAAGTATCAGCAAGATGTCAGAGATATTAGGCATTAATAGATGTCACTAGTTCTGTGGAATACCCTGTAGAGTTACTATTCTTACTGTGTTGACATATATTAACGTATATAATAGTTGTATAATTGTTACTAATAATTATGATAATAATAAGCTTCTTCTCATAGACAGTAGTCAAAATGGATATTCAGAAGTCCCAGTAGGTACTTTTAAATCACAGTTGATGACAGGAAGGTGCCAGTGTGTGTACAATGTGGTGAGAAGTGCCAGTTTTCTGCCTGCTTCTGCCTGGGAGTAGTGTGAGCCTGGAGGCCAGATTTCACAGGTACAGTTGAATGTGTTTATCTGTGCTGGTTGGTTTGGTCAGGCAGTTTGGGTCAGGAAGTTCCTGTGCTTTTAGCTGGAAATTACTGTTCCCTACCCTGGCATTTGCTGCCATTCAGCAGAAGCACAGTAATTTGATGTGTGGGTGCTCCTATGCCGTTGCAGTGATGCAAAAGTAAAAGGACATTGCTTAAGTCACCTTCAGCCTAAAGTGTCAGTTTGGAGAAGCCCATTCTGCTTTGACTTGCAGAAAGATCACCACCAGTAATAGTCTTATCTGGGGGTGTCCTTTCTTAAAGCACTCTAACCCCAGGCTTTTCAGATCACCATCCTGGATGAGATAAAGCTCTTGGTTGTGCGTGTTATGTTTGCCTATCTAGTTGCTAGCCTATTAGGCCAAATCCTACCATTCTTTATTACAGAAAACCAGAGGGTGCCCAGATTTTTAGATCATTAAAAGAACTCTAAGACATGTGGAGCTCAAAAGGTTCTGGATTAAAATGTATTCTCCTGTTTTCTTAAATATAAATCTGCTAACAATCACATGGAGACCCACAGCAATTACAATACAAGGCTTGGCTCAAAGGGTACAGCTCTTCTTGGTTTATTGGAAAATAATACCCTGTGGCATATCTGAAAGCCAGATACAGGGTGACAAACCAGCATGATTATGGCAAAGTAGTAATATTCAGGATTGTCCGAAGAAAGATTAGCTTTTCAAGCCAGCTTTTACTGATGCAAATTGTCAACCACTGTGTTGCAATAAGGAGTAGAAATAACTAAATATGAAATGCTGACTCGTAAAGGGGAGTCATCTAAAGTGCTTTGTGTTGCAAGATTTCATGAAAATGGTTTTGAAATGTTCTGTTGCATTTACCTTACAGAGAGGCCAGTTCTGCCAGCTGGCAGGTGCTCTCGGCAGTGCATCATCCTGGAGATGCTGGGGGTGGAGCATGTGTGCTAGAACATCCCGTCCGTCTCGCAGGGGTCAAAACAGGATTGTTCCCAGTGGTGCCTTTTTTTTTTTTTTTTTTTAAATAAATACATTTTAAAAAGGCTTTGTTCAGTGCAGGTATAAAAGTCTCCAGCTTGGTTTTCAGTCTCTTTTTTCTGGGCAGCAGTTCCAAATCACTACCTTCCCTGGCAGGGGGATGGCTCTCTAAAATATATCTTAGGGTTCCTGGTCCGTAGGATCAATGCAAGTTGCATTCAGTGAACGTCTCTTTCATTAAGCTCATATTATACAATATAAAGGCGATTTTTCTTCCTTCCTAGTGTGACCCCATTGCTCTGTGTTGTAGTTACCTTGCACCTGGTGGCCAATGTTACAGCTCCTGTGTCCCTTATGAATTGCTCTTTCTGCTGTTTCCATTGTTATCTTTACCTGGTTTGTTTTTTTTGTGGGACTTTTTTTTTTTTAATAGCCTGCATTAAGGTTGCATGCTCTTTGCAGCAAGCATCTTGGGCTTGATTTTTATTTTGTGTTTGTGATATGTCCAGTGCAGTTTTGCCTTGGTCTTTGAGCAAGACCACCCCAAGCAAAATCATGCAGCCTGCAGTCCTTATCCTGCTAAAGCTTAGAGGTTCTGATTTCCCTGGTTTTTGCCAAGACCCTGCTGAGCTGGGTCCAAAAGGTGAATTCAGACACCACCCAGCTTCTCCAGAACTTTGTTTCCAGCTTCAATCCTTGCATCCTCTTCCCTTAGTCTAATTAAAACCCGCTGTAACAAATGCTGTGAAGCCAGCTGCCGTGCTTTGGCAGGTAGTGAACGCAGGGCAGTGAAACCTCCAGCTAATCCATTCATGCTATGAAGTCATAAGAATCTTGTTAATTTTTAAAAAGCCCTTGATGCCCACTAATCCAAATCAATTTTCATTTCTTTCATAAAGCCGTGCTTCCATTTAGGCTTCAGCTAAGAATTACAGCTAATTTGTTCGATTTTATAACAGTATAATTGAAAAAGTGATTTTAATGTCCTGGCAACCATATTCCCTTTCTTTGGTTGTTAATGAAAGAATCCATTAAAGTTAAATGATTTGGGCACAGATTCAAGTTGAATCGCCTGAATATTCTAGGGGAGTGTTTCTGACCATCTGCTGCTCTGTCATTGGCATTTGTGTTGTAAATGGGACCGAGAGAGGGACTTCACAGGTCTTGTTCGAACCATTAAGTGTAAAATATCATTTTAATTTTCTGATCTCAATGTGAATAGTGGAAATACTCAGGAGAGTTGGGACTGTTCTGGTCTGTGGTATCCTGCGCTCATAAATATTGCTGCTGAGCTGTACTTCCACATCATTTTCAGGGGCTCTCATGGCTATTTGTATTGATTACAGTACATCATCCATTGGCGTGTTGTAAGTTCCTTTTAATGACAGGCAAGACAACTGGAAGCGGAGCCTGTGAAGGGGAAAGTACATGTGATGGAGAAGTGTTTCTCCCGCTGCCTCGAGTCACACTCATCGCTTCTGTCTGGTTGCAAATGGAGCAGTGCATCCTCGTGCAGGGTTGGTCAGCGTGAACAGAGACAACTAATAAATTAGAGCAGCTGTTGTCATCGCCTTCCTTCTTTGCATATTGCCATGGTGGGTGATTTAGGGCTGTTGGGCCAAGCTGACACTTGGAAGCACAGGCCTCGTATACACAAGCAAGGACAGAGTCAAAGGGCTCGGCATCCTCCTTTCCCTGTAACACACTCTTCCTCTTTCCTTTGCTGCCGAGCTTTCTTGCTGTCTTTGGTGACACATGACATGGCTGACTTGCTGGGAAGCAAAGTGGACAATGAACCAGGCCATGAAATCCACTGGGGATGGCGCTGGCTCTCACTGGGTTTGAGCCTGTGCCTTGAAGGTGGATGAGTCTTTGGGTCCTCCGTTAAAGCTGGAAGTGTGTCCATCTCGTTAAGGATAGCTCAAGCAGTCATCCCCGCGTTGTGACCTCAGGCTGCTTATCACAGGGTTAATATTTACCCGCTCAGCCAGGGTGGCTCTCCATCCTGGTTTCAACAGCCTTGCAATGTGGGGGAAAAAAAAAAAAGTTACAGGTGGTGTCTTTCTTTGGAAATTACAAAGCATAGCCCAAGTTTCTGGAGGCCTTTAGAATGAGGGAGGGGCAGGATATGCTCTGTCAGTTTGCTCTAGAGCTTTACACTGCATTTGGCATACAAAAGTTTGAGTTGCAAAGGCTGAAGAATTGTCTGGTAGGGAGGATGGGATTTATTTGCTGGGAAGTTTGGTTGCTAGCTTCAGACCTGCACTGGGGACACTGTTTCATTCCTTTGTGCATTGACTTTTCCCGAAGTTTGAAATTGGGTATGATGCTTTTTTTTGTTTTTTTTAATCTGTAGGTTGGTGAGGAATTGACAGATGAAATATTCAGTGTTGGAGCTGAACATTATTCAATTTAATGTGTTTATATTTGTATCTTTGGAATATACAAAGCCACTAACTGAGGGGAAAAGAGCTACAAAATATACTCAGAGTTTTAACTGTAGCCCACAGGTGAAGGTTCTTTGTGTATTTTATCTGGTAATATTAGTTTCTAGGTAGGTGACTGTTCTCAGGAGGCATAATACTGAAGCATGTATCATATTACATACTTTTAGCTTTCTCAGGCATGGAGAGATGAAAGTATATCCTAAAAATATGCTAAACTTAAATAGTTCAAGTGCAAAAATAGGTAACATTGTAACAGGAGATCTTGTTTCAGACTCCTGTGTTGTTTGCAGATCAAACGTGTATATGATGCATGAAATAAAACCAGGAACTTCTGCATCTAACAAAAGCAAAATGACTGGGTTTCCTTTCCAACATCAGTGAAAAATGCAGGAAGTAGTTATGTGTTTAAATGTTGTCTGTGAAATCATGCAAATCTAAGCCAGTCATTTTAGCGTGATGTGGTCCTTTAATGGCAAATATCAGGCTTATTCAGCTCAGACCACTGCTCAGCAGCAAAATTATAGTCGCCGTGGCAAATGGGCCTTCTAATGTTAACACCAGCAGATAACAAAAATAGCATTTAATAACTTTCATTAGAGTTAGTGTTTCTAGGGCTTTGGGGCTTTGCTCTTTCAAATCATTTACATAATTTGCAGGTACAGGTTGCTGTGCCAGACTGTCCATCTGATTGTCTCTCTGATCAGAGCATATTAATGCACTTGTTTGATGGTCTGTTACCAATAATTACCTTGGATTGCATTAGGAGCATTTCCAACATTGCAGCTGGTCTGTATTTTTCACTAAGTGTATTTCAGGGCCCAATTACAGGACTCTGATGTGTTATTGTTCCAGTGTGCTTGTTCAAGCTTGTAATTTTAATATGCCTCTACACTGTAAATTTATGAATGCAAACCCAAGGCTCTGTCCTGAGTTCCCCATGCATCCTGCACTTGCAGCAGGTTCTGCAGAGATCGTCTCAGCTGTTCCTCGTTGGCTTTTTAAGAAGGGAGAGATGACAGCTAGGAGATGGAGGCTTCCTCAGAGATGTTTATAGAGCAAAGCCTGAAGTTCGGTGTGCTGTGTGCTTGGCGTGGAGCAGGTCGGAAAGGGACAGAAACAGCTCAGCCTTCCCTGGGTTGGGCAGTGTGGGGGGGTTGTGAAGAGGTTCTCAGCGATTTTAGTGTTTAAGTCACTTTGGCACTTTAAATAAGCATCCTTCAATGCAAGGGAGGCTAGTGCTGATATTACTGTACACAGGGACAGCTCTCCCTGTTCTGCTCTCAGTAGTGTGAGACACCCTGGGGAGAAGGCCTGAAAAAGGCTGAGTTTAACAAGCCTAGATTTTGGCCTGCTCTAGACTTCAGCTGCCGTTCCAGAAGCCTTTCTGGGGTCAGAGAGGAGAAAATACAAAGGCTTAACCTTTGTGAAAGAGTCAAGCACGTTACTGTTATGATTGCCGTTGACGATTCAACATGATGAATAAATTATTACTGCTATTGATTTGTTTCATCTTTCTGCACCAACTGTTTGCAGGGGATACATCAGAATAACATACATCTCGATGAAACTGAACTCAATCCTGAGAGCTGGTTTTGTGTTTACCCCTATCTGGTAGGCATAATTTATAGATACAGATAAGATGCTTAGGCAAACCTGATGCTTGTACAGAAGCATGAGAGCATGTAGTCCTTCCTAGAAATCAGTTGATACTTTACTGGGTTGGAGTCTTCAGGGTTACATCAGCCATGGGTTGGTGGCTCCGATGGTCTTGGGTGGCTGAAATGAGCAGCTGCAGTTGGCTTCAGTGATAGGAGCATCAGAAGTGTCTTTAAAAATACTTAGATGGAGACCTTTTTAGCTGTTTTATTTCCTTGATGCCTGGTATATTTATACACAAAGGTAGTCATTTACCCAGGGCTTTGGCAGCCTTTGCTTTTATCTAAGTGAGTCTAGTCATTAACCTATTTACCTAAATTACAGCTTTAGATAATATCAAGCTTTTCAGGTATGGCCTATAAACAGCAATGTGGCATTGCATGTGTTTTAGGTAATGTTTCTTTCATGCCATCCCTTCTGGTCTTGTTTGCAACTGGGGGTTTGAACAGAACAAAGAGAAGAGGCTCTTGCCTAGCATCGTTCTTCAGGGAGAGTTGAATTTGGAGCATGCTACAACAAATCGATAAATTATGATTAATTTAACTTTCAAGTGGAAGGGCTTTGTATACATGTGAAAATATAATCATGGGCCACTATGAAATGAATGGGTTGGATCGATGTCCCAAAGCCACAAAGCCTCGTAAAGATTTGTTAGGTGCAAAGATCTTTATAATTAAGTGAAGCAGAACTGTAGGAAGAGGGTATTTTTGTGTTGGCAGCATACTCCCTCCACTGGTCTTGTTGCAGTAACTGGGCTCCCTTTTGACCTTTCCAGGGATACACAGCTCACCTGCTTGGACAGGTGCAGTTGGTAGGGCTCAAATATGTTTGCTCCCATGTGACACTTTGCTCAGAAGGGTGTTTGGACCATGACCCTCCTAAAGCTGTAGAGCAATGCATGTCATCCTGAGAGCGTATTACAAAGTATTTCTGTCTAAAATGCTTTAGCAGACAGTTCTAGAGCTGTCTGTAGCTGTTGAGACTGGCCTAGGCTATGGGATGGCCAAGCCTGTGCACAGCAGCCAGCTCCAGGGCATTTCCACTGGACTGTGTGTGGACGGAGCTGAGCTTGCCCTGCCAGTGCCCATCCTGGGTCCTGATGTGTACCGGGACATGAAGGACCCTACTGTGCTCCCAAGCCCAAGCTGGGGACTGACCATGATACTGTGTGCTCCTTCCCTGCAGCTGGGTCTGTGCAGGGTGTGAGGGGATCACTCCTGGCATGGCATCGTACCCTACCCCTTGACGCAGGGATGGTGTGACAGTTTCTGAGTGCAGTCTCTTGCTGCACGCAGTGCCGGTCCGGCACCCAGCTGCTCATGAAAGGCTGGGATCTGCTTAGTGACAGGGGATGATCTGAGAGTCCCTTGCTTCTAGCTGGGGGAGACACTACATTATTAAATAAACCATTTAGCTTGCTTATATGCAGAATTAGGATAAGGCCTGCTTCCCATGGGTGAGTGCTGCTCAGTACTAGAACTCCTCTGCTGTGCATGGATATCAAGTGTTAATAAAATGGTCTTTCCAGCAGCCCTGGAGATTAGCCTCTCTGGATCAGAAGGCTCCTAAAACTAAACGGAGGCTGAAGGTATAACTTTCTTATTCCTAGCTTGTTTGTGTTGCCGTTACAAGGTGGAAAGTTCCAGTAACATCTGGTAACTGGGAAGGGTATGTAGGGATCTTGACCCCTCCATCTCACAGGCCTCGTTATGGTTGAGTGGAAGAATGTTTTCTGTTTTATTGTGTCATGGGGAGGCTGAAGACCTGATGCACAAGGGGATTTAGGTGCCTAGCTCCTCTTTCAGCCTACTGTTCTGTAGAGATCATGGGAGTCAGGTGCTCTGACCCCAGAGCTCCTCCAGTCCTGCTTTCAGTGCTGATGTTGCTGAGAATCCAGAATGCAGGCTTCGTCAGAGACCTCCGCCCAGATTTCTTTCTGGGTCACAACTTGCCAAGTGCAGTTGCCATAAAAACAGGCTGAAACCAAGCTATTGACTTTTAATTGTCAATGCATAAAGTTTCCAGGAAGAAAGAGGGCTTTGTGCTGCTTTAATGGGGACACACTGAAGTATAGTCGCTCTTTGAATTAGATGATGAGAACGTAAAGACTTTCTATGGCTCTAAGAGCGTCTGAAGAGCATCAGCAGAAGGTTACATTGAGCAGAACAATGGCACAGTAGTTGGCTTGCTGAGAGGTAGGAAAACCCTTTGGAAGTAGTAACTCAAGTTTTTCTTCAGTGCTGTTCACTCCCGATTTAAATGAGATTAATTGTGCTGTTGAGTTCCGTGAGTTCAGCATCCAAAATAAATACATAAATTAAGACAGGCAACAGTGCAGAGGCTCAACTGCGGTTTGAATTCCTGCCACCTCCTGCGGGATGCGGAGGGGAGAGAGGAGCCCTTTCCTCTTACCGCCTGATATCCCACAGAACACACACGACAACCGAATACTCTGCTTGCCTCGTCTGAGCCACTTTCCTTGCTCCCGGGGAGGTTTTCTTTGGCTGGAGCTCTGCAAGGTGCACAAACCAGTTCCAAAGTGCCAGATGTGTGTGGAATAGGAAACGCGTTGGCTAGGGTCCAGGCTGTGGGACCTGCAGCACAACAGTGGCTCCCCAGGAAAATCTCCGGCTGCCAAGAACTAGAAGTGATGTCAGCTCTGGAAGTGTGTCAGATTAGAAACCCTTGTACTTTGCTCTCTGTGAAGTATTAATCTCCCAAGGCCTGGGCTGTAATGGGTCCTGTCTGCCTCAGTGCAGCTTTATTTGTTTGGGACTGGAAGTGTTTGAGGGTTTTCGCATGAAGGCACTGGAAGCTGTCAGTGGTTTAGCTGCTTTGGGTTGGGTCCTGTCATTTAGTTGATCCTGGGGCCTCACTCAGCTGGACTAAAGATGGGCCTCCCCTGCCTTGAGTGAAGTTCTAAGCCTTGTAATTGCTGGGCTAGGTCTTTGCAGGAATGGGCTAGGGTTTGTAGGAATGATTGTGCCTTGGGATCTTTTATGTGCCTAAATCTCTTTGTCTTCCCCCAGCTGAATCAGTTTGTTGAAGAGAAGATAGTACATCTCCCTCAAATACTAACTTTCTGTCTGCCTTTAGGACAGCCCCTTTGGGTGGTGGCTTGGTGGCAAGGTTGTGGCCGTGATAGGGAGCTATTGGGGCTGTCCTCACACCAGCCAGAGAAGAGCCTGAGCTGTGCTGCATAACTGGGATGGGTTTATCTGCTGAGTTTATGGTAGTGCCACATTTGGAGCTGGGACATACATTTCTGTCTGAACCAGCATGGCAGAGCTGTGTGTCCACGTGGTGATGTGCCATTCAGGAGCTAGCAGTGAGCTTACTCAAGGATTGTGGATCAGCTGATTCCAGCTGTGCTAGGTGCTGTACAAAAAAAAGCATAGATACGCCAGTGCACAGAAATGCATCCCTTTTGTTTTATGCCTGTATATTTTGTTTCTAAAGTAATTACTAAAACACAACTCATCCTCCTCCGAACAAAGCCATATGTCTCCTGTTGAACAGTAACCTTTTATTTGCTCGTGCTGTGTAACAAGGCTCAAGGACATGTTTACTGCTGATAGCCAAAATTTCACCAGTCCTCCTTGATTGAAGTGGTAGAATCCCAAGGAAGGGAAATAACCCTATGTACAAGGAGACGAGTGGGGGTTTGTGCTGTTCTTAGCTATGGAGTTCAAGTTCCCGACAGATCTATAGGCTTGGAGTATTGCGTGTCTTGGATGTGAAAACACTGCTCTGAAGGTCTTGTCTCTGACCAAGTAATTGCATTGTCAGGAATCTGTCAAACCTCGCTGTGTTGCTAGCTCACGCTTCACCTGGTTATTTATAGTTTTGAAATTACAAAAATAAGAGAATTCATTCTTTTTCCCCTTTATTCAGTGGTAAGTTGGGCTATTCCTGCTTCCATTTGGTGTCGGGGAGAGGAGATGGTAGGAGTGGTTTTGGCTCTACATTGAGATGTGTGATTGGTAAAGGGAGATGTTGGCTGGTTTAACATGGATTTCCTGATGCCTGCTTTGGATCTGGAATCACGCCTGCTGCTGGCAGGAGATGTGCTCCCATGGAAGGCAGAGGACAGCTTTGTGCCTTGAAGATTTTACAAACTTTGTTCATCCAAAATGTCCTGGTTTTTATGCCACTCAACAGGAGACTTTTTAATTTACTTCACTGGGCCTGGACACTGGAGGTGGATGGCTGGCTGATGGAAGTGAGGAAATAGATGGGAGAAAAAGAACACTTTTCTTCTGGGCTGTTTCTGTGCGTAATGTAGCCTAGGGGTTAGCAACACAGGAGAGAGTAAAATACCACTGCAGAGCCTGGGTCAGAAAATATAATTTTCATGGGAACAAAATACTTTTAACTTGCCGCATCAAAGACCCTCCATTTCAGGGCATGCTCTACATTTGGATACATCTGCATTCCCCCAGAACTCTGTGTATGTGAATGCACACGTATGTGTATATATCTACATGTAAGTGTGTATTTGCACGTACATTTATAATCTCAAAGCAGCTACTGTCCACCTTGGAATAGCTCAGCAGTTTGCTGGGCTTAGTGGAGTTTAGTATGAACTCTGCTGGTTACCTGGGACTGGATGGGCACAGACTGCACTGTTCTTCTCGCAACCCACCACTCTGCTTTTGGCCCTTTTTTCCTCAGAGAAGTATTCTGAGACGTTCTCAGTTGCATTGGGTTGTTTCTGGGTAGTTGGTAGACAGGCGGTTTTGTGTGCTGTGATGTAAAAGCCTGCTTTGAATGTATGTGTGATGTTGCCCACCTTAGGGCAACGCTGTGCGGGGTTCCCTGGCCTCAATTTAGAGATCTATGAGCTGAAAACTTCCAGTTCTGCCGGGCTTTGATGCTTGAAGCTACATCCAGGAGGAGCCAAAAGCACAAAGCTCTCCAGCTCCAAAGCACAGATCTGTAGGTGAAACACCTGCCTTGAACTGATATATGGAAAGACTTTCTGGCTTCTGACTTGGAAGCCCACCTCCATGTTATTATTGATGTCCATTGGAGTAGATGTATTTGCTGTGTGAGGCAAGTGGCTGTTCTGGGTAGTCTTCACTACATTCATTACAGCACAACGTCCGGCAGGTAAGAGAGTGAAGGTGAGCAAGAGGCTGCGCAAGCATGTGGCTGTGTTTAAACAGGATCCTATCAATTTTTCTCACTATACAATGAAGAATGGAGGTTGGAAATAGTCGGCAGCTTCTGTAAGCACTTATCATTCCTGATTTCATTTGTCTTTGATCTCACTTGGAGTACTTTTACTCTCTTCTGATCCTTTCCCTTGAAGGGGCTTTTATCTCATTGTCAGGCTTGCTAATTTAGTGTGGTGTTTTGAATCAGACCTCCTCCTACGTTTCCAGAGCCTGGAAGGTATTTCTTCCTTAATCAGGGAGTGTTTATACAGTTTTTTGAACATCTTAGGACAAGAGTCGTAGTGGGGCTTTTTGCAATGCCAAGTCTGGGTCCTGGGCCCAGCTGCTCCAACCTGTGTATGTGCAAAGGGCCTGTCCCCAAAAATTTGCAGTGTTTTGGGGCCCAAGGGGCAGGAAAGAGGGCTGGATGATTCGGGGCAGGTCTGTGCTTACCTACTGGAGCAGCCTGGTGTCAATCAAGGGGTTAATTTGCCCAGCTGGAAGCCTCCCCGGCTGTTTTAAGTGACAGACAGCGATGGGTTGTCACATGTGTTTGGCCTTGTCATGGTCTTCTGCTAGGTGCTCAGTTTGAGCCCTGAGAGATGTGAGTACATCTGGGTTTTTACTTGGCTTTTTGGTCTAAAAACATGTTTGGTGCTCCTGAAATAAAGGGCAGTGGTTTGAGTATGGTCACGAGCTCTCTCATGACCATCATGCGGAGCCTGCTTGGCGATGCAGTAGTCACTTGCAGGTAGAAACTTACTGATACCCTGGAGGTTGGTTGCTTGTAAATGGCTTCTGCTGTTACTGGTTGGAACAGGTTTCCAGGAAAGGAGTGACTATTGCTCTTTAAAGATGATGTGCAATCACGTGTTTATTGGTGTGGAATCATGAAAGAAGGCAACCTCCTCCTGTCAATATCCAGTGAGATGGTATTGTCAGGACCAGCTCAGCAAGTGCACCAAATATTGATGATAGAAGCAGACCACTCTGGTTGCTCATGGAGGATCTTGTGCTCCTGGTGTTAGTATGTTCCTTGGTGAGCATGCTCCTGGGCTGTGGCAGAACAGTCGCCTGTGAAGTCCGGTTTCAAATGCATTTCCTTCCAATGGTCATTTCTCCTCTTGTGGTATAGCAGAGAGACACCTGAACCAGGCTGTCAGGCTTGGCGTGGGTGAGCTCTGCAGTATGGTGCTGAGTTTTGTAACTCGCCCTTTTTTCTCTAACATACCAACCAGAAGCTTGGATCTAGGTAGGTTTTGACTTTGGGCAAAAGAGCTGGGTGATATTTAGGGGTATAGAAACATCATCACATATTTTTAAAAAGCAAATACTTCCACTGCTGTGGTGCAAAGTATGGAGCTGTCTGTTCTTACTCTGCTGCAAGCGGGTTGAGTTGATTTTTGAGACATTGAAGTTTGAGAGGCTGATAATCGCTTCTTGCCGACCTGTGCTGGCGTGGGAAGCTGCACTGCAGATCTCTGCTCTATTCCTGGCTGCCTGAGCCAGCCAGCTGTCCCCTCGTATTTCACCTTTTGAAGAGGAGGAGTATTTTCAGCAAAATGCCATTTTAATTGCTGTCTGAAGAAAACAGAAAATAGGACAGATATATGGGCTGTTTCTCTGAGTGATGAACAGGAGTGCCTGGCACAGAGCAGGAGCCCATGGAGAATCTGGAGGCAGGACAGGCTGTGTGTGCCGTGGCAGGGGACATGTGGGATGCCTGGCACGCAGAGCCAGCTGATTCCACATGGCTGTGCCCATCCAGCCCTGCTGCGTTACGGGAAGGTTGGTGTTGAAGGAGGGTAAGAGTAGGCACAGGCAGTATTGGTGCCCGTGATGCTGGTGCCACACAAGAGCTGTCCGAGGCATGTTGATGTGTCGCTGCTGGCAGTGAAGTGTAAAGGAGGAGTTGAGGGGAAAGATGCAAAGAGAAAGCTGGAGCCATTGGTTAAGGGGACTGACTTGTGACCTACGTTAATTCCTTGTCTCCTCAGTTTCTACTTCTGCTTCTAAAGACAACAAATTTAAGGAAAGACAGAGGATTAAGACTTTAGCCAACAAAGTTTCAACATCTTTTGAAATAAGCTCTGCATTACATGCCTCAGCCTTTGCCTTAGCAGCCCTACCTCTCTGGAGGTGGTGTATACACACAGGCTGACTAAGTCCCATGTGACACGCTGCCAGGAGCAGCTGCTACGGGGAGATCCCTTTAGAGAAGTGTCTGGGTTGCTGCACTGCCGTGGATGGGGTTATCATGACAGTGTTGCGGCTCCCTCCTGTCCTTAGCTCAGCTGAGTTTTCCCCAGCCTCAGACTGTTAACCCTCTCCTGTGTTTGGCCATGTCACCTTCTGCACATGTGTTTGCCGGTAACTTGCTCGTGCTTTATTTCTCCCTATTTCATTCAGTTTTTTTGTACTGGCTGTCTTGGATGGAAGGCTTCCAGTGGCAGTGTCTTTCCAGAGCATTTGGGGCAGCCTTTCAGCTTCACGTTCCCCTACTGATAGCCTGCTGTGGAGCCAGTGAGTGGGTTTTGTAGCTTGCTGTGATCCTCAAAGGACTACTCTTCCCTAAGAGACATGAACAGGCAGAATTGCACTTACAGGAAAGCATTTGGTGACGGTCCCTGCATAGTGGCATTCCTCAGCTTGTTCCCTGGCCTGAGGGGCCGGGCAGCAAGGAACCTGCCAGGGCTGTGCTGGCTGACAAATCCAGAAATTACATTGCGGTGTGTGCACATTGGGAGCTCAATGGCATCTGCCGCTCCTTGCTGTGCCTCCTTCCTGCAGACTGTGAATTTGCAGCCCAGTGGAAGCATCTGTGCAGGGAAACCCCAAATCCAGGGACTTGCAGGCAGCTCTGCGTCAGTGGTAGCTGCCCCTCTGCAGTGGAGTGCAGTTCCTGGCTGTTGCGCTGGCCATGTAGCATGGTGTGAAATGGGCATCTCTGCATCCTGCTGGGGTTTGGCTTTGGGGGATGGGAGATTGTCTCCTGGACGTCCTAGTGAAGATGAGGGTGCTTGGGCCAGGGTCTGTGCTGTCCCATAACGATGGCAATCAACAGGCAGGGGACGGGCAGGATTCTTGTGTAGCCTCCTTGTCACTGAAGGGACATAGATGGCCAACATCAAGATCTTGGTGGTCATTCTGCAAACTGGCAATGACAGCAAACCTTACAAGTTCCCGTCCCCATAGGCTTGGGTGGGCACCGAATCAGCCCTGCACGTGGGCAGGGTTAGGCCCTTCCTTTCAGGGGCACCTGCAGTTTCCGGCACACGCCTTGAAATAATTCCATCTCCCTGCATGTGTAATTTTGCGTGTCATTGCCCCTAATTGCATGCTTAACACACACTCTTTTAAAATGCAGCCCTTTTATCAGCAGTAGGTAGTAGCAGGTTTAATAGGGTGTTTGAATTCCTATAAAATTAATCTGTAGCCTTCTGCGATAGGACATGGGCAGGGAGCCATGTGGTTCATATCCAGTGTTGATAAACTTGTTATAGAGGCAGGAAACATTTCTGATTGGAGCAGTGACAAAATAATTTGGAGTTGAGCCATAAAAAGAGTGGATGGTGATGGTTTGAGCACGGCAGAGATTGAAATTGCTGGTGTGTGGAAGCAGCGCTGCCAGCTAACATTGACTTAGTGTCTCTGGAGAACTCTAACAGCAAATGCATTTTATTAATGGCAATATTCTTTTAGGAAATGCTGAGCCTTGCTTCAGGGGTGGAGCTCTCCTACGAGTATGTGTGTTTGGAAATTGGCCAGACCAAGACCTGTTCAGCTTAGCTCGCTGCTGGTCACTGCTCTGGCCTCCAGCTGCAGCAGGCAGGTTGCCTAAGGGTATGTTCTGGATAAGACATGATGTGACTTTCCATTTGCAGCTGGAATATCCTTTCTCTTTTAGTGGGGAAAATGCATCTATCTATTCTCATTCTGGATTCAGCTATATGGGATAAAATGCTCAGAGACAGCAGGTCACATTTTTAGCCATTCTTTTGTTGGCTTTCCTTTGAAATGAATCTCCAAGTACATGAACGTCAGCAGCAGACGCTGCCTTTCTGGGTTCCCAGCTGGGCTCCAGCTCTTACTGCCAGTTCCCCCTGAGGGTGTTGTAACACATCCTACATCTCATCTGAAGGAGTTTGCTGCTTGGCTGTCTAGATCTTGGGGCCTTGGCCTGGCCTTGTGGCTGCTTGTGTCCCTGTAGTGCTGTGCTTACTTCCTTGCATGGGATTTCTTGACCATGACTGCGCTCCACCATCGCTCACTGCGGCAGCTGCAGGCTGGAGTGGGACTTGTGGAGAGCACTGCTCCAACCAAGTTGTGATCACTGGCATTGGGGTACCAAGCCAGGCTTGAACATCTTTGCTTGTGCTTAGCTATCTTGTGGAGGTTGATCAGCCTCAAAGGAGGCTCTGGTATGCAGGCAGGTGAGGGGGAGTCCTCACTTCTCATGGGCAGCTGTGGCAGGTGAAGGAGAGGTTGGGGTCCTTGCTGCATCTTACATGCCTGCTGTTGCTGTCACTTCACCTTCTTCCAGTTGTTCTCGGCTTTAATCCAGCATGGAAAAAGCAAGGGGTGGCTGCTGGGCACCGTTGGGGGTGGCAGAGATGGTGCAGGTTGTGCTTGCAGACCCAAGGATGTGTGATGGAGAATGTAGCGCACAAGTGTAATGGGAGGTGCTGGTCATCTAACAGGGCTGAATTTCACCTGTTATCTCCAGCCACACTCATGGAGAACCATGCTTCCTTCTCTGTGAAAAACTGGGATGTCATTGACGAAGGAAAGCAAACCCCACTGCAACGCTGTCTTTTCTTTGCAGGGAGACTGTTGGAAAGGGATTCTCTGGAGCTGAGCTGTAGTGCTGGTCCTGCAAAGGTGATACTGGAGCCAAACCAAGTCGTGGTTTTGGACTGTAACCTGGCCCCTGTTGAGCAGGTGATCAATATCACATGGAAGAAGAATGGGTTTCCATTAGTGGAGCAGGAACATCTCCATGTGCTTCCAAATGGATCGCTCTTCATCTCATGCCAGGCTATGGCAAAGGACAGTAAACATCCTGAGAGGGCTGGCGCTGAGGGTAATTACTCCTGCGTGTCTCACAGCTCCCTAGGGGCTGTCACCAGTCAAACAGCTGCAGTCAGATTTTCAAGTAAGTGTTGGGTTTTTTTTGTTGATTTTCTTTTTTTCCCCTCTCGGTATTTATACAGACCATCTGCCTCCCAGAGAGTTTGAGATAAAGTGTCTATGAAGTGAAATTCTATTAACGATGTGTAGGTGGGATTTGGGATAGTCCACAAATAAGCAGTGGTGTCTTTCTGTTATCCCACTGTTAACATCTTGTGTAACTCTCCCAGGTAAGTGCCATCAGCCATGAATTAAAAACAGGACCCTTGTCACTCTCCAAAAGACAGTGCTTGTTTTTGCAGAGAACTCGACACTTCACAGCCCTGAGTGCAGCACCTTCTGCCTGGGGAGGTGGCTGTGGAGGTATGGCTATGATAGCTCTGGCTCTCCTGGCCAAGGCTATGATGGGCTTGTTGCCCCAGTGTCATAGATTAGGAGCACTGCCCTAAATCTGTGAGCACGGGCTGAAGCTAAGGGGCTGGGTGATGGGGAAGTGGTTGGGAGAAAGCACCCATTGTGTTTCCTCTGCATGAGTCACCTCTGGATGGTGTGTGCAGGAATGCACCCGCATTACTTGCGTGGGGACAGCTGGAAGGACTGGCTGTCTTTGGGACAGGGCCGCTTGCATTGGTGTGCTGTGTGCTCCCAGCTCGACTGTGCTGAGCTCTTTATCCCGTCCACACCTCAGAGGTGGCAGTGGGTGGCCTGCAACTCTGTCCAGATCAGTATCTGCCCTGAGTGAAGAGTGTGGATACACTGATAAAAACAGTTAATCACTGAGAGACAGTCAGGTGGATGTGGGTGTTTGCTTGAGGGGCAAAAAGCACTGGAAACAAGCCGGGCTGTACTCAGGTAGTCCAAGTTCCCCTTTGTCCCTGCTCTCAGTAGCTGGCTTAGATCTTAACAGGCTTCTAGGGGCACCTACTGCTCTCCCCATTTGGAATGTCTGGTGACTTTGATGGCTTTAGTGTGTCTGAATATGGCCGTATGAAAATGATAGACTGTGAACGTAGCTGGGAACTGATGCACCAAGGGAGGCCTTGGGATCTTTCATCTTCTGCGCTGTGAGGTGCTGATGGACAGGATGTTGAATGTCTCCCGTTCTGATGGCTTTCGTTTGTGAAAGCTTAGCTCTGCCTTAGCACAGTGAGTAGCGGGAGAGCAGGAGCTTAATCTTTGGCAAAGCAACTTACCTGGTGAGAGCCCAGGCTGGTAACTAGTGAGCAGAGTGTTGAGGCTCTCTGTGTGCTTGGTGGAGCCAAGGGAGGTACCAGCATCCCAGCGGGGACAGATGCACAGAATGTCAGTTCCCAAACATGCTCTCTTAAAGCACAGTGCTGATGATTTCAGGTGTGGGAGGAAAGCAGGTAAGCCAAAACAGTTTTACAATGCTTCAGTGCCAGTGAGCATGTCCCAGCATGGAAGGGTGTGTCCAGCACGCTGCTTTTCAACTGTATTATGCAGCGGGAGAGAGCAGTGTGCTCGGGGCTTCTGGATAAGGAAATCTTTGTGCATCAGCATGGTCTCAAATGCTTATAATGAGATCCTCCCCTCCCACAGAGACCAAACTAGACCGTGGCCTTGGACTTGTGCTCCCAGGCAGCCTTCTACCATCATCTCTGTGTCTGACAAACCTTGCCAGGCTTCCACAGCTGGGCAGGACAGAGCTCCTGGCCCCACGACTGCCTCTTCTCTCTGATGCAGGCTACTGGGCTGTTCTTGTCCTTGAATTTCTAACAGTGCATTTGAGTGGTGTTGGCAGTGTCAGAACTGCAGAAGGGGGAGTTTGAACAGAAATGGGCAGGCAGGGCAGGGTAACCTTTTCTGATGCCTTTTTGCTAATCTGAAAGTTCTTCTCCTGCAGTCCCAGTTCTTGGTGCTGGGCCTGAAGAGCTAGGCCTAGTGCAAATCAGGAGTTGATCAAATGCTTTTCCAGCCTGCCCTGGTGTGACAGGGTGGTCTGGCCTTGTAAGGATTTGGACAAGCTCTTTTGTAAGGAACTGAGAGCAAGTTCACTCGCAGAGGCGATCAGCTCTGGTGCAGGCGCGTTCCACAGCGGAGCGGGGGATCGCGGCGTACAGGGGGGTTTCCTGAGCCAGGGAATCCCCAGGGGAGCGCAGAGACCCACCAGGAGCCGTCAGCTCTCACCAGCGCAGCTGGCGAGGCCTGGGCAGGGCCAGGAGTAATGGCGGCCACCCCCCACTCCCACAAAAGGCAGCCCCAAGGAGCACCGCCACCAGGGCGGGCAAACAGGGCATGGCGTGGGAGGGCGCCCCTTCGAAGGAGGGACGTTCCCGAGTGGGAGATTTGAAGTACACACAACCCAGCGACCGGGCACCATTCTGTGACCATCCGCACAGGTCAAGGGCACTCATCCTAACTGACCCTCAGGGCAAAATGGTGGGCATTGGTCTGAGAGCAAAGGCTGCAGCTCCGGCTGGGGGGTCTGCACCATCTATTCCAGCGGTGGCCAATGCCTCCACCCAGACGGAGCTGCTGAAGGGAGAGGCTGCAGTGCAGACCTCAGGCTGCAGGGAGTGCCTAGACCTCTCTCCTGGGGCAGGGACAGGCGGCAAACCTGCCTGCAAAAGGTGTGCCCAGGTGGAGGACCTCCTGCAGCAGGTGGCTGAGCTGCAGGAGGCAGAGAGAAGGCCGCGTAACATCAGGGAGGCAGAGAAGGAGTTAGCTGGTTCCAAGCGCAGTCTGCAGCGGACCCACTGCCCACGGCCAAACAGCCAAAACGTCCCCCACCGGCACACACAGAGGGGAGGGGGGCTGCTAATGCAGATGAATGGAAGCTTGCAATGGCAAAGATCAGCAGGAGGAAGAGACTTCCCCCGAAGCCTGAGGTGCCCTTGCAGAATCACTTAACTGCTCTGCGGACTGAAGAGGAAAGACCCGTCACATCAGGAAAGACGCTGGAGCAGAGTGAGGCAGCCCGATCTGCTCCCTGTGTAACAACCAGTGCAATTAAGAAAAGGTGATGGGTGATAGTAGTAGGCGACTCTCTTCTGAGAGGTACAGAGGCACCCATTTACCGACCTGATGCACTCTCTAGAGAGGTGTGCTTACTGGGAGCTCATAGCAGGGATGTCACTGAGAGACTACCAAGCCTCGTACAGTCCACTGACTATTATCCGCTGCTGCTGTTTCACATGGGCACCAGTGACACAGCCAGGAGCAGTCTGAGGACTGTCAAGAAGGACTAAGAGCCCTGGGAGCAGCGGTAAGGGACTCAGGAGCGCAGGTAGTTTTTTCATCAATGCTCCTGGTCAAAGGGAAGGGGTTTGAAAGGGCCAGGTGAATCTGGCTAATCAGCAAATGGTTACAGGACTAGTGCCACAGCCAGGGGTTCGGCTACTTAGACCGTGGGACTCGCTTTGAGAAACCTGGTCTACTGGGGGCTGATGGGATCCGTCTGTCAGAGGAGGGGAAGAGCATCTTCGGTCATAGGCTTGCCAAGCTGGTGAAGAGGGCTTTAAACAAGAGATGCCGGGGGAGGGGAACCTCAGTCCATCCCACACCTACCAGTTTGATGCCGGGGCCAGCAATAGATACCCAGAGCCTGCAGAAGAATCACAGGTCAGCAGGAGAGCACCTGAAAAGCAGCACAAAGGAACTCCAGCCAGTAAGTCAGCTTCGTCGGGGACTTAACTTAAACACCTCTATGCAAACACACGTAGCATGGGGAATAAATAAGAGGAGTTAGACACGTGCACGCCTGCAGGGCTACAATCTTATTGGCATCACGGAGATGTGGTGGGATGGCCCCTGTGACTGGAGTGTTGGAATGGAAGGATGCAGGCTCTTTAGGAAGGACAGGCAGGGGAGACAAGGAGGGGGTGTCGCCCTCTGTGTCAATGACCAGTTGGAGTGCAGGGAGCTCTGCTTGGGGATGGATGAGGAGCTGACCGAGAGCTTATGAGTCAGGATTAAAGGGAGGGCAGGGACAGGTGACATTATGGTGGGGGTCTGCTACAGGCCACCTGACCAGGAAAACTGAGCAGATGAAGCCCTCTATAGACAGATAGGAGCAGCCTCACGCTCACAAGCCCTGGTCCTCATGGGGGACTTCAACCACCCCGACATCTGTTGGAGGGACGACACGGCAGGGCATAAGCAATCCGGGAGGTTCCTGGAGTGCATTGATGATAACTTCCTTCTCCAAGTGGTAGAGGAGCCAACGAGGAGAGGTGCTATGCTGGACCTCGTTCTCACCAACAAGGAGGGGCTGGTGGGGAATGTGGAGCTCAAGGGCAGCCTGGACTGCAGTGTCCACGAAATGGTGGAGTTCAAGATCCTTAGGGCACTGAGGAGGGCGCACAGCAAGCCTACTACCCTGGGCTTCAGCAGAGCAGACTTTGGCCTCTTCAGGGATCTGCTTGGTAGAGTGCCATGAGACAAAGCCCTGGAGGGAAGAGGGGCCTGGGAAAGGTGGGTAATATTCAAGGATCACCTCCTCCAAGCTCAGGAGCGATGCATCCCAACAAAGAGGAAGCCAGGCAAAAACGCCAGGAGGCCTGCATGGATGAACAAGGAGCTCCTGGACAAACTCAAACACAAAAAGGAAGCCTACAGAGGGTGGAAGCAAGGACAGGTAGCCTGGGAGGAATGCAGAGAAATTGTCCGAGCAGCCAGGGATCAGGTTAAGAAAGCTAAAGCCCTGATAGACTTAAACCTGGCCAGGGACATCAAGGGCAACAAGAAAAGCTTCTATAGGTACATTGATGATAAAAGGAAGACTAGGGAAAATGTGGGCCCTCTCCAGAAGGAAATGGGAGACCTGGTTACCGGGGATCTGGAGAAGGCTGAGGTACTCAATGACTTTTTTGCCTCAGTCTTCACCAGCAAGTGCTCGAGCCACATGGCCCAAATCGCAGAAGGCAAAGGCAGGGACTGGGAGAATGAAGAATTATCCACTGTAGCAGAAGATCAGGTTTGAGACCATCTAAGGAACCTGAACGTGCACAAGTCCATGAGACCTGATGAGATGCTTTCATGGGTCCTGAAGGAACTGACGGATGAAGTTGCTAAGCCACTATCCGTCATATTTGAGAAGTCGTGGCAGTCTGGTGAAGTTCCCACTGACTGGAAAAGGGGAAACATAACCCCTATTTTTAAAAAGGGAAGACCTGGGGAACTACAGGCCAGTCAGTCTCCCGTCTGTGCCTGGGAAGATCATGGAACAGATGCTCCTGGAAGCTGTGCTAAGGCATATGGAAAATAAGGAGGTGATTGGTGACAGCCAGCACGGCTTCGCTAAGGGGAAATCATGCCTGACAAATTTGGTGGCCTTCTACAATGGGGTTACAACGTTCGTGGATAAGGGAAGAGCAGCTGATGTCATCTACCTGGACTTGTGCAAAGCATTTGACACTGTCCCGCACGACATCCTTGTCTCTAAATTGGAGAGACATGGATTTGGCAGATGGACCACTCGATGGATAAGGAATTGGCTGGATGGTCGCACTCAAAGAGTTGCAGTCAACGGCTCAGTGTCCGAGTGGAGACCAGTAATAAGTGGCGTTGCTCAGGGATCGGTATTGGGACCAGCACTGTTTAACATCTTTGTCGGCGATATGGATGGCGGGATTGAGTGCACCTTCAGCAAGTTTGCAGACAACACCAAGCTGTGTGGTGCGGTTGACACTGGAGGGAAGGGATACCATCTAGAGGGACCTTGACAGGCTTGAGAGCTGGGCCCGTGCGAACCTTGTGAAGTTCAACAAGGCCAAGTGCAAGGTCCTGCACATAGGTCAGGGCAATCCCAAGCACAAATAGAGGCTGGGCGGAGAATGGATTGAGAGCAGCCCTGCGGAGAAGGACTTGGGGGTGCTGGTGGATGAAAAGCTGGACGTGAGCCAGCAATGTGTGCTCACAGCCCAGAAGGCCAATCGTATCCTGGGCCGCATCAAAAGAAGCGTGGCCAGCAGGTTGAAGGAGGTGATTCTGCCCCTCTACTCTGCTCTGGTGAGACCCCACCTGGAGTACTGCGTCCAGCTCTGGAGCCCTCAGCATAAGAAAGACACAGACCTGTTGGAGCGGGTCCAGAAGAGGGCCACGAAAATGATCATGGGGATGGAACACCTCTCTTATGAAGAAAGGCTGAGAGAGTTGGGGTTGTTCAGCCTGGAGAGGAGAAGGCTTCGGGGAGACCTTATTGCAGCCTGTCAGTACTTAAAGGGGGCTTATAAAAAAGATGGCGGCAAACTTTTTAGCAGGGCCTGTTGCGACAGGACAAGGGGGAATGGCTTTAAACTAAAGAGGGGTAGATTTAGACTAGACCTAAGGAAGAAATTTTTTACGCTGAGGGTGGTGAGGCACTGGCACAGGTTGCCCAGGGAGGTGGTGGATGCCCCATGCCTGGAAACATTCAAGGTCAGGTTGGAGGGGGCTCTGAGCAACCTGATCTAGTTGAAGATGTCCCTGCTTATTGCAGGGGGGTTGGACTAGATGACCTTTAAAGGTCCCTTCCAATCCAAACTATTCTATAGGTCAAGGGAGGTGATTCTCCCCCTCTACTCCGCTCTCGTGAGACCCCACCTGGAGTACTGCGTCCAGCTCTGGGGCCCCCAACATAAGGAGGACATGGACCTGTTGGAACGAGTCCAGAGGAGGGCCACAAAGATGACCAGAGGGCTGGAGCACCTCTCCTATGAAGACAGGCTGAGAGAGTTGGGGTTGTTCAGCCTGGAGAAGAGAAGGCTCCGGGGAGACCTTACTGCAGCCTTCCAGTACCTGAAGGGGGCCTACAAGAAAGCTGGAGAGAGCCTTTTTAGCAGGGCCTGCAGTGATAGGACAAGGGGTAATGGCTTTAAACTGAAAGAGGGTAGATTTAGATTAGATATAAGGAAGAAATTCTTCACTATGAGGGTGGTGAGGCACTGGAACAGGTTGCCCAGAGGAGTTGTGGAAGCCCCATCCCTGGAAGCGTTCAAGGCCAGGTTGGATGGGGCTTTGAGCAACCTGGTGTAGCGGAAGGTGTCCCTGCCCATGGCAGGGGGGTTGGAACTAGATGATCTTTAGGGTCCCTTCCAACCCAAACCATCCTATGATTCTATGAAAGCTGCAGGGAGGAGGTCATAGCCCTGAGCAGAAAGGATGGCAGCTCTGGGAATAGGCTCCAGGTCTCACACACTGGATTTGGCTGCGCGCATCAGCTCAGCCGCCTCTAGGTCACCATCGGTCTCTTCTGGGTTCCTTGTGAATAGTCAGCGCAGTTTGGGAAGGAGCGTGGAGGGGACTTGGGGAGTTCAATGCCAAGCAAGGAGTGGTGAGAGGAGGGCAGAGCCAAGCAGCTGTAACTCCCTCAGTAGCTGGTGAATGCAGTAGGGTGCCACTGGGTTTGCTCAGATGTTCCCACAGGCAGAATTTACCCCATCTCAGCATAGTGCAAATCTCTGAACTCCAGGGGAAATTCCAGACAATGAAGAGCAGTGTGGAGGCTGGGACAGACGGCTGTCTACATGACAAAGAGTCTGCGGCTCCACTTGGTGTTGGGACTGTCTTGTGAGGTGAATATCTCTTTATAATGGAAAAGATGAAAGAAAGGGCTCTTCAGGCTGTTTTTCCTTTCGGTCTTTGAGAATGACACTCCAAGATCTGAACTGCTGAATCTTTGCGCAGTGTTCAAGAATAAAATTCCTTTGTATTCAGGAATGGCTCCTGGAGCTATTTTAAGTGTGTGAGTGCCAATAAATGATTCCTTGACCTACCAAACAAGTGAGATTAGAAAATAATGCAAATACAGTAACACTTCTCTCTAGTACAGTGACTTATGTAAATGTTGGTGAATGCAGCTGCACAACACACCATCAGGGCTGAGGTGCTTTTGCACTTGCTCAGAGCTGTGGTAGGTGAAGATGCAGAGTGGATGTCCTAACAGCCATTTTACACCATGATGTATTTAACCTCTGGTACCCCAGGCAGGGCAGTCCAGGTTTGGCCAAGCGCGTGTTTCAGTCTGTGAGCATTGTGCTGTAGAAAACAGCACTCCTGATGGCAGGTGAAGCTTTTGCCAGATCAGGGGAAAATCTTTGACCTTTGCAACATGTCCTCCTTTTCTGCTCAGAAAATGTTTAGCTTGCAGCACCCACAGATTGCTGGTCACCCATCCCTCCTGTTCCCTCTTTTCAGTGATTTGTAGTGCCAGATAAATAGCTGGTTCCAGTATTTCATTAAGTGAAGGGACCCCTGAGGGCTGTGAAGATGGAGTTAGGGATCCTGCACACAGATTTTGTCTGGGGAGGTGGGAGACCTGGAGTAGAAAAAGCGTCATTAATCCAGGAGGATTTATTTTGCTGCTCCTGCCCCAATCCCAGCCACTCTGAATTAAGTTATATTCCCTTTTAGGGGTGACTTGTGTTGAAGTTTGCGCTGTGCCTCTTGCCTGGTGGCAATAGTTTGTGCCTCTGTTATGGACCTGCTTTTATTGTTTGGTGTCTCATGAGTGAGAACAGTGGAGACATCTCAAAACCAGGAGACTGACTTAAATTGCCCTTCCCTCCCCCTGGATTTTTCCAGAGGAGCATACACAGGTGACGTGTCTCTCCATCCCATTCTGGGTTTCTCCTAGAAACAGGGAATTTCAGGTGAACTCCCTCCTTGTGTGTACTCATGTCTCCTTTTATTATCATCTGCACAGGGAAAGTGCTGCTTCTGTGGCACACATACGCACCTGACATAACGTATTCATTTCTGAATGGAGAGCAGCGAGGGAATTGATTAATGAAATGCATCTCTCACTTCGATATGTTTTGTGGGTTGGGCAGAAGCACTTGCTACATTAGCATTCAGCTGGTGCAAATGAGGATTATAAAGGCCTTTTTTTTTTCCCCTGCCGCTGAATACAATAGTCTATCCAAGGCTGTTTGCGTGTAGATGGAGTTATTCTTTGTGCTGATTGCCCTGGGCACTGCTGATCAGTATGGAGCAGTAGAAGAAAACCTGTTCAGCAGGTGGGATATGTTATCCCTGCCATCAGCCTGTGCTTCTGACCCACAGTGTGTTTCCTTCCCTGGGCTGGGGGTCCATCCATGGTCAGCCATCCACACCTCGTGGCAGTGGTGGCTGTGGCAAACGAGGAGGAGTGAGTCTGTGATGGCTCTTGGTGTCAGCATGCCTGTTAAGTGAACAGCTGCTCAGGCTGATGAATTAGGTTTGTGGGTTCCTCTGAGCCCTGCGTGCTCTCACGTGGAAATACCAGGGGCGTTATTTTAGTTGTGGGAAGGTGTAGCTTTCTACCTGTTAATAACTACATTTGTGAAGATTTGTTAAAGCTGTTAATTTAGCTTAAACATTTTGTGTGAGGGAAGTTCTAGAAAATTACAGTAATTGTGACTGTCAGATGAAGACGTTTGCTGTGCCTGGAGGGAATGGGCCTGTGTGCCTGGCTGCTGGCAGCCAGCACGGTAGAGGTTTGGTGCATTGCTGCACCTGGAGGGACAGGCCACAGCAGGAATCAATGCACGCGGGCTCTCATGAGCTGCTCTCTACAAGGAGAGCATCTCTTCACCATGATGCGCAATGTGTCTGGGATTTGAGGAAAGGCAGACTGAGATTTACTCTTATTTTAAGGATTTATTTTATGGATTTTATGCTATTTATTTTGTGGATTAGGTGCATAGGTGAGTGAAGGCCAGTGGCTGTAGGCAGACCCAGGCTGGGCAGGGAAACCTCTAGCAGATGAATGCACAGGCTCTGGACCATACGCAGATGTGACTTTCAGATGCTGTTTCGAGTAGGTGGGGAACTGGCATCCGTGAAGAGGCAGAAGCAAGCCCTGTATGGGTTAGCTGGGCAGCACAGGTCCTGTGCTGCCATATGGCCCTGCAGACCAAGTGCTGTTCTGGCTCTGCCTCCACCTCGCTGTGGGGCCATGGCGAATTGCTTCCATGACTTTCTGTGCGTGTTTCCCTTATGCCCCCCCTAGCCTGTTCAGAGGTGAGCCGTTCAGAGACTGGTCATCTGAGCGGTGTATGTGATCTCAGTGGGGGCTGAAGTTGCCCCCATCTTAGAAATACCTACTAATAATTGTAAAAGAGACAAAGGGGACAAGCACACGGAGAGTCTGGGGGCAAAACTCTGTGGGAGAGAGCAGCAAGCCCGTTTCAGAAGGCTGAATTCCTTGCATAGACTGCATTTTCTGCCTGGGGTGTAGTGTTGCTGGCTGGCAGTCTTTCCAAGCTCACGGCCTCCTGTACGGATCAGGCTGCTGGGAGAGGGGGAGGGTGCTGTGTTTCACCATACTGCAGTCACCCCTGGGTTGAGGGCTAAAAGCCTTGGCACGTACGGCTTGGCTCCAGCTGGGTTTAACATGTCAGTGGGGAGGGAGCTGCGTGCTCCATTCCTGAAGGCGCAGAGCCTGGTGCTTTGGCATGTTGCTGAGGGCAATTTGCTGTAATGCTCTTCACCTTCTCACCTGCAGTGGGTAATTTTTACTGAGTGGCCTATTAAGGTGTTCAGGGTAATCAGTGCAATAGGGCTGGGAGGTGTTTTGTGGCTCAGGATGGCTTTGCAAGCTAAACCCTAGCTGAGGAGTTGAAAATAACATTGAGTATGTATCTGTCGTCTTTGTTTCCCTTTTCCCCTCCAGCATCTTCTTTTCCTGCCTCCCTGTGTGAAAACCTTTCACTTTGCAGCACTTCTGCAGTAGTCCCTTCCATCAGAACATGTTTCTGGGAGAACAGCCTCTCCTAAGGATCCCTGCGGCCCTAGAGTGAGCAGTGTCTTGGAGCCTGTCTTGCGCTTGCTGTGACCTGCATGCACGTCTGTGCAGTGCGTCAGAGTAGCAGGACCTGCTTTCCAGTCTGCTTCTTCCACAGCAGGCTTGCCTTGCTCTGGCCGATTCTCTTGTTTCCTCCCAGCACCAGCTGTTTGCAGCACAGCTCTGAGCCTAGATTGGGTCATGCTGTAGGTGGTGGACACGTTCTGCCTCCTCTGTTCCACCCTGGCACCCCTTTGGGATGAGAGAGGAGGAACGCAAGGGATCACAGCATCCTGTGGTCTTGGCCCCAAGCTGATGGCAGAGGATGCTTGTGGAGCAGTGATGAGCCTGGCCAGCAAGTCTGTCTCTGCCTGAGCCTCGCCGGTGCTGAGATCCAGGGTTCTTGTTTGGTCCTGCATCAAAGAAACCTTTTCACCACTCTTATCTTGTTTTGGTGTTGCTTTCTGTGCACAAAAGACCCCTGTTCATGTTCCCTGTCCTCTCCTTCACTGGGGAGGCTGCAGGCTGCTTCTTTCAGAGCTTGCAGAGATGATTTTTTTTCAGCCTGTCCTCAGTGATTCCTACTATCCCTAGCCTGAGCCTGTAAAAGAAAGATGACTGAGCTGCTCAGCCTCTGAATCCCACCCCAAGAGTTATCACGAGAAAGCACTAACAGACAAAACAAGGTTTGCTCTGCATTGCCAGGGTTGAACCTTCGGCAGCCACTGTGCTCTCAGCCTTTGCTGGCTCTACTGGGGAGCTGTGACTCTGCTTGGGAAGCCTGGCTGTTCCTGCGTGCCGCTCGGAGCGGGAGGGACGCTGCGCTCCCTAATCAGGGTCGCTGTTTAGTCACGCTCCTCCACATCCTAATGAGAAATCAGTCACGGGTGCATTTCTTGGCTCTTTGCTTTTGAAGAGCCGTTCTGGAGCCCAGCACAGCAGGCAGATGGGGCTGGGTGGAGGCGAACGGCAGGATCCGGTTCTCAGTAGGGAATGTCAAGCTTGCAGATGCAGGTCTGGCAGGTGATGGGGAGGAATAGCCAGCAGCCCCTTGCTTTGGGACAGGTTATTGTCTGGGTAACCCTGGGGAGCCCAGGAAGCACTGTCACCTTTTGTACCCCTTTGCACTTCATGCCAAAATATGTAGAGGTAAGCCTGGCTCGCTAAACATCCTGCATCTTTACCAGACTGTACAAAATACACGTGCATGCAGCCGTGAGGGAGAGCAAAGAGAGTGGGGAGCTGCTGTACGGAGCCTTTTCACCGCTGTTGGTGACAGTGGCATTGCTGTTCATGCACACCATGTGCTATTTAGGTTCTTCGGTCTCTGGAGACTGGTCTAAAGCTGCTGTAAACTTTGGGACCTCATCGTATCAGCTTAGACGATGGCACTTAATAATGAACAGAAGAGAGACAGGTGACCTGACATTAAGCAGAGGGAACAGAGATACCTACAGATTTCGTCTTTTTAGAAGGATTCCTGCCTCCCATCGTGACCTTTCTGGGTACATGACCCTTCAGAGCCTGCCAAAGTATTCCCATTTACACTTGTAGGATGAAAAGAGAATAACAGGAAAGAGCATTAAGGATATGTGCTGCCAGGAGAAGGTTGTTTTGATGGTGCCATCCTGAATGTGCACTGGCATTTGATGGATTTTCTTTTAAACTCTTGGGTTCAGCAAGTTTTATTAACGTGAGCTTAAATGATCTTACAATCCATAGAAATTACTCTGTGTTAAAGTGGTCTACAGTATATATTTGAAAATACTAAAGCAGTTGGCTGAATTGGGGCCTTACATATCAGTGTCTTTTTCAGATTTTTCCAGGAAGACATTTTTCATTGCCTTTTGTATTGAATTGAAAAACTAGACTTGGTGGACAGCTGGTGGGAGAATTCAGTCTGTAGCTGCTGTGGAGAGCAATGAGTTGCTTTAAACATGTGATAACTAAATTAAAGAAAATCACTAATGACAGCTGAGAATACGCTGAGGTTAAAATGGGTCGTGTAAAAGCATTTAATTTTCAAAACTGTATATACTTTCTCAAGCTAACACTGCAATAAAGTGTGTATGTGTGTGCATGTATGTTTGTGTGTGATGCAAAGAAAACTTCAGTTTTGGAGTCCTATAAAATCTAAAGCAATGATGGATGTTCTTGGGAAGCAGTGGTGGGACAAGTACATAATTGTGTTGGAGGACCAGAAGGTCACTTGGGCTCCTTATAAGCACAGCACTGTGCTGGGGCAGCAATCGAGCCTGTTTTGTGACTGAAATTTTCGTTTATTGTGCCACGTTCAGGATTTCTGGCACTTGTGTTACAACATTGCTGGATGAATTTGTACTGCAGAGTGGGTTTAGCAGCAAAGGTGGTTTAACAGAGACTTATTAAAAGCAGGAGCCAGTTCTTCTGGTGGAGTAGAATACAAGCTTTCTGCCCCCATAAAGGAGTCTGCGTGCATATTCAAAACTCCACCGTGTGACTGAGATGCCTTTGGATTATGCTATTGATAGGACAGATGCTGACAGCCCCGGGGGGGGCAGGGTGTTTCTGCTTTGCTGAAGGCAGTGGGGTTTTGCTGCGTGCATAGAAGGGGAGGAAGATCAGGCAGCTGTGTATGAACGATGGGAAGGGTGCGATCCAAGAGCAATCACAAACGTTAGTGCTTTGTCTCCAAAGTAAGTTCAGCCTCTCCAGTGTAGAAAGAAGCATATAGACAGGGGTGAGCCTTGGAGAGCAAACAAGTGTCCTGGCATGTATGAAATCTGTCCTCCTCCTCTTAGCAAGGTGGCTGTGTCTGTATTCCCTTGGCTGCATCTCATCTGCTTGAGTAGGATGAAGTTGGTTTCTGCAGGCAAAGCCATTCACTATGGAGGAGGAGGATCATAACTCTTATGGTCTCTCGCCCTAGTCTCCAGCATTGCCAGCCTGTGGGCAGTTGTTTTGTCTAAGTAACTTGACACCTGGCTTTGTTCTTCCTCTTGCCTTGTTTTAATTTCCTGTGGCTGCAGGAGTGCCACAAGGCAAGGGGAAAGTCTCGTCTTTGAGGGTTGTGGCATTTCCCCTCTTCTTTTTCCTCATTCTACGTGTCCTTCCCAAATGGAGCAAGTGAACAGACAAGGAAGCAATTTAGGAAGGCAACTGCTGAAACCCGGTAATTGCCTGTCTTTTCTCTCACACTGTTGCCTTAAAGGAGAAAATGAGGCAAGAAGCAAATTTACACATTGAAACCTTTCAGTTACTGTTGTTAGAACTGCTGAGGGTCTGTAGGGCACGGGAAAGTGAGGAATTACATTTCAGGCTATCTTTAGGAGAGAAGAGCCATCCTCTTGACTCATGCATCATAACAGGTTTGCATTTCTTAGCAGAAACACCGAGTTACTAACTTTCCTTCCCTTCTTCTTTCCCCAGCATTATCACGCTTTTTCCAACAGCCGGAGTCGCAGACAGTGGAAGAAAATGGCATGGCCCGGTTTGAGTGTCGGATCGAAGGACTGCCCTCCCCTGTCATCACGTGGGAGAAGGACCATGAAGCTGTTCCAGCAGAACCCAGGTGATGCGCTGGTTGCTTTCCTGGGTTAGCTTTGGAAAAAAGCAAAACAAAACCTCACCATTTAGGATGTGGAAATCCTTCATAAAAAGGTAGAATGAAGAGAGAGATGGTAGACCAGGTTTGGAACTGATAATTAAGTGATTTAAGAGGAGGTGTTCAAGGGGCCCATGCAAACAGGTCCATAAAATGTCCAACCCACCAAAAAAAAAAAAACAACAAAAAAAACAAGCGCTTTTTTTATTACTGATCTCTTGTTCTTTGAGGTGCTGGAGCGTGTCCAGGGAAGGGCAACAAAGCTGGTGAAGGGTCTAGAGCACAAGTCTTATGAGGAGCAGCTGAGGGAACTGGGGTTGTTTAGCCTGGAGAAAAGGAGGCTGAGGGGAGACCTCATCGCTCTCTACAACTACCTGAAAGGAGGTTGTAGCAAGGTGGGTGTCGGTCTCTTCTCCCAAGTAAGAAGCTGTAGGACAAGAGCAAATGGCCTCAAGTTGCGCCAGGAGAGGTTTAGATTGGACATGAGGAAAAATTTCTTCACCGAAAGGGTTGTCAAGCATTGGAACAGGCTGCCCAGGGAAGTGGTTGAGTCACCATCCCTGGAGGTATTTAAAAGACATGTAGATGTGGTGCTTAGGGACATGGTTTAGTAGTGGACTTGGCAGTGCTAGGTTAACGGTTGGACTTGATGATCTTAAAGGTCTTTTCCAACCTAAACGATTCTATGATGCTATGATTCTGGAACCTTTGCCACGATGGACCAAGTGCTCACTCTATAAAAGATAGTTTCAAGGAAATGAAATTGGCTAGAAATTGGCTGATAAACAAATTAAGTAATTGAGACTCGAGCCTCAGTTCTCCAGTGGCCTGGAAGGTCTGTATGCAAAGATGCATGATTTCAGCACAGTTTACATCAGCCATTTACTCCCCATCCAGAGCGTTGGAGGGAAACCAAGAAGACTATGCAGAAGGGCAAACAGCAGCATGAAAGTGAATAGCGAAACTTGAAATTGTGCCAGTTCTTACAGCACAGAACCTGCACCCTGCAAAGGCCTGTGTGTATATGGAACAGGGCACAGCAGGCTGTGGCGTGGGCTGCCTTTGGCTTATCCTCTTGTGTGAAGTTAAGTGAGGTAGAAGTCTTTGGGGGATGAGGCCTGGCGTGAGGAATATTTCTGCAGCTGGCTGTGGGGGTACAGCGCTGGGGGTACTAGGCGTACCCAACTGAACTCCATGATGTGGTTTTTCTTTCCTTTTGGTTGTGGTTTTAGAGATGGTCATTTTCTTCGCTGTTTTCCCACACAGATTTTTCTCAGGGTTAATGATTCTTCTAGAGCACTGTGTATGCTCAGTAACCTGGGAGCTCTGTTTGTTCTATTCCCATGTTTAGAGGTCATCTAGTAAAAGACCCTGAATTTTCTTTTTTTGGGGAAAGGATGAGAGTCCTGCAGCATGATACCTTTTCCTTAATGAAAGTCAGTTACAGGCATGCGAAGAGATAAACCATTAGTTGGCTGTTAGTTGGTCTGTAGACGTCATTCCTGCAGAGGATCAGTGACTGCATTGTCCTTTAGTTCTTAAAAACTCATTTTCTGTTCTGCAGAAGGAGCTGGTTCCCTCACAGGGAAGTTAAGCCAAGAGCCAGTAGGAGAGGAAGGAAAGAGGGGGTAAGGTTTAGGAATAATTTTGCGGCAATGACTGTTTCTGTAAGAATAACTGCTTATATCCTTGAGTCTGAAGTGTGGCATCTAAAGATTTATAGGAGGCTGTTGCTTTGTAATGAGAAGAAAATTAATTAATAAAAAAAGAAAGAAAAAACAAAAAAGAAGAGATTGCGGAGGGAAGTGTGCCATAGATAGGGCAATGGCTTTTTAATGAGACAGCTCGATGGATGTTGTGAAATTACTTGCTTGGAGATTACTTTCTACACAGGCAGCCTGAAAATTGTTTTCCTTGTAAAAGCCAGACCATAATCTCTGGCTGCAGATCTTCCTTTTTAGATCATGTTTAGCTAATATGCTTTTTCAGAAAGATTTGCTTTTTTGTTGTTGTCTAGTTGTTGTTGGATTTAATATTACCGGCTTTCGAAGGAATTAAGTGAATTCCAGGAAACGTTGGCTGTCAACCAGAGCTCTCTGTTATCCTTACCCCATCATGCCCAAGGACCAGATCTCAGGCCAGCCTCTGATTACTGTGGACTCCCTCCTGTGCACACATCTGATGAGCCTGTGAAAATGCAATCATTTGGATAGGTAGGTGTCAGGATGATGTTTTCATATTCCAGAATAGCAAGGTTAGGTGTATGTACAAAATCAGGCTCTGGGGCTATAGATACAACCCTTGAGATAATGCCACTACATCAGTGTTTATGATTTATTTTAAGAGGGATAGAATAGTCATGGCAAGCTGATACTGCTTTTTATTTTTTCCTTTTTCTTTTTTTTCTTTTTTTCTTTTTTATGTTGAACTTGCTTTTGGGCACTTTCTTCGGCCTTTGCCCTTGGGTGCAGGTTCTAGCATGGTGCCACCTCAAAGGTGCTGAAGGCTGAACTTAAAAAATACTTAGACAACCCAAAGGGTAGAGAAGTGCTTATTGATGTTTTCAGAATACCTTTCCTGCCCTGCTGAAGTTCAGGACAAAAATCTAACTTTTATATGTGAGTGAGGCACAGAAATATTTTGCAGTTCTGGCTCTGAAGTACTTTTAAAAAACGTGGTCTTAAATCTGCAGCAGCTGCTGAGTGTGGTACATCTCTTGGCGTAATCCCTTCTCTGTTTTAGGTGCTGGCCGAGTTTCACACCAGGCTCCAAATAGCTCTTCATTTTCTCTAAAGCCAAGATGAGTACTTGCTAGGAACTGGAGGACTTTGGAGGTCTGCACATAAACACATACCCTACAAGTCACATGGTCTGCAATCACAATATCTTTTTCCACATTTTGGCTACGTGAGGGTTTTATCTGTGTGGAGAGTTTACTTCTGTTGTCTCAGGAGTGCCTTAATATGGTTCACATTCACGTACAGGGCTCTTGAGCTGTGAGCAAAAGGGCTTGCAGGCTTTGAGTCTGCAACAAAGCTGCAGGTTCCTAACTGGTCCTGAGGACTGGTGCTTTAGTCTATTTTGTATACCTTCAAAAGGCTGCGAGGAAGGGTATGCCAGCAGTTTACTGGGGAGAAAGTAAGAAAGGGAATTGGACTGTTAATGCTGGAATATTCTCTGCTATACACACAGCGTAGCACACTGACCTGTAGGGTTGCAGGGTTTGGACACAAGGCAGGGGTGCTTGATTTCAATTCTTGAGCACCGCCCTTGTAATCGTCACTGAAGAGGTGAGCAGCCATCGGCCCCTCTGTGCTCTCTTCTCTGCCCCTGCTCTCCTGTACAAGTCTGCTCAGGGAGGAGCAGAGAGGGGAACAGCTACATGCTTGTGTCCTGTTGCTCTTGCAGCTTGCTGCCTTCTGTGGCCATGGTAGTTGGGCCCTGGTCTGAGTGTGCTGCCCTTTAACCTGTCTGTCCTTTGGTTTTTGTTTTCCTTTGGTTTTTGTTTTCTGCTTAATCCGTAGTGAAGGTGAGCAGAGAAAAACATCTGCCCTTTGTGTGGAAGAAAAGCTAGCGCCAACTGTCTGCTCTGAATCATCAGGCAAACTCAGCTTCCTTGCAGAGAGCCTGGGGATGGACCAAAATGCCCTTGCAGGCTGCCTGGAGTCTTCTAGTTCAGGGCTGCCAGGAGCCTGAAGAGCTGGAGGCTTTGTGAGCAGCTGGGAGAAATTGTGGATAGAGAAATCCTGCCTTTCTTCCCTCCTTGCTTCCCTGGGAGAGCCAATGCTTACCTCTGTCATGCTTTCCCAACAGGATGTACTGCGTTAAGTAGATCTCTCTACTGCTGGCCTCATGGAAGGGATCATCTTGAGCTATGTGTTGATCTGGTCTCCCCACTCACTCCCCCTTGCCTCTAGCTCCTGCTCTCTTTAGAAACACAGCGGCTTGTTTTCTGCCCTCAAGAGAAGCTGAGTATGTTGGCTGAGCATGACTGTGGACATGGTCCTGAGCACACTGGTCTAGCTGACCCTTCTCTGAGAGGGGAAAGACCATAGACAATTTTCAGAGGTCCTTCCCAGCCCCAGTGAATCTCTGATACATATTTGGAGTGTCTTCTTGTGGCTGGGAGATGCCTTGCCTAGTGTTTGAAATATGTTGATATTAATTACATACTCAAATAGCAGATGCACGACAAAAATAAATATTATCGCAGTGGGAGGCTTTCCCTCCGCAGAGCTGAGAGGATGCAAATATTTGTCATCTTTCTCCTGAGTTCTGATGAGGCATCCTGATGAGGGCTTTCTGGGTACCACCTCCTCTGAGGTCTCTGGAGCTTGATCCTGAGAAAAGTGTCTTTGTAAGTAGCAGGAGCATGGCTTTAGGCACATGGGGCAGTTGCCCTTGTGTACATGGGAAGCTTCAGCAAGTCTGTGTCCATGAATCAGGCTGTAGGATTGTGCCAGTAGAGACAGTATGGTCACTGGAGGAGCTCTTTTAGCTCTTCTGTTTCTTCATCAGCTGTGAAGAGGACAAGAAGTGACGAGCTCAGATTGCAGCAACTGAGGTCCAGGATAGACGCTAGGCTCACAGCAGGGATATTTGTCTCTGGAACAGACTGCTTAGGGCATGGGAGGTATTTCCATTACTGGAGATCTAGGATAAATGCAGGAGCAGGTGTGCTGTTGGTGACCATGGCTTGAACACAGGATGGGTGGTCTCTTAAGGTTCTCTTAAGGACCCTTGCTCATGGCACTCCAGCTGTCTCAGCACTTGGAAAACCACAGTTTTACTTACTGGGTATACTTATTGAGATCTTTGTGGATGGAAGGACTGGCATTCATAGTTATAACTTGTCTTTGTGCTGTTCCCGTGGAATAGCTGCTATTCCTCCCCTTAGCAATTGCCTTTGAATGTGTCCTCTTCATAATGAAGACTGATAACCCAAAGCTGCCTGTCAAGGCTCGGCAGCTCTGTTTATAGAGGCTTGCAATTAAAAATGGATCTCATATATAATTAAAAAGGATCACGTAGGCTTTGCGCCTTGCATTCAAGAATAAAGAGGCTGCCATCTAGGAATCCAAGCAGAAAATGGAGTTGCTGACAGCCAGCTCGTACTTTTATGCTAATTGCTAATCATCTGCTTTGTTCAGTAGAATGCAGCAAGGATTGTGTTCATGTTGTGAGCCATGTAGCCATTTCACTCCATGGAAGTGTTGCCCAGTAGCACCCCACGGGCAAATGGGGGGGATGCTGAATGCCCGGCTGTAAGGTTGTCAGCTTGTGAAAGCCAGAACCTCTCAGAAGAACAAAAGCAATCAACACAACCCAGGAATAGTGCAGCTTCAGGCGGTTGTGTCCTGACTGCTTTGGGCCATGAAGGTGTAGCTGTGTATCAGTTGTTCCCGTCATGTACTTGAGGTGCAGCAGGAAAAAGGTGATGTGCAGACTTCTTTGCAATGTATTTTTTCTCTGTCTACCAAACCTTTATGAAAAGCAAATGGTGAAACTGGCTGTAGTGTGTGCGAAGGCACTTGTACGCTTGGAGATGTCTACAAATCTGCATGTAGAAATGTGTATGTGATGTAGTTGTTTTATACTATACAGTTGGCTTGTATCAGCAAAGCCTTGTTGGTCTGGTCTCCCAAAAACAGGTCCTATGTTGTGAAAACTCCAGTGCTGCAGATAGGTCTGTACCTGCTGCTTTTTAAGAACCACCAGTTGGGTGGCTCAAAGGTTTGTCGGTCCCACTCTGCTGTGATTACCAGGGTCCGTACATGATACATCTGCATGCGAAAAAGAAAGGATAAAAGGGCTTTGAGTTGATGAATAGCTCAGGTAAGGCATAGCCTGTCTCACACTCTTCCTTTTGGTCACTCAGGTTTATAACTCTTCCAAATGGTGTCCTCCAAATCGTGGATGTGCGGGAGAGTGATGCTGGAGCTTACCACTGCGTGGCAACTAACGCCGCCCGAAAACGCTACAGCAATGATGCAGTCCTCAGTGTCCTGAAAGGTAAGGTGCAGGCAGGGGTTTGTTGGGCTGGGCACATATCTGCCAGATAGCCATTGCATGTGATGGCAAGCTGAGCTGAAATACCAGTGACAATCTCTCCTGCTGGTGTGGCTCTGCACATGGCAGGCTTTGGTTAAAACTTTCAGAGAAGGCATTTTGTTAAAGATTTCTCTTTACTCTGATGGGATAAGCAGGCTGGGTTGGGAGGTATTGCCACCTGGGATTCACAGCTGGCTGCTCTGCCCAGCTCCAGGACTAGGCAGCCAACAGTAATAATGGGGTTGTTTCTCTCTGTGCCAAGGAATTTTTTCACAGGTGGATTGTAGCAGCAAGTGGATTTTAACAGCCCTAGACTCCTTTATGCTCTGGGTCTCTTAGAAGAGGTCAGGCACCCTGCTTGCACCTTGGGGAAGTGCAGGTTGTTGCAATCTTATCTCCAGTGGCCTTGGATGGCAAGACAAGCAAAGGCTGGCACAGGCAGAGGAAGACGCTTGCCCAGACTAGCAAGAGAAGCAGTTGGAGGCTGGAGTAGTTGGCAGGGCTGTGTCCGCCCTGGGTTGCCTAGCAGAGTCCAGAGGAGGTTAGGCACAGTGACATCCAACTTGCATTCTGTGTCCATGTTGCTGGCTCTTTGCTGAGCTGTTGGGTAGGCTCCAGAGATCTTTTTGTGGTGTTTGGGAACATCCTCAGCTGGGATTTCTTCTGGTGACACAGACCATTGGAGCAAGGCTTTGGCTGTGAGCTGTCCTTCGCCTCCCAGTCTGGGCCTCAGTCTCTTAGTGCATTTTTCTGTGTAAACTAAGAGCACAGTGGGCAAGTCTGGACATGAGAATGTAGCTGAGAGTGTAAGTGCAGTGTGGGTCTCCAGACTCTAGCATCCTTCCCAGCATGCCTGGCTACCTCCCCAGTATTGTATAATCCCCGTCCTGCAAGCGGGTGAACTCACCAGGGCTGGGAGCCTGGCTGAGCTGTCCCTTCTCTTGGGACAGTGCCCTCGTGCCACATCTGTCTTTTGTTCGTGCTGACCCCAGTGTATTTTGTAGGCAGCTTTAACCTTGAAAGCTCTGAAATCCTTCCCAGCCCCTTTTGTCTTTGTTTAGGATTGCATTGCTTGGCATTCTGCTACCAATGTATTTTCACAGAGATGGCTATGCTGTTCATCCATCAGCAGGGAGTGTAACTAACTGTGGAGCCTGAGAATACACCTCTGATCAATGGATTGTGTCGTGGAGGTAATCTGTGTGGAATCTGCAGAGAATTTGTGAGGGGTTGAATGCTCTGTATCTAATTGCCAGCCGCTGCCAGATCCTCTGTGTGCTTAATGAAGCACGGCGGCGAGGGGAGTGCTTGCTATGGGCAGTTCCACACTCCAGAGACAGCTCCTGTGTTGGGTCTGGTTCGCTATTGATAAGTAAGATTGATCAAGCTACAAAAGTGAATATGCTGTCCTTGGCATCATGACTCGTTCTGCATAATAGTATCTTGTAACTCTGCAATGTTTAATCTCCTTTGCAAATACAGGCAATGGAAGAGGTTAAATGGGAAGCGTTCCTTCTGGAGCACCAGCCGGCCTGAGCAGATTTCTGCCTGGAGTTCTCACCCAAATCTCGCTTCTGCAGCACCACACCACCCGCTGGCTGCAAAAACAAATATGCGAGGTTGAGTTTTTCACCAGATTGAGCTGATAGTGATGAAAAACATGCCTGTTAAATCTCTGGGGTTTTTTATAATTGGGGAGAAGTATCTCTGAGACAGATGGGAAACTGCAGTGACCTGTGCAGGCTGCAAACGCCCCCATGAGTGACTGGCATGGTGTTGATCCTTTCTTGTTTCAGTACTTCATCATCAGAGGCACATTTTTGGATGCCTGGACTGGCTTGAGGAGTCTTTTCCTCCCTGTTCAGAAGCAGCTGATAGTAGTTGGAGTGAACTGGTCAGGCAGAAATCCTTTGCTGGTTGTAAAAAATAAAACCAAACTAAACCAAAACAAACAAAAAATCCCAGGGGGCGAAAAAACAACAGCAACAACAACAACAAAGAACAATAGCCTGAAATACAGCTATTTAGTGTTGCTTGAGTTGCTTATTTGGAAATTTCAGGGACCAAACTCCTATGTGTCTGCAGGCAGGAACAACTAAACTACTTCTTCCCTCCCTGCTGAGAGAGTGAGTCATTTGTGCTGACCTAAGATGGGAATCCAATCTTTCAGTCCCGCTGCACTGCCAAGGCTCCTGGAAAAGGTTTGTGTAGTGGGATCTAGTGTCTCCTTACCAGCTGTGCCTGCAGCTTTGGTGTCCCAGTGACAGCACTGGACAGTGCCGTGTAATGATGATTGAGTCTGTGTGCTTGTGATGGATTTTGGGGCCATGCTGGTTATAATGCAAACACTTCCACTTGCACTGGGTTGCCACCCCTCAGGCTTGGGAACATCTTGTGTTCATGCCTCTGCCCCTGACAGACAGTGCTGGATTTGAACTGGCTGTGCATAGCAAAGGAATCTGTTTCCCTGTAGCTCTTCTGCCCAGTTGTCCTTCTCCTACCCGCTCTACCCGTTGTTCCCAATATGATGGCTGGGAATTGTTCCATGTCCCTTATTAAAGGCCTTCTCCCAGTAGAGGCAGCAATTAGCACGACCCCCTTCTGTCATATTTGCATGGCCTAAAAACCCCAAAAGTGTCTTTTCCCTTGACGGTGTGACTTCCCCGTCACGTGGGGAAGGCTGTATTTTGTATTGGTGGCTAAACATATGCTGGTCTTACACAGGCAGGGCAGAGAGCAGCAGTGCACGGTGGTGCTGTAAGCACTGCAGATGTTTCAGCTGTGCAGACTTCATGGTGCAAATTTCCAGACGTTCCCTGGGGAAGCAGTGTTTTGAGCTGGAAGGGAAGAGAGCAGACAGAAAGTGGGATACAGTCACGCAGCCCTGAAACAGAGCCTGCTGTCGAAATAGGGATAACTTGGATTTTCCCCTTGGATCTCCACTGCTTCTGTGCGGATGGAGCGCCAAACACATCTCGCAGCTCTGTCCCTTCACCCCTTACCTGGACAGATGATGAATGAACACGGCAGCCCTGCTGCGCTCTCTGCCAGAAAGGGTATTAGGAGCTGGCTGCAGGATGCTTTTCCCAAGCGCTCTGTCTGTGCATGCTGCCTTTGCTTGGAGTCAGGTCTCGACGGAGCTGTGTCTTGTTTCTTGTAGTTCCTTTTTCTGGAAGCAAGCTCTGGAGCCCTACTTTGAACTTGTATATAAAGAGTTAATTCTCAGTGTGTCCTGGTTGTGTTCCCAGGTCCTTGACATACACAAGGAAGTGCTGCCATGCTTCATAAAGCGGCTCTCAGAAGAGTAGCAGAAAGGCTTTGGGAACGTGACATTGTGTGGTCTCAGCAGATCACTTCACTTTTCCCCTCCATGTCATGCACATGCTTGCTCTTTGTGTGTTTTCTTGGGGATAGGGACTACCTCTTGCTGTGTGCTTGCCCCATGTCTGGTACACAGTGGCCTGCATCCCCAGTGCAGCACAAATAACCATCAAAGTCAACAAAGCGTGGTCCTGGGAGCCAGGACTCTTGGGTTCTCCTTTCCTCTCTGTTGCTGGACTACAGAGGAGAATCAGTTCCTTAACACTTTAATTTCTTCCTCTGTAAATAGGGATAATGTAAAAGGCTTGGAGTTGCCCTCTTAGAAGTGATGGGTCAGTCTGGAGAGTGATTATGGGCATTTGGTGCTGGAGGTCTATCTGCTCAGGTGAGCCGGGCATCAAGGTGCACTTGGAGAGGAAGATGCAGATATGTACCTGATTGTGGGTGTGGGGTTTTTCTTCCTTGTGTCCTCTGCACCCTATTCCTGATCTGTGCATGCAGAGTAGCCACGATTGCTGTGACATGTCACTCTGGTATATGGGTAAAACCTTTGCCTCAGACCAGGCTGGCAAGAATCAGAATGTGTAACAGCCTTCCGCCAGCACCAACAAAACATCTATGCAGCAATGTTCGTGTGGTGGTCTCAACAGTCGTGCTCCACGTGATCCTGTGCTGCAATAAACGCAGGATTGGGGAGAACAGATCAGGGCGATGGGCATAAGTGCAGCAGGGCTGAAGTCTGGGCTGAGCATGCCACTGAAGAGTCTTTCAGCAGATGAGCACGTCCCCTGTGAGTTGGGATTGAGTACTGTGTTATTAGAGATGACACTGCGAGATTGCCCTTGGCAGAACATCATTTACGTTGACAGTTGTAGCAGCTTGCTGCAGCAGTGTCCCAGGAAATGGATTTTTCAGCCAAATATTTGTATGAAATATGATAACAGGGACAGAGCTTGGAGGCAGCTTGAAACACCTTCACGTTTTTTGTTCTTTTGGTGTTTGTATTGCAGCGGCTTGCAGGTACCAAGGGAGAGCCTGGCTCTGGGTGCTGGGACCTGGGTGGTTCCTGCTCCAAAGGGTTGTAGGAGAATACAGCTATTGAATGGGATGAGCTTTGGGGATGGAGAGAAAGGTGGTGATGAAGTGAGCAGCACTCGCAGTTGGCCACCACCTTGCAGAAACAGACGTGCTGTTACCACAAGTGGATTTTCAGTCCCTGCATGTGCGAATGACATGCTGGATGCTGGGTTGGCGCTCAGCCTGAGCCCTGACGACACGTGCTGTGCTCCCTTCGCAGCTTTGAACATGGATACCGTGCAATGTAGGGACAGGGCAGTTCAGATTCGGGTCAGTGCTGCTCTCATCTGAACTCTCTGACTGCAGCTGGGCGTTGATCCCATTGTGTATGCTGCCATTGATGGAGAAGGGCAGCGTTAACCAAAGTGGGGTGATGGTCCCACCTGGTCAGGGGTGGTCTTCCTCTGGCAGGAACCCACGTGGCAGAGGCAGTAGGGCCTTGTGGTGTTGTGGGGGCAGAGCTGTGGGGGGAGAGCTATCCACAGCTGTGTTTGTGGGCACAGGAGACTGCTTAAGGCTGTGCTTCTGGGAGGCAAGAGGGTCATGGAAATGTGTAGGGAGAGAAAACATGGGGTGGGATAAGGCAGCGGTATTTTTATTGTGAGCTGTTGGCTTAACCAGCAAGTGGTGCTTCACCTCTGGAGAAGGAGGCAGTTCCAGCCCAGTTCCAGCCTGGAATTGCTGTGTCCCCATTCCTTGTGCCTCTTCTGCTGCGCACAGACCTCTGTCACTTTTCCCTGTCTTCTTTTGGCATCCTGTTTTTCTTTGCCTTCTGCTCTCTCACTTTACTAGTGGTTAAGCAGGGAACTGCTCTCTACTTGACATCCCAAAAGCTCAGCCATGAGGACTCTGTGTGTTTCGAAGCTCCAGTTTCCTGGGCAGCAGGTATCTGAAGCTGTTTGCATAATGCATCTGCTGGATTGTGGAAAATGCTCTTGATCCTCCTCTGTGGCAGAGGATGCTAAGTGAACCACGGTAAGTGTGAATTCAGAGAATGGCAAGATCAAGGAGGAGATTCACAGCGCTTCTAGCTTAATAAATAGATCTTTAAAGCTAGAAGTGACCTTCTGCCTAACATGAGCTGTAAACTTTCACTCTGTCTCCCTTTTACTGAGCCTAGCAATGCTACTGATTTCAAGCACGCATGGAACAGGACTGAGACCACAGATTTTGGGTGAAACTTATGAAGGGCTGGTGCAGACATGCATCAGGCACCCACCCAAACACACAGCTCTCTCCTTGACTGGAGTTTGTACAGGGCCAGCATGCATCATACCACTCACATCACCGAGGGAAAGCTTCTCGTAGCTCAAGTGTCAGCAGCCTGTTCGCAGGAGCCGAAGGGGGAGTTCCAGCTCAGCTGTCTGTGAAGTTCAGTGGGGCTATGATACGCCGTGCTCCTGACAGCTCTAGCAGCCTGAGGTGACAGAGGGTTTGATACAAAATTCAGAGCCCTCACCTCGCATTAAACAGAACAGCTAAGTCCAGGGTTGGCACCAAAGTGAGTGGCAACAGAGGTGTCAAGGATAATAGAGCAGAACAAGGGATGTATGGCTGGGAATAGGTGAGCTGTTTCCAGGTCCTGAGGGGAAACTGGTCTCTCCCACACGCAACATTGGCTGTGCATTATGTTTGGAGCTGTCAGGTATGGCCAGGCCCGTGTGTTACAGGCAGCTCTGCCTCCGACTCCTGAAGATCAGGGATGGCTGGATTCAGGGATGGTTTGTGGTCCTCCAGTGTTCTCCACATGCATCTCTTATTGATCCAGATCTGCTGCGCTTTTGAGGCTTCCTGAAAGAAGAGCTGGTGTTTGGTAAGGCTCTGACTGAAGCAGGGTTTAAGCAGCAGTCTCCGTTCAGCTCTCCTGTGAGAGTCTTTTGGTGCTGGTGTAACCCTGTGGTGCATCAGCATATCTGCACTGCAGGGATCACACCTGGCCTCGCCCAGAGGGTATTGAACAGGCTGTGCCTGCACAGTGAGGCTGGAAGGGAGCTAAGAATAGAGACCATAATTAGGTCTCTATAATTAGCTTGCAGTGGGCTGCAGGACAGGAAGGTTGATGTGGTTGGGTTCCTGATGGCACTTTTTAATTATTAATCGTCTGTATTATAGCAGAGCCTCAGTACCTCTCTGAGGTCGTGGGCTAGTGGTGCCCTACAGTGCTTACAGCATCCTAACAGCTGGAGTGAAGATGTTGCAAGCGTCCAGAGGTATAGCAAAGCTCACGGTCCCGTTGCTTTAGACATGGGACAGACATACAGAGGAGGCTTGTCCCTGTCTCAGAGACCCACCAGTATCTACAGGCCTGGTGGTGCTAAGGAATAACAATGGGGTGAGTCGGCCCAGATCATGGGGGAGGCTGAATCAGGAACTGAGCCGTGCTGCTCTGAGCCCTCACTTGGATATCTCGGATGCCAAGGATCACTCAGGACACAGCTGGGAGTTTGCCTTCAGTAACTGAGAGATGCTCTTGTCCAACTCTCTTTCTAGTGCAGCTGAAGGGAAATGCCACATGGCTTGTGGATGAGAGTGAGAAGCAGGAAAAGAAAAGAAGGATGGGATAAGGAGGGGCAGGTGGTGTTACCAAACACTGTGTCTTCAGGCACAGCCTTAGACAGATCGGGGCTCTCTGCGGTACTCAGCAAGCGTCCAGCCTAAGGGCTTTGACAGAATCTGTGGATATCACTAATGATCTTTCCCCATGGAAAGCCAGCTTTCCTTCCAGACTTTTCCTAGAAAAACAGATTTGCATTGTCCTGAGTTAATGCAGATGCATCCATCTGCTTTTAGTTCTTCCTTCCAAGTTGGCAGTCTTCGTTTGCTGCCAGACTGTGTTACTGTAGGCTCCCAGCGTGTTGTGTGTTCGAAGCATAGCTTGTAGGAAGCATTCTGCATACCTGGCATCAGGGAGACCACACTATGAGGTGGCTTCCCATAATGTTTCTCTTTTCAAAGCTGTGCATGACAGTAATGTGAACGGCCATCTCTGGCAGACGGAATGGGGCAGAGCACAAGTCCTGGTCACAAAGAAAGCAGGTTGTGTCCTTCTGCACAGCCCAGGGCCTCCAGCCTGTTTGCTCTCTGCTGTCACTAGATGTACGTGAAGTGCAAATAGATCTGATGTTGCAAATAAATCGGAATTGCAAATAGATCTGATGAAATAGGTGTCAGCCCCTGGGAAACATCAGCCTCTGAGCACAAGGAGGAATTTACTGGAGTGAAATGGCTCCAGTCACTTAGACAAGGTGAGGTGACTGAGTAAGGAGGAGTTTCAGGGCTTATGACCTGTGAGCCAGAAGGGTCTTCTGTTGACCATGTCTCTGTCTCATTTCTGTGCGAGAGGTAACAGCATATCTTTACCTGCCCTACAGCTTTTTTTCTTGGAGATTTCTGCTGCATCATCCTGGAAGGTGATGTGGTGGCCTAGGAAAATGACAAAGAAAGCTGGTGTAATGATGGTTAAAGTGTGGGAATGTTCCTACTGAATCCCAGAGGCTGGCAAGCTTAGGTCCCCACGGCCATTTGGTGTTTACTGATTTGCAAGGGGTGCCTACATTTAAATCTCTGATACTGTGGCTTTTGTTAAGGGTCTTCTGATGCTTCCTGGCTATTACTTTTGCACCTTCACTTCTGTGAATTAGCTATGTTACGAACTCTGAGCAGATGGAGTCACGGAGATGCTGAGAGATGTGCCCACAGCAGCACAGTGAGTTAGTGGCAGAGACCAGGGGAGACTTTTTCTCTTGAACCACTGGACCAGAGCCTGGCCCTGCTGGGAAGCTGGGACATCATCCTGGCTGGTGAGGGCTGCGGCACTGTGCTGGAGCTGTGTGGAGGATTGGTGCCCACAGCAGCCAGGCAGGTTGAAGGACTGAACTGAAGCAGCACAGGTCGCATCAAGGATGGGGTCTGGCTCTGCCCTTTGTGCTGCTGAGAATGGTGTGTTGCAGTAACATAAGTGTTATCAGCCATGGGACATGCCTTGTGTAGTGTGGTGGTTCCTGTTGCAGTGGTAACTTTGCAAAACATCCTCTTCCAGCCCTTGTTTTTCTTGTCTGTGTTCCTGGCAGCTGCTGGGGAATGGCTGGGGCTTGCAGTGCTTTAAGGGCTCACTGTGAGTAGCATAAGCTGTCTGGGTCTTAGGGTTAGGGCAGGGAGACTGCTCTGCCATTCCCCAAACTGCTTCAGAGGCACTGAGGTACCTCTGCTCCTTTCTTCGTTTCTTTTTTTTGTTGACCTCTCATCTGATCTAGAGGCTTAAATCCTGCTGTACGCTGAGTGACTTCCTTCAAGGACTTTGTTTGCACTAAGATCTGTGAAAATGTGCCAAGAATGGCTAAAGGGTTGTTAATTACACAATGGTGACATTATCAATGATGCTCCAACATGGTCCTTCTGATAGGTCTCGGTGTCCACTGTGCCCTAAGCTTGGGTTTCCTATTGCCTCTGCCATGTTCCAGCTCATGGTCTGCTTCTTCTGCCTCCCAGAAACTCTTTGTAACGTATCTGCAGGCTTCTGCGGATTCAGATGCATGGCCTGAGGTCTCCAACCCTTTGGCTAACTTGGGCCTGCGGCAGAAAACCAGAAGAGCCCTGATTCTCGTAAGAAGCAGCAGCTCTCTGTGCAGTGGGGCTACAGGGCCGCATGGCCACGGCTGTCGGCACGACACCTCCTGTTTATTTTGCCTAGCTCCCGCTCAGAGCGGTGCAAATGTAGGCGCTTCCAAGCGCTCACTGGGGAAGCGAGCAGGAATTTGTTGTGCAGTCAGGCTGGCTCCCGTCCCTTTTGGCGTGATGAAGAGCAGTTCCAAATGCGTGTACGCAAACAGAGAGCCAATGTTGACAGCTATACAGGAGGTGGAGTGGCGGGCAAAGCACACTCCAACTGCTTCGCAGCAGAACTAAACGTTCCCTGGACATGTAAAACTCCATACCATGAAGGTTCAAGGATTTGGGGTGGGGGAAGAGCCCCCTAAAAATCCAAGGCAGTTCCTGGAAACCTGCCACTGCTCAGCCTTTCTGGGCTTCTGGTTACATGTAGTTCAGATTGTCAACTTGTGGCTGAGCTAGTACATTAAAGGATTTAATTTCTGAGCTGAAATCTGTCAGCTGTATAAAGAAGTCGAGGGGAATGAAAGAGGACTGCCTGATGGCCCCTCTGCCTGTCTGGACTGGGATCCGTGTGCTCCCCAGGCTTCCAGACAGAGAACACAGAGCTGGGGAAAATGTTTAACAGGCTGTTTCTCAAGCCAAGTGAAAAGCAGTTCCTAGAGCAGCTCCTCCTGCCACACTCTGTGTGTACACACGCTCCGTGGAGAGACACCAGAAGCTGTGGCAGGTGCTGGTCTGAGGAGTGTGTCCATGTAGTAAATGAACACTCCTCATCCAAACTAATTAATCTCCCTCCTTTTTTTTTAAAAAATCATAGAAGTGTATTTTGTCTATTAAATTCTCCATTTTGCATGTACGTATATGCAGACATTAAAGGAGCAGGTTTTGTGCCTGCTATTAGAAGTGTAGGTTGCACTGTGTATTTTGCGATCTGTTTGCTGACTTCTTTGTTAGGGGATTTTGTGATAGTAGTTTGAGATACAAGTGCTGTATGTGGAGGTCTCTTAATAGCACTAAGAAAGTGATTGAACTTCTGTGTTTTAATCATTTATGCATGTTTCTTTGTATGCTGCTTTAAAGATGACAAATGATGTGTAGCTGCTCTGCTGCAGCACTAACTTGGTAAGTAGGAAGAGAGACTCTGTCCCTGTTCCAAAATGTGAAGATGAATTCTTCCCTGCTCAGCTTTTCAATTAAATCTGTGCATTGACAAATGTATAACTGCTTACAAAATGTTTTGAGGATGTGAGGTAAAAAGACAATACAAACCTGATTTACTAAGCTCATTTATATTATTGGGCAGAAAGAAACAGTTATTCCAATACAGTGTCACTTGTGCAATAATAGCTGGGTTCCTTTTCAGCTTCCCTTCCAAGTCGACTTGTGCACTGACCCAGGCACACTGCAGCTGCCTGACAAGGGAAAGAAAGAGGCATTTCTAATGATGGAGGCTTACGGGCACTGGTGCTGCCAGATTGCACTAGGATTACTTTTGCAGTGCCTGTACCCAAGCATGGTCAGTGCTGGAGTTTCTGTTGAGGCACACGTCTAAAAACTCCTGCAAGGCTTATGAACCAAAGCCTGATCCTCTGCAGAGGAGGAGTTTTCAATGCTGAGAACCATCAAAGCAGTACCAAATGTTTGGTGAATTGAGTCTGTAATCTTGTAACTAAAAGTCATCCCTCCCCAGCTTCAGTGATGGAGGAAAACAGAACTTGGATTCAGACTGCCACAGGGACTGTGGTATAGCAAAGGTGGAAGAAAAACCCAAAAAAGCAAATGGTAATTTTCAGAAAGGATGCGTGGTTGCGAGAGCTGTGTTTGGGGAGAAGAGGAGGCAGTGTTTGACTTGTGATACTTCGAGGAGGCCTGAATTGTAGGGTGTTGGAAGGGCAGCACTCAACATCTCTAGCCACTTCTGAAAAATCACTGGTGCCAGTCCTCTTTTGGCTGCTTTGCTTTCCTGTTTGCAAAGCTGTGCATTGCTGTGTTCAGATGAGAACAGTTACAAAAGAAGAAATGCTTGTTGCTAAGCATGCTCAGTTTTGAGATCTGACATTGTTTATATTGCCCCTGAAGCAGATATGCCGAAGTGTTAGGATACAATTAGGCAAGTGTCCTGCCTGGAGATTTTCCATGCTAGTTATCTCCTGTCCTGGGTCTAGCCCAGAGGTAGAAATAAATTGTAAATAAATTTCCAGGAAAGTGTAAAGGGAGGAGGAAGGCAGGTGCGGAAGATGTTTCTTCTCCGTGGCTGCTGTCAGCTTTCTCCCTGAACAGTCCAGGAGGGTCTGTGAGTTGTCTGAGAAAAGGGAGAGAGCTAAGGAGTAGGAGTAGGGCATGCTCTGCAAACACAGCGCCTGCATTTTTGAAGGTGTGTGCTTTTGCAATGGGTAATTTGCTCCTTTATTGTCTGCAGAATAACAGCAGTGACAGCATTGACTTTCTCTAATGAACAGCTGCTCAGTGCTAGAATCTATTCCCGGAGGAGGCTCGCAGGGATGAATAAGGTTTCATGCTCCTCCTCCAGAGAGGGTGAGAAAGTTCGCAGAACAGAAGATTGTTGCTTGGTTGTTGGATATCTCCAAATCTTGAACTGCTGACAGCTGAGAGCTGAATGTGTCACCATGCAAGTCATGTTTAACCTTCCAGCACTTTCGCCGAGACAGGGTGTTTATGGAGCGGGAGAGAGGTGTTAGTTCCCGTCCAAGAAGTCATCCTCTTGTCACTGCAAACGACTGTCACAAATTGGCTGAACAGAAAACATTTTCCTCCTGTTGCGCTGCCTGAATTCTCTGCTGATAACTCTGCACTAACAAGAGCAGGGAGGCAGGAGAGGATAGCTGATGAATTATGGATGCATTAGAGGCAGACCCAAGTTGTAAACTCTTGGAGTTTGAAATCATTCGTGTATGTTATAACTCAAGCTATAACTTCAAATAAACATTTTGAGCTTTGTCCCAAGCAGCTCCCCATGGTGCCTCCCTTCACATCCCTGCTTACAGTTCCCCTTTGCTTTGAATGCTTTGAAATGATACAGATTGGATTTTTAGAGGTTAGGCAGCCTGTGTGCTGAGATCTGTCTGGCATGCTCGCTTGCTGTCTCAAGGTTCCCTGTGCTCCCCTCCCCACCTCCTTCTGGTTTTATACTACACTCTATCATAAGCGATTTGTTGTGTTTCCTCTGTGCCTGCCCACCACCTGGCCCTGAAACCCAGCTCCAGGCGCTGAGAGATGCCTGTGAGAGCAATGGTACAAAAAAGTGGAGCACCCGAATTTGGCCTGACTTTCCTGTCTCGTGATAGGAAAGTGGAAAATCTCATAAACTGAGAAGTCTGCTGTAGTGAGTTGTTCATAAACAATAAAACCTGGTGGATTATTTTGAAATATTTCTGCAGATTATCAGGAAGTCTTGTCTCTTGCTCTGTGATGGCACCCTTGTCGTCTTCCTGTGCAAACACAAGCATGGGCACAGGTTGACGAACTGTGCAGGAAAAGAGCTTTCATCTCTAACTCTTTTCAGTGCCCAGAGGATTTCTCTCAGTCCTAGTGCACTACTCTGAGTCATCCTAGAGCCACGTTTGGCACCCTACAGGCATTTTTTCAGTAAAAGAGGGTAAAATTGATCCATCTGATTCAGAAAGGCAAAAAGTCCACAAAGGTCATCAGTGACAGCAAGTTTTGGTACGAATCCACGGGTTGTGCCTTGGGCTGTGCAAAGCTTTTGCCTAGAGCAGCTTGGCTACATGGAGAGACAAAACAAAGCTGGGGCGGGGGAAGAAATCTCAAAGCCCAAGTTTTAAATAGCAGCACTGTGAAAGCTTTTAGTGCCACAGAACGGCCAGCATGGCACAGGTGCATTCAGTGACCTGTTTTGTTCAGACAGTGAAAGATGTCTTGGAAACTGCAGCTCTTTTTTTTCCTTTGGTTCTAACAATATTCCCTCTTGACCTGAAATTATCTTAATGGCAGTGGAGACAAAAAACTCATGTTGATTTTACTCTTTGATGTTTGTTGGAATCCTCTGTGTGGAGTTTTTCCTGGTAAGCTTAGTACTGTTCTTGGGAACTCTTCAAACCAAACAAAACCTTAGCAGTTTTGTAGCAGTTAACCTGCGATCCATCCTATCCAGCCAGCCTATTGAGATAGCAGGTAAAAAATGTACTCTAAAGGGGGCTCAGTTTAAAGAGGAGCTTGACTTGTAGACTTGCTCTGACAGACCCACAGTGCTGAAGAGAAATGCGTTTGTGTGTGCAAGAGGTGTATGGGGCATTCATCCATGCACACACTCAGGAAAGTACTGGGAAAGCAAGCAGAACTGTTTGCTTTTGTAATATAATTTTAATAATAATAATCAGCGAAAAACAGATGTGGGGTCTGGGCTAATATGTTTTCCCAATAGTTTTTCAAGGCTGAAACCAGAGTTGTGGCCGAGGGAGAAGGAAGCAGAAATGGATGTTTGAGCTACAGATCCCTGTGGCTGTTGCTGCTCTTGGTTGTCAGAGAGACCTTGAGTTGTGCCCTTGGATTTGACTGTCAGGAAGCCCCAATATCAGCTCTCTTTATACCTTCTGCAGAGTAAGTATGGAGCTAATAAGTAGCTAGTCATCAGCCCTTTTGGGTCACCAGGCCTGGTTTCTGCTGGCTGGTTACCTGGCCACCAGCGAGCTCCTTGCTCTTTCCCTTCCTGAGCCCCCAGGGTGTGGGACGGGCAGCACCAGAGGGAAGGGCAGCACGTGGTGCTGCTGCAGGACTGTTCAGGGTGAGGGTGGTGAAGTATTTCGTTGGTCCTTCTCCAGCCAGGAGAAATGCAAGGCCCCAAGGAAAGGTGAAGCTATAGGCTGTGCCTTTATAGGACCGCTTCACGGTGGCTCTGCTAAACCATTGCAGAGCTGGGCTGATGATTCCTGAGGCCATTTCAGAGTGATGGTTTGTGCAGCTTGTAAAATACTTCTCCTAGTGACTGACAACACTACAAGGCAGCTGTCGAGGGACCAAGTGATATGGGACAAGTGCCTTTACATGAAGTTTTTATAACCTGTAAGGTGCCATTGTCAGCCAGCACCTGGGGCTGTGCACCTGAATGCAACAGAAAAGTGTTTAAGTCAGGTTTGAGGAGCTTTCTGTTTGCCTCTGCCCTAAGCTTGGTAGAGAAAGCTGCTTGGAAATCTGGCAAGGAATATATTGCCATCTGGCTGCTGGTGGTTTTTTTTAGTCTAGATTTATTTTTTCCCCCAGCACTGCAGAAAAAGACAGCTTTATGCACACAGACGCATTTCAGCCATGTCCTGCCCAGCAGGTACACAGGCAGCTGGTGGTGTCGGGTAAAGCAGCTCACTCCCGTGGTAGGCTGGAAGTCTGACCCCGTATACTCCTGCTCCCAGGATCTCGGGTGTAGGCTGCTGCCCTGTTCGTTTTCATAAAAAGCTGCCATGGCCCCACAATGGGTAATGGGTCTCCAGGGTAGGCAGATGAGGCTCACTGAGCCCTGCACAGGGTGAGTGGGGCCTGAGCCTGTGGTCTGTGGAGAGGTACGACTACATCCAGCCATGATGCCAGCCCCTCAGCAGAGAGCAACTACTCACCTGGCTCCTTTGCACCTCTTTCCCTGGCTCACTCTTAAAACCAACCTTAGCACAACTTGTTGGGTTCTCCAGTGTCTTCCCAGCACTGTGGCCTTCCCTGTAATGGCTGCTATAAAAGCTTCTTCCTTTGCTTCTGGTGCTTTCGCATGTGTTTCCTTCCAAATCCTGGCTGGAAAGCTCCTTCTCCTTGTTCTTTCTCTGATGTTGCCTCATCCCTCTCTGCCATATGGGGTAGAGAAGGGTAGAAGCCTCACATTAGCAATGTGCTGAGCAGCCTCACCCATCCAGCCGGGTCTTGCTGGAGTCCCTGCACTCAGTTGTTTTGCAGGACTAATGATTACTTGTGGATTTTAGTGCTTTGTTGAACTGGAGCTGGAGATAAAAGAAAACTGCTGTTCCAAAGAGCCTTGCGTTTCTCTGATCCTTCAGCTTACATGTCTGTTGTGGAAGCTCTTGTGCCTGTTTTTGCATTAAGCCCATTTTCTGTCTCAGTAGTGCCCAAGCCCCCAGCCTTGGCACCACAATTAAGAGCGGCCAGGACTTTGATCCATTTGTCAGTGAGGCCTCTGAATCCGTAGTCTGATGTGGTTTCTTCTTGTCCCTGTTCTGTCCCCCAGGTTGCCCTGCTGCAGCTGGACGTGATGGCTCTGAGGCTGAAAGTGTCTGTAGGCATGAACAATGTGAACAGCTGATGTACGTGAATGTAGCAAAGCCCTGGCCAGCCCACACCGTGCCGTAAGCACAAAAGGAGATTGTATGTGCCTGTACACACCAGGCCCTCTGTGTAGCATACTTGTTCCACTGGAAGGAGGATAGCTGGCTTGGCTTTTCCTTCGTGTCCCATGGCAGCTCTTATTGCTGGTGTTTGCCCAGGGCTGTGGTGGCTGTTTAGTGTGGTCCAGCCATTGCCCCAGGTAGGAGACCATGGATGCTCCTTGGTCTCTGCTTCCATCTGCTGGACAAGCACTGGCTCCTTCTCTCTCCCGTTTTCCTTCGGTGCCTCGGGGGTTTTACTAGCTCCTTTTAAACTGTGCTCACATAATACTACAGATGGAAATCCCTTTCATGCATGTATGGACTACAAGAAAATTTCAGCGTTGAACCAACTCTCTTTGGCAAGACTTCTGCGCTAGAGTAAATGGCAACAAGCCTGGTGATGGACAGAGCGCAGCGCGTTGGGTGCAGCAGTGTGTAGCCTCCTGCCATGCAGGCCGGCCTGCATGCTGAGGCCAAAGCTTCTCTGGTTTATATTCACAACAAAGTCAAGTATGAGTGAGTGTTGCTTGGATGCCACAGGAATGGCCAGTGTGGGTCAGGCCAGAGGTCCAGCCATTGCAGTGCCATCTCCAAAAGTGACCACAGCAGATGCTAGAGGAAAGCATGTAAAAAAACTGGGCAGGGAGGACATGGTGCTTTCCTTGGACATGTCCCTCAGCATCTGATAGTCAGGGATGCGGGAACATCTTGGGCTGGGGCTGCAGTGAGACCTTCATATTTAATAGTCCCGGTAAATGTGTCCTTCATGAGCTTGTCTGAACCTCTTGGTTTTTGAACTCTGCAGCATCCTGAGACAGTGAGTTTGTACTGTGCAAAAAGGTCCTGCTTTTATTTGTTTGAGACCTGCTGCCAACAACTTTCTCTGCTAGATCATGGGAGTACCTGGAGCAGGCCTAAAAATTACTTGTACTACGTGACTCCTCTGCAGTTATTTCTCCCTTCATGAGGACAACAACAAAAGTGTCCCTCGGAGGTCGACAGAGCTGGAAGAACAGGGTTGCTGCTGTTGAGGGTCATGAACAGTCTGGTCTGCTCAAGAGTGCTCCGGTTGTTTTCATCTGACAACAGAAATTTGGCCGCTGCAAAGGCATTTCCTTAACCTTCCCTTAACCTCTGCTCAGCAGTGGGCAGACACAGGCAGAAGGCTCATTTCAAGCAAAAAATCCCCATCCTGTTCTCAAGACATTGTGCAATGCAGCCTATAGATCTTCCTGTAAACGTTGCTTGATTTACTGTTGGCTGTTCATCTCTGCACGTATAAGCTAAATAGCGCGCTCTCCTCCAGATGTGTAATGACTGATTTAGTCTTTGTGCCATCAGGTGAAGGCCTGGACACAGAGGCTTGACCTCTCTTTGTTCCAGTTTACAGTAGAGCATCTGGATGTTAAAATTTCTTTAACCAAGTTACTAGATTCTTTCTGAGTTGTTACAATGCCTTGGCAAAGGGTGTGTTGTTGCTCTGTTTGAGGATAGCGGCATCTTGTTTCATCTAACTAACAAACATCCATTTAGCAACAGTTGATGAAGGTGCTGGGTTGAAACTCTACTTATTTTCCATGTGGAAATCCCGATACTAATTTTTACTAGTGCCAGCATGGTTAGAGAAAATCTGCAGGGCACCCCTTTGTTCATTTCTTTCGCAGAAGTATTGTAGTCACATGAAAGCAAGACCTGCTTTTCTCCTCCAACTAGGCATGTGCTGTTACCACATGAGACTACCTGGGGAAGCACGGCCGGGATGTCTGTGTTCTGTGCTTTTCTGGGGACTTTGCACAAGGACAGACTTTTCCTTTTATTTTTGACATTAGGTTCCCAGCCAGCAGGAGGAGATGTCACCATTGTCGCCGCTCCAGAGAACACCACGGTGGTGGCCGGGGAGAGCGTGGTGATGGAGTGCATGGCAGCTGCCGATCCCACCCCCTTTGTCTCCTGGATACGGCAGGGTGAGCGTGAGGGACAGAATTAAGCTTTTGTTGTCAAGAGGAACCTTTATTTTAAAAATCTATTAAAAGGTGGAAAAATCTGTGGGACAGGAAGGGTGCTTGTTACATTGGTACCTAATGTCGCAGTGTAGGGTGTCCTTACTAAACTGGAATTACTAATTAAATCTAGAAGGTTACAAAGCACGCAGTTCACTTCATAGCTGTTTGATCTGTGAAATGTATGAAGTTCTAGGGCCTGAATGCCTTTTGATCTAAATTAGTCATCTTCCTTGTATGAGCTTGAGTAGTGAAGGTCATGAGATGGGGTCAGGTCTATGCCACTCCTCCGGGGACTCAGAGGTTAGTGGGGATTCTGTGGAATCTGCCACTGCATTGGAGAAATAACTTGTATTATCTTGCAGGATTATAAAACACGATAAGATCTGTTAATCATTGGAGTGGCTGGGAGTGTGGCTGGGAGGTTTTTATTGAAAAAATCTTACTGTGGTCAGATTGGTAATGGAAGGATCGAGAAGATGCTTAGGTCTCATCAGATCTGTACAAATGAGCCAGACTGGCATACGTTACCCAGGGCTGATAGCCTAAGTCACGAGTAGGATGCTAGTGTCACTTCACCAACTGTGACATCCATCAGATGTGTTTCAGAGGCTCTGACTGAAGACGTTCTCAGCTTAGGATTTGAATCTTCCCCAAAAAAGGCTCTCGGTCATTTTCATAAATCCAGGTCACAATTTAAGAGTCCTCTCCTCTGTAACCATTTATTGTGGTTGGTCTTCAGCCCAGACTTGTCCACAGGCAGTGATTTTAGTGTATACAAATATTTCCTCTTCCCCACAAAAAAGGAGCAAAAAAAAAAAGTCAGAGGACACAAGTTTGGAAATCAAATCAGCAAGGATTAAATGTTTCTGGTTTATCCTGTGCACTTCACAATTACAAATACTCAGCTTTTTCATGCTAGATCACTTATTCATTGTTTTACTGAGAGCTACTGATGCCCATAGTAGAGTAGATATTATTTATCAGAGTTTTATTAGAGTTTTTTGGATTGGGGGGAGAGGAGGGGGAAGGGGGAAAGGTTGGTGAAACAGTTTTCTTGCATGCTTTATTTTAAAGTGTCTGCTTGGTCCCCCTCTGCTTCCTGGTGTGGACTCTTCAAATTAGAAAAGATAGATTAACTGTGCTAGCAGTTCTGTGTTATACAAGCATGTTCCTTTCTAAGACTTCATTAAGGAGCAGGCTGTGTTACTGGACGATTAGTCATGTAGGTAACACTGAGGATTAACCTGGTACCTCCAGGTTGCCAGTCTGGCTCTTGCCAGCCTTGGTGGTGTCAGCTAATTGCTACCATCTGGAGTCAGATTTTCAAACTGCTCCAGTGCAAATGGGGTGCACAGATTTTCTCCTCCTCTGAGTGTGCAGCCACTGAACTGTGAGACCATCTAAGACCCCCAAAATGGATGGAGAGGGCAGAGGATCTGATCTCAGCTGTGTTCCCTGCTGATGGTGCTAAGTAGGTGCAGCTGCTCACAGTGGAGGTGGAGAGCTTGCTCCTGTCTCGAGATAAAGGCTCAGCTGAGTCTGTGAGAGGCAGAGGCAGGCGAGTGCTGAGTTTTTGCTGTCTGAGAACACCCGTGCTTCTGCAGGTGGAGAGGGACAAGGTCTGGTGTTGCACAGGTATTGCACAAATTGGCTGGCTCTCCCAATCTGCTAACTTGTGCCAGAGCTGGCCATGGGTTCCTGACCTCCCATCCAAGCCTTTCCTCAGCCAGACTGTGCTTGCCCATACTCTGTCCCCAGCTCTTGGCTTTGCTCCCCCACACACGTTCAGAGGTACCAATGCCATGGTCCCCATGTTTCTCACATCAAAGCAATGCTGAGAATAAGCAGTGCCTAGCACCAGCCTACTGCCTTGTCCATGACATGCTGAGGAGCCTAGGGCTATCTGAAGTTGTAAAAGGACAGCTCAGCTTGTGGCCAGGGGGCTGGAGCCACCCTTTCCTCCTTTCCTGCTCAGCAGTGCTGAGCATCTGGCCAGGAGAATGGGGAGAGGGCAGCTCACGGCCCATGTTTCTGACCCAAGCACCAGAGCCCCAAGGAGAACAAGGTGTCTTCCTGATACCTTACAGGTCAGGAGCCAAGCTGGGGGCAAAGAATGAATCAGGAAGCTCAGTAAATTTGTGTTCATGTCTGGGACCCAGAGGAGGGAAGAACCCCCGAGTTGTTAGTGATTCAGTGCTCTTGCAGGCATTTGCATTAATGAGTGAGGGGAGGAGGCATGTGTGTTCGTGCATGGGGGTCAGCAGGCAGATCCAGCAGCTTTTCCAAAATGTGTGTTAGCATAGCTTTCCCTTGAATGTGCTATTCCTAGGGGGTCTCATTGCAGGCATACCTGCAGGCATACGTAGGCATCAGAGACTATTTTGATCGAAAACAGAACTTTTTCGGTTGCTACAGGCTAAACTAAACCTTGGGCCAATGTTGGCTTGGGCTGGCTGATGCTCAGTCAAGCACTGAGGAGTGTCCCAGCAGGAATCCTCCTCTGGGCTGGGGTTTGGGATTTGGGACTCTCTCTGCTCCCCAGCTGTGATCCTGGCTCTAGTAGATGTGTTGTTTACAAGCCCTCCTAAAGGGCAGGTTGGGACTCCCTCCCACATTTGTGCACGTTTCTTCCTGCAGATGGAAAGCCCATTTCCACAGATGTGATTGTGCTGGGACGGACAAATCTCCTCATTCCTTCCAGCCAGCCCCATCACTCAGGGGTGTATGTCTGCCGTGCTAACAAACCCCAGACCAGGCAGTTCGTTACAGCTGCAGCTGAGCTCCGGGTCCTTGGTGAGTAGAGAGCAGGATAAATGCTCCAGGTAGAAACGCTGGCCAGGTAGCTGTGGATTACCTGGACTGACATCCAGGAGATCCCCAAGAAGTTGAGTTTGTGACCCATGCTGGGTAAGATGGGAGCCAGATTAGAGGCAGGAGGCCCTGGGTTGGAACACCTCTTGGTGGGAGTGTCACCTCTTTAATTTGGGGTTTTGTTCCTTGTATTTACTGAACCGTTTTATGCCTTATTCTTGTTCTCCAGGGTTCCCCCATGGAAATCTGTATCAGCAATTAACTTTCAGTATCGTGGAAGCCAGCAGGGAGAACAGCCTAGGATCAGGGAACGCAGCACATGATTGATAACAGAATTTATTTTTCCTTTTGGACAGAGTCTAAATTAAGCCTCTAGAGTCTGCCTGGCAAATCCTATCTTGTAAGCAAAGCTGCTACTGAATAAAACATAGCACTGAGTGGGGAGGAGAAGGGATTTACTTTGCTATCTTTTCCTCCTCCTTCCTGCATTAATTTGTCCTCTCTCTTCCCAGCTCCACCAAGCATCTCCCAGGCTCCTGAAACCATCTCACGCACCCGGGCCAGCACAGCCCGGTTTGTCTGCAAGGCGGAGGGCGAGCCAGCCCCAGCCATTCACTGGCTGAAGAACGGCGAGGCCATCCTCTCCAACGGGCGGGTGAAGGTGCAGAGCAGCGGGAGCCTCGTGATCAATCAGATCGGGTTGGAGGATGCTGGCTACTATCAGTGCGTGGCTGAGAACAGCTTGGGCATGGCTTGTGCCACTGCCAAGCTCTCAGTGATCGTGCGGGAGGGTTTGCCCAGCGCTCCCAAGAAGGTGTCAGCCGTGTCCCTCTCCAGCACCACAGTCCTTGTGTCCTGGGAGCGGCCAGAGTACAACAGCGAGCAGATCATTGGCTTCTCGTTACATTACCAGCGGGCTGTGGGTAGGTGTTATCTGCCTGTGCAACACAGCTGTGTTGCAGGTACAAGACACAAGGCACAGGTTGACTTTCTTTCCCAGCTAGTGACAAGTGTGAGGCAATTCCAGTTAGTTTAGCCCTTTTCATTGCAGGTAAAGGAATTTTCTCTTGGAGTCAGCATCAGCCTGTGACAGTGCCTGTGGATTAGCTGACATATACTAACTTGTTGACCCGCAGTAGCGTATCCACATAGCTAAGTTGTCTGGATTCTAGTGGGACCAGGCACTTCTGGAAATTTATTTCTGTTCTTTATTTTTTCCTCCAACACATTGATTTTATATGCAAAGGGTATGATTATTAATGGCGATATTAAATAGCTACATTGTGTACAGGGGTAATCACTAAATTATTCACACCCAGAATCTGAAGTGAAGCACTTGGATCTCTTGGGGTCTGTCTTCCCAAACAGCCAGCAAACCAATACTCTTGCTGAACTGTTGCCAGAGCTCCTCTGAAAATTAAGCTGCTAACTTCAGCTGCCTTAGCATGTATTAAAGAGTTTGAGTCAAAATGGAGATGTTAACATTGAGGCATTGAATGTTTCTGCCCAAAGAGTTCACATAAGAGATGGGGTTTGTGCAGGTGCTGGGGAAATTGGAGAAGACATAGTGATTTTTAAGGTGGATTTACACTATGGACCTTGTGAGTTAAGTGATTTTTCGAGGAGTGTCTTGGCAGTTCACTGACCTGCTGATCAGTGTTTCCTTGGCTCTAGGAACAGATAACGTGGAATACCAGTTTGCTGTCAATAATGATACCACTGAGCTGCAAGTCAAGGACCTAGAACCCAATACCAACTATGTGTTCTACGTTGTTGCGTATTCTCAGCTCGGAGCCAGCCGGACGTCCTCTTCCATCATTGTTCAGACCCTGGAGGACGGTGCGTTTAAATTAGATGGGTACTGGTGCCTAAAAAATGTTCTTGGCCTGTTTCATGGTGAGCATTGAATATGCTATGGAGAATAGTATCAGCTCCTAGAAAACTAAACCTGCTACTCCTACAGCTTCTTGCCAGAAGCCCTTTCAAAAAAAACAAACAACAAACCAACCAAAACCAAAGCACCCTGGTCTGATCATCAGCTTGGGTGATGAAGAGAATGAAAATGATCTCACTGACACTGGGGCCCATGAGAATCCTTTGGAAACTGCAGTCAGCTCCTCTGGGCTTTCACCTAGCTAATGTGATATTGCTCCAAACTTGACTCTGGGCCAGACTTGATTTCAGCTCCGAAGAAGGACATCTATTGCAATTTGTAGGGTTGGGAGCAGCCTTGAGGTTGTATCCTTTAAGAGCCAGTAGTTTGTGTTGATTTTACCATTTATCACGTAGCATTTTGCGAGCAGTAAAGGCAGAGTGCCAGAAGGACAGCTGCCCAGCTGGGGAGGACATGTGCAGCTTTCAACAGACTGCAGGACAGAGGCATGAAGCGATGGTTTTGGCAGACCTTGTGCAAGCCCCTGCTATGCTGCAGGGTGCATTATGTGCTTTTAATATTCCTGACATAGTGAACTGCGTGGTCCCACGTGTATGTGTCTGAAGCCTGAAAAGCTGAGTTGAAAGCATGAAAGCTGCCTGCAGCACAGAGCTGTGATTCTCGTGGGAATGGAGATTCCCGGACTGAAGTCTGGATCTATGAGCCATTTCCTTTAGTGTCTCCTTCGTGCTCCACAGTACAGCATGGGCCAATTAGCTGGTCTGTGCTAACCTGCCCAGTTTGCAGTGGACGCGGGGTCACTTACATTTTGCTTCCCTAAAGGGTAATGTGGTGTGGCCAGCAGGCTCCGATCGGCCTGTTCAAGCTGAGCAGCCCACCGTCTCCCCTCCCCAGACACCCTGCCGATGATCTGAGCTGTTGAAGAGCTGCGGGGTATTGGTTCCCCCCATGACAGACAGCATGTCACCAGTGGCTGCGCAGGGCCAAGACCAGGTAGTGGCCTCCAGCCAACTGAGAGAGCTGGCAGAGATGTGTTGAGGTCCTGTCCCGGTCTTTGCTGACTTCCCATTGTTGCTTCTGCCCAGTTCCTAGTGCTGCCCCTCAGCTGTCCCTGTCAAGCATGACTCCTGGTGACATCCGTGTGACATGGCTGCCTCCTCCTCCAGAGCTGAGTAATGGCAAGATAACGAAGTACAAGATCGACTACTGCACCCTCAAGGAAGGTGAGGGAAACACCATTTGGGGATGGTTGTGTCTTCTGCTCCAGCAGTGTTAACAGCATGTCACGTCAAGCGGAGGCGGTGTGAGGCTGAAAATGGAGGGACCCCTTTTTACCCAAGGGAGAACAGCCTTCTCTTAGCCTGGCTGTGCTGTTGGTGGTCACAGCAGTGCCGGTGCTGTGCTACTTCACGCTACTTAGAGGTGCCTTTTTCTGTGATTGTGGAGGAGCCTGTGTCCCCAGGGGAATGGCCTGATGCTTGTGTATTTGTGCTGCCCCATGAATGTCTGCATGAGCAATCCTTTGGTGCTATCTGCACGGTGTGTTTTGGGGGAAGAGCTTTATGCTGGTTGAGGAATGCATTTGATTCCTTTAAAATGGAGTCTAATGAAAGTAATCCTTGTGGAAAAAAAGCAAGTATCCTGGCCAGGCTGTGTCGCTGTATTGCTGAGTTTTATCTGGTTTTATTTATATTGTCAGACACTCGTAAGAAGCCTTCAGCGGGGATGGTAACGTTTCCCTATGCTGGATGCGGCTGTTCCAATTCCATGGGTGCTTGCTTTGCAAATCCTTTTGGGTATTTGCTCTTAAAACCGTCAAAGCTCTGCAGCTTCACACTTCCCAGGGTCATGATTCTTACTAAGAGAAGAATGGAGAGTGTGATGAAGTGCTGGACACGTTCCCATGTGTTTGATCTGGATTAGTAGTCTGCGCTGTGACTCCTGGCTCTTGGTTTTTTGCTCTGAGCCTGCACGTGGCTCTGTGGCATCGTAAAACCTTGGAAATGTTTGCAGTCTAGGAATCACACTCAGCAATATGCTGTTACATAGCGGGGACAGTGCTCCCAGCTGAGTTTACGCCAGGTGAAGCTGAAAAGCAAGACCTCTGCATTCACCAAACAGGCAATATGAATCGTCAGCAAGACCAATTAGTTGTTACAGTGAAAATTCCAGACCATTCTCAGTTTAAACTTCCTGTTATGTCCCTTATGAACTTGGGTGGGCTGAAGAGGGAACGATAAAACCTCAGTCTGGCATGGGTGAAGGTGTGAATTTTGCAGAAAGCAGGGCTGCTGGACAGTTCTGGTTCAAATTAAAGTGAGGATTTAAATACAGCAATGAGCAACACCAGAACGTACCATTAGCTACCATCAGCTGTGCTCATGTTCTGCCATAACATCATCAGCAGCAAGGTTTCTGACAGCTCCCCTCCAGGCAGGCTCAGTGGTGCTGAAGGCAACCTGCAGGTTTGAATGTGATGAAGGGGGTTGTCAGTCAGGATATCAGCTCTGCCTAGTCTTTAGTTCTAGTTTTTCCTGGTGGTATGAGATTGCACTGGGCAAAGCCAAGCCAGCCCAGGGTGTGCAGACTATGTGGGGGTAGCTAGGCTTTTTGGCTGCTCAGTTGTATTTTCCTTTGACTGGGAAAACCAGGTTTTCAATGGTGTCACCTTGGTTCCAGCAGATCAGGTTACCTCCATTGAAGTGGGTGGAAATGAGACACAAATCACTCTCTACTCTCTCCATCCCAACAAAGTATACAAAGTTCGCATCGCAGCCAGCACCAGCGTGGGCTATGGGGCCCCTTCTGAGTGGACCCAGCATCGGACTCCTGACAGAGACAACCAAACGCATGGTAGGAGGCTGGGTGCTGCCTGGGATTTGGGACGGGGTTTGCAGGATGTTGGGGAGCTTGAGGCATGATCGGAGATGTGTGCTTTCGTTAGGGAATTATAACCATTGGTTTTGGTTAGACCAAAGTACCCACCTTTATCTTTCTGTTGAGCAGCCCCTGTATGTTGGGGCTCTGAGCAACCTGGTCTAGTTGAAGATGTCCCTGCTCATTGCAGGGGGGTTGGACTAAACCCTTAAAGGTCCCTTCCAACCCAAACTATTCTATGATTTTATGTCTTACTGCTTGCCTGGGTAGTTGGTCTTTCCTCTCTCCATGTGCAGCTGTGAAAATTCTTTAAAAAGAAAGTAACATACAAACAAAAAACCCAAACCCAATGTTATGACATTTGGGAGTGGATAGACAATTCTGCCAAACAGAGCTGAGCCCAAGCCAGACTCCAGCAGTGGTTAAAGGTGGTGTTATCTCAGAATACATTGAAAAATTCCCATAGTGGCTTTGTGACATTTTTTCCTGTACCACCTGGTTGGTAAAGTCAACGGTAGAGCATAATTGTACCACTCTGTCAGACAGTGGAGACATACCGCTCACAAGACAGCCTCTCCTCATACCCCTCCCTCATTGCCGAGGACAGGGAGGATTCACTAAAGCAGGGAAATGGAGACAAGTGGCTGAACATTTTTCTCTTGTCTTGTTCTTCTAGTTCCATTTGCCCCGACAGAATTAAAAGTCCGAGCGAAGATGGAGTCTCTCCTGATAACGTGGCAGCCCCCAGCCAACCATGCCCAGATATCTGGCTACAAGCTCTACTACCGAGAAGTGGGACCAGAGGAGTCCAGTGATGAAAGTCCTTTGGATGGTGCTGAAGATGAGAGCTGGGATGTAGGACCGATAAAACTAAAGAAGAAAGTGAAGCAGTATGAGCTGACTCGACTAGGTTAGCTGGTTACATCTTCTTAGCAGTTGGTGTGGAAGCCCAGGGTCTGTCGCTTGCACTTTGTAGCAGTCTCGGGATGCTTCCAAGAGGCTCTGTTATCTGCTTGGCTGTAGATACATAGGACCAGGACCATGTGAGCTGAAGTTTAAGAGCACCCAAAATCATTTCTGGACTGGGGCCCTTGGGACTTGTTCTAAGCAGAGCTTAAAACACAGAAATTTCTGACACCAGTGTAGCCCGGATAGTATTTTTAATCAAGGGCTACTAATATACTTAGTATACGCTAATAAGTGGATCTGAATCAATTAGTGTTTTTTTTATTGTGTCACTATAAAGAGTGCCTAGATTAAAATCTCCAGTCAGGACAATGATTTCTCCTTCCCTGTGTATTTCTAAGAAGCTCCATAATTGCATGCTATTTGAAATCTCTCTGTATTAAAATGCAGAGATGGGTTAATTCACAGCATGCAAATTTTGGGTCAGTATTCTCTTCCACCACCCCCTAAGGGAAAAGGGATAGAAGAGTGAGTGTCCATGGCTGGAGAACAAGTCTGCACCACAGTCAGATGTGCCTGCCTGGCTAACTGCGCTTGCCGTTTCCCATGAGGAGTTATGTTTCTAACATCTGATCGTACCAATTAGTTGATTTGCCCATTGATACAGGATGGAGAGAGAGAAGAGAGTCATGGCAGATGCATCCTTGAAACAGGATTCTACTTCTTAGAGTTCTTCCATCCCCCACTTCATGCTTCATCCCTGTTACTGCCCAGTGAGCTGAGACTGCAGGGCGAGTGTTTCTTGTGCCGGTTCATCTTACACGTCTAGCATATATATTATGCGTGGTGTAAAGGTCAGGCTGCAGCACCTGGAAAGACAGTTTGTGTCATCGCTAAGTAGGTTTCCAGCTATGTTGCAGCCATCGTGCCACAGAAAGGGTGTTAACAGTTATGAGTTTCTCTGAAGAATTTAGGTCTGTAATTATTGCACTGAGGAAACCACATGTGAACATCATCACGCGCTGCACTAACCACTGGCAAGGCAGTTAGCAGAGGGACTCGGGAGTGGGCTGAATTGGTTCCAAATGCTCTGGCACGATGATGGTGAGAAGGCAGCTTGTTCTTCTGTAATTACTTCCTTAAATTTGGGCATCCGTCAAGCCCTAATGGTTTCCTTATGATTTGGCGGTTGTATATCGGCTATCATTGTGTCAGGAAGAGAGTCTCGGGTTTCTTCCAGCCGTGAATGTTCTCTTTTCTCCCCCTTGCACTGTTGAATGATGTGCTCTTGCACGCGTACGGTAAAGGGAAGGGGTCAGGAATCTGGCTGTGCTGAGAAAGGCAGGGGGTCTGGACATGAAACAAGGAGGAGTGGTTGGGATTTAGAAGGGTTTAGTTTTATGACAGGGAGCTACCCTGCGCAGGTACTTACATCTGCATTAGAGGTCTTGTAGGCAGAGCGGGTAGCAGTCTCAGGAAAGGTTGGCAGCCTTAACGTGATCTATGCTGCTGCACATTGGCTGATTGGGAATCAGCTGGGGGGATTTCTCAGCTCATGGATGTCTGCCTGGGAAGCACAACAGTGGAAACCTCTCCTAAGATCCCTCTGTAAAAACAAACAAACAAAATATCCAACACTGTCTCTTGGGAGTATCTCGACGTCAGGGTAAGGGGGCTGCATGTGGTGAACAGTGCTGTCTTGTGGGAGAGTGAGATTTGCGCAGGCTGGCCCATGGGAGGTGGGCTGTTGAAGAGGTGTCATGGCTGAAACTACAAATTGGGTCAAGAGCCTGAAGACATAAGGTGTCAGGAAATCCCAGGGTTAGGCACTGGGAATACAAGGCTGTAGCTCAGACACGGTTGCATACCGTCTCAGTGCAAACAAGGTCTGCGTTCCCCATTGGAGGCTACATACTGCTGCAGCACAGTCACTAAACGGCCCTTAGCTCCACGTCGCCGCAGTGTCAGTGAAGCCAACGGTCTGCCTCTTGTCTTGGTTTGAGGTGTGGCCTGAGAGATAAAACTCCTGTCCCGCTGCTTGTTCCTGCATAGCTTGATTTTGATTTCCTGATTTTCCCTGTTTTTTTTTTTTTTCCAGGAGCACAACAGGGCAAGAGGGGAAGCACTTTGTGGGGAGACAGCTCCTTTCGAGGCATGCCTCAGACAGGGGTGGATGGGTGTGCCGAAAGCAGCTTTGGACAGAGCTTCTTGAGCACAGTTACTCTTTATTCACAGCGATAGCACAACTATTACACCAGCAAAGAGCCCTGCCCACATTTCTCTCCCCTAGTTTCCTGTAACATCAGGCTGTGTTTTACGCTGCAGTAAGGGTCCTTGTGCTGGTCTGGTGCAAGATTCTCGTTTTGTCTTCTCTTGCACTGGCTGGTCCTGCTACTAAAATGGTGCCAGCTTTGTCCACCACCTCTTCTTTATCCTGCAGGCTTCCTCATCTTTTGCCTTACCCTCAACATCTGGCTTCTTGACTTTGCCTTTGGTAATGTCCCAGCTACCTCTATTTGAGCTGTCTGAAATAAAAAAAGACTTTTCTCCCATGCTCGTGCTAACCTCTGGAGCAAACCATGTCTCCTTAGAGTGATATCGCTAATGACACACCTTGTATCTTGCCTGAGAGTTATGTGCTGAAATGCTGTGAGAGAGGTGGGCAGCTGTTCAAAGGCACATAAGAAATAACAGCAATTTCATGAGCCCACAAAATCAAAAGGAAGCTGTCCTGAATCACCAGGAGGGCTTTTCCCTGAGAAATTCTCATTCAGTTCCATCTACGTTCTAGCAGTTAGTCTCTGTAATGGTGTGCGACTACAAGGGCCGTAATTTACATGAAAAATAAAGGGTAAGGATCTGATCCTGTCTTTCACATTCCCATTCCTCTTGGAGTGATTCCTTGGAGATCAGGGTATTTTCCCACTTACAGAAAAGTATGGCGTATAGCATCTGGCCAACATGAACACCTTGAAAAACTGAATAAAACAATATATTTAGCATATTGGATATATTACGCAGTCATCCAGATTAGTGATTTGAAATGATTTGGACGAGATTATTCTGCTTATATTTAATGTATGATGGAATGCAGTGAAATACATCTGTTTTCATGCTGCCTACTAGCTTCTTGACAGCTTGATAGAGCTTTATGTCTGCATGTTCTAAGAGCTTGAACATCTGGGCCTGTGTATAAAAATTGAAGCCAAGCCTCTGACTGAGAAATCCAAAATAACCCTATTTTCAGAATGTGAATTGCTTGATCTTGTAGTAGAGCTCCTCTGGCTTCACGTGTAACTGGCTGCTGTATTGATCTTACCCAGGGATGGAGATGGAGGACTTGTCCTTTCCTTCACTTCATTCTCCAACAGGAGCTGCCCACAGCTGCATCACATCTGTGAGCTCTTCCTCATCATTTTGGATCGCATCATCCACGATGAGCTCGTGTCCCAGTGAAGCCCAGCCAAATGCTCAGGCAGGAGGCGGAGTGTGTGTGCTGGCGAGAGACAGGCTGTGGGGTTCTTTTTTCCACGAAGCCCGTGGTCCCAGCTGTTTGGAAGTTGAGTGCCCTTTGGTCTCATCCCCCTTGTGTGGGTTTGAAATGTTTTCCTGTGGCTGGAGAGTGTGGAAATGCAGATTAGGCTGCCTTGGAGGCAGACAAAACTCTGTTTGCTTTTGGGATTCTTTCGGGGAGAAAAATGTGGCTGAACTGTTTTTATATTCTGAGCGTGAACATGTGTTGTGGAGCAGAGAAAGCCTTTGGTAATTGGTACCATTAGCCTCTGGGAGCTTAATCAGTGCAGTAATAATAAAATTGGCATCAATAAGAAAGGTTTTATTCTGCTTACGTTGTCTGGCAAAGAGAGCAGTGGTCTATCAGGGCAGGGAATGAACAGGCACGTCCCAAATTAACAAACTTCATCAATGCGCTGCAGCCAAGGCAACCAAAGACAGTCTGGACTGCTCTCGCTGAGCTTCTGAATGGGCTGGCTGCTGAAGGGAGAAGCTGGCGAGTGTCTTACTTGAGAACTTTGTATCTCCCAAGTTGTTTCCTTGATTAAACATCTCCATTAAAAAAACCTCATATGCTACTTAACACAGCAGAGGAGTATTTCAGCTGATGAAAGGCTGGAGGAAAGAGGGAAGTGAATTTTGGACCAGGGCAGCACTGCTTGGAGACAGAGTGCAGTCCTGCAGCTCAGTTTGGGTCCAAGTGTGAGGTTCCCCATAGAGTGCATGGCTGTCTGATAGGAAGAGTGTGTCATGAGGACCCTCAGGTTCCTGTTGTGGGTTTTGTGTGCGCTGTTGCTTTTCTAATTGCAAATCAAGAAGCTCTGCTGTGGAGGCAAAATAGTCGCCATACAAGAAAAGCTGCCAGTGACTTAACAGGGCGTGTGAGGACTTGCTGGAAGGAAGATCCTCACAGCAATGAATAAATCAGAAAGGACTTTAGAAATGGGAGGTGCATTTTGGAGAGGAGAGGATGTCCTCACTCCTCAAGAATGAACAATGCAGTGCATCCACTTCCATGGGGGAGAGAGAGGAGTAATCATGCATAGGTTTCTTTAGGAGTTTGCAAGGGAGAAGGATCAGGAGATCCTGAGATGATGTGCTACAGGCCCTGACACTGGTTAACCCTTGGTGGCTGGGCCAAGTCCGTTTGTTGCGGATAATTTCTGTAAAAAGTGAGGGGAGAACTAGAGAGTAGCTGTGATGATACATGCACCAGTTACGAGACAGTATTTGAATGTGGAAAGCCTGTAAGTGGAAGGGGGGACTCCCTGCTGTATTTTAGCAAATACAACTCCGTTCAACCTACTTTCTTGGATAGCGAGAAAAGCTGGTCAGATCAAAGAAAACATGTCTAACTGGGGAGGGTTGGTAACAAAAATAACCCCAGACAAAACCTGATTGATTTTTCCAGCTCCTGGGAAACTCTATGAGCTGAAGCTGGTGGCATTCAATAAGCACGAAGATGGTTATGCAGCGGTTTGGAAGGGCAAAACAGAAAAGGCACCTGCAACAGCAGTAGGTGAGGAATGCCCTTCATTTGTTGTCTGTCTCTTCTGTTTGGCATGTGGCTTCAAAGGAAGGGTAGAGGTCAAGTTACAGAAGATAAACTTGAAGAAGGACAATACGAAAATGGGGAAGGTCCCAATATAAGGAAACTCCCTTTGACAGTCATTGCAAATTGCATTGGAGGAATTACCTTGGGAAGGAGAGAAAGGAGCAAAATATCCCCCTTCTCATTAGGGTTGTTCTTATACTGGGTGTGGATGGCCTTCACTATGTTCTCTTTGACCCCGTTAGTGGCTCGGGAATGGTCTTGGAAATGCCAAATAACCTGGGTTTCATCTCTTACGTTATAAAGATTCGAGAACGTGAATTAGAAGCATGCCAGGCTTTTTGCAGTATTGTAAAGAAAGTAAAAGCTCTGAAGACCTAGGCTCCGTTCTCAGCTCTGCCAGTCTGTTGTGGGATTGTGAACAACCTGGGCTCCTCCTTGCCCTGGTGTGGGCCTGTCAGGTGGGTAGCCTTGAAGCTGGCCTCCTGTGCTCCACAGTAGTACACCACCACCTTGGTGCAGGGATCCTCATTGTGATCTTTCCCACACATGAGGAAAAGCGTGAACCGCCGCATGCACAGAAGGGCTAAGCCGGGCATAGGCTTACGCTGGAGGCCAGCATATTGGTGCAGGCTTCACAACCTAGGCCTGTCTTATTCTGTGTTTTCTGTGTCCGTGATGGCTGTCCCTTGCCTTACCGTCATGTACGTCTCCACATCTCTTTTCTCTTTTTGTCTTGCACCATAGATCCCCCTGTGCAGAAGGGTCCTCCGCTGCCTCCAGTCCAAGTCTATGCAGAGTCCAATAGCTCAACTTCCATATGGCTCAGATGGAAGAAACCTGACTTCACAACAGTGAAAATTGTCAACTACACCGTGCGCTTCAGCCCCTGGGGCCTGAAAAACGCCTCTCTTGTTACATACTACACAAGGTAAAGAGGGATGCTAAGAGTTCATCTGCCATGTATTGCTCGTGTCAGGAATAAACACAGGGCAGGAGGAACCTGCATGAAATTCCAGTACTGAGAAAAATCCTGGGTGTTTCACATGCTGTAAACGTCTGCCTTGGTCACAGATACATTCAGAACTGCTGAAATGTGGCACTGGGACTTGTCTATGACTTGAATACCAAGGGATCATTTACTGGCTGGTCTCTGCATCTTTTCTGCTCTGATTGGACCTTAGATGCTTGTTTCCCTGTTAATAACATAGTCGGGGCAATTACAGTCTCAAAGCATTTATAATTTGTGAGATGGTCCTCACAAGTTTGATTTAAAAATTGCTAGAGTTTAAGCAGTTACAATAATTTGGGGATGTATTTTAAATCTGGATTCCGGTGCAGGTTTTCAGCCTATAACCAGGCTGTGTTTTCAAGCTTTTTTCTGGAAGTACATCAGAAATGGTCCTGGAGGCTGGGAACCTAATTTCCTCTGTGTCTGGGAGCTGAGTGCTCTTGCATTCACATGACTGCAGGAGATGAAGCTTTAGGTGAAAAATCAAATACTGTATGAGTTAGGATAATCTCTTACAGTGTTCCTGGTAAGGTGTCAAGGTGACAGTGGGTGGGAGAACCATCTAGTGTTCACGGCTTTGTGAATGTGTCCTCTTTTGGCAGCTCGGATGAAGACATTCTCATTAGTGGGTTGAAGCCCTACACCAGGTATGAGTTTGCCGTGCAGTCCAATGGTGTTGGCATCGATGGGCCCTTCGGCAGCGTGGTGGAACGGTTCACCCTTCCTGACCGTGAGCATTTGTGGGAATTGAATCCTGATTTCTCCTGGCTGTCCCTGAATCTCTATCAAATCCCTTGTAATGTGCCCCTGAGAGATGTGATCTCAGATCACCTCTAAACTATGATGCTCCAGAATACATGCTGAGAGCAGCTAAGTGTCCTGGTGGCTTTCCCAAGTCCATTAAAGGAGTGCTGCTTTGTAAACAGAGAGGAGCATATAAAGAGAATTGGGGCAACGATTGCTGTTACTGTGGGGTTGCCTCTGGGTTCAGAGAAGTCCTGCTTGTTAGAGAGAGCTGATAATGCATCGCTTAAGCGCTAGGTCCTCCCCAGTGCTGAATGTCACTGCCAGAACAAGAGTGCCTGGTCCAGCTTGATTTTCTAATAAGACCTCCACCTCTTAGCTTCAGGCCTGGTGAAGGCTGGGGGGCAGAGATGATCCCAGGAGCTGCAGTGGGTTAGCTCCTTTACTTTGTGACAGCTTCTCCAGTATTCAGCTTCACAGAGCAGCAGTGATGGCCTTTGGAGGTGTTGTGTGTCCTGCCCCTAGCTGGGACTAGTTGTGGTGCAAGCAGGGCTTTGGGGAAGATGGAGAAGAAAGCAATAAGGAGCGAGGGTGTGCTGGGAATATTCTCTCAAAGATGAGCAGTGTTGCACAGCCTCAAACTGAGCTGCATGTCTTCGTCAGCGCTGTCACGTTTCCCTTGGCTGGTTGGCCATGATGCATAAATCCTGCCCTGTATTGGGCTCAGCAGCCTCCTCTCTGCACTCTCCACAGCTTGTTTGGATGAGGTGTCTGGCCACCCAGGTTGCCCGTCATTTCATGCTTGCAAACGTGGCTGTGGCACCACAGAGAAGGATTCAGAGAAGGCACAGAGCAGTTGTCATGCCCTGCAGGTTGAATGCTGTCCTTCTCTTTCCTGCTGTTCATGCTGGGTCTTCACTTGTCTCTGCCAGGTCCCTCGACTCCTCCATCTGACTTGCGGCTGCACCCGCTCAACCCCTACGCTGTCCAGGTGCACTGGTGCCCCCCTGCTGAGCCCAACGGCATCATTGTGGAGTACCTCATCCTGTATAACGCCAACAACACACAGCCTGATGACATGTGGACCTTGCTGACGCGAGAAGGTGAGCCTCCTCGAGGTACTGTAATACCTCACCAGGTCCTCCTCCTCCTGCTTTCTTCCCTGCCTACAGAGCCCTGGTTGGTCAGTCCTGCTACCCTGATTTTTGCCTCACTTTGAGCACGTACAAATAAACATTCAAAAGCTCATGCTGCCAGCTTTCTTGGAGCATATGCTGGGCCTTGCTCCTGGTCATATAGGAGAGTCCAGGGACATGACTACTGAGAGACATGAAATCATATGTGTGTAGGGCTGAAATAGCCATTATCATCCAGCAAACATCATGCAGATACAGGCTGGCAGCCAGTAATACCCAGGGGAACATATGCCAGCAACACCACGTGCTCTTTAAGCAGCAAGTTCATTAATACCGAAGAGGTGTATGAATTACCTCTTAGAGCTCATGACACCAAATCCCTCACTTCTGAGGGTCCAACAGAATTCCACTGCTGTTTTGCTGCAGCCTCTGAATACTCTTGAAACTGCACATTTGAAACCTCTTTTGACTTGCTTTTGATCAGGAAATATCTTCAGCACTGAAGTGCATGGCCTGGAAAGTGATACCAGATACTTCTTCAAGATGGGAGCAAAGACAGTCGTGGGATCTGGTCCCTATTCAAACGTTAAGGATGTGCATACCCTCCGGGAGAAGTTGTCTGGTACGAATTTCCCCTTTGTCCTGGTGCAGGAAGCGAGTTGCGTTGCTGAAGACCGCGATTTGTCAGCAGTGGCATTTCTGTTTGCCAAGCAATTGCCTGATGTCACCACGCAGGATGTGAGATATGACTGTGTGTAGGCCAGTGCAGAGGATCATGGCAGAGTCCTCAGATGTGCAGCTCCACAGGCCTCAGGCAGCTCCAGAACCCATCCCACAGCTGAACTTCATCTCTCTTGCCCATCCTAGCTCCTATGGAAGGGCACATGCAACCTACATCTTGCTGCCTTTCTGTTAGGCCTGTGTAGCATGAAATTAATGAATGTGCATAGGTGCCAATTTGCTTTAAGCTGCTCTAAATTGTCACTGCCAAGTAACCTTCTTCCTTTATGAGTATAGAGACATCACCTATTGGTTTTAGGGAAGCTGGTGCTTCTCTGAACATAAGACACTTTGTAGCTTCTTCCTGCTAGCAGCTGAAATGATGTATCTGTCCTTCCCCTACTAGATGTTCTGGATATCCACTCTGTCACGGGAATCATTGTGGGAGTCTGCCTGGGGCTGCTCTGCATACTCTTCTGCATGTGTGCAAGCTTCCGCAACAGCAAGCAGAGGTAGGTGTCACCTCGTCTTTGCAGGAGGTAAAGGAGGCTGGGTGGAAGAAGACAAAATACACTGTGAGCTGCTTCCCTGTGTTCAGCTGGGCTGTTTGGGATGCGGTGTATGACATCAGTTAATACAAAGATTGAGTCTTGGGAGTGCTAGCTGGCTAAGGAACATATTTAGTATAGTCTTTTCACTGACTTATTTTCTCAGTAGTTTCTCTTTAATTTGCATTGTTAAACCAACAGCGTTTTTTTCAGAGAAAGAAAGAAAAAAAAAAAAACAAAAACCAAGAAAAGGGAAAAACCACTATTTGCCAGATTATTACCTGTGTCTGTTAGTGTGGGCAGTATTTTGCTTCTGAGGTTGGACAGCTCTAAGGATGTTTGGAAAGGGTTTGTTAACTTCCAGTTGAGAAAATGATGAAAGACTTCCCAGTGAGTGACAGGCTGGTTTAAGGAGGATTGGACTCAGCCCAAAGCCCCCTGCTATCCAGGGGTCTGAATCCAGCCACAAGCATTTGGAAAGACCGTGATCGGAAACCAGCTTAGTTGTTGGGAAGAGCTTTGAGCTGGCGGCAGATCTCAAGACTAGGAGCAAGCAACTTCTGAAGCCTCATCCTAATGTGGCCACCAAACTTTTCTGTCCTGTTGCATCTCTTATCTGTAAAGCAGAGATGACAGGAGTGACACAACTCTCCATGGGCAGGGGTTAGAGAGCGCTTTCTCTAGTGCTGAGACTTGTGTTGCCTGCTGCCCTTGTGATCCACTGGCGAGCGGAGGGCTTTGCATCCAGCACCATGCTTTGTATGAGCTTTAGGATTAGTGAAGGTGGTGAAGTGATGCATCTCGGGGGAGGCTACTGCAGTGAAAGCTGTTACAGTAGGATGTGGATAGAGGATTCCCATCTTCAGGAGCGTCAGGGCAGGGGCTTGGGCCTGGTTGCGTCCACAAGGACAGGCTGAGTGGCCCAGAGGGGATCACTTTGTCTGGCAGTCCATGGCTGTTTGAGACAGAGGAAAGTGAGGCTCATGAGAGATGTCAGCTCTTGCTTATTTTCCCTCAGGGAGGCCCTGCCAGGCCTGGATTCCCAGGCAGCCAGCAACCACACTTACTACCACCGGAGCAGGCAAGGGGTGGCAGCTCCCAGTGCCACCTTGGACTCACATGAGCTAGAGTCCCTCATGTCCCCACTCCCGGAGGATGCACCTGTGCCCCTGGGGGACATCACAGAACTGACAGAAGTGCACAGCCTCATCCACACGAGCCTCCCTGAGGACATCATCCATGGGAAGAGGAAGGTAAGGACCCATGCACGTGGTGACTGGGCTCCCACCCTAGGCAAGAGCCTTTGTTTGGTGTGTCGCTGCTGGGAAGCCAGGGTCTGATCCTGTCCTGGCTCTACAAAGTGCTGGTAGTCTTGGCTGCAGGCTGGTGCTGGGCAGCCATGCATTTGCCTCTCTGTAAAACTGACTGGCTCAGTCTTGGCTGTCAGATCTAAGTTTGGGATCCCCGTGCCATCTACCACCCTTTTTCATCTCCTGGGACAGTGACCCCTCATCCCCAGAGAAGCAGCTGCCAAACTCACTGCTGCAGAAAGCTGCACTATTCCTGTTGCTGAGGCATATAGATGGTGTGAGAATGTGTGGTGTCTAGAGTAGATGCTCTGCCTTCCAGGATATTTTTTTGCTTAGAGTAAAAGGAGCTTGTCCATAAATAGTGTGTTCACTGGAATACCCTTGAAGATACACAAGAGGTGAAATTGTATTTTATTTGTGAATCTTATTTTTTTTGAAGTAGTCTTTTCCTGCCCTGCTTGGTTTGCCTGACATTGCATTGTCTTTCATTCCTCCCTGCCCATTTCCTCTCTCAGTCTTGCCTGAAACATTTCATTCCATTAGGGAACCTTTAATTGGCCTAATTTAGTTAATCTGTTTATGTCTCTCTTTGTAGCCCAGGGAGAGCATGTAAACTAATTAGGAAGTTCAGTAAAACAAATGCATTGTGAGCGCATGGGATTTCACGTTTGCATCAACGATGTGCTTGTGTGTCACTGGAGGGAAGGTGAGTTCAGGATGCCTGGCTAACTGTGAGACCCGTCCTTGCTGCTCATGGCAGTGCAGGTATGGTCTTTTGGAAACGCGTCTTCTGCTGGCTTTAATAGTCCTGTGAGTTGAAGCCGTGCTTTTGGCCATCCCCAAGTGCTGTGGCAGATCAGCGTTCAGCTGAAGGAGAGGCAGTTTGCAGCCAAGCCGCATCTATGGATTTCGGTGGAATGTAGCTGCCTGTCTGGACCCAAGCCGAAGACTGTGAGGAATTTCCTACAGCTCTTTCTGTTAAATAAGGAACAAATGTTCTCAGTGATGGTGACTTACCCTGAGAACAGGTCGGTGTGGGAAGAAGTTCCCTCCCTTGGGAGGCCTTTCTGGGGGCAGCATATCCAGATTTCTCTTCCACAGCAGCAGTCCTGTCTGCAAAGGTTTACACAAAGATTTTAATGTGTGCAGAGCAGGGGCTGGAGAGGGCAGTGCCAAGGCCTGGTCGCTCGGGGCTTAGCCTGAGAGCTTGGGGCCCCCAGCGTCTGTTGCAGGGGCTGGCAGTGTCCAGCAGCAGAGTTATGTTCAGAGATCAGAGCTTCAGGGAGAGGGGCGATTCTGGCTGTAGTGTCTGCCTCCATAATTCGATGGGGAAAGGCCACTGAGAGTTAAATTCACTGAGGAAATTTGCCTGCAGAATAAAGAGCCTGTTTTTTTGATGGATGTGGATAGGGAAGCAAGGATCACTGAGGGGCAGCCACACAGCCCCCCGGAGAGCATTGTTGTCACCCGTGCGGACTGGTGAGGATGACCTGGCAGGTGAAGGAGAGCTGGAGTGGCAGCCGGGAGCAACAGGCTGTTGTTGCTGGGAGTGGGCACTGGAGGGAGATGTGCTCCCACGCAGGAGGCCCTGCTCCCTCCACTGCCCAGTTCCTCCTGGAAGTGCCACCTGAGCCAGCCCTGAGCACTGTTGCATCCTCTCTGTAGTGACATGTATAATCAAGGGTGAAAAGACTCAGACCAAAAACATCTTCATGCTGCAGTTGCCCAGAGGCCACGTGTCCGGATGGCCTGGATTTTACCTGGCTGGGCGGTCGAGGAGTTGGGCAGGTCTCATGATCGTGGCCAGACTGGTGCACACATGCCTGGTCCCCACAACAGATGTAAATCAGTCAGGTACAGTTGTGAATGTGTGCATCTCCCTGCTTGTAGGCAAAAAGCTACTAGGCAAGGCCCAGGAGTGGGTTGTAGGTTTCTTGGGTTGTCTTGTGTGCTGCAAATAGTTTTTTCCAGCAGCCATTTAAGCTAGGCTGCCAAAAACCCCCGGGGACCCTGCCTGGAACTGAGTGTTGCCGGGAGCTTTGTATCCTACAGTGACCAGCTGCCTTTGTTGCCTTCTCTTTTCTTTTCTCATGCTGTGTGTGGTTGGAGCTGTGAAAACCCATGGCAAGGAATGTGGTAGAGCCACAGGAAAGAGAAAATCCTTGTGGAAGGAAATTCCTGGTCCAGCCTGGGAAGGGGAAGCTCCCCAGGGTGCTCTGGGTTGGGTACTATCACTTGCAGTCCTAGTCAATAAAGAAAGGGAGTGAGAAATGTCTCAAGGATCCCTTTTATTTTTGTCATATCATGTTACCACAGAGCTCAGTATGTTGGCTGGGACAGACTCTTAGTCTGATGCTGCTGCCACTGTTGGGCAGGTTTGTATAGCTGTGATGCCAAGGAACTGGCAGCTGCAGGCCTTTGTGACCTCCAGTTGCCTGCTTGCCTCTCCGTCCTCAAGTTACGCTCCTGAAACCTGTTTTGTGTTGGTTGCGTGGCACTTGCCATTAGCAGTGGCAGTGATAGCTGGCACTATAGCATGATTTCACATGCTGGCTCATTACTTAGCATTTCAGGGATTATTCTTTATTGTTTTTATTCTTGTGGCAGCCCGAGGTTCCAGTGAAGATGTGCAAACACAAAGAAGGGACTGTCCCCGTGCCATTAGCAGTCAGAAGTGAGTGAATGTCAGTTTGCAGGTGTGGGGACTGGAGGACAGTGAGACCAAGGGCAGGAAGACTTTAACAACACTGAGATTTGAACTGACTCCTGCAAAGAATTGTGGGCAAGGGTTTTGAGAAGTCCCCTTGGTCGTTTTCAAGTCAAGATCGCCAGTTCCTTCAAACGTAGGGCCGTGATTCCTCTTGAGTTACAAGTAATGCTGGGGGGGTGCAGGATGGTGCAAGTGGAAGGTGGGACAGGACAGTCTTTGTGCTGCTGGACAGCCCACCGGAGCCTCCTGGCCACCCTGCCCCTGCTTGCAGGACAGCAAGGTGCTACTGCAGCTGAGCTGTCAGCTCGGGGCCCCTCTGGATTGCTGACAGCTCCATTAGGCAGGAGTACACTCAGCCATTTAGCGGGCCCTTTTCCTTCCTTTCTGTGTGTTTCCCAGTGGTCACACAGAAGGATTTGTAAATACACTGTCAAGTGATTTTCCTCTCTTACTCTCTTCCCCTTTCAAGTGACCCCCAGACTGATGCCCTCAGTAGCCCATGTTATAAATGACACCGTAATGCACAGGCTGTGGTGATGCAGCTCTGTTTCCCCTGACAGATGGACTGAGGATGATAAAATGGCTCTACTCCAGACATCTCTGTCACTGCTGCTTTTGGGCCAAGCAATTTAGGGGGTGGGGGGAGAATGTTAAAAAGCATCTGCTTTCCATGGAAGACTTCAGCTTTTCATTGAATGAAGCCAAACCCAAGTGTTTTGGCTTGGAAATGTTTGCTGTTGTGCTTCGTTGGAGGTTCGTTGGAGCTGGAACCTTCCTTGCCTGCTGCCCTTGCTCCTTCCCTGTGGGCCTCTTCCCTGTGGGGACTACGTTTCTTATGAAGCATCCCCATGACTCAGAGAGCAAAAGCTGCAATGCATCAGGGAACTTGGATCTACCCAGGTTGTTTGTCATTTTTGTGTTGAAATTTTTCTGCGTGGAAAAAAAGTCCCAGCGTTCTCTGAAAAGTCTTAGATGAGAGCTGTGCTCCCATTGATAGCTAGCAGAGATTCTCCTTTATCTGGTGGGGGCGAGGTCTGTGTTATGTTGCATCTTGTTTAGAGGCGCAGCTGCGGGCAGGGATGCCTCTATGTTTGCATGACATGGAGCTTTCCCACTCCCACCGGCTGCTGTGGTGCAATGCTGTTCAGCAATGAATCTTTTCTCTCTGCTATGACACCCTTAAAAGCTGGGCACATCTGAAATGTCCCCAGCCTTGTTTTGCACAGGATTTCAAGCTAGTTTAAATGACCATCCTCATAAAACAGGGAAGGTTTCAAGATCAACATTTCCTACATGTTCATTCTCAGCTCATATATTTGCATGAAATCATTACTTGTCACTGAAAAGGTAACATGATCTAGGCACATTTTTACCAGTCGGAGTTTCTATAAAAAGGCTAAAATAAAAGGCTTGTTTGCTTTGATAAGGATTTAGCTGTAATGGAAACACCTTTTATTGGAAGATGTTTTTATTAGTTTTCATTCTTGTGTTTCCAGTGAACTGACAAAGGGATTTGTCCCTCTTTAAATTAGTATTAGACTGACACTCCTTGCTTTCGTTATTCTATTGTAAACACAAGAGAACATTTCCTTGTCTTCCTTCAGCCATTCACTAGCCCCCCTCGAGCAGAAAGAAATAGTACCGTTTATTACACCAAAAGATACTGCTAAAAAAGCAGAGAAGCTTTCAGGCACACAAGACCTTCGTCAGGTCTGTGATGAAAACAGACCTAGAGTTAATTGCCGCTGCCCAACCTTAGAGACTAAGCCCCAAGAGGGATTTTTTTTTTTTTCCCTCTCAAACATAATGTGCTTGAACAACATGTGGGATATAGGCTATGTTGTGTGGCTGATGGTTTTTTCTGTTTGTTGAAAGTTGCAAACTGGTACAAAACAAGTTTGTTCTTCGTTGCAGCCAATTTCAGCCAGAGCTGAACAGGCTGTTCCCAGAGTCATCAAAACCTATGTAAACATGGCAGATTGACATTTCCGCTAACAGATGGTCCATTGGGGATTGCAGTAGAGCTGCCTGTTTCTTTCCACATTTTTTGGTATTCACAGGATGCCTGCAAGAAGGTTTTCAAGTTTGCTCTCTGTGTGTGTATGCGTATGATGCTCAGATCTTTCTGATGGCAAATACGCATGTAAGCATCTATAATAGGACACACATTTGTGTGCGTGTGTGCATATTTGTGTAGGTTCAATGCTGAAATTTCCAGGCAGTATTTGCTCAGTAACGTATGTTCCTTGGAAAAGGCACAGAAGCCATCAGTCAGCGATGTAGCTGCAGAAAGCCTTTCAGATGGCAGCAGAAGCAAATTGAATACGTTCCTTGAGTACTCGCATTTAGTGATATTCCTTATTGCGAGCTGTGTGTGATCGCTTGGTTGATTTCTTGCTATTAAAGTGTAGTTTAATGATTGTCCACTTAGAAAGGGAGCAACTGGGGAATGCTCTTGGCCTAGAATATGTTGTTGAGGATTGCAGAGAGGGGAATGGCAAAGACACTGCCTCCAGCATCCACTTCTAAATTAGTGAATGCTTGATACCCACAGCGCTGGGTTTGGACATCACTGTTCTGCAGGGTGCTGTCACATAAATGAGGCCCTTTACTACTTGTTTTCTTAAGGTTTGATCCTGAGGCAGTGGCTGAGCTCCTATGACTTGGGGTTGGTGCTGGGATGTAACGCTGCTCTGCCTCCTGCAAGGTGTTGAGCCCCTTGAGTCAGGGTGGACAGTGAGTGCTCAGGAAAGGCTCAGGGAGCCCTTCAGCGCATACATGAGCTCTTTAATGTGCCTTCTGCCAGCACCGACAGCACGAGGTAGCATTTGCTTCTTGCTAAATAGCTGACTTACGAATGCCTGGCTCACATACAACATCTGGTCATGTATTTCTACCTAATTTCCAGCCAGATGGACCAAGGCACGAGGAGGTCAAATGACTCACACAAGGTCAGGCTGATGTCAGAAATCTCCTTGCCATCTCGGCTGGACTCGTGCTACGTTGACTGTTGTTGGAATAGATCTGGCCTGTGTAAGTAGCATCCACATATGCAGAGCAGAAACCTGGGTTTCTCCTGCCTGACAGTGAGCAATAGGTAGTTAGTGGGTTTCAGTAGATGTACCGTATATCTTCACCCTACACAGCCATCATGCTCACACCACCAGTATTCTGTATGCGTATGCGCACGTGCACACTCGCAGTTGTGTCAGGTCAAGATTTTCTCTTCACTTCGGTCTTGCGTTGGCCTCTCACTTCTATCCAGGCAATGTGTAACATCTGTGAAACGAGCCCAGAGATAACTGGCTCATGTGGTCCTTAAATCTGAGCGCACATGTGTGTGTGTATATATGTGTATGTATGTGAGTCAGTAGCAAGGCTGAGCTCAGGTATATGCAGGACAGCCCAATAAAATCAAAAGCTGGAAAGAAAATACTTTTCTGCCTGTGAACTAATAGTCTGAGCTGTTAAATAACTTCAGCTCTTAAAGGCACACATTTCCCATACATAGAGGTGTGCATTCAACAGTTTATTGCAAGGGGAAGCTGAGAGAACCCAGAACAAATTGCGTTCAGCCCATATAATTTAATTAGATCTACAAACAAGGTAACACTGGTTGCCCAGGGGATTTAAAGCTGAGCTAAGAATTGCTTGGTGGTCTGTTGCAAAAAAAAAAAAAAAAAAAGAATTAAAAAAAAAAATAAAGCCCCCAGTTTTGTGCCTCTGTGTTGATGGGAAATGGCAGAGTGTTTACCCAAGCCGTGGCTTAGAGCAGGAAATCTGTCTGCACCGCAGAGCGAGCAGTTTAGCATTGTCTTCAGCTCTTACTGGAGCACACGTGCCAGTGCACACAGGTGAGGGTCCTTCTCCATGCTGCAGAGCATCGCTTGTGCCAAAGCAAATACTGTAATCGTTCAGCTCCAGATTTCTACCGTCCTTGTTCCTTTCCAGCTTTGCCGTATTTTTCAGTAGGCTCATAATGCTCTGGGCTGTTCGCAGCTTTGCAGGGAGTTGATTTCAGTGGACCTTTAAATGATTGCTTGTGCCATGATGTACCTGTTGGCCTCAAAATTTGAGAATCAGTGGAAGGCCCCTTATGCAACCAGTTGTGAACCATCTGGCAACTTTTATCCACTTGCTCTGCATCAGACCATGTAACAGAGCAATAAAGCCTGTTCTAATGCGGCGACTGTGTGAGTCCATTGCAGCGAGCATTTTTATTTTGATGCCATCAGAAGTATTCTCCACATTTAACTTGTGTCTTCTAACACCATGGTATTTTCCCAGCTTGCACTTTCCTTTTTCAGGCTGCTTCTCATTTCAGGTTTATGAGGATAAGAATCTGTATCTGTGATAATTGGATCTTTTCTCCTCCCACTTTTCTTCTGCAGTCTTCATGGAATAAATCAGCCAACCAGCCCTGGACAAACAGCATAGCCAGATACGGGGACACTATCACAAAAGAGCCTCTCTCTGCTGTGAACGGATCACTGAAGCTCCCTTCCAGCGCAGGACAGAAGCTTTTGTTACAAGCTCTGGTTTACGATGCCATGATGGTGTGTGTCTTTGGTCCTTTATTGACTTGTGTATTCTGACGTGTTTTTTCCATTTCTGTTCCCCATCTCCCTTTCTCCGTTTTGCAGCACAGGAGAAAATGTTTTCTTCTCTGAGCTAGCTTTAGCTGGCTGATCATGGGCTTTACTTTTTTTCCTGGGTATAGGAGTGTATGCCAGCAAGACTGATGGAATTTGAGTAAAAGCTGTTTGGTTTTTCCAAGCATCGCTCAAAGCTTCAGGTCTCCCCTGATCTTCTGTCTTGACTCCAGCCAGCCCTTGAGGGCCTATGCTGTGGGCTTGTTCTTTTGGTGATGGTCAAGTAGGGTCAGACAGCTCGGTTGTCAGCAGGGTTGTGGCAGTCTCGGTTCCAGAGGACCCGGAGCCAGGCACCAGCAGTCTGCATTGAGTCTTTGCTGTGGCCATGCAGCAAGCAGCCTGCTGAATGAGTTAGGAGCTGCAATGCTCAGCACAGTCATTAAGATCTATAGTGTGCTCGCCTGAAGGAGGAATTGCATTTTTGCCTGTAAAAGGAGTCAAAGATCAAGAGTTGAAACTCCTTCTCCAGACAGGGTAGAGCAATTTCCACTGCACTTGTCGTCTTTATGTGGGTGCATAGATTGGGAGGAAATCCTGTTTCTGATATTGCTTCATTGGAATAAATATGCACTCCTGTGTTTGGGAGGGTTTGTATAAGGATCGTGATGTCTGTGCCACAGTCTCAGCAAAGCAAGCTGACACCTGCTCAGAATGACTCTGTACCAGAAGATTTCTTTGGTTATTGCTTTAAAAAGTTCACCCCCACCCTCCACCCCAGCAAATACTTCTAAGTAACCTACCTATGTTTCCTTCCTAGATGGTAGTGTAAAAATCAATTATACACAGGATGTAATTAACGTTGTGGATAGAGTTAAGACAATGTTTTAAAACCCAACTACAGGGCACTGTTTACAGCACAGCTTACCCATCAGAGTTTTGTCAACAAAAGGAGAAAAGTGTTAAAATATGTAAATGATGCACAAAGTTGGCTTCAACAGAAAGCGCAAATTACACGTGGGATATCACTTCCATACTTTGAATTGTCTTCTTGCTACTAAATCACACTCAGCCCAGAATCTGACCGCTGATTGCCTAGAGAGCTCTTTGTGAATTTCCAAAATAATTTGCCTGTTAAATTATTGAATGATGATCTGGCAGAATGACCTGCTTGTTAGCCAGATTTGTGGAGACCTGTAGCCTGAACTCCACTTAAACACTGCGGAGGAAAACTGATTGTTTTCTTTCTGAATTAAAGTGCTTGAATTTACACCAACTTTTGCAAGCTGTGACCAGGGCTCTAATGAACAAACATTCTATGATATGTAGCCAAATTAAACCAGGAGAGTGAAGGGAGCTCTGGTATCTAATTGTGGGTCTATATCGTGAGCTGTCTCAGAAGCCAGTTTTCTAGAGTGCTGCCCACTCACCCTCTAGAAATCTGGCCCTTAATATGGAAACAGACTGGTGAGTGTTGAAAGTTGTGGTCTTTGACAGAGGCTTGGAGGAATGGTTGCTCCAGCCTGCCAAGAAACTGTGGGCAAATCACTTCACTCCCTTTGGACTTGCTTTCCCAAATGTAAAATAGGAATAATGATCCTGAGGTGATTTGAGATGCTTCTTAAGACTTCAGCTCTGAGAAACGTATCACAATAATGCTTAATAGAGGCATATGTACATCCCATTGCACTCTGTGGGATTAAAAAGAAATACATTTCAGCGCTTGGTTGGGTCACAGCCTCAATTATCTGAATTTCATTTACTTTACCTTTTTTTTTTTCCTTCTTATTTTTTCCCCTGTTTGAGAACAGAATGAAGCAAAGAAATGCCACCCGCCAGCCAGCCTCCATCGAGTGGAAGCAGAGGTCATTGTCCATTCTGATTTCTCAGCCTCTGACAGAGACTATGACTCCCAGCTGCACACCCTGGAGAGCGAAGAGACAGAAACCGAGGACCAGGAGCCTGAAGAGCTCCCCTCCGGAGAGCTGGCTCTTCCCGGCTCTTCCAGCACCCAGCAGGACACTAGCCAAGTGTTGGTGGACTGCATGGGCAATTCTGAGGTTCAGGCCCAGGACGAGCTGTTATGTATCGATAGAAAGACTAACAAAACAGAGGCCGTTTGCATCCGTGGGCTCACCAATGGCTTCCACAGGCACGGGGAAAGTCTGGATTCAGTGGAGAGCGGAGATTTGGACTCCATCCAGGAAGGCAGGGGGGATGTGCAGCCAGTCAAGTGCCAATCGCTTTCCACGGCTCCGGAGGAGGCCCCCCTCTGTAGTAACTCTGGTTTAACCAGTTCATCCTCAGCATCTGAGAACATGGCATGTGTCCACAATCATTAAAGAGTGAACTAATCTGATTTTGATCATGGGAGAGCTAGAAGCACTAGTAAGGGCCTGTCCCTGTGAGGTACTGCATGCCCTCGACTCACTGAGCCCAGCAGGAGCTAAGAAGGTGCAGCATCTCACCAGAACAGGATTTGGACCTGTCAGCTGTACATATTGCCTTCAAGAAATCAGTAGGTAGATTGGTAAGAGCCCACCTTCTTCCCGCTGAAGCTGATGAGTAACTTGGTTTTTGTGGGAGCAGGATTGAACCATCTGCCAAAGTCTGACGTGAAACCATGGCTAGAACAGAGCCTTCTGCGTTAGACTGGGACTGTCACTTCGCTGTAGTCCTCGAGGCGACTGGCAAGATGTCTTTTAATGCTGGGAAGAGGCAGAGTACAAGGAGCGATTCTTCTCAACTGTCTCTTCACCAGGGAGCGCCTTGGCACTACCTACTGCCTCGCAGCATTGGGATGAATTTTGTCAGAGGAGTCCCACAAGGGGGTGGAAGCCAACACAAACAAATTCAGTGAGCTGTAACCACCAGCCTTTTCTGCCCTCCCGTGGTTAAAAGGATTATAAGGCTCTCTTTGTGCGCTACCGCAGTAACTATTACTAGCAGGCTGATGTAGTGGCCTTTTATTACACACTCTACGAGTGCCTCTAACAACTTGTACTATATAGAACCTTCTTCAGTGTCTGGGTCATTTCACCAACCTGGACTTTGGTTTATGTAGGTTCTTGTACCTAATATTTTAGGTACGCTTCTGTCCTTTTAATGTACAACATGTATTTTTATTTCCTTGGAACATCTTTATATTATTTAATTTTATAAAGTGGAGTAGTGTGTGGTATAGAGTAGCATTTTTACTACTTCTCTCTTTCTTTATTTTTTTCCCTCCCTAACAACACAACTACCTCATGTCTGTTGGAGAAAAAAAGCAGTAGATCTACTCTTTTGTTGTAGTCTGTTATAGGTTTTAACTTACTCTTATACTGCCTTTTTCTAAAGAATATGTTTGCACTGGTTGTTAACTCTTTCTTTAATGCATAGTGCTGCAGATCTGATGTCTCTCTGGCTTTGTTTCTAAGTATTGCTGTAGGACACCTTCCCTAGAGCTGGAGAGTTGGGTTGTGTTTCTCTGTAGGACTATGTTTTGCAGGAGCTGGCCAAAGGAGACTGCTTCAGCTGGTGGGATGTTGATCCATCTTTCCTTAAGAAGCTTATATAGCAAAGAGAAAAAGAACCAACAATTGCAAAATTAACTTGTGATCTTGGGGACATCTATTTCTTTTTTTTTGTGCCCAACTGGAGACATCTCAGACCATTTTGATTTCCAGAGAGCAGCTCTTAGCCTTCTGTAAGCAGTGGATTTGCTGAAGGCTTTGGATGAACAGGTGAAATTTTACAGTCACTTCTGAGTGCTTTTGGTTTTTGTTTTTTTTTTTTTAAAGACCAGAGCACCACCAGAGCTTAAAAATTAAAATAAAATCTTCACTCTCATACCAGTCAGTCTGGGTTTATTACAGGTAACGTTTGAAAATCATCCAGTGACTCTTCCTTGCTGACACTGTTTGCTTACTGCTGACATATCTCTCAGCCTGGCCTCCTGGGGTGAACTTTTCTCTACCTTTTCTTTAGCCTGTCTCTGCCCTGTTCCAGGCTTGCAGAGTTTGACTGCGAACGCTACAGATTGGTCCTTGTTACCCCCAAGGAGCTGGTCCAGTAATTCTGTTCATTGGGCGTTTGGTAAATGTTCTGCCTTCCTGGAGGATTCAGAGATCTGGCCATTTGTTTGTTTAAAAAATGAGGGAAAAGATGCCCATCTCCCTCTTTTCCTACCGGAATTCCCCCAAAGCTATATGGGGAGCTGTGTGCTGACCCAAGATCCTGTAAAAGACTTTAGACTTCGTTTTTTGTGGTGAAATCTGGACTGAGATACCACTGCTTGCAGCAAGGAGAACCTTGCTCCACTAGCATCCTATCCCCACTTCTGTTGTGAAGAGCCATGTCACAGTGTGCCCTGTGTTTGGAGCAGAGCTGGACCAGCCCATGTCCTTGCAATCCTCCATCAAACCCTGTTAGCTCCGGCTCTTCAGTAGAGGAGTACCTCCAAGCCTCCATGTACCTGTTGCGAAGGATATTGGAGCTTCCACCTCTGCCCATTCTACAGCATCTCCTCCCAGCGTGACACACTGTTCTGGTAAATGGCTGTATTTCCACTCGTTGCACTTGCTTTGTTGCTCCAACTGCTGCTTGGTATCTTGAGGAGTCTCAGAAATGTTGTTCCATGCTCTGAAGTGCCATGACTCTGAAAGGCTGTGGCACAGACTGGAAATGAGTGCCAGCGTGCAGGCTAGGCAGGAGTTAGTGTGTGTGCGTTACCAGAGCAAGAAGCTATAAAGGCAAGAAATCATAACTGGGCAGAGGAAGCGTGTAAATAACCTCCAGAACTCACTGCCACAAGACTTTGAAACTAATGACTTAGCAGGGTTACAGATAAGGCAGTGAAGTGTTATTGCAGGCAATAAGGGCAATTCACAGTTATACGGGAGCGGATGTAATTGCAGAGGTATAAACCCTCCAGCTGGGGAGTATCGGGCACTAGCTGTGGAGGGTGGGGGGAGATTTCTGCAGCTGGAATTCAGTTCACAGTTCATGGAAGACTCTTCTTCAGACTCTTCTTCATGGAAGAGTCCTTGCCCTTCCCCAGTGACGGAACAGACCCTGTACAAGCCACATTGCTACTCCTGATGTGCAGAAAGGGAGAAGGACCCTTCTCCAAAAAGCTCACTCCAGAGGAACCCCTGGTGACTTCCTTTCACCTCCGAAACCAAGTCATCTGCCTGCAAGCATGACAGTATGCCGAAGGACCGTTTCTGCTGAGCATTTTGGCTGCCGGAGGGCAGCGCCGGGAGGAGTTTGGCCAGCAGCGGCTATGACCAGGGCACCGGAGTTCTCCTCCCGGCTCCCTCTCGTGATACTGTACCTAGGGCAGGTCATGTACCAGCCCTGAGCTTTCCATCCAGGGGCCTGTGGGGATGGAGGCTTAGTCCAGTGGCTGATTTAGGAGTGTGCCACAGTTTCTGGGGCACTCCTTTGTACATTCACCCTCTGCTTTGTCTGTACTGACTTTAGTAATCGTGTAGCCATGGGGTGAGCATTGCTGATCTGCCTAAAAACTGTCCCTGCCTGTCACTGAAGCAAACACAAGCAGAGTGTGGCACCATTCTCCCGAATCACCTTGGGCCGATCACGAAGCCACCAAGTTAGTTACGTGCTCTGAGAGCTTTGGGGGAGATGTAGCAGAGTGCAAACAGTCCTGCTTATGCATCACAAAAATACTTTGTCTCCTCATGCTGAGGCTTATTCTGATCTCGTTAACACCCCACCGAATGGTACCAGAGTGTGAAACCGGCAGCGTTTGGATATCCAAGTACTGTGGTGGCTGTGGACTGGTATGCCAGACCTCGGCTACAGAAATCAAGGCAGTTCCCTCAGAGCCAAGAGGTCACCACTGATGGGCAGCAGCAAAGCTGTTCTCTGTACGAACTGCGTGTCGGCACAGAGTGCTGGGTGTCCTTGTCCAGCTCGGCTGTACCCCAGGTCCCTCCTGGCCTGAACGCACATGGGACCTTTCTAGTCTCAGCTAGAAATGAATGGAAGAAGACAGATAACACACACTTTATGTGTAAAGCTGAAACAACCAGTGCATATATTTTTTTATCATGAAATAAGTAGCTTTTTTGCAGATTTCTCACAGACACACAAACTGTTGATACCTTTAATTACCCATCATACTTCATATATGTTCCTACGCATCAGGGCCCTTTCTCCCTTTTCTTCCTTTCAGTAACACTAAAGATTATTGCCGTTCAACTTTTTGCTGGTGTATATTGTTTTGCATTGTTAAAATGTCAGGTTTGTCCCACTGGCATAATTTTGTAGTATTAATGTTACCGTTTGGCTACACAACTGTATATTCCCCATGCTGCTGCGAGAGTCACAGTTCTCATCCTTTTATTTCTTTTAATTCCGTGTTACATGAAACATGTGACTCGGATAAAAAAAATCTCTTTCAACTTTTTGTTGATTTGATTTCTTACTTAACAGACAGCAAAGTTCTGGTTTAAATAGTTCAAATGAGATAACTTATAATCTAGGTTTTGAGAATTTTTTACATTACTAGCTAGCAATCCTGAGATCAGCCCATGAAATACGCTGTGTAAGAAAACAACCATTTTAATAGAGCACTATATATGTTTTTGATCTCATTAGAAATAGATGTTTTGAAGGGATCATTGTGTCTTTTCTAATCAATACCCTTGTTAGAAAAGAGGTGTTTAGTCCAGCAGAAATCTACCATCTAGTTCTGTTATTGTATTCCCTTGCTTGTATTTTAAAATTAAATTTCATTTAATTTTCTACACAGTGTATAAGGACGTGTAACCAGAACTTGATCTCATTTGAAGATTGTGTCTGTGTTTGGTTCCATGCTGTACTTAATTATAACTTTCTTTCTTCAGAGACTGTTCTTACTCCACAAATACTCTTTAGTGTTAAAGTGTAAGAAGACATTGTCCTTATATTCCTTCACTAATGGGTTATTAATAAAATATTTTAAAAAAAGAGTGGAATTTGTCTCATGATTCAGTCTGTTACAGCTCTTGCTCCGAGAGAAGGTTGTCAGGAGAGGCTGATCCTGCAGCTGTGCTTGGAGTGGCTGGACTCTGGGAAATTTGCTGTTAGGTGCTGGGCCATACCCTGCCCCTCAAAACACAGAGAGGATGGCCGGAGAGCTCTCTGCCTGTGTGGGTTTGCTAGAGACGGACCTGCAAGGCGTCCCTGCAGGCAGCGTCAGCCTGGCTAGAGCTGTGCCTCGCGGTGCAGGGGGGGCTGCGTGTGCATTACCTGACAGCCCAAATCCAGCCTCGTGTTTATCTGAGTAACTCCTGGATGGATCTGAACGAGACCCTGCAGCTGGCAGACCCCGGGCGGCGTGGTGGAGCACCTTCCACAGCAAGGTTGTACCTCGCTGGTGGGAAGCAGCAGCGGGAGCAGGACGCAGGATTCACGCTTGCACTAGTTCAGTGTCTGAGCTCGTAACTGTGGAGGCTGGGAATGTGGGGTGATGGTGGGTGCCTGGTTCCTTAAGGATTCCTCTGGGATTTCAGATGTGGGCAGAGTTTGGGTTCATTATGCATTTCTTGATGCTCGTTCATGTCTCAGTTTTGAACTGATTCCTATAAGAAAAAGAAAAAATACTTGTCCAGTTTCATGCTTCATCTTTCTGGGGAATTTTTTAATGTGGAAAATAAGCAGAAGCATCTAGCAAATGAATGGTGAGACTTCTCTTGGATGGCGTGCTGGGCTGAACACTCAGTGGCTTGCGTCCAGCGAGATTGGTGAGAGGATATCTGGCAGTGCCCGAGGACACACTATTAACCTCCCATGCATCTCCCTTTCTTCCTAGGATGCGTTCCCTACTTCAGTAGATAGTTTCCATTATTACTTTATGCTGCCAGGACTACAGAGCCATAAAATCTCATTTTATCTGCATTACAGAGGTAATAAATCTGCACTTAGCATAGTGTTCTCTGATAGTGGTTAAAGGGAACTCTGTCAGACTGTGTAACTCCGATGAGTCTTTCTCCTAATGACAGGTAACCCCACCAATGAGCAAGGAAGGACCTTCGGGGGGTGATGGGTGGCTGCAAATCCCACTTCCAGCTCTCAGTTTGCAGGATGAGAGCGTGGGAGGAGGGAGGCTGCTGAGAGGGGATGCAGTGGGGTGGCACGGGTGAACAGAGAGACGGACGGACTCAGCAGTTACAGGGGAGCCAGGACCATGGAGAAGTGAAGATAAGAGCGAGGCGTTAGTTTGCATTTCTTTCTCTTCCCAGCCTTTATCATCCCAGTATGCTATGCTATGCTATGATGCAGCTGGCAATATTACTATAGCGGGCTTGGGTCTCGTGTGGTCTCAGGTAACTCAGTAAGTTACAACTGCCCATGCAGCTTGCCCGGCTCAACCCTCCGGGAAGTGACACAGCATGATGCGATGGGCTGCGTGATGCAGCGAGGCGGCCAGGGATGCTCCATGGGATGCTCAGCAGACATCAGTGGTGGAAACTGCATCTCATAGGGGCTCCTCCGACCTCCTCCTCTCCAGCAAAGCACTGGAGCAGCAGTTACACCAGCACAGCCAGACCTCTGTGATTTGCGTGGCAGGTACAATCGTGTGGGTTTCGTCGTTTGCGCTGGCTCCCCATGCTCATTTCCACTGATGGCAAAACTGCTGGATCAGTGGCACCATTGTTTTCAATTAACGGAGAACACGTAGCTCCTCCTCAGCCAGGCAGCTAAGTGCCAGGAGGCATTCCCTCGGTGTGGCGACAAGCGCTGGCCTCTGCCACCACGACACCTGTGTCCTTGTACAGCCAAAAGTGGATGGAAAAGGGTTTCTGCTGGGGAAAGCAGCTTCCAGGAGCACATTGCGGGGCTGTCCCACCACTGCTGGGCCGGCTCTCAGCTTGGTGCCTTGGGGTGAGTGCCACGATTTTGGCTCCCCTCCCTGTTGCTCACTGACCACAAAACACAGGCTAAAACCACGCGTGCATGTACATAAGTGAAAAGCTCCCAGGCTGTTAGCAGACAGGGAAACCACAATTACACATTGAATAATAAATGGAGTGAATTCAGACAAGTTAATCTCCCACTTCATCCGCTGAAACTACTAATGGTGTCTTGGGGACCTCAGTTTGCAGTTACTTCGTGTAAATCAGGAGCACCATTGGAGCTGATGGAAATTCACTGTGCAAGGGGTGAGGGATGAGCAACACCCTCTGAGGCCGATGCTCGTGGAGGATAACCTCGTGGAAAGGGAGGACAGATGGACGGACAGACCCTGTGCCCCTCTGCAGGAGGGAGGATGGAGGGATGGAGCCCACAACCGCTCTGCAGGGAAGGGGTTTGGAGCCTCGGTTCGGGCTCGGCACTGCCACTCCTGTAACCCCACTGCTTTTCAAAAGACTCCAATTTCTGCTCACAGCGTGATAAGCAAATCCCTGCCTCCAATACAAAGCAACTTTTTTAAGCCCTCGTGGTTACAGAGGAGCACAGAAAAACATGAGTGCTCTGGATTCCTGCTCTCACGTGGGTCTAAGGAGAGCCCCAAACCTGCATTTTTCTTCAAAAATCTCATAGCTTTTCATCTGAGTCCCGTTGTTTGGCAGGACCACCCACATTTGCGATTTTTGAATGTGACACCAGCGATGTCACAAGTGTCATTTGCAAGACGCGGGGCTGAACTTGGTGATGCCCTGAACACGTAGCTACCTCTCCCGGCTCCTGGGTCCTGCCACTGCCACACTGGTCATCGCCTGCGCACAGGAGCAAAAGCACCCAAACTCTCTGGTTTCTGGGGAAAACAAGCCTTGTAAAACACACGGTGCTTCATTTCCCTTGGAATTATTAATTCCCACAAGCCGTCCTCGGTGCTGGCGGCATCGCGGGAGCTGCCACAAGCCCACGGCGGCTGCGAGCATTACAGAATCACTGGCGGGGCCCCGCGGCAGGAGCCAGGGAGGCGGCTGGGGAACAGGAGCAGGGTTGGTGCCAAAAGGTCAGGGACAGCATAGAAATTCAGATGTTACCGGGAGGCTGGCGGAGCCAGAGCAAATTCTTCCCTGGCTGAAAGCAACCTCGTACAGCTCAGCCCTCTGCTAAATGAGGGAAGCTTTAATGTGGAGCAGATGTAGTGACGTCTTCTTTCCTCGTTAGCCGACTCCAACATGCTCAGGGTGCACCATCCAGCAGAGCCACGCATTGCTTGTCTTTACAAAGAGTTTCTTCACCAGGTTTCTGGGCACAGTTACAGGGTTTAGTAACCCAGTCCATCAAGCTCTGTTTTTATTCTGAAAAAATAAATTAATTAGGATCCACTTTTTTTTTTTAAAGGGTTTTTTTTCCCCAAACACCACAAAAGACTTTGAGCTGTCATCGCAGAGATGAGTTTTACTGATGATGATGATGATGATAGGGTGTTGTGTTTGCGGAGAACATGGGCCAAGGGACAGGGCAGGATCAGATATAAGGGCCTCTTCAAGGGTGAGCTGGTTGGTCCAACATCTGTGTGACTGACTCGGGTAAGTCACCTTATGATAGCATTTAAAATAAGGAGCACTGAGGTGGGACAAGCCAAGCTCTTCTTTGTTCCTGTCCCCAGGGCGTTCCCGGACGTGGGATGCCCTCATGGCCATCGCTCTGCGATCCCGCTGCCCTGCTTCCTGGGGACACCAGTCACCTCCAGGCATTGCCAACAACCTCAGCAGGTGGTTTTGTTCTTCAAAACAAAGCCCGAAAGCGAAACGCTTGGTGGAACCAACCAGAAGTCGTGCTGTCTCATGTTTTCCCTTTTTTTAATGCCAGATATTTGGGTCCCATCCCTAAGGGCAGATAAGAGGCAGCTCTCCAGCGCAGGGCACAGCCGCACGGGCGCAGGGATGGGACCCTGCCTTCGCCCGCTGCGGCAGACCCAGACACCATTGCCGAGACCGGGTCACTTGGAGCAGTGACAGGCAGGAGAGAGGCCCTCGAGCAGAAAGCAAGGAAACTTCTTCCCGTATCATTACCACGAGCTCGGGAAGGCCTGGCGCTGGCTGCCATCCCCCGGGCATGGTGGGGCCAGGCAGGACCGGGCAGTCCGGGCTGCACCCCTGGAGGGCTTTCCTGCTCTGGAGGGCCCACACCGCTCCATGGCGCTGGGCTGGAGGGAGGCCATGAGGGGCATCAGGGAGGGGAGACCCATGAGGGGGCTCTGGTAAGGGGAAACCCGTGAGGGAAGAGCCCTGAGGGGTCTCTGGTGAGGGGAGACCCGTGAGGCAGTCCCGGTGACGGGAGATCCATGAAGAGAGTCCTCTGAAGGCAGACCTATGAAGTAGCCCCGGTGAGGGGAGACATGTGAGGGGGCTCTGGTGAGAGGTCTCCGGTGGGGGGGGGGGGCCGGTGAGGGTCCGGGCACAGTCCCCGCGGATCCCGGGCGCGGCGGGCGCCGAGTGGCCCCGCACGGGGCCCGCCCCCCGGCCCCGCAGCCCGGCCGGACCCGGCTCGGCGCTGCCGGCGCCCTGGCGGATGCGCAAGATGGCGCAAGGCGCTGCCCGCTCGCCCCCGCCCGCCGGCGGACCCGTTCCCTCAGCGCCGCCCCCCCGCCCGCCCGGCGCGGCGGCGTGCTCGCGCGGAGGGGAGCAGCGCTGAAATCCGCTTTTTGCCTTTTTTTTCCTCCCCCCCCTCCCCCCCCGTTACTGGGGGGTGGTTCTCGCCTAGCTTCCCTCCTTCCCTCCCTCCTGCGCGGGCTGCTCCCTCCCCGTGGGGCGCAGGGAGGCGAGCCCGCCCGCCCGGGATGCCATGGCTCCGCCGGGCTCCGCGCTGCCCGCCTGCCTGCTGGGGCTGCTGCTGCTCGGCTGCCGCGGAGGTAAGAGCCGGGCTGGGCTTGGGGAGCGGGTGGGGGGACGGACCTGCCGCCGCCGCGTCCGGCACCGGCTCTGCTCCCCGCCGCCCTCGCCCCTCGGTCGGTCTGTCCGTCGGTCGGTCGGCCCCGTCCGCGGTCTGTCCCGCACTTCGCATCCCCCCATCACCCCTGTGGTGGCCGGGGCCGTGCTCGTCCCCGGGCCCCCGCGTCCCTCCCCACTCTGCGGTCGGTCCCGGTCGCCCTTGCTCGTCCCCAGCCGGTCCCAACCCCGCACGCCTCCCCGGTCACTCCCAGCCCCGCGCTCAGCCCGTCCCCGTGGCATCGGGCCGCCGCGGAGGCTGAACGGGGCCGAACAGCTCCGGGGGCCGGAGGGATCGAGCGCGGCTCCGGCAGGCGTGTGTCCGCCCGTGCAGCGTGGAGGTGCGCGGTCACGGCTGTTCGTGTCGCCCGCCGTGTTAGCATCGCTCTGCGGGAGCGGGGGGGCTCGTCCCTCCGGGAAGGCACGTTGGGGTCGCGGCTCTCGGCTGTAGACTTCTACATCAGCCCATCCGACACCTTGATCTGCAGATAGCCCGAAGTGTTCCCTCGAGGCTGTGTTTTCAGCTGGAAACCCCACTCGCGCGGGGGGCTCCGGGGAGGGGACCGTGGTGTTTGTGGGGCCCTCGCCCCCATGGCCAGCGTTGGGGAGGGATGGGGGGGGCTGCCGTGCAGTGGCGTAGTTGGGCATCCGCGCTCAGGGACCAGACCCGAAATCATCACCGGCGATGTGAGCGGGAGACAGCGCCCGAGCAAACGAGTCGTGTTTGTTAGCAAAGGCGGTAGCTACAGAAAAGAGACGTTGGGCTGCAAGTTGCAGGGATGACGGCGAGCTACTTTAAACCTCCAAGTATTGTGCTCTCCTGTAATGCCTGGCTCGGTTCACACAGCCGCAACCGGTAACACCACCCACCGGACCAGGGCCGAACTACAAAAACATCAAAGGGATTTTTTCCCTGGACCTACTCTGCACATGCCCTGCTGATAAATTGCAATATTTCCCTTCTACTGGTGATGCTCCTTAAGCATGCGTCTAATCTGAGAAAGATGCTGTTCTGCAGCGAAATACCCATGTGCATCCTGCCCTCGCCTCACGTAGCAGCCTTAAAGATAAGGAAAAGTAGGAATTGTTTAAAAAATGTGCAAGCAGCCCAGCATGTTCAGAGGGAGAAGAGTGCGCATTAGATTAATCAGAGATTAGCTGCTGGGGTGTTTAGGAAACCAGGCTGTGGACTATTCCCATAATAAATCTCGCCACGTGGTTCGTAGCAGCCACGGCGAGGAGGAGAAGCCAGCGTAACTCACGGAAAATATAAGTTATCTGTGAAGTGGATGTAATGAAGCAGGTCTCGTTACTCCGTTGGGATTCCTGGGTATGCAGCAGTGCAATGAGGATGGTTGACTTATTTTTGGGGGGAGGAAAGGAAAAGAAGTGAATTTTTGAAAGCAAAACTTTAGTAAGTTGGGTTTGTGTCTAGTTTATTGCCTGCTGCTATCCAAATTGCCCTGTGTGTTTGTTTATGCTGCGGCTTGTCAGGTCAGTGGCTCCTGACTTTGGGGTGTGTTTTGCTGGCCCCGCTAAAGAGTGCTTGGCTGCGCTTTAAAAGTTTTTCTGTTCTGAGTTTCCCCCCCCCCCTCGGTGGGTTTATACTCTCTAGACGTGGTTAACAGCGAGGTAACGTGTTTCTGTGCTCTGCTGAATTTAATAAACCCTCCCGCGTCAATGTCAATCAGCGCCAGAGCAGAAAGCCTCGCTGCGGGGACGGGTGCTGCGTCAGGAGAGGTGCCGCGCTGCGCGGGACGGGATGCTCCGCTCCCATCCCTGCGGTTCTCAAACTCCCCAAAGTGCTGGCCTGGCGTCTGTGAACCAGGCATTGGGAGCTGCTGGTCAGTGTGCTGGAGTGCGCTCAGCAGCGAGACAGTATTTTCTTTCCTTTTTTTTTTTTTTTTTTTTTTTTTTTTTAATTTCCTGGAGCTCTTTGTTCTGGGTGGTGGACAGCTTTTGTCTGTTATTGCTGAGCCTGGCATTCAAAGGCAGGCATTGGATACGAGAGGCTCCCCGGCTCTGCTCAATAACAGCCTTGGAATTAAACATCGTCATTTATATTTAAGTAGGCTTAACTTTTAAATTATTGAAGCTATAAGCTTTCACTAATTCCTACTCTGTGTGTCTTTGTTGGTTTTTTTTAGATGCAAAAAAAGGATTGCTTTCTCCTAAATTGGTGTAATACCCCGTCTTTTTTCTTAATATATATAGAGGGTATCTGGTATCATTTTTCCCCAGTAACACTCAGAGACGCTATATGAAATTCAAGCCCACATTTGGGCTTTGTCTTTCTCGGGGAGTTCAACAGGAGTATCGCAGGACGTGGTTTTCCCGCGTGGTGGATGCGGCAGGCGGCCCATGAAATGGGGGGGTCGTCTTGCAACCAAACTTGTGCGCCATGTCTGGGACTGGTGTTGGGTGCGAAGCTCACGCAGGGGTGCGAGCGTGCAGCCACCCATGCCAGTGGCACACAAACATCTGCTGGGGCCACCACGGTGCCAAAACTAAACTTCTCGTTGGAAGTATTTAAAAGCCAGCCGATAGAGAGGGGAGTAGGGCAGGTTGGTCCCCTCCTGATCTGCCCTGCCACCCCCCACGCAAGGAGTTAGAAATCCTAAGCTAGTCTAATTGCGCCTCTTCTTATTACCTGTCAGACTCTGGAACTTGCACAGCACAAGCTCCCATGCTCGCTTAGGAGCTGGGAGAGGGTCCCAGGGAGAGGAGCTGGGCAGAGGGTCCCAGATCCAAGATTACAGCCCCATTCCCCACTCCTCTCCTTCCTGCTCAGTCCCAGTTTTGGCCCATGGACCCTGGTGCAATGAGCCCAGCATGGGCCAGCGTGGAGCAGCTCAGCAGCAGTACTGCCCGGCGGAGAGCTGCAAAACTGCCCTCATTTTATGTGTGCAAATGAGAAAGCCTCTCCCCCTCTTTTCTGTCTGCTTGAACTTTTATTTCCCTGATTTCCTTGTTTCTGGAGACTCCCGTGTCACAGCGTGTGAAGTGCCAAGCAGTGACCCCCTGCAACGCCAGACCTTTGCTTCGCAAACCCTTGGGATGCTGCTGCCCCCGCACCTTCCCATCCCGCTGCCTTGAAACATCTTTCTCTGCCGTGCTGGGATGGCGAGACCCAGCTCGCTCGCTTCGCCGCAGCATTAGGATCCAGTGGGAGCAGGACGGGACCCCGACGCGGGGCTGCGGCACGGGGAGCAGCATGCAGCAGAGTTCGTGCGAAGCTGCTGCCGGCACCCGGCTTCCCCCCCCAAAGCAGCAACCTGATCCAGCACGCGTTTGAGCAGACCATGCGATTCGTTTTGCAGCCTGCAACAGATCTGGGACAGAAGATGCTTTTCTCCGTGCCCCCTTCTCCCCCCCCTTTATTTCATGCTTTGCGCTCCTGGGATTCTGATCCCGGATATTGTCCTTTTATTTGATCTAACAAAACAATGCGGGATCCCCCCTCTACAGATTAAGAATTCTCATTTAAATCGACTGAATAACGTTGGGCAGGAACAGGAATAGTCCGTTCAAAATTACTTTGAAATCACAAACTTATTTGAACTTTACTGGAGCTTTTAGTTTTACAGAGTTTAGAAACTAATAAATTATGTAGCAGGGCTCATGAAAATCTACCCAAGTCCGTTTATCCAAAAGAATATGCAACATTTTGGTTTTGCAAGAAAATAAAAATAATTGTTTACACATGTTCAGGAGTTATTGGCAAGCATATAAAACTGATGGTTAAGGAGGCGAACATGTCAATAATTGCACTTTAAGAGAAAAGAGAGGCAAATAGGCGAGTGTACCGAGAAAAGCACACAGCATACTGATCTGGCCTTACTATTATATCAAATGTCACTGTTGTATCGCACCCTCCACTCAAGAGGAGCCCAGTCACTTAACAACCCAGACCCGCTCCTGCGTTGGTAATTTAAAACCAGAGTTTCAGAGCAGAGTCAAGGATTTGCTGCCTTTTTTTTTTTTTGTTCTTGCGCACGTGGTTGTGTTGTCGAAGCTAATGGCAAGTCAGGAGGATGCGGGTTGTGGCGGGTGATTCTGCTGAGTTGTGAAGATGCTTTTGCAAAAGGATCTTTGCTGCTGAAACCTGAGAGTATGTGAAACGGGAGAGAAGTGCTAGTGTTTCGTTGAAATGGCTCTGGTTTTGGAGCAAGCAGGGATCGGTGCCATGCTCGGCTCCTTGAGAGGAGTGAGGCGATGCTTTCCTCCATCCTGAATTTCAGGGTGGGAGGTGATAAGGCAGAGGGGATGGCAGGGAGGAGAGTGTGCTGTGTTTCCTTTGAATCCCCTGGATGCGATTAAGAGTTTCAAAGGTTTTAATGTACACAGAAACTTCTCTTCCTCCAGAAGGACCTTGTCTTTCCTTTCCTTGCACACCATCCAGTCCTGCCTGCCAGTACTCAAACTGAATTTCAAGGGCTGGATGATGGGGCTGTGCTGGCTGGTGGTTTTGGCACCGTGATGCCGGGGTGCCTGTGGCTCTCTCAGCAGCCTCATGCCTTCATGCGTCTCCCAGCCGCAGTGTCTCTGATCCACGAGCATCGTTACGTACCATGTGGCCAGTCTGTGCCCTGCTGGGTCTGTGCAAGGGACCGGCCGCAGGGACAGCTGCCTCCCTGATGCTTTCTTGCAGAGTTGGGGGCTGAAAGCCCTGTTCTGTGTTAGAGCAGCCTTGGGGGCTGAAGCCTGTGGGGACCCCGGCTCTGGGCACAGTGTTTCCCATCTTGGCTGCTGCCTTTGCTGTCCTCTCGTGCATGATTGTTTGCTGCTCCGTATTTGTACTGTTGATGCCCTCTGTGGTAGGACTGTGATCTGGTCAGGGCTGCGAAACACGTGGGGAATGCAAATAACAACACATCCTATGCTCGGCTTGCTGCTGTGATCTCTGGATGCCTCACTGTGGATGGAGCTACTGTGGGCAATTAACTCAGAAAAGGTCTTTGCCCTTTCCAGCTATACCAACAGGTTTTACCCTGCCTTCTTTAGAGATGGGGGAGCCCACGAGGACTCGGAGCTCGTCCTGGAAAGGGTCTTTGTGCTGTGAACGCTTCCAGCTTCCATGCTGTGTTTAACAAGCGACCTCCTGGGATTTGCCCAGTCTGGTCTCAAGCATCTGAAAATTATTTGGGGCCACTTCTCTGGCTCTTTGGGCTGCATTTGCCTTCCTTGGCTAAAATCTGTGCCCTCACTGAGGGCAGTGATGCTGGGCATGTCTCTGGGCTCCGCATCAGGTGGCCGAGAGGTCGTGTTATCCTTGACAGAGACCTCCTGCAATCGCTTAACAAGTGGATGTGGTTTATGTGCCCTGATGGAAAAATCGCTTTATATAACCTCCTGTCCAAAAGGAAAGGGAATAAAAAATTCTGAGCTAGTAAACTTTACTGCCAGCAAGATGTTGGGCCTGTTACAGCCTATTCTCTTCTTTAAATGTAAATTTTTCTGGATGCCCTAAAGAGCCACTTTGCACTTTACTGCAGTGAAGTGCTTTTCTCCGTAGGATCTGGGTCAGCCTCAAGGAGATTTAAGGGGGCACCAGCTGGATTTTTAGGTTGCCAATTTCATCAGCCTGAAACCTGTTATAATCTGCTGGAGAATATCTTTCAGGTCCAGATATCTCTTCCTTCCATATCCTCCCATTTGCAGAAGGGTTTTAAAAAAAAAAAAGCACCACTGAAAAAACAGGAGCCATTTTTTGTAGGGCTGTCCCAACCTGCACCCAGGTTTTTGGTCCTAATACTCACCTGCATCCCACTATAAAAACCTCTGGTCCCAGGCTCACGGGACTCCAGAGGCATCTTCTTTTGGCTGTATTGAAGCAGGACCGGAGTGGCTATCCTTTGTGATGGTAACACTCACCAGTGGGTCGCTGCTGATTTATGCTGTGTTATACTGGGAACAAACATGGTAAATCAGGGGAGGGCAAATTTCTGCTCATGAGAGGCGGTTTGCAGGTGGATGTTGTGCTGTTGGTGTGATGAGAGAGGAACTAGGGCTGCCTCCGTCTCCCCGCCGGTGCTCCTGATGATGCTGCGCCAGGAAGAGCAGGATGGACCTGACTGCTTCTGCAATATCTCGCCTTGCCACAAGCTCAGACCGGGCCCTTGGCAGGTCATTTCATCTCTCTGTGATTAATGTTCCCTGTCTAGAATGGGAGTAATAATACGGGCTTCATCTGTCGGGACCGCGTGCTCCTGGGGCAGGGGTGGCCCTGCCGGCTGTGGGTCTGGACAGGGTCCAGGAGGATGAGCCGTGTTGTGACTGAGGTCCTTTGCGATGGATGTCACCGCTAATTAAAGTGGTGAGATTAGCTGCTGTATTTTTCAGAAGCACAGGAGGGAAAGCCAAAATCATGTTTCCCAAATGGAAAAGGACAATTCTAGGGTATGAGCAAGTTCTTTTGAAGCTTTGAACATTAATCACAGTGTCAAGTAAAAAATAATTAAACTTATTTTTTTTTAAATGTACTTCAAAGTGTCTTTTAAGCTTCCCATTAATTCGAAGTTCTTTCTCTCAGCGCTAAATAAATCTCTTGGTTCAAAAGCACAAGTGCTAATTGGTTTCTCTGAGTATGCCTGTCTGCTTGATCAATAGGGGAAGTAGTTTTTGTTAAATATTTGCACATATAGTCACATATTGTATTGCTCAGGGAGATGGCAAATGTTTCTCAAAAGGAGACTTGTAGAATGAGGATTCCAATAATTTTCTTGTGGCCTTTATGTCAGAGCTAATAACGCTTCCTCCTCCATCCTTTTGCAGAAAGCAAAGCAATATTCCCTCGCGCGCTCCCCGGTGCAGCCTGCCGGCGTTGAGACAAGCAGTCTGTTCAGCTGCCTGCATGACACCCCTGCCTCTAACTACAAACTCAAGCTGCTGTGAGCTCAGTCTTACAGTTTCTGCCTTGAGCAGAGAGTGGCTGTGAGCCACGCCGCCTCGCAGTCTGTTTTGGGAGGTACCCGGGATGTACCCTGGGATGAGCTGGGTTTGGATACGCAGCCAGCCATTGGAGAGGGATGGGGCTTTCAGACTCCCCGAGTGAATGCACATGGCCTCGGTGATTTCCTCTCTGTCTCTCTCAATTAATTGCACTTTTACTGTTTCCATGTGCCTTTGGAGTGTCGTTTACCTCCAACTTTGCAGCATCGTTTCTGTGCCTCACTTCTAACTACAATCAGTCATTTATGCTAACGGAGTTGGCTCCCCCTCTTCCCCCGTTACCTCCTTGCTTTGTATGTGCTCTCCCTCTGGCCCGTCTGAGCTGATCTCTAGAGCAAATGCCTTCTTGTTCCACCATAGAGATTCCTCTGTGAGTGTCCCTAGGTCCCTTTGTCTCTCATCCTGAGCATCGGGGGGAGGCAGGGCTCTGTGTTCAGAGTCCACCTTTGAGACCTGGAGCCCCACAGTGTCAATCTTGGAAGGCCAAATCCCAACATCCCTGTTTGAAGCCCAATCCTTGAAAACCACTTTTAATACAAATAATCCCATGGTTACAGCCAAATGGATGAAGGGGGGTCTTCAGAAGGGGATGAAGAAGGTGTAAGGTGCCCAGTTTCTACCATGCCTTGCACCCAGTTCTCTCCAGAGCGTCTGTGCATCAGCCATGTGGATCTTAGGTTGGGCTGTTTGTGGACCAGTTTCTCATACCCATTCCTGATGGTGTGCAGCATTCCAGGGTCTCATTCTTTTTTGAGAAAACCTCCAGGAACTTGGTGCCCTGTAGAAGCACAGCATTGAGAAGGGTGTTTTTCTCACCAAGCCCACTCTGTGCCCCCAAATTAGGCCATGAGGCTGAGGGTCATAGGGAGTAGTGCTGGCTTCAAGGTGACCTTTGGCTGGGGAAGAGCCCACGGTTACTTCCTCAGAGCTTGCTGCATGCTGGGGACCTGCTGGGCTGCAGTGCCACGGTGGTGCAGAAACACGCTCAGGTCAGCTTGCCAGCTTGGTTCCTGCCGACTGTGCCACCGATGACTTACCTATTTGCAAGACTCAGACATTTACCCCATGGAAGAGAAAGCCTGTGTTTTTTTCAGAGTGGGATACCAAGGCCCTTGAGGACCAAAGCTCAGTTTTTTAAGGCAATTTCACATCTGTCTATTTAACGATGCAGATAGGCAGCTTTAGGATGTCTAATGTGCCCATGGTGCCCGGGAAAGGCGTATGCCTCTCTGCATCTTTCAGCATCTAAGTATCTGGGGAGAAGAGAGACTTTTGGCTGAGTTTGCATGGAAAGCCCATGTCAGGGTGAAAGACAGAGCTTGGCTTCTCCCACATCCCCCGATGGGGCGGGCTTGCTTCTCTCCATGCGTCTGGTTTTTTGGTCGCCTGTCCCTGTAGCCCTAGGAAAGTGGCAGTGGGATTTCTTCAAGGTCAGAAAAGTATCCCATGAAAAAAGCATCCATTGAGGAGGAATTTGGGTGCTTCTGGACACTGCGGGTTACAAACCAGTTGCACACTGTCCATTGCACAGTGTCACACCTTGAGGCGCAATCCCGCTCTCGACTACAGCCCGAGGAGACCCCAGGACCAGCCAGTGTCCACCCCCACCCCGGCATGTGTCTGAGGGCACTGGTCCTAATTACGAGTGTCATCACTTCTGCTACTTGTGCAGCCTGGAGTTAGGATGCAGACCGAATGTTTATGGAGGTAAACATGATTATCTCCAATCACAGGCCTTAATGATGGTTATTATAATGACAGCTATTGTGGGAAGGGCATGTAATTATGTTGATTCTTCCTTTTATTGTACATATAATAATAAGCTGTTTTATCTAAGAGTACAGGGGAGCTGGGGGAAGATGGGGCATTTATTTCATTAGGGATTTTTTCTGATTGCCTGTTAGGCTAAATCCTGGAATCTTGTTCAATCTTTCTGGAGTCAGAAGTCCCCTTCGGTTCAGTGGGGAGTCAGGACGCGAGGGTCCTTATCCTACCTAACTCCCAGGAGTGCCCATGCAGGGAATGGGGCCCTGGCATGGTAGGTGCTGTGGAGACTCTGGCCACTTTGCAGAAAAATGCGGAGCATTCATCTAATTCCTTAATTTTCACAAAAAAAAGTAATTTATGGGTTTGTGCTGGCTGTAGTCTAACTTGCTGAGAGGACCCCAGGGCTATTTCATAAAAAAGAAGTCACAGTGAGCGATAGATCATTGAGATGGCTGGAGCTAGCCTGACATTTTAAGACTTAATGGGTTAATAAAGTGTGTGGTTTAGGTGTCTGTCACTAAGTAGAGTTTGTCCATTCCCTGCACACACTCATACCTTGACAGCAGTACCTTTGACCTGCCGTGCACTACCCCTGCCTTCTTTGTCTGCTCCGTCCATCTGCCTCGGCTCAGGTTGCACTCAATGTTTATCCCCCGTAATCCAATTTAAGTTGCTGTAGAAAGCAATGGGGATTTACAGAAAGAAAGAAAAAAATCTCACTGGGTTTGCAGAGCAGAAAAGGCAGCCTTTTTTTTCTTCCTTTTCTTTAGGATAACTGCCTCTTCTCATGTCTTTTATTTTTACCATGCATTAACGATCTGCCCTCCACTCTGTTTTTGAGCCTAGTGTGGTGGGATCTGTATTAGGGACAGGCATTTCAAAGACTGTGCTGTGGTTGGTGTTTGCCAAGAGAAATTGCCCACGTGTGTCCCGATTCTGTGAACAGCTGTGGAGTCGGTCCCCCTGAGCCCATGAAAGAGGGGAGAAGCTGTATCGCAGGTTTGAGCAGCTGGAAACCTCCACCCATCGAGGGGCTGTCGCACAACAGAACTGTTAGAAAGGCTTTCCCTGTGTTCGAATGAAATTGTAGTTTTCTTACTCTGTTGGAATTTCTTCTCCATTGCTGCTCTTTAAAAAAAAAATTTGCCTCCATCCCTGCATTTACACCGTTCAAATATTTATATGACTCCTGTTTCTTGGTTGCTTTTTGTCTTTCATGTCAGCGTGTATTTTGGGCTAATCTTTAAACAATAGCTCTATTTCTGTCGTCTTCTGTAGCGTCTAATCATGACTGTATGGCAAATTATACCCTAAAAAGGTGTGCTGGACCAAGTAAAGCATAACATGCCAAAGACATAGTGTTTAAACGTTCTGTTGGCAAAAGAAGTAAATTAGTATGTATCTGTATGATGGGAAGCGAGGGTTTGCCTATTGTTGGTACAAATTCTGCAGTAACTTATCTCTCCTGGACGTCATTTAGCGTAATTGCTTTGCAAGAAACCTTTTGTGTCGCTGAGCCAGAACATTGTGCATTTGTATTTCGGTGCTTAACTTGCTCTTCATTAAGGACTGAATAGCACCATCCTTTGCCTGTTACAGCGTGAGAGAGACCAAAGTGACAGAAGGGCATGGTGTTACGTGGAGAGGCAAACAACCTCCTGCTCTGCCAAGCGGGAGAAGCGTCGCGAAGATGCCGGTGGCAATATGGTTTGAATCAGGAGCTGCCGATCCCCCTCTTCACCCCTGCCGGCTGTGCTGCAAACGGGTCTGGGGCACGGCGCAGCCCCCTCTCTGCCTGGTTACATGGGGGAGAGGAGTGGATTTCTTGAACTGGTGTAAACTTCTGCTCCTGGGGTGGGAATGGCTGATGTGAAGTAAGCACTGTCCCATGCTTGTGCAAGTTTTTATTCTGTATTGCTGTTTCCCTGCAAAGGGAGGTGAAGAGGCAATCTTCAGTGGGGTATGAAGCGGAGCTGGGGTTTGGCAAGGCACCGGAGGGGTGTGCCTGCCCGTCCCCTTCACTGGAGTCTCCAAACGCAGCCTCAAAGGTCTGTGCCTGTTTGTGCCTTTGGAAACTGCACCCCAAGATTTTGATAGCAAAGCCTTGGGAGGCAAAGCATGCCCAAGGGTTTCATGTTTCTCCAAAACGCTTGCACCCTGTATCCCCGATGTAGCCCACTCTATCTAAAATGTATTCACCATCCCCTGTTAGCTGCCTTAGCAGTGGGTTCTTGCTGCTTCTTGTGGACACACTGCTGACTCTGTCCTTCTCTCTTCATTTTAGATTTTGGCCATTCCTCCGAGCTGGCATTTGTTGTGGAGCCTAGTGATGACATAGCTGTGCAGGAGCAACCCTTGATCCTCTACTGCCAGGTGGAGGGCATCCAGCCCATCACCATCACGTGGCGGAAGAATGGCGTGATGATCGTGGACAGCGAGAATGCCTTCATGTTGGCCAACGGGTCGCTCTACGTCTCCCGCTTCCAGAGGGTCCGGGGAGATGGGTCCTCAGATGAAGGCGAGTACGACTGCATGGCGCAAAACCACTATGGGCTGGTGGTGAGCCGGAAGGCAAAGATTCAGGCAGCAAGTAAGTACGGGCATTGTCCCACCTCATGGGGCCATGCCACCAGGGGCCCTGGCTTTGCTGGGAGGCAGGAGGGCAGCGTGGTGGGTGCTGGGTGTTCAGGGAGGGAGGATTAAAGAGGGGAAAGAGAAAAAAGAACCTGGAGCTGGTGTGGGGATCTGGCTGGCATCTAATCTGCGTAGCTGTCCAGGTGTGAAAGAAGAGCTAATCAGCCTTCTCAGGGGGAGAAAACTAAAAGCCACCTTCTAGCAGTAAATTCCCTGTCTCAGAGGGATAAGTTATGTTAAAGTCATGCGGTGAAATAGTCCATGGTTTGTATATCTCCTGTGGTGGGTTTGGAAGCCCCTCTGCTTTGCAGCACGTCTGGGCTCTGCTTGGCAGGCAGCGCTTTCCAAACCATAGGCGAAGACCTTCTGAAGGTCATGGTTTCTTTCATTTTGTTATTTAAGGCAGGCAGTGTGGAGGCAGCAAGGTCTTATTTACTACCCAGCATGGCAGTGCCTTTGGGGGCAAGGCTAACAACACCAGACAGATTGTCTGGTGGGGCAGCCTGGAGGAGGAAGGAGATGAAAATGTCAGCGAGGGAATGAAATTTAAAGGTGGGGGAGGAAGAATTACAGGGCAGGCTGTGACTCCAGCCCTGCACGGTACCCAGCTTAGCCCATTGCATCGCCACGGCCAGAGCGGTTGGTCCTGTTGGGTCTCCTGCCACGCAGGCTGCTGGGTTCCCCCCTGCTGGCTCTGGCTGCTGGTTTGTGTTTGTCCCGGGACTGATGGCAGAGCTGAGGTGGTGTGGTGGTTTCTGTCCCTGTTGTGTTGGTTGCCAGCTTTGCCCACAGACTGTCTGTGGGCTCTGGGGGTGGAGCCGCTAATCCTTTTTGCATTCAACCAGAAGTTGCTGCTGGGTGTAATTTATATACAGGTGTGAGGATGGGTGTCCGGCACGGCCCCGAGACCTGGCTTAATGCTGGCTTGTTAAATAAGTTTTACTGAAGGGTTCTCCAACTTGTCTGGGAGATGGCTACCACTCTTCTTTCTGTGCAAGCCACTTACTACCACTTCTGTTGCATTTGTAAATCGCACTGTGATTTTTTGGTGCAAAGCAGGAAAAGTCTACGGCAAAGTCTGGGGCCAGGCTCCCCTGGCTGCACTCCCCAAACTGGGGGGCCTTTCAGAGAGCTGCTGCCCGCTCCCTGCAGCGCCAGGGCTGGCTGGCAGCCTACCAAGGGAACACTCCAGCCCTTGTGTATAACAGTCCCCGAGTGCATGAAGTGGCCATCTGCAAACCTAGCTTTTCAGTAGTGTAAGAAGTGACATTGTCCAGGAGCCAAGGGCTTTGGGTCCATGCCAGATTAGCAGCTGGATCTCAAACTCGTCAGTCTTGTGGTGCTAAACCTTGGAGCACTTTTGGTGAATGGCTCTGGCATTTATGAGCTGGGAGCTGGCTGACGCACAGGCACAATGTCAAACTTCTCGGACCTGTAAACAGGCGACATGAGAGCCGGAGGAATTACCTTTGGGATAGTGGATTGTCAATAAACACTGTTATCTCGGCTCCTACATCAATATGTATGTGATGTGCTGTGTGTACCTGAATAGCATTTCCTTTTGTAGCTGTAGTTTCGTGTGAATCAAAATGAAAAAGGGATCGTGTTGAAAATGCTCTGGACTCTGTTCTGGCTTCAGGCTTGGTTTCTTGCCAGCCCTGAGAAAAGGTCTGGGTGAAGCCAGCACAAAACACGGGGCACCTGGCCTCAGTGCCACAGGTGCCTGCGGATAATGGGAATAAAACAGGATGTTGTGGGCAAATGTAACCTGCTGCTCAGGGCGAGCTCTCCCGCTGTGCCTGAACCGCGGGAGCATGCATGTGCACTTAGGACTCGGCTTAAACACAGATGAAATCTCCTAAGAATGAATCACAGTTGTACCCTCGAGCCCCCATGTCTCAGGGTGGTTACACACAAGTAATAGCGATTTTCCTTGCCCCAAGTCCCAATAAGCAAGTCAAACAAAGGAGGAGGGTAGTTATCCCCATTTTAGAGATGAGGGGACCATTGCATCGAAGAAATGGGTGCCGGCTGCCTGGAAGGAAAAACCAAAACCAAGCGCTAAGCAGACCTTTGCAAAGCAGAGTAAATACTGCCAGTGGGTAAAACCTCATCCCAATGCTGATCTCTTCTTCCCTCTGAGCCTGACATCTGAACACAAAAGCAAAGGAGAAATAAAAACCTTTCACAAACAAAAATCTTGAAAGTTGATCAAGGCCGTGCTACTGAGGAATAAAAGGGATCTGACAGACCGGAGCCCCTCGAGAGCTCTGCTGCACTTTTCGCTGTCTTCAAAGGCAGGCTGTTAGTCTCATATCACCGTTACAGACCCTGGCTTTGTATTGGAATATAATCTTCTTGGCTCAGAGGAATGTACATATTTGCATTCAGGAAATGTGAGCTGGATATCGTATTTTTATGTTTCAAATTTACTTCAACACTTGGCATTGAGTAAAATTTAACTGGAAGAATATGCTGCTCTCAGCCGCTGCACATGCAGCCCCGATGGGCTCGAGGTGCATGCAGTTTCCCCACGGAGGAAAACCTTCCTAAAAACTTTGTAAAACCTTCCTCCTAAAAATTGACTCCTTAAATTTATTTAACTAAAATTCAGGGGAGTTTCTGTATGTCATCATTATTAACCAAAGATGCTCAGCGGAGGAAAGTGGACCTTGGCTGGTTTGTGGATTGGCAGGTCAGGTGCTAAACACATTGATATTTTTGTAGTGTAACCTTCTTTTGAACAAGTACAAGTGTGCAAGAAGCCTACGCGTGACTGAGTCGAGCGGAGGCCCTCGGCATTTCCACCCTCTGCCTAACACGCTGGTTGGAATTTTTTCGGTTGCTGTTTCTGTGTCTGTTCAAACCCTGCTGTGTTAGTTTAAAAGGTTGTGGAATGCAACATGTTTTTATAATCTGATCAGGTTATTGAATACAGATCTTTTCTTTCTCCTAATGACAGTTTCATAATTTCGCCTGAGTCCGAGCTGTCTTAATTAAAATCAGTTTTGTAGGCAGAATGCTCTCTGGAGGCACTGCTTGGCTGTGTCTTCACGGGTCTCTTTGAGGAGCTGTATTTCCCTTGTGCATGCCAGAAGCTGATGCACGCTTTTGCTCTCTGTGGATGAAGATACCCTCTGAGCAATAGTAACAGCTAGAGTCCACTCCTTTGGAAGGTGAGCTCCCCAAAACGCAGCCGCCTTTCTCCTCATCACCACTCTCTGCTTAACTTGGCCGTACTTGACTCTGGTCGTGTTGTCTCATGGCATTTCCAGTCCTTTTTGCCGATGTTGTAATTTGATGGAGCTGGCTCCGCATCATCATAAATCACAGCCCGGCCGGTGGAGTAAGACCCATTGATTATATCACTCAATAACAAGCAGTTACCGCTAATTGGAAATCACCATCAAACTGGGTATCGGATCAGACTCTGCACGCATCCGGCTTGAGAGTAGCAATTTTCCTGTTTGATCTGGTGCTATAAAAAACAGGAAAGAGGGAAAGTAAGTCAATTGTGCAACTTAGAGCCAAAGAAGTTTCGTGAAGCTTGGCGAAATGGACCTGCCCAATATTTGAAGTACTGTGGGACCTGAGAATAGTTCTGGAGATATCTGGGCTTGTAAAGATGCTTTCCTCATTGTCTTGCTGTGGGGGGACTGTTTTGTAGCCAAGCTTAGCACCATGCGTCCCTCCTCTGCTCTCTTACCCCCTTCCCTTCTGCATCCTGCTCCAAATCCCGCTCCTCCATCCCACTGTGTCTGGCCATCCATGGCACTTACCCTGCTTGCAGGAGGGCAGGATTGATAGCCCGGGCAAAGCAGATGTTATGTCTCTTCTCTGCATTGATCCCTGCAGACAGCAGCAGCAGCTCCTCTCGCCCAGCCTGGGGCCAAGCATGCTCTCACTGCAAACATGCTGGCCGCTGCGACCTCCAGGCCAAGGGTCTCAAGGTCATCTGCAAAGTACAAAAAGGGGGGAGGTCTGGTCATATGCATGCTTGCAAGTTGGTTTCCCTGCCAAGCTGTGTGGCTAGGGGAGGAGGTTGGGAATTGCAGGGTTCTTAAAGCAGGAAAGATCTTCCCATCGTTTCAGCTCCTCTGCACAGAATATATTCAGGGTTTAACCTGCAGCCCCTTTTCCAGGCTCTGGGGTGGTGGGAAGAGCTGCTGAGCCCAAATAATGGCAGCATTTATAAGAGCGTAGGGACAAGAAGGAAGTCTAAAAGGATTAGGGAGAGACAAAGGGGGCTGATTATTTTATGGGTCACAATACAAGGCATTAGAGTGAGATCACAAAGGGATGTAATTACAAAAGAAGGCCATACTGGGGGGATCAAACCAGGATTAGAGTGGGAAATGTTTTTACACAGTTTTGTTCCACTCATTATGAAGTTAGCATTTTAAATTAAGGTTTAAATAAGGTGGCACCAAAGTTGTCACCAAGGTATTTCCTGGGCAATGCCACTGCTTGGATGCAGATTGCGAGTCCCAGCTCAAAACGTCAAGGCAGACCTTAAACACGTGGGTTTGCTGTTGGTTTTTCTTGTGTGTGCACAGTATCCGTATTGTCAGCAGAGACCTATAGCTTGTGCTTAGATCAAGTGAACCTGTTTCTGCAGTTGGAAGCGGGATACTTCTGTGATGACACATTTTAGTGGTGCAAAACATGTGCTGGAGGTACTTTTAAAGCAAGTGCCCTGGTGTCGGTTTGCCGCTCTGGAGACGTCGTTGTGTTACTCCCAGGAACTTTTGGCTAATGGTCACTTGCATTTTATTGCAGTTTAACCCCTGGTGTTGCATGCCAAGTTTCCTCCATCCACAAACAAGATGGTTTTTTTTCCAGTTGTGGCTCTGCTTGTATTTAATGCCCTTTCTTCCCAAATGCTGAGCATAAGGGCTCAGTCCTGATGCCAGTGATGTTTCTTTATTGTCTGCACTTTGAACGCTCATGGTTCTTGGTAAGCCCAGAGCAGGTTCTGGGTTTGTAGCAGTGGGTCTCAGAGGGGAAAAACACCCATGAGGAATTAGTAAAAAAAAAAAAAAAAAAAGGAAAGAAAAAGAAATTAAGTAAAGCAAAAAGACTGTGAGAGGTTTGCAGGGGATGGATATGATGGGTGAGTGGGTTATTTCCTTCCATCAGCTCTTTTGGCTGCCTCTAGGACATGCTGGCTCACGTGATGCTGCCTCTCACATCTGTACTGTTGCAGTATTTGGCCCTGTGTGTGCTGCAAAACAAATGTACAAATATAGGAGTCACTGGGAGGAGATCGGAGAGATTTGACGGGGAATTTTAGTAGGTTTGCGGGAGGAAAAGAGTTTGTCACTTACCACCCACTGCATTTCAGCGTCTGCATGTAACAGCCAGGATCCATCCTGAGACTTGAGCACATTATAAGACCATATTTCTTTTGGCTGCTCATTTCTTAGCAGTGTGATAGTTATTTAAATATCATCTTGCACTTCTCTGCAAGGCTTCTAACGTGGATGCGCCAACCTTAGCTCCGGCAATGTTATCTCTCATATAGGGGGTTTGCACTGCAGGCAGTAATGTCACTTAGTCATTTATAGAAAGCTCAGGGGAAATATATCAGAAGAATTTCATTAATGGTAGCACTGTTGAGGTATTTGTCTCAATTAACTCTTGGAGCGCAGCTGAGGAAGTTCTGACATTTCTGCAGCCTGCGCCTGCAGCACGAGGCTGCTCCCGAGTTTGCTGCCTGTGTTTTTAACACCGGGTGATGCTCTGCCAGTACCTGTGCAGGCAGCTCTGTGGAGACAGCGCGGTGCTCAGCCTCATGTGCTTGTACGCTGCTTGTTCCTCCGGCTGCTGCTTTGCTCCAGCCTCTCCTTGAAGCACGGGGCCAGGGTAGGTCTCTGCTACCTTAGTCTTCTGCTTGCAGTCATCACTCCAGGATCTCTTCAATGCTGTCACCTAGAGCAGCTCTTTATGTACTTAGGCTTGTCTCAGCTTAAGGATTTATAATGCTACTAGTTATACGGTTGTTTTTCCAGTGGGCTGGTGATGGTGTGATGGTTATATATGGCTTTCGCTCTCATACTGCCCTACAAGGGTCCCAGCTGGCTGACCCAGTCACCATGGTGTGGCCAGTAACACCGATCTGTGCCTCAGTTTCCCTTCTCTGAACCCAGGGTAGGTTTACCTCAGTGCCATCATTTGCATACCCCTGCGAGCATCTTGGGAGGGGCAAGATGCTATTTTGGGTTTACTGGGGACCCGCATTAGCTGGGGGTGGTGTTTCATATGCGCCGACGCTTCCCTGCAAGCCTGCCAAGAGACTAAGTGTGCGCAGTGCCGGGGAAAGGCTGGTGCCCAGGTGAGAGGGGGGCTGTTTTTCTGCCGCTGTTCATTGGCAAGGCTGTGAGTAGGAATCGATTTTTGGGGGCATTTGACCAGAGCAATCAATGCTCTTGATCTAGTGGGTAACCAGCGAGTTAAAGGAAAGCATCGCTGTGTTTTCCTTGAAGCTCTGGTCATGGCTGTAACCCACAGTTACTGAAAACAGCAAAATATGTAAATAAATAAAAGGGCACAGAAGCTGTAGAGAAAGATACCTGATTTTGTCAGGGCCATGTCTTTTGTGCTGATCCCTGCCCACAGCAGGCTGCCTGCGATGAGATTGGGATTTGGGGACCCCACTTTGAATGTTTGGGGCCTTTGGGTGCAGTACTGATATGAGCAAGGGCAGACCTCACAAATCCCCTCTTACGGGTGAGTCCCCTAAGCTGCTTTCCCAGGGATGGCAGGATGAGACCTGGGAGAGCCGTCAGCCAGAGCTTCCCGACGCTGAGGGATGCTGGATCCCCGCTCCGTGCACTGCCTCTTCCGCTCCGGTTTTGGCTCTACCCGCCATCGCAGCCCTGTTGCTGGGAAGGGAATCTACTCCCACTCCTCCTAGGCACAGCATATGGTTTTCAGAGAGGTTCTTGCTTTAAACCCAATTTTACAGTTGGGTTGACTGAGGCAAAAGGAGGTCAAACGATTCGCCTGAGGTCACTCAATAAGTGGCTCAGATTAAATCTCAACCCACGACGCTGCCCGTTCCCAGCGCTGGCTGTGCTGGCCAGACCAGATGGCCTTCTGAATGCGGCGTCAAGATCCTCGGCTTTTTCTCTACCTCATTGTTCTCCATTGTGGGCTTCTGAATGCAGGACCTTGAAAGTGAGAGTCATTTGGATTTGCAGAGTCCAAGTTATTCTGTTTAATGACATGGATTTGCAGGAGAGGGTTTAAACACGCTGCTTTGCCACGGAGGTTTGAATTTTGCAGAGATTTACCTCTTTGCTTTGGTTTTCTGATGTTAAAACTCTCTCTGCCCCGACCAGCTAAAATTGGTCCCTTACCCTTTCAGCTGCCCCACTGCTGTCTTTACTGGCTGCGGGGCTGCCCTGACTTTGTACCTGCGCAGGTTTGTCCGTAGGGCTCCCAGGCCCCAATCCCTGGGATAATTCCCCGGGTGATTTTGCTGCAGCTTCCACACCACTCTGGTCTGCCTGTGCAGTCTGTGCCTTCCCCCTTAGCTTGGTCCTGGGATCACACAAGGGGTCAGTCAGTGCAGGGTGCTGCTGGACGGACAATGTCGTGTGTTTGGCTCTGGGAGCCTGCAGGCTCTCGTGTTAACTCTGGAAACACAGATGGAGATGCTGGCATCTCCCTCCTGATCTGGTGTGGTGTCCCATACATCGCTCCTGACAGTAGTAGGGGCCACAGACACAGTTAAAGCAGTGCATTGGGTATCACGAGACAAGCTCCGTCCCCGCTCTCTAAACCAAGAAGCTGCCTGCAAAAGCATGGCTCCGTAACCTCTTTTGGAAAGCAGGTGGACAAATCCTCAGGACATGCAGAGCAGAGACCATCTGCCCAGGGAGCAGTGATGCTGGGGTAGCTGTTCCTCCCCGCACGCACCCGCTTGCCTGGGGCAGGCTGCGGTCCTCGGGGTGGTGGGGAGCTCTCCTGCGCCTGCACATCCCTTTACATCCAGCCTCCCGCGGGAGGGCCTGCACTTGGGACCGGCGCCACTCACATGCCTCAGTAAGTTGGCACCTCTTGAGCATGCCTTGATTAATGGTGTTTTTTTGTCAGTCCCAAGAGGCCCCCATTATGTCCCTTTGATGCTGCATTTCACACTTACCACTGTCACTGAGCTCAATGACTAATTTTCATGGGTCATGGGAGAGGGACAATGGATCAGGCCACGTTTGGAAGAAACAAATGAAATTTTGCGGCAACTGAGAGCACTAATTAAGAGTGAGGATCAATTTGGGTGTACAAAAGAGATAGTTTTAGGCTGCTGGTGTGTAAATGAGTGGTGGTGTTGCGGTAGCAGAAAAGGCTCAGTGTGTGCATACTTCAGCTGCAGCATTGTACTCCACTGCATTTGATCGATACTTCTGTGCTTATTCATTGAGGAAAAACCAAGTGTTTTCCTGCCTGCTGTGCCCAGGAGGGGCAGGGACAGCAAACCTGCCGGATCAAGTCATGGATGATCCCTGCGAGATGTTTTTGGCCAGCAGCAGGAGCTTGTGTTTCTTCAGTTGCATGGCTCATCTTGGAGCATGGCACTGCAAATTAGCTGGTGGCTTTTGAGCACACTGCATTGCCTTCCCTGCCCATTCCTCTGGGCAGGACGATGCCCATCCTCATCTCAGGCCATAGCTTGCCCTACCAGGGATTGCACTGCTTTGCTGAGACTGCAGAGGAATGCTGATTTGGAGAAGGTATCAAAGAGGGAAGGGGGACAGTGAACTCCCATCAAAGGGGATGTCATGGATGCAGCAGGAGGGACAAGGAAAAGCCAAGGGTGCGCAAGCTGGGTCCATGGCTTCACTGAGCATTGAAGAAACGTGATTCAGGTTTGCCCAAGTCTTCACATACAACAAAAAGTCAGAGCTAATATGTATTTGGGATGAGCTGGTTGCAAATGTCCGGGTCCCCAAGCTGTGCCAGTTAAAATCAGTTTGCAAATTGTTTTGGTGGTAGAAATGCATCATGTCTATTTTTCGTTTGATTTGCCTTGGGCAGAAAGGTAGGAGCATCGACTGGAGCGTCCTTTTGCCAAGAGGGTTCTCCAGGGTCTGTGGGGTTCCCATGAAGCAAAGGCTAAATAGATTTGAACCGAAACAGATTTATGGTACTGAGCTAACCTCCCAAATGATTACACGGAAGCGGCAGTCCCCTGTTTCCCCTCGTTCCTTGGTGTGGTTTGCCCATTACCAGGTTTTTTCCCTGCAGCTCAGCATCTTCCCCAGAGGGCAATGGGATGTTCAGCCTCCATCCAGGGGTTTGCTCTCATCCTGAGCTCTCTGCGGTGACATTGCCCTGAATGGCCAAGCAGTGCAGCCGCGTCCCTTTGGTCCCCGGCGTGGCCGCTCCTGCCGAGGTGAAGGTACTTGCCGAGGCACTTTGTTTGCTCGGAGCAGCATCCACTTCGAGCTCACCATGGTTTCCCACGGCAATGTGTAAAGGGGTGGGAGGGAAAGTCCTGACTGCGTCTTTCTTTAGTGGTCCTAATGCTCAGGAGGAGAGGAGAGGCAGGGCCCCAAGGGGGTCAGCTCAAACTCTCTCTCAAAAAAAAAAAAAAGAGGGGAGAGAAAAGAAAAAATCTTTATAAAAATAATTTATTTTAAGTGAGCCTATAGGTAATAACACTTGGAGACATTTTATGACCATTGGGAAAATTCTGTCTTCAAATTCTTCTGCTGCATTAGAGAGACCTTTGCAGAGGGGGGATGTGGAGGTGATGCTCCGGGGCGCACATGGGGCTGTATCAGCTACGCTCCCTCTGCCCTGAGAAGCCCTGTGCCTACCGTGCCCTGGCCCTGCAATGGCTCTGCAGGGCATTGCCTCATGCCTGGGGTGGCAGGGCGGCAGGCTGCCCAGTTGTATGAACACAGCTGAGTTTTGCCAGCCCTGAGGATACATACAGTTAGTTAAAACTCCTTCTCCCTCCTTCCCCACCCCAGCAGTGGTCTCTGCCCGATTTCTCCTGTCCGTGGTAGGGAGCAGGAAGAGCAGCACTTGTTGCCCAAGCGAAAGAGGCTCTTTGCATGCTGGACTGGCCATTTGAAGGATGACAACAAAAATAATCTTTTTTTTTTAATTTTATGGTAGCCAAAGAGAAAACAGCTTCCTTGTCCCTTGGGACAACGATGGGTACTCTAGACCTTCATGAGGGCTCAGCCTCTGCAGGCACCCAGCACCTCTAAATGACAGGGACTCGTCAACACCTTAAATAGAGAGACTAGGTGCTAGTTTTAAGGATTCAGGCTCGACCATTTTAGCTGAAGCAGCGTGGTTGTTGATGCCTTGGGAAGCCTGGCTCCCGCTACTGCCGTCCCGTGTGACCTCGGGCAACTCTCCCAATGCCCTTGTATCTCCAGGAATCGGGGACAGAGGCATTGGTGCTCCCCAGCTCCTTCCAGCCTCTTTGGGTTTGGGGTCCCATCACCCACAGACTGTCTGCACCGAGCTGGTGCGGGGGGCCCTGACCCCACTTGAAGCTGTCAGAGCTCATTATCAGCGTGGGCAGCTTGTTCCCACTGCAGCGGGTCTGGGGAGGCCAGTTCCCTCTGGGCGTGCTGCTCAGCACCGATTGCTCTGCGGCTAATCGGGGTCGAGGAGTTGGGGCGCCGCATGGACCTTGTGTTGCTGCCGGCTGCCGATTTTCATGAGGCTTTTGTGAGACCTTTGAGCTTGTACCCAACCATCCGGGAACCAGCCAGAAGGTTCAGAAATTCTTTTAGGAGAAGACAGAGGTCCCTGCATCGTATATTTGTATGCAAAAGCCTCTTAGACAATGAGTTTTAAAAGCCAGCATGGGTATACGTACACAGGAGGTGTTTGTGTTTCTGTGCTGGGGAACACGTACAAGCCTTTCTGTTTTAAAGTGTAGTTTGCATACGTTTGAAGCACCTCTGCGACTCATGCTGCCACATCCCACGGGGGAAACGGGATTTGTTCTTGTACAGCTCCCTGCCCAAGGGGAGCCTGCTTAAGTTTTCTTTTGCTAACTAGGTTCCCCCAAGAAAGAGAGATTACCTGATCTTCCAAAAGCATTTCCAATGTGCGGAGAAGTCTGGATGACTCACAACTTTTAATTAGCTCTCCTGACCGAGGCAAGGATCCCTCCCTCCCTCCCTCCCTTACAGAGAGGTGGTGATTAGAATTACAATGAAGATAATCCAAACTGTATGTGTAGGGTTTTCTGTAAGGGGAGAACAAAGCAGGACATCCATCTGGTGAGTGTGAGCCCATAATACCTTTCTGCTCATTTCTCCAGTGCAACAGGAGCTGCTTGGGACTTTGGACGGAAGCAGGCTCATTATTTTGGAAAGGCTTGCTGACACACAGAGCAGGGCTGTCTTGTAATCTCCGAGGCACTGAAACCGCTGCTCAGGAAGGAGCATTACTTTTATTTTTAAGTCCACCTTTGTATTTCGCCTTGTTAAAATCTGCAGCGATGAGGGGGATACCAACCTCTTCTGAGCCTGCCATTAATTAGTGTATGAATGAGAGATGCCCTTAGTTTTAGGAAGGCTCATCAAAGCTGTAAGGGAGTTTTAAAAGGCACTACCCGGCAGCCGAGCTAAGCCTGTCCTGTGACAAACATCCCAGCAGCAGTGAGGAAATGCATTAGCTGGAGACAACCTCCTTTTCGAGTGATGCTGTTTCCCCTCACTTAAAATCTCCTTCTCTATGTTGGACAGAGCTCCCGCCTCAAAACTTTGGCATCCCTTTATGTCCTGTGTTTGCAGTGGGAGGCTCACCTTGTGCAGTGGGGTCTGCTTTCCCATGCTGTGCCCTGCAGCAGGCAGGGAAGAGGCAGAGTTTGCAGCAGAGAAATGCGATGTTGGGCCCTCGGCCACGGTGCTGCTGTGCTTTACGGTCAGCTGGATTTTGCCAGGCTGCTCCAGCACCGCGACAGGATGGGCACATTGTGGTGGGGCTGCCTCGGTGAGAAAGGAACAACAAAAAGCCGTTGTGGAGGAGCAGCCGGCGCTCCATGCTGCCGCTCACCGCCATGCCGGCAGCGCAATGCATGCTTCGACTCCTGCCATGGCAACAAGTTCATCCTTAGGCCAGTACAGTGGTTGGCTGCAACGTGGCAAGGTGGCCAGGAGCCGGTCCAGTCTTGTGGCATCCCCAGAAGGACCCAGGGAGGCAGGAGGGATGGGGTTAGGCTTCGTGCCTGCAAGATGCTCTGCCAGCTGCAAAATTCAGGCTGCTGGTTTCTTACCCAAAAAGGATAGGTGAGGCGCTAGGTGATCCTTTTGGGATCCTGAGCTGGGCAGCACTGGGGTGCAGAGTCATGATAGCTCTTGCTCTCCAACGCGAAGAGCTCAGGAAGGAAGATGGAGAGCCCAGATCCAAGGAAATGTTGGTCAAACACAAGGAATCTGTTCCTCTTATTAGTGCTTCAAGCACTAGAAAAATCCTCCCTGCCTATCAGAGCTAGGTGCAGCGTTTGCTTTGAGGGAAATGTCTCTTCAAGCTGGGATCCTGGCTGCTGAACTTGCCGCCGGCGGCCCCGCGCAAGCCAGGCGTGCCGGTAGGGTGCAGCTGGTGCAGCTCAAAGGGAAAATATGATCAGCTGTTGAATGGCAGAGATTTGAGACGTCACGCCAAGGCTTCGCGTTTTGATTTTTTCAATGCATGCTGTGAAATTCATAGGCGGAGTATTTCCAGAGAGCTGCTTGGCTTCCTGTAGGAAAAGGGGAAAAGAAGTGGAAAATAAATAATGTGCTATATTGACAGCTTCCAGCATTCAAAACCTGAGTTGAGCTGTCTTTCCTCTCCTAAAATCACTTGTTTTGAATTCTTGGTATTAAAAAGTAACAAATTATTAGTTTCTTTAGCTTGTCTAGTGACTTTTAGCTGTTATGATACACTTAAGTCATGTTTCTAGCATTTGTGATTTGTGGAGGAAAAAAAGCTTGAAAACCTCTGGCTTTTAACATAACGAGAGCTAAGGCTGACAGAGCTGCGAAACGCTGAAAGTTGGTGCTTCACGGCATTGCCAGACATCACAAGGTCTTTGATGACATGAGGAGAGCTGGGAAAGCTGAATAAACTGATGAGCTTCTTCCATTCTGGTCCCTTGTCATGTAAATGGGCTCCAATCTGCATGTCAGATCCCTTGGGTAAGGGAGTGTAATAACATTAAAAATAAGGCAGCAAAGACCCCAAAGTGTGTGTGTTAGCCATCTTTAAACAGGCAAAAAAATATGCTTGGAGGAGTTCGGATCGGGTGAGAGGGCACCTCGTTACTGCTCTGCTTCTAATGCAAAAAGGTAACTGCTGTGGCTTTAAAGAAAGTACTTTAATGCTACATAAATATAATTGCTTCAATGAAATGTCTTTAGCCTCCTGAGGGAAGTTGTAGTCTGGTAAGCCTTTAGATATGAATGGACGACTCTGTAATTGCTATTGTTTCTGAGACACATTAGGAAGGCCTAATGCTGATCACTTCTGACATGTTATGGAAGCAGCGTAATGGCAGTCCCACGCAGCGTGCAGGGGAGAGGGTATTAGTATGCATTCTGCAGGATGAAAAACTGACAAACGCTTCAGGACTGGAAGTTTTTTTCCTAATTAGATCGTGGGCTTGTGAACTTTATTATTTTTTTTTATTTTCCTTTTCCTGCTGGTACGCAGAGTGAAGGTCTCTAATTCTTTGCAATTTAGGCTTTGGATAATGAGCTTGAAGACAACATCTCGGAGGAGTGCGGAATTGATGGGTTAGTACATCAGCTCTGGTTAATGCAGTCTCCTGACTCTGACAGGGTCCAAACCAGCTGGTTCAGAGAAAAGGGCAAGACATGGGTATTGAGAATAAGTTGGGGTTTTTTGGGTTTGGGTGTTTTTTTTTTTTAATACTGATTAGTAAAACATGGGATATTCTGGTACATGGGATGTGCTTCCATCTCTGGATTGGGAGCAACTATGTTTAAAAATCAGAATCTGAGCTTAGAGATCATTCCTAAGAGATATCTTGGGTTGTCTCCTGGTTTTGGAGACTGTAAGCATCCTGTTTTCCAGCTTTTCTTCACGGCATAGGGCCCAGAAAGGCTAGCAGACTGCTCTGGCACGGTGAGCAACTAGGCAGGAGCTGGAAGACCTTACCCCATCCTAGCAATTCTGGCTTTGGTGGCATTTTTCCTGAGGGCAAGTTGAACCCAGGGTCCTGAGAGGCAGCAGCGTAGCCGGGACGACTGGCGTATCCTTTGGGATATCAGTGTAATTCTTGTGCTATTGGTTGGACCCAAGCTTATTTCTCTTTTTCTACTGGGCAGTGTTTTTAAGTGTTTCTCAGTGCTGTTTGACTGCAGTCGTGTTCCCTGCCAGAGACGGAGGCATGTTTGCAGAACCAGGGAGGTTTCCAGACCTGGCTGGAAGAGTTAAGGCCAGCACTAGAGCTGTGTATGGCAGGCAACTGAGATCTCCCATTGCACCGGTACTCACTCATTACAGATTAAACCCTGCACGTGGCTGGATGGTCTGTAGGGGTTAGTCCACGTCCTGGGTCTTATTGGAAGCAGCATTGCTTGCCGCCTTTGCCATCATTTGCTTTGCTTTTCTATTAATGTGCCTTATTTCCACGGCTCTCCTCCCAGATGTAACGTTACTCAGACTAAGTGAGACATACTCCCTATTTCCAGAGACTGGCCCACGGATCCCTGGGGTGGGAGCCTGGCCGAGCAAAAGCTGTGGGATTGCCCATTTTATCTCTTGCCTCTGTGTGCTGACTTGGACCTTGTCCATGCCATCATCGGGTGCGTGCGCAGCCTGGCTGATTGGACGTTTCTTCCTTCCATTGGCAGCTCGTATACTTTGTCATTTGGTGCTCAGAGCTGCAGATCTATTTTCCACGGACTTCTGTTTAGGAGTGGTATCAGTTTGTCGTTATTTTGTTGCTTGACCCTGCAAGAATATCTATCAGGTAGTAGCCAAAAGGGAGATGAATTTCTGCCCTTGGTTGCGTGGGTGTCTCCTCTAAAATGCTGCTGCAGTGAGAGCACTGTCCTGTGTGCAGCTCCAGCTTCTCTTCCCAAGAGAAAGTCAGTCCCAAAATATTTGGGAGCTGCGACCTAAAAGGCCTGGAGAGAGAGCCTGAAAAGAGCTCTTTTGGGGAGAACAAAAAAAGATGGGGTTAGGTCCTTTTATCATTGCCCTGTCCTTGCGTAGGGACTGATGCAAACATAGTCCTCATCTCCGCTGCACCATTAACATTCTATTACGAAACGAAAAGTAATAACTTACTGATGCTTTCCCTTGAATGTTTAACCTCAAGTGGTAAATCTTGGTCTTACTTGGAATTTATTTTCGTTATGGAGATTTTTACTACCTTCAGAAATTTCACTCGGAAGAGCGAGATTTTATGGCTCTAAACTGTTTGGTTTTAAAGATTGGGTTTTTTTCCCTGTGGGCTTTTTTTTAAGGAAAATGAGAGGAGTCATGTAATCCTTGACATGCTATAGATTGTCCCAGATTAATAACACACTGTTTTTCACAGTGAACACAATCCTGGCCCGCTGTAATTTACTCTCCGTCCTGGCATGCCGTTAATTAGCATGAACATTTATGTGAAAACTCCACGTATGGCCAGTGCCAGCTTTCATAATAAGTTGCCCCAAAAACGTGAGGAACAAGGGGTAGTGAGTCAATGAAAATCCCGACATAAATTGACTTTTTGTGTCCTGGCAGTGCTTGGCTGAAAGCCAATGACAATAAGAGCCCGGCGTGCCAGAATTCACAGGCAAATAACACTTTTTCACTACAGCATCCTTACGAGACACCCTCCCAGCAGCCGTCCTTCCTTCCTGCCACTCATTCCCTTGTGTCCAAGGAGGCTGTCGAGGCGGTGGGGGGAAACGTCTCAGTGTTGTGACGGGGTGCAATGAAAACATGAGTGACAGAGTGACATTTTGACAGCTTGACTTCAGGTTCCTACTGCAAATGTAAATACGTTCATTTGAATCCAATTTACACAACCAGAAGTTTTTAATGGGAAATAAATGGAGGATTGCTTAAAGGTGACTTTTGGGGATTTTATTTTTTAATCGGGGCTATTTATGGACTTTTTTTGTGGGTTAAACCACAGATTTCCATGATATTATGGAGGTTGAAGTGGTCTCTGTCCCAGTTTGCTCCAGTCATGTGTTTTTCCATCAAATTGCTTTGTTTTCTCCCGGTTTAATGCTAATCCCTGTCAGAGTCAAGAGACCCCCAGCAATGTAGTTCATTAAACATACCTATTGAGCAGCTGATAAAATTGAACCACAATCCCATCCACCTCAAATCAAGGACTTTTAAACAGCCAATAGTCCATTTTATCTTTTTCCTAATGGGTCTAATCTGTTGCTCTTTCTTACTTGGAGACTTGCTGTATTTTCACTGGAGAAAAGTCACAGAATCATAGAATCGTTTAGGTTGGAAAAGACCTTTAAGATCGAGTCCAACCACTAACCTAGCACTGCCAAGTTCCCCACTAAACCATGTCCCTAAGCACCACATCTACACGTCTTTTAAATACCCCCAGGGATGGGGACTCAACCACTTCCCTGGGCAGCCTGTTCCAATGCTTGACAACCCTTTCGGTGAAGAAATTTTTCCTAATACCCAATCTAAACCTCCCCTGGCGCAACTTGAGGCCATTTCCTCTTGTCCTATCGCTTGTTACTTGGGAGAAGAGACCGACACCCACCTCGCTACAACCTCCTTTCAGGGAGTTGTAGAGAGCGATGAGGTCTCCCCTGATCTCCTCCTTTTCTCCAGGCTAAACAACCCCAGTTCCCTCAGCCACTTCTCATAAGACTTGTGCTCCAGACCCCTCACCAGCCTCGTTGCCCTTCTCTGGACACGCTCCAGCACCTCAACGTCCTTCTTGTAGTGAGGGGCCCAAAACTGAGCATAGTATTCGAGGTGCGGCCTCACCAGTGCCGAGTACAGGGGCACGATCACTTCCCTACTCCTGCTGGCCACACTATTTCTGATACAGGCCAGGATGCCATTGGCCTTCTTGGCCACCTGGGCACACTGCTGGGTCATGTTCAGCCGGCTGTCACCCAGCACCCCCAGGTCCTTCTCTGCTGGGCAGCTTTCCAGCCCCTCTTCCCCAAGCCTGTAGCGCTGCATGGGGTTGTTGTGGCCGAAGTGCAGGACCCGGCACTTGGCCTTGTTGAACCTCATACAATTGGCCTCGGCCCATCCATCCAGCCTGTCCAGATCCCTCTGCAGAGCCCTCCTACCCTCGAGCAGATCAACACTCCCGCCCAACTTGGTGTTGTCTGCAAACTTACTGAGGGTGCACTCAATCCCCTCATCCAGATCATCGATAAAGATATTAAAGATATTAAGTCACTGAGTTTCTTGTCAGGTGGGGACAAAAATGGTTGAATCGCACCTCAAAGTGTGATTTATTTAGACAATCTCAGCACCTTGGGGATTTCTTATTCCTCGTTAGTGCTCCTTGTAGTAACTCCTGCCTGAGATTTGGGTGAATAGTGCTGGAAGATGCAAACCCTGGTTTGCATTCCCGTTGCAGGAGCAATACAGCTGTGGTTCAGTAGAAGGTGGCATGAGATGACCCCCTGCATGATAGCATGGGGATATCCACCTTGGACGCGGAGCTTTTGTCCTTCTGGGGTCTGATTGCAGTGCTGCTTGGTGCCTTCCTTCCAGGGTCCCTTTCCTCCTGCCTTTCTCAAAGAGATACTTTTGTCTCTTTCTGTCTTCCTTGGAGAAGCTGGGTAGCTCTTGATGGCTGCAGTATTTTGGGTAAAGCAACTTGACCAAAGAGACTATGGGGACGAGGTGGACCATGGTGAGATACGACAAAAGCACAGGAAACTGAAGCCCACCTGAGGCCGGACCCTTATCCCAACATCTGGCACACCAGAGCAGGATGCGATGCCTGCTGACCCACACAAATGTGGGTCTGAGTGGGCAAACAGCCTGGGCTCGGCACCGGTTCCCAAAGGGTCAGTTTACTAAGGAGGGTTTAAATGATATTAGGAAAAATTTCTTCACCGAAGGGGTTGTCAAGCATTGGAACAGGCTGCCCAGGGAAGTGGTTGAGACACCATCCCTGGGGGTATTTAAAAGACGTGTAGATGTGGTGCTTAGGGACATGGTTTAGTGGGGAACTTGGCAGTGCTAGGTTAGTGGTTGGACTCGATGATCTTAAAGGTCTTTTCCAACCTAAATGATTCTATGATTTCCCTGGGTGCTGCAAAACGTTAGGAAGGTGCAAGGGGTGCGAACAGAGCTTAAAGCAGACTGGCTTTTCATGTAGGTGTGTCCTTGGACCAAGTTAGCATAAGTGCAAATGGCTTCCCTCTGGTTGCCTCCTAGCTGAGAATCTGTGTCTCTCCTACAGGGAGAAGGAGCAGGGGAGCTCATGGTTGTGTTAAATCCAACTCGCCCTTGTGGGGCTGAAAAGAGACTGGAGCTTTCCACTAGTTGTATACACATCATCTTTTGTTTGGGTCCTATAGGTTGTGTCAGAGTCTGCTTGTAGCTGCTGGTCCTCAATGAGTAGCTTAAACCCTGGCTATTTAAAATATTTTGAAAAAAGATCTGGGTTTTTTGTTTTTGTTTTTTCTTCTTCCTTTTTTTCCTCCTGAAACCTTTCAGCGCTCCTTGATTCGGAAGTTTTGCAGTCCATGGCAGGAAAGTCTCCAGCAATAACAAAGCAAGCGCTCTGTAATGCAGCCAGTTTAGCTCATTCACCACCCAGCCTCTCCCCAGCTAAGGGGAGTTTATGCACGTCTAATAGTGTATGGGATTTTTGACAGTACAATACTTCATTCCTGGATCTGTAACTGGAGTGGATGAGTTATCTTGGCTAAGAGCTAGAAAATCTTAAAGCTTAACCACAGATACAGAGTTCATACAGACCTTGTAGCTGTAGGTGTTTGACTTGGGTATCTGGCTGCCTTGAGACGTGGAGGTTAGAGATGAGCTTCTAGCAAAGCCCTGGTTTCACACCTGGAGTTTTGTCCCTCCGTGCCCTGCGGCGATACCCAGGCATCCCTCCAGGGACTTCAGCAGCATGCGTCACTGCAAGTGGATGGAGGATGTCACCCAGGATTTCTAAGAAGTAGCAGATTGCTTACTCCTTACACCGAGACCTGTGAACACCCATGACAGATGCTAATTAAGCATCTGCTTCCTTCTCAGTTTTAAGTGAAAGAGTGGCAAGGTGGAGTGACAGTCAGACCTCATTTATCTTAATGAGAAGGGTCAGGAGTTTAATGGAGTTTTGCTTAGTGGGGGTGTTTCAGCCTACCCTTTGTTTGTTTGGGAGACATCTCTACATTTTGGGTCCACAGAGCTTTTTAGCTCGGGTGGTGTGGCTACCTGGGATTTAATGCTGATTTCCTCTGAAGTCTTTCCTAGGGAGAGAGGTTTTAGAAGAAATCCAGGAGACTTTCTAGTATGTCTGCTGTGACTTGGTAAACGATTTGGACAACGATATAGTGAATTTTGCAGGCAAGTTTTCCCTGGCTAGTGTGGTGCATCGGGCTGTGTTGCATACATCTCTGAGATGTGTGCTGTGCTAAGCGACGGTCACTTTGAAGCTCTTTCCTGTAACAGTTTAGACATTTAGCCAACATACTTAGCAGATACCAGCAAAAAAAAGTGATTGTTTTTACATTCCAGACTCTCACCTTGTACTTACCACTTCTGAGGTTTGTTTGACACGATGCTGACATATTTACAGTGTAGCCTTACTGTATATAGATGGAGTAATCAGCCAGTCACTCAGGGCTGCATCAACTAGGCAGAAGTAAAGCTCTTTTTACCAGCTCATGTGCGGTGCCGCGCTGTGTGCATAATGTAATTTCTCAAGCCCGTTTCCTAGGTATTGAACATAGACCCGAGCAACACCTACCCCTTAATGGGACAGATCTCCAGCTGGCGTATATCAGCACAGCTCCAGCGGAGACCAGCCCTCTATCTACAAAGGACTATGCCAAGATTAGTGAGGGAGTTCTTACAGGGCCAGCGAAGCAGGTGAACGCTATCACTGTCATTTTTCAGAGGGGACACGAAGGAATAGGAGGGGTAGGATGATGCTGAGACAGTCCAGAGCTCTGTTGCGGAGCTGATGTGGAGGGTGAAAGCCTTCAATCTCTTGTTGGGGCTGCGTGCCCTGCCTGGAGAGGAATTCAGTCCTGCTCTGCTGGAGTCATTCGTGCTTGTTCAAAGCTAACATCAAAAGGTCCCATTCTAATTTGATGCTTTTTAACACACAAATGGCGGTAAGATCACTAATTATTGCACTTAACCAACTATAGTGTTTAAACACTCTGTGTTTGTGAGTGTCAAGAGCTGGTGAAATCTTTCTGGTGCTGTAAGTGAAGAGCAGGGATTTTGCCTGCTGGTGAGGTTGGATAGTGCTGCCACTCTGCAAGCGGGCAAGAGCTGCCTGCTCTCCAAAGAGGCACATCTGTGCCAGTGTATAAGCTCCATTTGGCCCAGAATATTTTCATGTCATGCTTGATGGCCTGTGAGTGCTCTCTGCTGCTGCCTTGCTGCCCAGGTTGGTAGGCAGGATCATGCCTTTTGGAAGAGGGAAGCAGAGGTGTGAGTATTTTGTGCTGTGGGAGTGTGGAGCACCTTAATGTCTCTGAGGTCTCCTGCAGATAAATCTCTGTTGGCTTCTTGATTTCTGAGGTGTTCAGCAGCTCTAACAGTGTTACTTTTTCTCCACCAAGCGCAATGCAGTGAGGCTGGAGTAAGGACCGTTCCCTGGGGACGTCCCCCTCCACCTTGGGAGTTGTTGGCTTGAGGCAGAAATGCCTTGGCCTGAGCTCTTCCCAAGCTGAGGAATTCTGCAGGCAGCTTGTAGCTATTTTTGCAGAACATGGCTGGTGGGCAGCTAGAGAGCCAGGCGGTTATTTTCCATCCACCCAGGTTTTGTCACCTACCGCTGCCCATGGGGAGAGAATTTTTCCCCTTCCTCCAGAGTGCAAGACCTCATTGTTCCCAGCACCTGAGGCATGCAAAATCCCCCTTGCCATCCTGGAGGAAGGGTCCAAGGGTAACCGTGGCTGATTAGTGAGCCCTGAGCAAAAAACGGGCCAAAAAGCTCACACACATTACTGTGCAGGGAGAGAAAGTGGACCCTCCGAAGAGGGTGTAGCTCCTGCCCTGGACCTCAGGGGCTGCAATAACCTCGCTCTCGTGGGGCTGCGGTGTTTGTCCCCGGAGAGAGCCCATGTTCAGCAGGGCTCTGTGAGAGACATTCAGAGGTTTGAATTGGACCTGGGATAAACACGCTCCCCGGCTTGGTTTGCGTTCGGCACGGCGGCGGGGACACGTCCCTTGCTGGACTAATGAGACTAGGCGTATGTGACATTTTTATGACTCCTTCCCAAGCTATTTCCTCCAAGTTTTTAGTGTTAAATTGGATTCCTTCCCCCAACCCCGCAGTGTTGTTGGAAAAGCCATCTGCAGACAGAAGAGTGATGCAGAGATAACGCTCCTGGGGGTGAGTCTGTCTGACTTTATGGCTCTTACATCTTTCCTTTAGGGTTTCTCTGACTTTTTGCCAGGCACAGAGGCATCTCTCTGGGCATCTCCCGTGGCCCTGCATTAAGGGCTGCCCAGCCTGGCACATCGTGGACCCCACTCGCCCCACAGCCCTCCTAAGGCTTTGTTGCAAGAGGTGTTTTGGAGCAGATGTCCCAAATGAGCATTTCCCAAATTCTCACCCCACTAGAGATATTCTCAAGAGAAACATGCTTCAGTTTTATAATGTAGATGAGCCTCTTCCCCCCCCCCCCGTTTCCAGCCCCAAAAGTAGGTGGTGAATTCTAAGGCTTGAGGGAAGCAACTGCACAAAAGCCTGTTACAATTCAGTTGCATTGTGCAAGGTGGGGATTTGCAATTTTAAGTTGAGGGAGAGGGAATCGTCATGATAATTGCATGTAATACCTAAAGTCCCTATAAATACAGATGTATATTTATATAAAGCCTCTCCCAGCACACAAGTTCCCTGTCTGGATGGGGTTGCCAGACCACCCTGTCCTGCACAAACAAATGAGTTAGAAAGTCCGAAATTCCATCCCTGCCTTTCGGGGCTTGCCTGGGGAATTCCTGAGTAATGGAGGTTGAATTGGGTCACAAGGGCAGCAGGGAATAAATCTTCAAAGGTTAGCTCTGGCATGAAGTCTCCTTTTTTTAGGCATGTCAGGGATTCTTTTGGTTGGCTTTGTTTTCCAAAGCCCCCCCCCCCCCCCAGGGAACAATACCTCGCTGGGGCCAAGCCCGGCTGGGCACAGCCCCACAGCATTGTCCGGGAGGCCTGGGAGGGGGCCAGGGGGAGAAATGACATCTTAAAGAATGGCGCTTCTTCTTATGGACACTTAGTATATCAGTGTGCATTCAATTAACCCTATAAACCGTGCAAGGTCCAGGGAAAGAGCCTTTCAGGCATTATGGATTGAAAGTATTAAGGGGGGCGGGGGGAGAGCTGTTAGTGAGTCCTGTTTAAATAAAGCCCGTTAGGCAGGAGCTGTGTGGTGGGGGTGGAAAAAGGGGATGTTTTTTTTCTGAAAATTAAATTCAAGTGCAGTCTCACATACTGGTCTGGATTTTAAATAAAGCTAGGAAATCAGGTGTCTAGCTAGGCTAGGTGTCTTGGCTAGATGTTCGGTCCAACTGTCTTCGGGTCTGCTGGCTCAGGAGCAAAGGGGTCCTATAGACTGTCTTGAGTGGAAAAAACATTTTACATGAGTATTTTCTTCCCCTTCAAATTTCTGCTCAACCCTGAATTGTGTCCTAAGGCCTCAGCTGTAATAGCCTGTGGGACATCCCTGATCTTCCTGAGTGCATGTTTGATGGTCCCCTGGGTATGAAGACATCTAAATACTTCTGTGAAGGACCAAAACACCTTGATTTTTCCAGTTGTGTGTCTGACATCTTGCAGGGACACTACAAGACACTGCCGTATTTTGAAAATACAATATTTATTCCTATTAATATTTGGAGGACAGTCAAATGTTGAAACTTTTGTGTGCTGGCAACTCCACCCCCACCATCCACCCCAACCCCCCCAGTGCCAGTCAGGGCTAAATAGCCCCTCCAGGATGAGAGCAATCTTGTGAGCAGAGAGGTGGAAACAGCCAAATTTCTTTCACTGCATATGGCTAATATTCACCTGGAGAAATCCAACCCATTTGTAGATATTAAACTAGACACAGTAATAAGTTCAGTATGTATTTCAATTTACTTTGCTGCAAATAGATTTAATTTACCAACTGCAGAGTTTTAGATGGAACTGCCTGTATTCCTGCCATTTTATGCTACATTCTGAATATATTATACGTAAAGTTGTAAATTAATAGGCCTCTTTCTGATTTGTTGCACACATGACATGGACGTGCAACTAAATTAACAGTGAAGTCTTAGTGTTGCAGAGTTTAATTATATTTGCAGATGAATTAGCATCTAATTCCTCTATCCCTTTCTTATTGTGAAGTACACTGGAAATGTTTTTTTCCCTAAAGACATTGGTATTTTGTATTGTTTTGAGAGGAGATCTGTGAGATCTGCTGCATTTCCAGCTTCTTTTGGAGCTGCTGTTTGAATTCACAGTGCAACCGCTCTACATACAGCTATGTCTATCAATTATTGAGTTATAAGCGGCATTTCTGGAGATGCTATTGCTTTCTGGATACGGTATCACGAAGAGTCCCATAGTGTTAGAAAAGCACTGTGTGTCCCTGGGACCTTGCAGCCCAGGTTGGTTCCTGGCAGGCTGCTGTGGTCAGGGAGAGCTGGTGGACTTCACATGCGCTGCAAGTGCATGCTCGCGACAACATGTTGGAGATGGCTAAAGCAGAGAAATGGCCTCAGCCTTGGGGAAGAAGGAAAAGAAGTAGCTGGGAGTTGTGCAAGTGGTTTGAGGTATCAGTCCTTCAGCTGGGAGAGTCCCACAGCTCACAGTAAAATGTTGGTAATGGTGCAAGGTGACATTTTTTCCTGTGGTGTTTGTTCTTGGAAAGCATCCTTAATCAGGACAGCACCAAGGTGTGGGCTGAAGGCCCTTTAAAACCAGGCTGAGCCTGTTACTTGGCTGTTCTTAGGTGGGATGTTTCCTAAATTGGGCCTGGATCAGCCAGTGCTAGCTGTGTTAATTCACTCTTGTGAGCTAACTCCTAATTGCTAGAGGCACCATTGTATTAGCAAGCCGGGAACATGGACCTCTGAAGCTGCTCTGCTGATGGTTGGTAAAGTAAAATGCAGTCTGATTTTGAACAAAACACAGTAAAACAACAGTGAAATGAAAGCAGATGTGGTTTTGCCTGCTAGTGGAATTTGGCAGTGCCTAGCTTGGTGCCAAATTAGGAGGGCAATCCTCCCTTTCTCCCTCTGCTCTGTATTAGTTTCCTAAGGAAATAGCACCTTTGTAGCTGCTTTATCCTGGGAAGTGCTCCAGAGCTTGGTGATAACAGCTTTGTGCCCTGTGCTCCTGGAGATCTGTTGGGCTTCCTGGAGGAAAAGAGCTGATGACACTGGGGCTCATAATCCTGCCCCAAATTCTTCCCTAAAATGCTCCATTCCCTCAGAGAACAGGTACCTCCAGGGCTGGAAACTCATTGAGAAGATGTGACTGCGGAGAGTGGCATTTGCGTGGGTCCCTGCCAGCACCCTGGGACCACAGTGTGCCAGGGTCCCCCTCCCTGGCACTGCTCCCCCACGTTCGCAGAGGACCTCCATAGTGTCAAGACTTCGTTAACGTGATGTTACTGAAAAATAAAACCAGCAGCTCTTTTCTCTGCTATCCTTCATAGGCTCCAATCCAGCCTCCTTGGAGGAACATGCACAGCTTGGCTTTCCAGAGGGCTGTAGTACCCGTCTCTGTGGGGTCTCCAGAAGCATTAGCTTTTCTAGGATCTGGGCCACAAAGTCAACACTTGGTGGCATTACTCTCAGCTGTAAATTGTGTAGGTGCTTTACTGCTCCGCTGGACTGAGGACTCTTTGCACAACACCTTTGAAAGCTGCCTCCATCCTTGGTGTGTTAGTAGCATCTGTTGACCTTTTTTGAGCAGCAGTGATGAGATAACGGTGTCTTGCTTTATTAGCTCTTTTAAAAATTATTCTGACAAAACTAATGGTTTGCTTCCTCCCTGCGTTGTGCTGATTAGCCTTTTACATAGCACCGCACCCTTCCCTTAATTTAAAAGTAGCTTCTAAGTCCATTGCAGTGCAGATCGCATCCTAGGAATAAATACTTCTTTTTTCCTGAGCAAATATATGAAGAGTCAGCAAATATGAAGCATCTCTTTTTCCTACTGTCACAAAACTGTGGCGTTCCCCAAGATTGATTTGCGCTTGCTCGAGGGTGTGCTTTAATAGGAGCTTTAACATGGGATATAAAGTGGGAAAGGTTCTCAACAGCTTTTAATTGGAGTTGTTGCTTTTGATGGGGCTGCACTAATTTCCAGTGGCTTCAAAGCTGGCGGGGAGGGAGGAAGGCTGGCAAAATCCCGGCTCCATCCACGGGCGGTGGCAGGTTTGCTGTTGCCTCAAAGGGACATGGTGTGACGCCACTGCACTTTGGGAAAAACGAGAATTAAATCCAAACGACACCAATCCATGCACCAGGGCTGCGTGTATGAACCGCAATTTAAATTTGTGTCTGTCACTGCCTAAAAAAGAAAACTGGGCCATGATGAGAGTTTGTAAGAGGAAACCGAGCTATTCCCCCCAGAGCCGCTTTCCTAAGCCATGCCTGGTTGCCAGTAGCTTCCTGTCTGTTGTTAGTTTTTCTTTTCGAATACAATTTAGTTTCTACAGGCCAGTGGCTTTTAATGATTTCCTTTGAGTCCATGCATCCTCTGGAGCAGTCCTCTTCTCCCTTGACATTTGATGTGGGAATGTGTACATCAGTATTGTTACTTAAACAATACCCTTCAGGCACCGATGCTGGGCCCTCAGATAAATCACAGATTAAAATGAAGCAGAATTGCTTGATAAAAAGTCTACAGTGTTCTGGCATGCAGGGAACAAACTGCACAGAGTCCAGGTAATGGGAAATTGTGTGTGTTATCTGAAAACCCATGTAATTAATGAACAAGAAACCTGTTTACTCTGAAAATAAATGGCAGAGTTACTATAATGCCTTTCTGCTTTGAATGCTGAATGAGTATCTCCGGAGGAATAAAAGCCCTAGCAGCTCAAAGTCACATCTCAACCAGAAAGGCAGTTTGGAGACGGCACTGAGAATCAGAGCTGTTTTGCTTTTATGAAGAATATGAAACCAGCCTTCCTTCTAATAAACACCTCATTTATTTTCTCTTGGCTCCTAAGCGATCTAGTTTGCAAATCGTGATGCAGACGGAACAATTAGCGGATTCGATTCAGTGCACATGCCATTGCTGAGCAGGAAACAAGCACGCTGGGCATGAATAGCATCAATCTTATTTTCAGGCATGTGCAAGTATCTGGCACTTCAGAGAGCTTTGCAAACAGGCTGTACTTCTGTTTTTCCCCTCGCTTTCCACCCTGATCATGCTGCTGCTGTATTCATGTGTATTACACTGGGCTCCCTGCTTCCTCGTTACAGCTGATGGCTCAGTAGGCTTTTACCATGCTCGGTATTTCATCCCAGCTATTTTCCACGCGTGGAGAAACACACCCGTGCAGGAGTCAGCGTTGCAGCAGGAGCTGGGAAGGGGAGAGCTGTCCCTTTAACCGTGCAGAGCATGTGGCTGTTTTTAGTTAGAGCTCTTTTAGCAAGTTGTCTCAGCACATCAGGGCCCCACTTTCATCATGCCTGGCTTTTTTTTTTTTTTTCCTCTTTGAGTCCTAGAAGTCAGAGGCCACGGGGGGGTGACAGAAAGCAGTGACCTCTGCATAAGCGGGGGGACCAGATGGCCACTCCTCTTCCTCTGAGCCTTTCTCCCCTGGCCCCAGGGCACAGATTTGTGACCTTCGCTTTAACTGAATGCCCAGACTGTGTGACTGGAGCTTTGACATGCTCTTTAATAGGCATACATTATCCCTCCATTGCTAAAAGCCCAGAAAACTGGGTTCATTTAGATGGAATTTAAGTAAAACTGTTTGGATTGGTCTTGCTATCCCCTAGCTGCCTCCTGCTAAATTGTTGATCTTAGTGCTAATGAAGGGAAACACACTCACGGACGGGCTGGGAAGCGTTTTATTTTCAAAGCTTTTGAAAGCTTTTCCGTTGTGTTTTCCAACGGATGAGGTGTGCGCTCACGGTGTGAGCCTGCTTACGTGCCCACCCACGGCACAAGCGGTGCTCTGGTACTCGGACCACGTCGAGCCCTTGCCCTCTGCTGCTGGACTGAGCTCAGTTTTGCTCTAAGGTTTGTCTCTCCCAGTTAAAGAAAACTTCTGATGCTAAACAGCAACAGAACTTGGGCTTGTAGCCTCTCACAGAGTTTGTAGGCACAAGGGGGAGATGTAATCACTTACGCTTCAATAATCCTCAGTTCCAACCATAGGCGTTGGTCTGATTTCCAAGCGTGAGCCAAGCTGGAGCATTGCAATGTGGTAGCACCCCATGGTACCGAGCACAGGACCGGTGAGAATGGGCAAAAATACCCCTGAGGAGGAGGGCTAGCACTAGACCAACTGAAAATGGAGAAAATGGAGAAAATACTTTGTTTTCTGTGAATTAGAAGTCATTGCATTTTTCTCCAGTACCCCAGTAACTGAGAAGTTCATCTGATATTTCTGTCTGGTCTCGTAGCTGTTATTAGAGGAGGCCAGGCTCTCGTTAAAGCGATTCATGTAATGGTAGCTGTGCTCTTCAGGAATGTCCTCGGGAGAGACTGGAAATATGCTCTTTTCCAGCAGAATGGAAATGCGGAGGTGCGTTTTTCTGCTAATGACCGGCAAACATCTCTGCTGATCAGACGCGGATGGCCTCCAACCTCTGCCAGGCAAGCGGATGCTGAGGAGGGGCTTTATTAATGCCTACCATTTCCGAAGGGCTAAGCACATGAAAGTTATTCAAGGAATTTCCTTTCCAGGGCAGACCTAGGGAGGTAGGTATAAGCAAAGGCCAATTCAGCCCTGCTGAAAGTGATGGATGCAATTCCCTTTGAAGTTCCTGGGAGCTGCACTTCCTCGCTGCATGGCTGAATTGAATCCAGAGATCTTCAACTGTGAATCCGTAGCCACAAAACACTGTTTTGTGACATCTGCCACGGTTCACCAGCTACTGAAGGTGGGAAGGGGAGAGCAAAAAAACTGCCTGGAATGCTGGTGCAGACGATACCGGAGGTTTTGACTGCTCGCACCTCATGTTCCTGTTTTCAATTAAATTAGAAAGTATTTGTGGATGAAGTGACCCATTAGTTGGGTAATAACACTACCTTATCACGCCTGCTTATCAGTATTAGTTATGCACTATAAAACCCATACCAAAGCCCTTGGGGGAATCAATTAAATTGAAGCGGGCAGCTTTGTGTATGTGTGCAATGGAACTGTCGTGAGATGTGTGGCACATTTGTACACCAAACTGTTGCAGGTTTCGGGCAGACAGTATTTCTGAGCTTGCACACTAGCCCTGCTTGTAAGCCGTCAGCATCACACATCTTTGTTGCCTCTGCCAATTCCTCACTGAACAGAAGAAACAGGCCATAAATTTGCTGATTATGTGCATTTAGGCAGACTAGCTCCCTTAATGGCCTTTACGATGGTTGCAGCCACCAGTGATGGAGTTTTGCATCCCCGGCTTCTAATAGTAGACGGTTGCTTGTTCATGCTGTACATCCTGTTAAATAAATCTGAGCCAATGATAACTGATTGCTGATATTAAACTGCAGAGGGAGAGATTAAAAATATTTTCCCTGTCTGCTTGGAAAGCTTGGGAGGGCTTTGTTCAAGTTTTGTGGTTTTTTTTTAAAGAGGAGATAGGAAACACTTTAAGAAATAGTCTCCTCTGTCTTTGCCAGTGTTTGAGCCTAGAAGCAGGTAAGGGGAACCTGATTTAATGACATATCAAATAGAGAGCTAGCTCTCATCCAATATACCTCTTTGAAACACTGCCAAGGAGCGATCAGTGCCCTGTCTGCTTGCATCAATAATTAGACGTTATAAAGTATTTAGACTCTGGTGGCACAGGGAGCTGTGGTGGCCAATCGCCTGGAAAGGGCTTGATTTCCACACAAAAACTCCCAATGTAGTGATTGAATCTGCTAACATTTCAGCTGGCAAAAAGGAGCCAGAGAAAAGCAGTGTTCTCCTGAGTCTTTCAGGGCCGCGGTGCAAGGAAAAACGTGGTGGTGGTTTGCAACGTCCATTAGAGCTGTCACCCCTGGGGCTGTGAAATGGCCCGTTTCCTCTCGGCCAGGTGGTGAAGAGCGGTCGGAGGGGAGAGCCGAAGCACAGGGCGATGCGGGGCTCCTTGCTGCGGCCCCTTCGACGCTCCCCCCGCCGAAGGCAGTGCTGCTGTAGCCGGCTGGGGCTCAGCTCCGAGCATCCTCTCTCTGCTTTGAACCTGAGGAGCCATCACACCTTAAGGTCAGGCGAGGGGCCCCTGTTAGCGGGCAGGGGGAGGTGGAGGGAGCAGGTTGTCATTTTGTCATTAGCTGGGCTTCAAAGGCAGGCAGGCATTGAGGAGGGGGGAGAGGAGCTGCGGGGTCACAGGGGGCTGTGAGCCCCTTGCCCAGCCTCCCCGCGGGCCGGCTCACCTGGTGCACAGCTGCTCCGGGAGGAAGGAGCCCAAGAAAAGCAGAGGGATGGAGGAGGCAGCATGGGGAAAGCCACGTCGCCAATGCCTTTCACCCTGCAGACTGCCAATTTCGGTGTGTGGGTTGTGTGCCAGGGGCATGATCTTTAGCACTGCCGAGATGATGGTGTGAAGCACTGCCTGTAGGTTAGGGCAGCTGTTAAAAGCGTAGTCCTCTTGGAGCAGTGCTGCCTAAAATGATATAATGGGGTCCTGCATGTCTCTGGAGACTCTGGAGCATGGTTTTGGCTTGCTGGGGGTGCTCATGCTGGAGGCTGGTGACGGGGCTCAGCGCCCTTGTGTTCATACGTCCTGCTCTGGATGGCCTTAAGCTTTCCAGAATCAGATCCAACCCCAAAAAATCAGGAGAGTGGGTTAAAAATGACAAAATTGACAAAGGAGTTAGAAAAATCCCCCTCATTTTGGGGATCTGTGACTTTGCACTCTGGGCCTTGAGGATGCTTTAGGGTCTCCCATCGACGCTGTTCTCTGTAGCTGCTGGGGACAGGTTTGTTTATTCCAATCCAAGCCGAGATCCTCCTGCAGATCCCTGCAAGTGGGGTTGGGTAGGAACACCAGCTGCTGTGAGGCTGGAGATCAAAGCACATGTGTTGGCAATACTGGGAGGCTTCTGGGATCAGATGGTCTTTGACCTGCCCCTACGAAAGCCGAAGGCCCCAATGCACAGTGCAGGTCGGGAGGCGATGGAGGAACTGGGCGATGAGATGAGGGGCAGCAGCTCCGAGAGCAGCCGGGCAGTGTGTGGAGCAGCGTTCGGTGTAACCCAGCCAAAGCCAGCAGAAACGTGGCACAGCTCTGCTTCACAAGCTCCTTCCATCCTGCAGCCTGATCAGGCTTGTGTGCGGGTAATTAGGATGTTTGCTGTCACTTCTATGAGCACGACAATGCATATTCATCAAATATGTAAATTAACACATTAAGCTATTTGCATAAATCTTCTGGATCCGAGAGGATGATGGAGATGAATTGTTGAGAGAGCAGCTCTGTAAACGACTCCCTGATATGCAAGTCGCACTAGGGTCCTGCACGCTCTCCGTGGGTGCTCCAGTGATGCAGAGCAGGAACTCATTTGGGTTAATTAGTGCAAGAAGTCCAGGTGTCCTTACTTCTGGAGCAGTATCACAGCTGTGTTTGCACAGACAGCTCTCAGGTGACCTTTTCTCCTGGGGGAGGACAGGTTGGAGGGGTGGGCAGGCAGGTGAAGAGTTTTCCATGGAAAAAGCAAAGCTGTCCGTGCGCTAAATGTGCTGGAGATCTCTGGTGAACGGTAACACACAAAAGTTTGCTTGGGCTTGCTCTGAGCTGTGAGCTTCCCAGCAAGCCCCCAGCACAGCCACTGCCTCCAACACATCTGGTACTACCAAAAGGAAAATACATAAGACCTGTAACCCTTGCCTGCAGTAGCTTAACAATACCTCTGAGTATTGCTTCAAATACATATAATAAGTCTGAACTAATAAAGTAACAAGTTTATGAGCTTTTTAAAGATTTTACTAGATAAATGGAGGGCCTAATGACATGATTCTATTTCTTAATATAAACAACATATTTGCTGGGGCCTCTTAAAATATTCCTAACTTTAACTGCAGAAAATCCAGCGTCTGATTTATATTTCTGGCTGCTGGAAGCTCTGGCTTTCATTATCTGTATATGCCACAAATCCAATTATGTAATATCATTGAGATAAGGCATGTAATGTTTCACGTCTAATTGTTCTAACATGCAAATTTTTTCTGAAGCTGGCATACATGAGGATGAAAGGAAGGCAGGGGCTGTGTTTCATGGGTGTATGTTATGTGCGTGGAATCAGGCACTCTGCAGGCAGTTAGATGTGTCGACCTCTTTCTGGCTGCGTGTGTTGTGCTACAAGGTCTCTGAGAAGCTCTCCAGAAATCACAAGGTGATGCTAAGCAGGATGCTGGGTTTTGGGTGAATAAAGTGCCAGTTAAATGCAACCGAACAGCAGCCCTTGCCTGGATGGGGAGATCTGTGTATGGCTGCAGAATATTTCACTGATCTAAGCATTGCAACTCATTTTTTTCCCTACAAGGCCCCTACCATGGAGCCTGATAATCCCTGTGCTTTGGTGTGAATGGGACAGCTTGAGTCTACAGACTCCTTCCGCTCCCCAGCAAACGGCTGTGAAACCAGTGTGCGTGCTGAACGTACCCCCGGCAGACAGACTGTGCCTTGCCTGGCTGGCAGTCCAGGGCACCTGTTGATTCACTGTATTGGATCCAAATTTCACACTCATTTTCTGGATGGTTTTCATCCGTAGATAGGAAGGAGACCACAGACCTAAGGAAGTTCTGGTACATCTTGTTAAACAGCAGCTTACGTGCTTTGCCCCTTCTTTCTGGCCTTAGGTATTATCATCGCTGTCTCTGAACATCTTTGGACATGTGCATGCTCATCCAAGACTCTGTAGACTTACCTTCTGAGCTGGCTGTGTCCTTGTCCCTTCCCACGATGGGGTCCCATCTGGCCTGCACCTGCCGAGGTTTCACAGCCAGGGCAGGTGAGAAGGCAGGCAGGGCTGGAAGACATTCAAATCTCCCCTGTTGCATCTTCAGAATGCAACCAAGAAGCATGTCCTGACATGGGAAGAGGGTCTTGTAAATGGATGTCACCTGGGAGACCCCAGTCTTCATCGCTGGGACCAGCACAGACACTCACATTAACACTTGCCCACGTGAAGTGGAAGGGCTGGTAGCAGCGTGCTGTAAATCAGGGGTCTTTATGCAGTCTGATTTTTGGCTTGTGCTCAAGGGGTGCTTGGTTTCTCTGGAAGGGAGTGGAGAGGGGATGCATATGGGTTGGTGACTTTTGATGGCCTTGCTTGTTGACCACAGCACAAGGGTACATGGAGACGTGTCCAAAAACTAGCTTTTTTGGTAAGATTTCTATTGCCCATGGTGGAGCTGGCTGGGGGAATTTAAAACCATCGATTTAAGAAAAATGTTGGGATTTTTTTGGCCCGATCCACTTGCATGCGTGAATGTTGGATGGGAAGTGCAGGCAGAGCTTGCTTCCTCCCTAGCAGCTTCTCAGCCCTTGCTCTTCCTTTTGGCTGTGCACACTGTCCCTGCCGGGTTTCGGTGCTGCTGTGGTGTCAGTGACACCATCCAGCCGGTGGTTCTGGTCCCGGTATTTGGCTCTTTTGAGGAAGTTTCCCACTAGCTATCTTACAGCTAGTGGGCATTGTGCTCTGGATGTGAATAGGTCCCATTCAACCTTGTTTTATTCATCATCAGCAAAGCATGAAATTACAGTGGAAATGCTAATAGATTTCCCAACAATTTAGTATCTACTTGGGTGAAACAGTTATTTGTTGACTAATTAGTAAGTTAATTGTTTTATACTTTATTGAGGTCAGGTTGCTATTTTAATGTAGAGGGAGGTGGTGTGTGCTCTTTGAAACAAGACTCTGCTTTAATGAGCGGTTATTACCATTGGTTGGGCTAAAGGATTATAGGCAAAGGGTAATGTTACCTCTAAAAGGAGCTTTTCCCCAGCTGTTTGCCGTGTGCCAAGCCAGGATCTGAGCAAACTTGTGGTCCAGGCCAAGCACAAAATGCATGGGTGTCACATGCATACCCTGCAAATGGCTTGGACCTTTCAGCAGGCAAGGTGTGCCCAGTTGGACCTGTAATGGGTCCAACTTTTGCTTTTGGAGCTCTTATCAATATTCAGGCACATGTGGAAAGCTCTAGCCTGAAGCAGCGCTGGGTGAAATGCCTGTTAGAGGTCTTTGTGTTGATCTCTGCAAACCGTTCAGAAGTGGGGAGGAAAGGGCTGGTGTTGCTCAGAGCCATACCTGGAGCTTGCTGCGGAGCATGGGGCTGCCAAGAAACGGTGAGGGCCTTTGGAAACCTGACCATCTCCCATGATGTGGACACCTACCCCATGCTCCGTTTTCCTGCCTGCTCTCCGGTGTGGAGCTGGGGGGGATGAGCTGTCCCCAGGAGTCGGGACGAATCCTGCTGGGGTGCTCAGCTTTCTCTGCGACCATTAACGGGGCAGGCTTCTCAGCTCCCAGAGCTGCTTGCAAGCTTTGGGCACGCTAATTGAAACCATTCCTGACATTAAAAAAGCATTTTGCAGAAAGGAAAGACCTCTCCTTCCTGGAGTTTATGATTGAATGTAGGAGTAACCTGGCCTTGGGTTTCTGGGGCATGAAGTCTTTTCCCTGGCTTGATTTATGTGATTTTTTTTTTTTTTTAAAGTTTCCTGCCCTCCTCCTCCTCAGTAGCTTTCTTCCCCCTTTCTTCCCCCTCCTGACCCTGTGCTTGTGACCAGGAGAGGTTTCTTGGATTTAGAAACAGTCTTAAAAGATATCCATGTGTGCATGGAGGCAGTAGCTGACTATCGGGGAAGGCTCCTCCGGGGTGATTAAGCCATATTGCTTTGGATATTTTTTTCCTCTTCCATGTTCTTCCTCTCCATCCTCCTACCTAGGGCTTCCTGGTAATCATTTGCTTTGGCCAACCCTGCCCTTTCTCAGCGCAGCCCCAGAGCTGTGATGTGAGTCAGTGGGTTTGTGCCTCTTCTTGCTCACCCTGCTGGGGTTGTCTCCCACGTGGGGAGGGATCATTTATAAGGTATTACTCTGTGTCGGGCAGCATCACAGGGAAGACCGAGAAAGATTATTGCTTGCAGACAGCCTGTTCTGTGCTGATTCTTCCTCCTTCCAGCTGGAAATATAGAGTGGAAATTACTGATACCTGTTGCGTTTATTTGTTGCACCGATGACTGTATGCTTTTTGGAAAACTTGCTGTCATCTTCTCAGGTATCGACAAGCCTGCTCTGTAGTCTCAACAAGTTTTGCCCATACACCTATACCAGTTTGGCAATCCTAGAAATGCAGGGGTATGGGTCAAAAGAGCACCGTTCCTGCTGTCACGCAGTCTGTCCGGTAACCAGAGCAGTTTGTCCTGGCAGTAGTGCCAGCATGGCAGTGCAGCTGCAGGCTGCGCCGAGACCTGTGGTTGTATGGAGGGATGTGCAGGTAGACCTGTCCATCCCATGGCCAAATTTGCCTGGTTTTTGACTTTTCCCCTAATGTAAAATCAAACTGGAAATGGCAGGATGGCTGCCAGGAAATACAAGCTGGTACCAGACCATTGCAAAAAAAAAATCAAACAAAATAGGACTCAAACCAGCCATCAAACCCCATCTTAGTCGCCTTTGTTTTTTATTTTCCTGGAGTGGCCAGATAGCTTTTAAATCTTGGCACTGGGACTTTTGCGGTGCTGTGTCCAGTAAAGCCTTCTGCATGCATTGACTGGCAAGAATAATCCCTGGGCAGCCGGCGAAGGGGAGTATTTTTGCAGCCTGCATCCAAGTGTGACTCCGACGTTTCACACCGCCACCTGAGCTAGGATGGGCTGTGAATACAGATCACGCCGCTCCTTTCCCTGCTTATCCCAGGCTTTTCATTGGGAAAATGGCCCTTGCTCAGGGGCTGTCAGGGAAGTGGGTTATAAAAGTTCTGTTAGTGAAGCAGAAAGATGTTTCCAGCCTTATTGTTCCTTGGGAAATAAGGGAAGAAAAGACAGATAATGTTTTGCCTCTTTATTAGATTGGGAAATCATCTATAAAGCAGAAGTGTATTGGAAACCGAGCCCCCATGTCTCTCATTAATGCCGAGTCAGCAGCATCCAGCTGGTCGGATGGAGGGTTTGCACGATGGGGGGCTTCGAAGGGGCCCCGTTATAGCAGGACAGGTGCTGGAGAGCCCCGAAGGAGCCAGATGTGAGGCGAGGAGACCAGAGCCACCAGCCTGGGCGGTCCTGCACTCAGCCCCTTGCAGTTCCTTGCAGCAATGCAGCCAAGTGCTAATATTCAACTGTGGCAATCTGCAGGCTGGAAAAACTCAGCCTTAGGGGAAACTACCTGCCTGGTGGGTAGATGAGAGCTTGTGCGTGCTCAGGGGTTGTTGGTAAGACACTGAGGGATAGCAGTGAACCATAAAACGTCCTTAAAAGTAGCAAGTCCAAGTAAAGCTATGCGGCTTAAAACGTTTTATCGTATGCCAGGGCTATTAGTCCCCTTCTGTGCTTCCGTCAGGCAGCGTGGCAACCAGCAGTGAAGTTTTATCAGATATTAAAACCTGCTTTCGAAATTTCTCCTAAAGCAGAATGCTAAATCAGCCTCTTCAGTGTGTTGTTTTTTTTTTTTTTTTCTTCTTGTGCTATTTCCTGCCTGGCAGCTTTACCTTTACTTCCATTTCTCTCTCTCATTTTCCATCAGTTCTATCTGTAACGATTTTGTGTTTTATTGAGCATGAATGAGTGGTGATGCCTTTTAGATGAGTGATATTTTCATCTGAAGATGCTTGTTTAATATAAGCCTCTGCTCAGCTGTTATCCCAATGGTGTTTTGTGTTTACCAACAGATTATTTCAACTAGCTTGAATTTGGAGGCAAATTAATTGCGTCAAGAGGTTTTCTCCCGTTCTCCCACCCCAGCAAAAATTCTGCTTCTTTTCTGGTGGGACGTTAGGGACCTGGAACACGATTCAGAGGCGGTGTGAGCTGTGTAAGAGCTACAGCATTGCTCCGGGGGTTGACTGTAACCTACGCTTACCATATGCTACCATCCTCCCCTTTAGGTAAAATGGGGGTGTTTCTGCCTCCCTGCAAATGATAGCAGCTCTGCAGAGCAGAGACTGTAATCACTCAAGCTGCTGCTGTGTGGGTCTCTGTGCATTTGGGAATAAAATTTTCCATCTGCGGGAATAGGTTATGAATCCAAAGTCATTAGAAAGGGTCTGGGTTCACCCTTGGTGCTGTAAGCAGGAGCTCAGCTGTCGGCAACAGTGATGGATCCCCAAATACCTGCTTGTTGCAAGGCATCGCTGCCACCCTGAGAGGTTCCCTGGGCTGTGCAACAGCAGCTGTACCTAGGGATGCTGAAATGTGCCTCAGTTGTTAAAGATCTGGTTTTTGTTCTGCCTGAGGTTTGTCGCAGCGATTCCCTGGAGGTCTCTGCTGGTTAAGTTCACCCTGGGGAGGTATATGGCTATTTTTTGGCACTGGCGATAAGCAGGTTGCTGCTTACAGCCGTGGCAAAGGCATGCAAAAAGCCAGTGAGGGCATCGTTCGCCTCTGTCATGCTGGGGTGCAAGGCAGTGTGTGGGGGACCGGCTGTGGGCAGGCAGTGCTGCTCGCCATGTGACACGTGCCGTAGGGAAACCACAGCGGTGAGAGCCGTCTGGTGTGCTGCGCTCCTGCGATGTTCCTTTGATCCTCCCAGGCTCTTCTTCACCTGTCTCTAAATTAACCCTGCTGTCTCTGATCCCCGGCTCAGGCTGCTGTGGAGCTGGGTTCCCATCAATTCTCCGAAGCAGGTGATGGAGAGGAGAAATTAAATCCCTGCCTGAAGGTTGACTTTTCTGTTTGTGCCCAGGTAGAGGGGGCAGATCTTTTTGCATGCTCCAGCCAGAGCCGAGTCCCTTCAGAGAGCTCTGACCTCTGATCTTACGCCACAGAAACAGCATTAGATACTGATCAGCATACCCAGACGTCCCCAGGATAGCACCTCGGGAGCTTTCAGAGGCACTGGTCTCTGCATTGGCCCCAAAGCCCACTGCCTTGTTAGGAGCAGGGGGGGAGGTGGGATCGTGTGTCCCCCATGGGCTCTCCAATATGCGTTTCCATGCCTTGGGAGCGTTGTGCATCCTAAATCCCCTGTGGCTTGTTCTCGTCTCGCTCCTCATGCAACAGCTGGCAAGGGAAGGGGCTGGAGCTGGACCTTGTGTCCTTGACAAGATGCTCAGCCAGCCCTTTGCTTCACCAGGACAGCACTGAATTTTACCTTGTGATTCAGTGCCAGGCTCTGGCACCCTTATTCTGTACCATAGTGCTTAGGGAAATCAGATATTCATGGCAGTAAATGTTCCTTTGGGGCGATGAATCCGCTGGGGTCCACCCTGCCAAAATCAGCGGGGTTGCTCCTGGGGAGAGGTACTGCTGTTGAATGTGGCTCCAAGCGCTCATATCAACATCTTCATCCCCTTTCCTGCATATACCCCATGCACAGTAATTTCCTAGCCAATCTGCTCCAATACAGCATTATAGGAACATTAGTTAATGAGGCTGGTTTTGAGAGCGACGTATCAGGCAGGCAGTGTTAATTTGGGCTGTCCCTGCTGCTACAGAATTTGCATCTCACCGGCGTCGTGCATCTCGCAGTCGAGCAGCGAGCGCTTGGTGAAAAGGGCTGTGCTTCCAGATCCCCTCGCCAACAATTCGTCTTGCAAATGAGCAAGGGCGGCTCGCGTCCGCCCTGGCCCCGCTTAATACGATGGCTGGGCTGTAACTTCGGGCTGGCGTGGGGTTCATGGCATGCTGCAGCCGGCTCACACCGCGCTCTTTGCCGCCGTTCACCAGCCAAATTTCTCGTGAGCAGGCCACGCATCTGCCTTAATTTAGACGGCTTAATGTGGGGAGCTCGTCAGCTTGATTTCCCCCGTGGCTCTGGGAGTCAGCTGGGGCGCCGGGGCCTCCCATTAGCAGTCCAGCCCGGTGCCAGATGGCGGGTGATGGCTTGTGGAGGCTCCGGAGCTGATGTGCCCCATTGTGCGAGAACACAAAAGCGAGCCGGGCTGGATTTTCCGCACACCCCCCCCAGCTTTCATTTCCCTTTGGTGCTGTCACCCTCACAGCTAATTCCTGGAGCTCTCTTTATTTATTTATTTCGTTTCATGGTGGGGAGGGCTGTGAAGTTGCTGGTGATGTTTTCCATGCAGATGCCTCTGCCTTGTCCCACGCGAATATTTAACGGACTTTGCTGTTTCCCATCTTTTATTCCATGCCTGAATGTGCACGTGGGGTGCACGGTCCCATGTGCGTGCAAATCCACACAAAGTCTCTTCTTGGACAATTTGGTTACATAAACAAGTTATTAGGGTATCATAGTGGGTCTCCTGGGGAGCCATTATGTGCCACAAGGTTTTGTTAAGATAGATTTAATCGCTGTCCTGGATATTTCAGGTGTCCCAGCAGTTTTTCAGGTCTCTAGCAGTCTGTGCTACAATTACATCTTTGTTACTGAGTTTTCATCTCTTTTATTAATACCAGAGAGGTGCCTGTTTCAGGGTGCAAGTGTTTTTTCTGATGAAGATGCACATTTCAGGAGAGAGAGGACTGATTCCCCAGGCTCGGTGCAGGAGGGGCTGAACATCCCTGCAGAGGCCCCCTGAAGATCAGGCTTACGGGGCTTTGGCTCTGATTTCCCCAGTGTGCTGCAAACACCGGGGCAAAGCTCAAGTTCAGAGCTCAAAGTCAGTAAAAACACCCCCCTGCAACCCCACCGTTCAGGCGCAGCGTTTGACCTCTGCCTGCTGTCTAAAACCCGCATTGCTTTTGCAATGCCACTGTTCCTTGATGTTTAGCATTGCTCCAGCCCAGGCAGGTTTGCACACTCGGGTACACATCCCAAACCCTTAACAAACCTTAATTAAAATGAAAATTCATAATGACAGGGAGCTTAGGTGGCTAAATCTTGTTAACCCTGACATCTGGATGGGGAATGTGTCCGGGAAGCGAATGGGGACAGCAAGTGCATGAGCAGGGATGGGGACGGAGGATCCCAGGTGAGATCGTCCTCTCCCGCGGGTGCACCCAGCCGGCAAAGCTGGGGAGCCTTCGCAGAAGGGACGTGGCCGCATCCCTCCTCTGCCCATAGCTGGGCAGTTGCAGGTTTGCATGGCTCTCCCATCACTGAGAGCCTTTGAAGGCCTTTGCGCTGGGTCAAAAACTGGCTGGACGGCCGGGCCCAGAGAGTTGTGGTGAATGGAGTTCAATCCAGTTGGCGGCCGGTCACGAGCGGTGTTCCCCAGGGCTCAGTACTGGGGCCGGTCTTGTTTAATATCTTTATTGATGATCTGGATGAGGGGATTGAGTGCACCCTCAGTAAGTTTGCAGACAACACCAAGTTGGGCGGGAGTGTTGATCTGCTCGAGGGTAGGAAGGCTCTGCAGAGGGACCTGGACAGGCTGGATCGATGGGCCCAGGCCAATTGTATGAGGTTCAACAAGGCCAAGTGCCGGGTCCTGCACTTCGGCCACAACAACCCCATGCAGCGCTACAGGCTTGGGGAAGAGGGGCTGGAAAGCTGCCCAGCAGAGAAGGACCTGGGGGTGCTGGTTGACAGCCGGCTGAACATGACCCAGCAGTGTGCCCAGGTGGCCAAGAAGGCCAATGGCATCCCGGCCTGTATCAGAAATAGTGTGGCCAGCAGGAGGAGGGAAGTGATTGTGCCCCTGTACTCGGCACTGGTAAGGCTGCACCTCGAATACTGTGTTCAGTTTTGGGCCCCTCACTACAAGAAGGACATTGAGGTGCTGGAGCGTGTCCAGAGAAGGGCAACGAGGCTGGTGAGGGGTCTGGAGAACAAGTCTTATGAGGAGCGGCTGAGGGAACTGGGGTTGTTTAGCCTGGAGAAAAGGAGGCTGAGGGGAGACCTCATCGCTCTCTACAACTCCCTGAAAGGAGGTTGTAGCGAGGTGGGTGTCGGTCTCTTCTCCCAAGTAACAAGCGATAGGACGAGAGGAAATGGCCTCAAGTTGTGACAGGAGAGGTTTAGATTGGATATTAGGAAAAATTTCTTCACCGAAAGGGTTGTCAAGCATTGGAACAGGCTGCCCAGGGAAGTGGTTGAGTCCCCATCCCTGGAGGTATTTAAAAGACGAGTAGATGAGGCACTTAGGGACATGGCTTAGTGGGTGGTGGTGTTGGGTTGACGGTTGGACTCGATGATCTTAGAGGTCTTTTCCAACCTCAATGATTCTATGATTCTGTGAAGGCAAATATTGATATTTAAATTTGGATTGCATGGCTGCTTGAGTGTCCAGCCTTTCTTCTAGCTCTCCTTCCTTCAGCAGGAGCTGAAGGCACTGAGCCCTTCCCCAGGCTGGGCATTGGACACTGGGTTTCTTATCAAGGTCTCCTCTTGTCTTTTGTCCATGACACTGAATTTTGCTGCCAGGGGTTGTTTGGAAGCGTGGGTGCAGAGCAATGGAGGACATAGGGACTTGGTGCATCTGCAGAGGGTTTACCTGATGGTCACCATAAGCCCGCAGGAGAATCTGTGTCCCCTAGTCAGGGGACCACTGCTCGGGGAGTGTTTGCGCTTCTTCATGTGTTTGTGCATCCTGAAACTCATTTGGGTAAAAATTTTGCGAATTCCACAGTAGGAAATAACACAGGCTCTTCTCATCTCTTCTCCTCCCAGCAAATCGATAGAGCCCCTCCTTGTAGCCCTGTGAGCTAATAGTTATCCCGTCCGGGAGCACTTCTCAGGAATTACGCTCTTCAAAAGCTTCCCGAGCCTCACCACCCTTGCCTCGTGGTACCCAGGGCTTCTTGTCGTATCCTGTTCCCATAAACAGTACCAAAGGTCTTTGAGAAGAGAGGAGAGACACCACCTGAGGTTACCGATGTTTGTCTAATCTATGATAAAAAAGCAAAAAAATATTAGTATCTGAAGTATATATCTGAATACCTTAGAAAGTGTTCAAAGCTGAAATTCTGTTTTGCTTGGCTGCTTGTTTTAAAAATTCCCTATAGAAAGGACTTGGCTCTTTCTCCTTGCCAGTGATAGATGCATATGCAAAATACTGTGGTTGTGACACAGTATGGAGGTTGGATGATGGCAGATCCCCGATACATCACTCTCCTGTAGGCACGGTGAGGCTATCTTTCTACCATATAGAAACCTGCTTATATGCTTTTATATGTAAACCATCTTACATGCAGAAAACACACCCAGCGAGCGCAGCCCTACACGGCATGGCTGTACACACAATAAACTGCAGAGCCGTGTGACAGCCTCGCAGTAAATCAGTGCATCTCCTCTTTCTGTCAGTTTTCTTCCTTGACGTGACACTCTGGGGCATTTTGCTGCTGGTGGTGGTCTCACAGGTGGTGGTGTCCCACCAGCCACCACCACTGCTTGGCACGTGCCGGTAAGGATGCGCTGAGCTGGGAGTGGCACAGCAGGGCGGTGGGAGCGTTGCCTCCTTCACCCACCACTCTTCTGCCACCTCTTTTCAACAAGTTCTTGAAGGTAATGAGTTTAATTTGATAAACTGGGCGTGGGGTGAGGTGTCACTGTGAGTTTTGGAGATAAGCCTCCCTGCTTCTTATCAAGAAGCCAGTCCTCCCTGGACAGCTGTTTCCTGGAATGCATCCCTGCTGCTCGGGTTTGGTGATGGTCTGGTGATAGTGAGGAAGATAAAGATGGTGAGATTTGTGGTTTGTAACTCTGCCATTCTTCCTCTGTGTGACCATCCTTCCCATCCTTCTTAACCGTTCTCCTGTGTCCTCACTTGTGTTTGTCTGCATGCTTCAGGAGGGCAGTGTGTCTCCCAGTCATATTTAGGGTGCTGTGGGGTACACAGGGAGGAGAGAGGACTCGCTGCGGGTGCAGAGGTACTTTTGGATGGAGTGGCTGTTTCATGTGGACCCGGCGTGAAATGTAAGCTCTCACTTTGTCATGGGAATGGGTGTCTGGAGAGACCCCGGTTCACGGAGTCAAGTCCGTGTTACCACCCGTGCTGTGTCATACATGCACATAGGTGCACATGTACACGGGGTACTCTGTATACACTGACAAACGATGCTGGGGTACAACCCCAAGTACAACCATCCCAGCAGAGGCGCAGGAAAAGACTTAACGTTCTCTGGCTCATGCACAGAAATACAATCCCCATCTCCTCTGAGCTCCCAGAGAGAAATTGGTGAAAACATCAAACCACACGTCCTGTACAGTGGGGCTGATACGCCGGAGCTATGAACTTTCTCTTTGAGGTGGTAATAGTTTGGCTAGCAGCCAGGAGCGGCAGCCGCAAACGGAAAGGGGGACTTCCAGAGATAAGCTATTTTCAGCCAACGGGGCTTCTCGCTGCAAAATAAATAGAAAAAGGATGAGCTCTACGTCTGCGGTCATGTGTCCTGCTTTCGTGGATTTGGCCTATTTTCTGAAGAATGGCTGTAATTCAGCTTGAATTTCCCCTGGATCGCTGCCAGCAAAATAGGAAGCTGTTGCTATTGCCAAGGAGTGAACAGGAATTTATATATGTAACTCAGCCACAGGGATGAGATGACAGCTAATGGCTTAGCCGCTACTAGGAGGAAAAGCAGACCTTGGAGGAAGCTGGATTTTCTCAGTATCACAGCAGTTCAGTCCTTTTTACATCTCTGATACTATCGCCTTCAGTCTGGATCAGGTAACATCGTAACACAGTGGCTGTGCTGGTCGCGAAGGGATGGGAGCAGAGGAGCACTTGGCATTTTGGAAAATCACCTGCATTCGAGTGAAATTCAGCGTTAAAATGAACAGAAAGGAGCATTAGAGCAGTGCTTCTAGTTTTTTCTGCATTGAATAACTTCTTTAGTCAACACGTGCACTATTTCCACCTCTATTTCATTCCTTAATAAAGAAGGGGGCAGTTTATCATGCTCGGCACAGAGTATGGACGTGGTGAAAGACATACTGTTCTGAAGGATTTAAAGTTAATTTCTGTTGGACAGAGAGACCGTTGTTCGGGTTACTCCCTCTCGAAGGCAGGGCAGCCGCCTTTCTCCCGCACTCTGGCTGCCTTGGGTCTACAGGGAGCCTTTACCTTGTGTCTTTGTGCAGCTCTTCCCCCTGGACGGACCCTGTGCTGCTGGGAGGTTTGCCAGTCTGTAATGTTTTAGAGTCTGAGGGATACAGCTGGAACGCAAACCTGCTGTCCAGCCCGTTCTGTGTAATGGGACACGGCAGAGAGGTGCATCTAGGTACCACAGTGTCCATCGTGTCTGACTGCCCGCTCCTTAATGAAAGCCTGAGCCTCTCTCTGCAGTGTGCTTGGGTTTTTGCCGAGTGCTAAGAGATGCTTTGTTGTATGCACCGCAACACCTTGGACCACCAGATTTGATAAAGAGGTGCAGGGCATCATCTTGGAGGCAGTCCCACCTCCTCCAGGCACTCATCCAGCCCAAGGGAGTACCTCGGTCTGTACAGCGGGCACCACGGTACACAGGCAGAAGGTTGTAGCTCAATTTTCTATGGACTTGGTCGTCCCGGCCATGCAGGAGCAGTGTGATGGCCGCGGCTCGGCAGCACCGAGCATTTGCTGAGCTCCCTTGCCCAGGCAAAAGTCCCACTGCGGCAGGGCTGACCCCGCTGCAGCAGAAGGGAAAATGAAGAGTGAATTACCGGCACTGGTGCTGTTTGCTGTCGGCCCGATAAAAATGGCACCTTGCCCAAGTCTTCTATAAATCACAGGTTCCATTCGGAAAGGAGTCTTCTGTGGTAATTAATGAGCCAGTATAAAGACATTAAATGGAGAATGTGTGGTGATAGAAAGGCTTGTCATTCACTGAGCCATCTTCCCCCATGTGAATAACCACAAGGGAACAAAGGCCAAACTCCTTATAGACTGAAGTGCACTATCTCTGATAGCTGGGAATGAAGTAATTCTCTGAAAATAACAAAGGCGCAGTGAAATACATTAGTAAACTAATTACAAGAGAGCTGGTAAAAACAGATGCTGAAAATTTAAAGCTATTATTGGAATGATTGCTAGCAGAAAAATGGGGGCTGACAACAAAAAATTAAAAAATGCATCTCATTTAAAATTCATTAGCCTGTAAATCAGGACAGCTCCCTGTCTGAAAGCGGGGCTGATGGCATTTCCGTGGGCAGTCATGATGAAAAGCTTCCTTTCCTTCACCTTTCTGGATTCCACCGTCGCCTACGGAGATGCCAAGACGAAGCATGTGCTCGTTGGAGAGCACAGCAACCCAGGGATGGCTGCTGCCTTTGCAGACCGGGAGGTCTGAGCAGGGATGTTTCTACCTAGAGGTGTTGCAAGGCTGCGGCGGAGCAGGGTAACGCCTTGTGCTTGGATGGCTCGCTGCCTCTCTGAGCTGATAAAAAGCAGGATTGCTAGTCCGCGCTTGATATTGGAAGCAGTTGGCTGCAAACAAAGTAGTCCAGGGCCAAAAATGGCTGTGCGGGAGCTTCCTCTTGTACCATCTCCATCAATATTTGGGAAAGGGATGGAAACATTGTTATTGTGCAACAAATCAAAATGGTAACTATGTAATTTGTCTTAATTGTGTGTGTCGGAGTAGGAAAAACACGAGGAGCTCTGGATGGAAATCTGGCAGGAGAGACCTGCCTGCTGGCAGCATACTGCACGCTTTGCTTTGCCCTCGCCAAGCCAGCCTCTCCTGGAGGCTTGCGGGACAGCTTGCCCTTCATTTTCTCATTATTTCTTGGGTCTGCAGGGGCACTTGAGTAGGATAAATCATAGGTATTTTGCAAAGAGCAAATGTGTGCTTCAGAGGAAAGCCTGGCAGGTGGCAAGGTCCTGAAGAAGCCGTTGCCCAAAGCGGGGTGAGCTGTGGATGCAACAGGAGGGAGCTTCTGGAGGGAGCATCTTCTTGTGATGCTGAAGGTGAGCCCTGCTTTGGGGTGGGGGAACTTTGTGTGATGCTGGGGTTTCTTAAGAAGTCATCCTGCAGAAACGCAGGAGCCCTTCGTGGTGACTAGTGCCACCGGGCAGGTGTAACAGCAGCCAGTGTTGCCCAGCCAGCATCACCCTTGGTGCCGGAGCACTGTAATGACGACAGATAACCTCCTCCTGCACTGCAGAATCGCTAGCCCCATATGCAGTCCGCCCAAGCAAATTAAGAGTTGTTTATGACATTTAATACTCCCCCTTCCCTCCAGCAGCAGGGCGGCAGGACCACAGGTTTGGCTTCACAAATGGTCGCCTCAGGATACACTAAATGCTGTCATGAGCCAGAGAGCAATTTCGTCTTGAAAAATTACTGCAATAGCGCTCCCCGATAAAGGTCTCTCCCAGTGATGCCTCCCTCTCCGCCAGAAACAACTTCTCTCCCTGAAACCAATTTGAGAGCACTAAAGGGGCTGTTTATTAGTTGATTCCCCTGCAAAACAAGAGGGTGCTGGAAGACAAATAACCACCTTGGGCTGTCTGCCGTGCTGCTCTCCGTAGCAGGTAACGGGATGGGATGCTGCTGCATGCTCCGAACACGGCGGGAAGTGGGAAATTTGATTCGTGGGATTGCCAAGATGCATCTTTCGAAGTGATTTATAAGGAGCAGCATTGCCTCGTGGGTAAAGTGTGCCATTGGTACTCAAGGGATGATGTTGGATTTGGGTTGTGACTGTGGGTGTCACTTTGTGTCCCCTGTGCCTGTCTCTGTAAAATGACCGATACATTTATAGGAAAGATTTGAGGATGCTCAGACAGCCCTGGTTGCTCGCTGGGCTACGGAGAGGGCATTTGTGCTGATGCACTGGGACTCACTGCTCCTTATTTCCAGGCTGGGATGATTTCTGGCTGCAGCCATGTTGTAGGAGGTCTTGGGTCTGAGCAGGCAGCATTTGGGCTGCACAAGGCAGAGCATGGCGAAGGCCAGCTGCTTTCAGGGGTTTCCTCTGACACAGGCAGCTCCCCGGGCACTCTCTATTCTCCCAAGTCAAGATGGCGAGGGTGGTGGGGTGTCAGAATTTGGGGATGCTCCCTGGCACGCTGTACTGGGACAGTGTGGGCTGTCCAGAGGGATAGCACTTTTTGAGCTTTACAGAAATTGCGAGATATTTCAGTTTAAAACAGCCCTTGGGGTGGATGGCCCCTGTTAATTTCCATGCATGGCTCAGAGACTGCATTTATTCAGACAAAAATCTTTTCCACTCACGGGAGAGTACCCCTGCATCAACAACTGATGGTGTAGTTATTTTTCCAATAAGTAAGCTATAATCAATACATAAATCTACTAAACGTTCTTTAGGACTGGGAGACCGGCTTGGAGGCACGTGTTATTGTGCAGGAGAGGCTGGGGTGTGCTGGTGATGGGGAGTGCGTTCAAGGGAGCCTCAGGAAGAGGAGTGGAGCTGCAACACAGGCATTCAAAGGTTTTCCAGGTGCCACGATAAAGTCCCTACAGGGACTTTCGCAGGAATGACCCATCCTTCTCCTCCCAGTCCTGGTCTTTTGCTTGTGCAGGGTGGGTAGAGCAAGCAGTGACCCCTGAGCATGTTCCCTCTGACCCTGTTCCTCCCGCGGTCTGCATGCAGTGGAGATGTGCTCATTACCTTCGGAGGATATTTATCATCCCTACGCAGAAGCAGCCCCCGTAGGGCTCTGTGCTTTTTTCCACTTGCTTCTCAAAGCACCAAAACAAACAGTAAATCACGGGGCACTAGAGTCCATTGGTGCTGCTCATTGCAGTGTGGCGGCAAGGTCACCTGAGCTGGATTTGGCTTGCAGTCATTTCATGTGTTATGCAAAAAATTGAGAAGCCACAGTCCCAGATCAGGCAGCAATTTGCCTCCTGGTGGACTTGAGTCATGAAGCGGTAGATTTCCCCCCTGCTCCTTGTAAAATATCTGTTGTGTGTTCCCTCCCGTGGGCAGCTGCTGTGTCCTACTGCGAGGCATTAGCTCAGTCGTCTCCCTTTCATCCCCACCCCAGGGGCTTAAGGCAGGGGGGAAAAAAAACAGGCCAGGTGGAGACTTTGTTCCTCAACCAGAGAAGTCCATCTGATGGGGTGTCTTCTCAATCTTGTTTAAATTATTTCACTCAGCTTTGATTGAGGATGTAAAATGCAGAGATGGCAGGGAGCCTGGACCATCCTCCGTCACTGCTCTGAGCAGTCATATCAGCACCGGGGGGAGAAAATGACAGCCAAAGCAAAAGAGGAATAAGCATTTGTTTGCAAATAAAAAGCGTGCAGGACTGACCCTCTTTCCCTCTACATCTGCCCAGCACAGAGCGAGATGGGGCTTCCTCCCTCTCTCATCTCACCGTGTATTTTGGTTCCTCTTAAATGAGCTACATTCCTCCAAAGTGTCTTCCTTGCTTCAAACTCTCCTGAGTCTTGCAGCCCATTTTCTTTTGAGATCTGAGGCCCAGGGCGGACAATAGAGATTTGGGATTTTCACCACTATGATTAGTGGGCAGGGGCAGAGGGGATTTTCCTCTATGCTGGGAGAGGCACGGCTGGTCTTTAATATTTCCCTCCCTTTCCAAAGCTGAGAGAAAGGCGATTTTTCTTCCCTTTAGATGTGAGCGAAGGCCCCCGCTCCTGCTACTCCTGGAGAATTAAATAGATAAATGGGCGGCACTGTTGTTCACGCTTCACTATGCACAAAGCAACTTGCATTCAAAATTGGGCTCATGGCAGTTCAGCAACAACCTCGCACAATAGCATCATTAGACACGCAGGGCCGGCTCGCAGGCGCAGAGGCTGCTCTGCAGCTGGAGTAGCCACTGGGCTGTTGTAACGTGGGCTTTTTTATATTTATAAAAATGCATCTTTAAAAAAAATGTAGAGAAAGAAGATGCAGTGTCTTTTTCTTAAAGACTTGGGAAAGCATCCGTGTTTGAAAGCAGGGGGAAGAGAGGAGGGGATGGGATTTGTGGTGTCCGTATGCCCCCCATCTTTTGTGCCGGCTCTTTCTTGCAGGCGAATCCTCCATTTCCAGAATGTGGAGGGGAGCAAATAAAGGACCTGTGTCTGCAAAGCCTTCACCTGCCGTCTTCTTTGAAAATATTCCTTGGCAGGTTGCTAACTTAGTGGTGAAGGTCTCCCAAGTCAGGAGGGAATGGAAGAAGAGGCAATCCCTCTGCTTGCTTTGGGGCAGGGAAAGCATTTGGGAAGGAGTTGTGGTGCCAAGGAGGATGGGGGCTTAATAAATCTCACAGCTACCAAGGGTTGGTTCTGCTGGAGCTGTCAGCCTGATTTGAGAGTGGTTTAGGTCTGGCTTTAATTGGCACGGTGGTTGTTGTGTTTTAAAAACAACCCTGACTTCTGCTGACCCGAGGGGAAATTCAATTCTTTTAGTAAGTTGGGAAATTCAGTATGAAAATCAGCATCTGTCACTAGCATTGGGATGGAGGCACTCTTGGAAGGGGTCAGCTCTGCCCGTGGCTTGTTCTCTAACACTGGTCAAACCATTTGCGTCCCAGGCTTCATCAGTTGTAATGGAGCTAACGAAGCTTGCCCTCCATGGCAGGGGTGTCTGGGAGGCCAGGTACTGGAGGCATGTCCCCATTAAACTCTTGTTCCTTGTACTGTGTTAACTTTGAGGCATTTTAACCATGTGCCTGCATTGGGAGAGGTCTGAATTTAACAGGTTGGTGGCAGAAATGTGGAGAAAGGGTCTTCGCTTGTGGGCTGTTGTTTGTGAACTGCCTGGCGTCAGTGTCGGTGAGGATGCTCAGCTCCTCCCCACCATCCTCTTGTGTCAGAGCCAACCTGGGTATCTGTTTCCCCATAAGTAATTTAAAAGCAAAAAGCAATGTGATTGCAGAACTAGGTGCACTTCCCAAATGCTCTCCTAACACCAGGCTTGGCACTGAACTTTTCAAGTCTTCTTCCTCCCCTTGTGCCTGCAGTTGATAATAATCTTTGCGTTTTAATGATTCAAACAGGCCTAGGATTTGTTTTGACATACCAAGTTAATGTTTTCTTTTTCTATATCAAACCTAGGTCAATCTCCAGCTTAGCACTAATGCTGTACTGAGCAAAAAAGGATTGGCCACTAATGGTTTCAATTAGTTTTTCATTGAGTAAAGAAAATTTCACTCGATACCTATTTTCATTTTTATTCCGTTGGCCTTTCCACAGAGCCTGTTAGGATGGAGAGAGTGTTTGCACTTCGATTAGGGGAGACCCAGCAAATTCGTTTGCCAGAACAAATCCTCTGTGAATGTGGATGAGGATAAGAGTTGCGGCTCACCTGCACTATGTCCATAGGACATGCCTTTGGGAACTGCATCCTGGTGAGGGTTAGGTGGTGAGAGATCCCAAGCATGGGTTTCTCTTTAGGGAAGAGCCTCACCTGTGATTCAGCCTCATCCTTGTTGAGGTCCTCCATGATACAACATGGGGGAAGAAGAGATGAAGAGTAACTCCTCTGCCTCATACATTAGTGTGGCTATAGACAACTCAGCCTGAATCTAGCCTTGGCCAATGTCTTTGGGAGAAGGTGCACCTATGCCTGCAGCGTGGGAGGGCTGCTAGGTCCATTCCCCATCTGCTGTGAGCCCATTTTGTTTTGTCTTCCCCTGCCCTGTGCCAGCCTGTGTGTACCATGGCCAAAATCCAGGTGTGATGATAGCAGAAGCACTGAGACACCGTGGCTTGGAGCATCGGTATGGAGCAATGAGTGTGCACATGATTTAGATTGATTTTATGGCTTGATGACTACCCTACGCTCACTGTGTGTGGATGGTACCGTGCTACACATGGAGACGGCAGAGGGAAGTTTAATGGGAACAGGGTGACACTCACCCCATCTGATGACAGTAAAAAGGGGCCTGGGGCAGCACCAGTCCCTCCGTTGGCACACAGATGCTGCATTGCTGGACGACAGAGACCGTGGGCAGATGGATTAGAGGGTGCCTCCCCTCTTAGGAGCTTGCGGGTGAATATTGTGATTGCATGTATTTATTTTTAAAATGATTATGGCCATTAGCATAGAAATGAGATGCAGCTCCCTGGCTGCTGGCCAACCCCACCCGGGCTGGTGTGCAGCTCTTCTCCGTGGCGGCTGAAACAATAGCGGCCTGGCTGATAATGGGGGTCCTGGCGTTTGCTGCTGAAAGATAAGTGACAAATAGGAGCAAGCACTCCGCTGTATGAGTTTGTTACAGTCAGTTGGGACGTATATAAAAATCTCACGTGGGTCAGCAGAGGTTTAGCCCCTCCAAGCGATGCCCTGTAAAGCAGATGTGCTCCTATCCCTCTTCTCTTCTTACACCCAGTGATTTATTTCCAGGCTGAAAACAGCATCCCAGGTAATCACTTGCGTTCAAGTTTTGTTGCTGTTTTACAGGAGATATTACAAAAGCTTTTGTCTCTGCAAGTGTAAATAAACTCGTAAACCTGTTTTAAAAATAGCATTTTGTAGCTTGGTGCATGAATTTTTAATGCATCTTCTGCAAACCAGCTGGTCTTGGCAAGGGTCACAGTGTTTCCTAGGCATTTAACATAAAACTGTGCTTCAAAGCCACATTATGGGGTCGTTGAAGAGTAATATTTTACTTAACATCCTCATAACTGAATTATTTATAACTTGCCATGTTTTATTCATGATAAATATTAATACTAGTGTCTTTAAGAGTAGAGGTTATTGCTGCAGTTTTACCTATAAGAGGTGATATTATTGAAATAAAGGAACGGCAATGAATTCTGTAGCCAGCAGAGCGAAGTCTGTGCCTGGGCTGTTCTCATTCACACCTCCCTCTTCTTATCAACCCTGTCAGCCACCGAAAAACCTCAGCGCTGAGCATCTGTACATTTGAAAGGAATTTTCCTGCAGGCATCTGAATCTCTGCTTTTTTTTCTTTTCCTTAATAAAGAGCTTTGTGTCATTCTCATTAATTCTTGGATTCATTTCTTGGTGAGAGTTCATAAGCTCTGGTTGCAAGATGCTCACCCTGGCCTGGGTCTCCAAATGGCAGCCTTGAAATACTCTGCAGGCTCCCTCGAGCTCTCCTGCCGCGGGCACC